>NC_092521.1:115538604-116219604 GCF_037038585.1 Patagioenas fasciata | reverse complement strand
AAAACAGAGAAAAGATACGATGGCATGTTGCTGGCAAAGGAACACAAACTGTTTCATAGTAGGACATAATGGAAAAACTCTTCTGTATGAGAATTCTTCTAAATTTAGGAGGCATGTTTTGTTAAGGGATACACGATTTCTTTCAAATTTTGATCACCTTATGACTTCTGTCTTGTCATATCAAGTACACTGTCTGATAACAGGGAGGAATCAGAAGTGTTAATCAAACAGCCAGGTGATAAGGACTAATAAAACCCCGAATTTCCACCTGATGAGTATATTTTAATAGGTAGGGGAAGTAAGGAAAAGTCAGGCAGGGTGACTCATCAGTTCCAGCAATGTAAGAAAATTAGATTTTAAGTGGAAAAAGATGTTTCCTAGGAAACTGCATGATCTGCTTGTGGAACATCAAACAAGAGCAATTTCCTAACAACAGCCATGGCTAAATTGATCTACTGCACCTCAGACAGCTTTATCAGTCAGAAAGATATTGGGTCCCTTTGATATTTTCTTAGTTACCATCATCAATTTGTCTATTATTTGACTTCTTCAGCTGTTACCTTTCTGACCTTCCACAAGTATGGTATTTGCCATTATCTAATCAGAAAGTATGTTTCCCTTTCCCTCATCTTTTTCTTTCCAACCCCCCCGCCCCGCCCCAGCAAGCTCCAGATTTCGCTATTGCTGCTACTACTGAGCAAGAAAAATGAGAGCATGTACCATGGCATGCAGCAAACGTAAGGCCAAGCAAGCGTCCTGTTTGACGCCCTCTGCTTTGCAGCAATGAAAAGTGAGGTGTAACACAAGCAGCCTCCCATGCTCCCTGCTCTAAAATGTTCGATCTACAGCACGTTCAGCCCACCCGTACAATTTACACTGGATCAAAATCAACCTCTTTACAGTATGCTGTCTACATTTTTATTCCAATAAGTTAAAACCCTTAACATTTCTGCTATTGCATATGACACTTTGCATTATGCACAAAAGATATCAGATATTTTAGATGCCAGCAAGGAGAACATTTGTTTTCCTTGATCACTTCCAACGCAGATTGTTCAATATGTATAAGTCATAGCTGATATAATACAGACACTGTCTTCAGAACATGACTGTGGATTTCTGAGCATAAATCCTTGCACTTGCTAACTATGTGCTGTCAGCCAGGGAATTCTAGTACCAGGCAGCTCCTCAGCACCCATGCTGCACACGTAGCTTGCACATGTCCTGTGACACTGACTAGCAAATGCACATCTGTTCAACAAAGACAGTCTGAAAGCGTTTGGCTTCCTGGACGTTCCTCTGTATGTTTAATCTGCACGCACACACTGAATCCCGTGTATCATAAAGTGCGCGTATAGCGATGAATCCTATCCATATGCCAAGGTATTCAAATTCCTCCTAGACAATTTCCTAGCAGAAAAATTATGTCTAAAGAAACCCAAATGTCTGGTTGCTCTAGTGCTGGCCACTTGAGCTATCACAATGGATAAAGAGGACTGCCAAAATTAAAAGCCAAAATTTAAGTAGGCTGCCAAAAACAAGGCTGAAACATTTTCAAGCATACTGACTGCACAAAGAGTTGTAAACGGGGAAAAATATATAAGAACAAATCCATTCGTGCTTGAAAACTCTTCTATTACACAGCTTGTGAAGACATGAGAACCAGAGACATGATAGGTCTCTTCTACAACAATGCTGCCCTCATTAAAATGAACTTAACAGAATATTCTTATAACCAGTGTAAGACCACATAACTGCAGTTTTATTATTTGTACTCCTCCTAACTTAGAAATTAAGATGCAGACAGAAATTACGACATCTCAAACTGTCTGTTCAAGTACTTAAGTTTGCTGCCTAAAATATACCGCTATGTTCTAGAAAACTTGGGTTCTACTTCATCTGAATTCAGTGGCCAATGGAATCTATCCCTCAATATGAATCTCTCTTTAAGCTTTCCAGAAATACACACTACTGACTATGCATCAGCATGTTACACATGGAAGAGAATCTCTCATACGGAAGTTACAGAAAAGGAGAAAAGAGACTGTTCTGGATTTGTGGCTCAAGACTACAGCAAAGGTATGGCATGAAGAAAGTTTAGACCATTGTAACTGCCACTTTGGATTTACAGCAATGGTTTTATTGTCACCAAAACAAAGCAGGAAAGTCTGTATCTTTTGCAGCCTACTAAACAGAACAAATTTCCTGAGATGTTAGTGAAGCCAATGGCAAATTATTTTATACCAAAAAACATCGCCCCCTCTACTGCCATCACCACTCCCAGAAAGCTCACATGAAATCCTCTCAACAAAACTTTCATTCCTGCAGTGTTTTCCCCAACCTGCACCTTCGCATTGGGGGGGGAACAAAACAACAATCAACCAAAAAAAAAAAATTCACTTTTCCTTCCTCTTGCAGTTTACAGCTTCATTCTTAGCTTAAGACATATTTAGGATTAATGCTTTTGTTTTAAAGGAGTAAGATTAAGTATTTTTAGCCTGTGTGAAACAAGATGATGTATGTTGCAATTGTCAAGACCCTCTTAAATTGCATGTAGCACATTTTGTAGCTCATAAATATTTAAGGTGACTAAATAATTATCCCAGGCTCCTCGACCTGCCTTTTTTTATTAGTTCCATAGGGAGCCAGGAAACATTTGTTGTTCTTCTTCAGCCAGACAATTATTATATTGCAAAATATCCTCTTTCTGTTCTTGGTGGTGCTGTACATGATTCTCTCCTATTGTGGTGTGATGGAATTAGCCTCTTGCAGAGGAGCAAAGAGCCCCCCTTTTCTCACAAGTTCAATCCAGCAAGCTTGGCAGCTTTTCCAAAACATCTCCATCAAAGCAAATCCCATCTCCCTTAATTCCACCCTTAGCCTTCTGGTTCCAAATAAATAGGGGAAAAAAAACCAAAACAAAACAAAAAAAACCCACCACACACCACAACACATACACAAAAACAACAGGGCCTTTATCTGAGTACCCTGAGTTATACAGGATTTCAGAGCATCAAACAGAGAAGTGTCTCTCTGCTTTGAGCAGCTCAGTGGGGAAATGATAGGGGCTGAATGGATGCAGGTGTATCTATTTAAACCCGTAACTATAATGACTTGAGGGAAGAGGAGGGAGAGCCAGCAGATCTCTCACCATGACATAGAGCTGAACAGAATTTTTACAGTGCCTTAACAGCTTATTCTCCTCTCTGTCTCTTTTTGCTGCAGCCATATGGTAGCAAGCAGATACTGGCCACCTAATAGCAGATGAAGAGCCTGCGCACTCTGGCAGGCAGCAGACCATGCCCTAGCAGCCAGAGCAGCAACACCCACCAGCAAAGCCAAGAAGAAGCTGCTTCCCAGATGGCCGGGATGTGGAGCTTTGTCTCAAAGCTTCAGCTTCTTGATTCTGCACCTGTCAAATCTGTCCCCATGGTTCAGTACCCATTGCCACTCCCCACCACCTCCTTCCATTCGGGTACACTGCAGAGAAGCAGAGCAGCAGGAGCAGAATCTGCTCCTCTGGTGAGTGCCGCATTTCGAGTGCTGTTGTCAGGTTATCCTGAGATTAACTGGCCTTGGAATGCTATTGTAAAAGAGGGTGCATAGCATCAAGTCAGAATAACCTACGTAGGTACTGCAATGAGAGTCTGTGCTGAGCATAAACCTACATTTGTCTAGAGAAAGCGTGATGGCAGTGATGTGCTGCTGCTGTGTTAAGAGCTGAGCTTAGACACAGCACCTAAACACTGAGAAAGATGTGATACAGTAGATGCTGCAAACTTTTCAAGCGCTTTGCTAGCTACATTTGCCCTTTGCAGGTTCCCCATTATTTTTACATCCAAAATAATGAAAATAACAACATAGCTGGAATAGATCTACATAAGGGACCACAGGAATTACAAGTTTAAAGGCATGAAATTAGCGTGCACAAGCTAAAGCATGTTACATACCTATGGGAATGCTCTCATTTAGAAGTAAATTGGCTTAAAGTTCACTGTGGCTTAATACTCCCTGGAAGATCATTATTTCCAGTGACTGGGAAAACCAACATGTAAATCAGCATATTTCAGGGTGCAGTATGACAAGATTGCAAAGCCCGTTTAGTTTTATTGCTACCACAAGCAGGTTTGGGAGCAGGCAGCTACCTCCCTTTCTCCCCTGTCACTCTTTGCTTCCCTTCCTTGTGCTTTGGCTCTGCCACTTCCCTGACTCCTCAGTGGGCTTGTTCAATTAGCTAATGCAGCAGAAAACTAACAAGCAAAAAATGTGATTAGATGCAATAACCTGAAAGTAATTTTGTAGTCAACATGGGGAGTTTTATACCATGTCCTTGATATAAACTTTTGCTAGGATCACTTTATGAGCTCCAAGCCTGCAGGGAAAAAAAGAAGGAAAAAAAAAAAAAGTGAAGAAAAAAACCAAAACAAACACAAAAAACAGACCAACACACCACAGATCCCCACCAGCAAAGCAGTACCTACAAAATGAGCCAGGGATGACACACAGCTGAGCTAGGAGACAGTCTGCTTCCCCATGCCTGCGTGGTGGTTCTGCAAGGAGGATTCTGCCCATGTGGTTGCGATGGGGGGAACAGCAGCTAGAGACAAGCCTTTGCCACCATGTCCCATGTCTCACTGCTAATTCCCTGGGGATGAAAGAGGGTTGGGAAAAATTATTCACAGGTAGTCCAGCCTTGCATGCTAAGTTCAGGACAAAATACATGATGCATTCTATTCAAAAAGGTCTGGAACTGAGGAAAAACAAGTTCAAAGGAGTGTCTAAAATTAATCCAATAAAAACCAGTCCCTTTACAGCTGTTGCTAAAAGGTGGGAGGAAAGTAACAACAGCAATAAGGAAATCATTTGACAATGAATCAGGATTTACAATGACAGTATTCAGATATATTTTGATGAAAGGGAGTGTAATTACTGGTGCAGCTGCCATACATGGGGGAAATATTTCATATTCTCCTCATCAATTTTGCTGTCCTTGTGCTCATATTAAACAAGCCAGGCCAGATCAATAGGCAAAGTTTGAAACTGCAGTATGTAGTGCATAGAGCAAAAACTCACAGGGAGAGAAGATTTTTGACGCTGACTACTTAGGAAATGTCTTACCTTTTGTTCTAATCAGCCTATCAGACTGAAGCAAAATGAGCAAAGATTAATCCAGATAAATGTGATACCGTGCACTTGAAACAAGCAAATCAGCTTCACAAAAGCAGGAATAATTTTCTATGCAGAGAGATTGTGTCTGCTTAAGAAAGCTCTTGAGATCACAAACCATCAGAAGCCGAGAGATTAACTGGGGAAAACTGGTGAGGAGGAACAACCGTTACTGCTTTGTTCTTGTGCTGTTACTGAGGCACTGCTACTGACCACCCTTGGAGAGAGGATTGTGGGCTAGAGGGGCATGTGCCACCTGGCACAGCTCTCTTTATGTTCTTCACATTGTAACTGCATCCATCAGCAAGCTAGGAAACCAGAAGTGAGAGAAGTCTCTTTAGAACGTTGGGTGGCAGAAGCATTTGAATAAGGCAAATCTCCACACAGACACATGGCAAACATATAATCTGTTGAGGAACATCTAGGCTGGCTTATCATCTTCAGATTGCCAGTGATGCTTTTTCAAAACAAACCAACCATTGATGACAGAAATTTTGATCAAGTCATTGTTTGACTATAAAATGTACCTTAATAGAGAACACTGTCTTGAAAGTCTGCACTAGGTGACACAGATGACATTAAGATGAAGATTTGCTGCTGCCAGCTTGAAACTGTTTATGCCATAGAGCACTTACTGTTGGTAAAGAGCCAAAATTAAAACATATTATTTGTTCTGTGTGAAGCTGGGAGAGCATTTTGGCTCAGACCGTGCAGAAGCCCAGTTCTGTTAATTATTTTCATCAAGAAGTCAGGTCATGGAGTAGAAAGTGCACACAAAACATATAGATGACAGCAAATTGGAATGGTTTGCTATTACTTTGAAAGAAAGAAAGAAAAATAATCCAATGTCAGCAAGGAAAAAAAAAATCTGTAAAGGCAAATGCAAAGTACTGCATTTATTAAAGCTAAATCAAGTGCAAAACTAAGAAACCAGGGTAGGCAACTGTTTTGAAGAAAAGGATTTGAAGCGTTAGAGGATCACAGACCATTGACTCATTTCTAGGATGATACATAAAGGCTGATATCACTTTGAGATAGATGTATTAACAGGAACACCCTATGCAAGATAAGAATGGTAATTATTTATTCTGTTCAGTACTGTTGAGATGTCAGTTGCAATGCTGTGTTCAGATTTCAGACAGACGAAGCCAAATGAGAGAACAGAGGGGAGCTACATGAAACATAAGATCTGTGAGGAAAGGAAAAAAAAAAACCTAAAGAGGATCATAGGAGAAGAGATACAACTACAGAATGCAAAGGGTTGCTTTGAAGAGAAGGGTAGCCAGTTATTCCCATGTCTAGTGGGGACACAGGACAATGAAAGTTTAGCTAAATTTTGAGCAAATAAGTCTTAGGTTAGCTAGTGTGAAAAGCTTTTTAACTGCAAGGATTACAAAGGATTAAAAAAAAAAAATACTGGGGCTCTGTGGATTTTTACCCAGAGGGATTCTGGGAATAGGTTTAAGAAACCTTTGCCAAAGTAGTGTCAATTCCAAAAAACACTTGGTGATTCCAGTATTTTAGTGTTGGGCTACATAATGTAATGAAATCTAACATGGCTAGAAGTCTCTAAATACCATCTTTTCCCTGCTGAGGATGATGGAAAAGTCCATATCTAGACATTTGGGACTTTTAAGTAGAAAATGAACTAATAAAGCAAGCTTCATATATACACAGAAAAATGTCACCCATTCACAAGAACAATTTCAAATAAGATGCTCAGAAATAAACATAAATGTGAAGCGCATTATTTATGACAATCTAATTTGGTCTCCTGTGGATGATATGATGTCTGAGTCATCTGAGTGGGCTTGGGAGTAATTTTAGGTAAACTCACAGCAATTTATTCTGGAAAACAACATTCATCAGTGTAATATTTACAGCTAGGTGAAAAGAGAGACGATACCTTGCTCTTTCATTTCTGATAGTGGATATCTAATACAAGCATAATTACACTTGAAATGCCAAGCACACAAAGAGATTTGGTATTAACACCGTATAAGAAAAGTCAAAGCTTGCTAGTGGCTGAAGAAACAAGCCACAGTGAGTTTCCTTTCTTTAGTCAGAAGTCAAGGCAATTCTGCTCATCCAAACACCAAATTCCCTTTCCAAAATTCAAGTTTAGCCAGACAACGGAAAGTGAAGGGTCCCACTCAAAATTTGTCATAAAATGGGATATCGTTCGTAGCTTGCTTTCCCTCCCTTTCAGGATGGTCTACTTGCGTGTAGGATTGGTTTTTAATACCTGAAGGTTAGAAAGAGTTACAGAACCCACAGCGAACCCGGCCCCAGCTACACATCTCATGTTGTTAGAAGCTTTAGAACACAGTTGTAATGCAAACGGAAAAATATACTTCTAGAGTACAGAAGTCAAGCCAAGCTGACAAATAAACCTATATATTGTTTTCTCCTAATTCACGTCTTTGTTTCACACAGTACTAGTTACTAAGTAAGATAGACATAGGGAGGGAAGAACGCTCATTACCACAGTCTCTAAATTAATTACCAGATAGCTTCAGCTGTGTCTGAAGTAAATGGAGAAATGTCAATCCATTCTAAAGAAGGCTGAAGTAATGTTCTTTAAAAAAATAATAACTATCTCTTCAGGACATGTATATACATGAGTAATCTAAAGTCAATGATGACCCTCAGGTGAGCAAAACATTTTCCTCCAGGACTTAGATCTTCATCTGTAAACAAAAAAGAAAGTTCCCCCCCAAAAAAGAAAGAAGGCAAGAAAGAAAAAAAGGTATTTTTCTGTCTTCATGTCAAAGAGTTTTCTCAGTGACAGCCTGCACAGTTTTGAGGTTGTCTCAAGACATTTCAACAGAATATTTTAAATTAGGAAAGGTTAGAAATGTGTGCGTTCAAAAATAACCATGAACTGTGTATTTGTTTAGAACTATGTCCCCCTTGTGGAAGAGTCTGGGGAATACCAATGTGGATCAAAGGCAAGAAAAGCTTTATTTTAACCATTGTGTAAAGGCTAGCTCCTACCAAATATAAATCCCTCTGCAATTTCATGGCAAATTGTGTAGTAGGAAATTCTAGCTCAATTCTACTTCAAACAAAGCGTCGAGGCCTCAAAATTAGGTATTTCCATGGAAAGAAATTTTACTTCATAAAATAACAATAATCAATAATAATGAAGTCAAGGTACACTCACACCAGGGATTCTACCAGCCAGAAATAATGCAATTTGAGATGGGGTCCCCAACAGCCAGGCCAACAGAATCACTTCCTTCTTCCCATATTAGATTTTCATCACCAGGATTTACCCCTGCTAACTGCTCCAGCTGCATTACCTGTTTCAGACATATGAACCTACCCTACAACTTCACTTCTTCCTCGATGACATCAGACAGCTCAAAGTGCCAGACTGAACTTCCCTGCAGTTTGTTACACATCAATCCTAAAACAAGTAGAGTCCATGAGACTAGAATATATGTGAGGCGTTCTTATGTGACTAGGAAAAGGAAAAAAAAAGCCAATATACCCTTCAAACATACAATTCTCCTGCTCATGGATAACCTCATTTTCAGAAAGAGGGTGTTAACAGAGATAAACAGCAGAAGATTCATCCAATGGCATCCCAATGCACCCTCAGGAAAATCCTCCCTTTGCACCGTTACCCATCACCTGGTACAGCCAAATTACTCCTACCAGAGTATTTTCCTGTCCATAGCAGAGAGGGAAATTTGGCTATGTGTAAAAAGTACCTTATAAACACAACCTGATTTACCCAACTGCATATTACATGAAGCCAGATAATAGCCCAGTATTTACATTACCTACACAGCACTACTATTCGCAAGGAACTCAGCTCATGTCACCATCTTTGCTACAGCACTTCAGAACAGTAGCAAAATTATATTCTGTGTCTAGAAAGACTTAGTATTTCATTTTTGTATTTAATTTTTAAAATTGGGTAGTGCCACATAAATATGAACACTCTTATCTTGATCACAGTTTTTATAAAAGTAATTTTGCACTTTTAGAATGATTTCTCCCACTAAATATTGATCATTGGGCATATTCCCTGCTATGATGTACCACTTGAAAGAGCATGGTAGTATACATGCCTCCGAAAGTACTAGATTAGAAAAACTCATATTTTGTGCCTAAGTACTTCTTGAATGAAAATGGATGAGAATAACGGATTTTATAACTATAGTTATCTATTGCAAATAATATCACTGTATATTTCACCAAAATATTGTAGAGATTTTATGGACCTTTAGCTCTGTTTTTCTTTTTATATGTTCCCCTCCACATTGTCTGTTGATTTAATAGAAATCCATACAAACTGCAGCACATTTAGAACAGAAATTCCAGATTGCTAGAGAAGAAGATGTTACCTACATTTAGATCCTCATTAAAAGGCTTGGAGAAGGCACACTTCCACAGTTAAACCTCCCTCTTTCCAACATTTATTAGGACACACTGGGGAACACAAGCTTACAAGCCCTATTTTTCCTTGCAAAATGGCTCAGGAACTGGCCCCTGTCTAGCTGTGGTGATATATCATTATAAATAGAGAGGGGATTGGTAGAGGCACCTAAACCAAGATCAGAGTTTAGGATGCAGACAAATAGCAACAGAAGTGCACCTGTAGCAAGCTCACAAGCCTCTGCTGGGGTGCTGGGTGCATGTGTTCCCTTGGAGCACTCCCAGAGAAGCTGTAAAGTGACCCTGAGCTGTTCAGCAGCCATGAGCAGATAGCAAACATGCCCAAATGTCCCCTCCCTGGAGTCACTTCTGATCAGCTCCACGCGTGCAACCGTATCTATCCAGTGCTGCTTGAAGCCCGTGACCCCCCATGATCGATGTGTGCAGTGAGTGAGCTGTACTGTTTCTAAAGATACAAAGATGAAAATCTCTACCCCATAATACTGCGTATCTCTGATGCTTTATTTCTGCGCAGCCAGCTATTTTACTTCATATTTGCAAAAACTGTTCCAAGCTTTGAACCCCAGACCTTTTAAATTTTGTCAATTATGAATCTTCAGTTATGGTATTGGAAGTGCTTTCACCACCACCAAAGCAATTCCAGAAGTTCCCTTTGAGCAGAAAGCTCTGCTTGAACTGCGACATTCCCTTTTTTATGCTATTTCTATATAAATGTGTAACACCATCTTATTGTACATGTATGCATGCAGACATGTCAGAATCTAGAGCAAGATAGGGAAAACTCGTAAACACCATTTGGCCACTAGTAGGATTTTTTACACTTTCTCACTGACATTTTTATATTCTGTGGCTAAAAAAATATGGGTTAAATGAAACTGTTAAGCCCAGTTGCATATATGAGAGAAAAATATGCTCTGATTACTTATCAGTGGCTCAGCCTTAAACCAGAAAGTATAGCAAGATGAAACTCCACAAGAGACTAGTCTTGGTCCCATACCACTGAAAGTTATCATTAATCAAATTTTTATAATGCAATAAGAAGTATGCTCATTAAACATGCAAATTGCATCAGTGTAGGGAAGATTTAAGCATGTTTGAAGCACAGTTGCCTTTCAAAACCGTAGGCAAGATGGAGGAGTTATTTAAAAATACAAGATAGCAATCAATAAAAATAATCAAACTGTTCAAATAGAGGAAAGGAAAAGTGGTTTAGTAACTGTTTTGCAGATGGAATAGAGAGCATGTGAGTGATTATGGATTACAAGCTAGCATAAGGCAAAAATGTTGTGCTTTTACGAGAACGCCAAACACTATCTTGAGATGCATAAATAAAAGTATTGTTGTCGTGTCATATACAGTAATCATCTTTCTTACTGTGAAGCTGGTAAGATCTCAGCTGAGTATTACATGTTCCAGTTGGACAAAGTTCAGAAGAAATTGATAAAAAAGCAAGAGGTCTGCAAAATGTGATATAAATGGAAAAGGGGAAGGAATAGTAGTTACTTAATCTAGAAAAGACTAAAGAGAAGCATAATGTAATAAGCACAGATGAAAAGAATCAGAATAAATTGGTCTCTTTGTGCTAATTGCAGGTAGGCTAAGCAAAGCATTTAAATTACAGTGAAAGGGCCTGGGGGAGAAACAGGGTGGGACTTGGTAGAAGTACAGATGGTTACATACTGTAGGGACTTCCTAAGACTTCACGGAATCTCTATCTGGAGGGGTTTTGGTCTTGAAAAAGATGAGACAAACATCATTCAGGAATTATTTTAAAGACTCTTGAACCTCTTTGTAGACAAAGGGATGGATTAGATGACATCTCAAGGTTCTTTCAGTCCTTTGATTCTTTACATTACTGTTATGCTGCTTTTTGAAATTTAAGGTGGTTTGCAACAGGCAATTTCATGCACTACAGTTACAAGTATGGCTAAAAATTCTAGTGGATAAGCAGTTGATTTTTTTAACACTTATTACATACACAGAGAGGAAAATGGTGCCTGTTGAAATTTTAGCTGCCTTCAAGGCCACCTCTTTACACCTACATTAACTCATCGTATCTTCTGAGAAAGAACCATTCTGATTTATGTTGCTATGTACCATCACGATCTGTTAACTCTTTGTCATTTCTACTTAACTGACGTCAGTTGAACACCACTTGAAGTTTTATTTCAGCTTGCCCTTGAAGAGTTCTGTTTTCCTCAAATGCATGTTTTGTCCTTCAGTTTATCATACAAGAGTTTTATCATCATCCAGGTATTTTCCTTTCAGCATACCTGACTGGACCAAACAAATTAATAACTACAAATTCTTGCATCCTAGCAGAGTAGAAAGGCATCACCTTCCTATCAGTCATGGTTAAATTATAGAAACAGAAGTAGTAAGTTTTCTGCCCAGAGGAAATTCTCTACTTTAAATAAAATATTGGAATATCAGCCTTTATTGTCAGCTATTAATTTTTTTTCTTCAAATTGTGTGTGAACTTTTCTGTTTACTTCATAATAAAGTCAGTCTATGAAAATATAGGTTTCCTTCCTATACAATAGAGAAATAGAAGATAGCAGGTCACAGTATAAATACAGTTATGAAGACTTTTTCTCAGGCAAGGGTCCCATTCAAGTGACTGACACCAGATCGATTTGATGTGACATGATACGATTTACAGCACTGGAGACATAGTTACCTATTGGCAAAATGAACATCTAGATTACCAAAAGTATAATGTTTGGAGGGAGGTATGGAAAGGATGGCACTAGAGTTTTCTTATGAACTCATTCCAGAGAAGAGAGGGAGTTCTCAGGTATGTGATTTTAACCCTCTGTCCTGGCTACAACATATAACACACTCAATGCATAAGTTACTGGCAGCCAGAGCAATTTATATGAAACGTGTTATTAGCAGCACATGCTTAAAAATGGATTTTAAATTTGAGAAGCAAAAGCTGCGTACCTAATATTTTCTTCTCATTAGGAGATCAACAATTCATCCTATATTTAAGACTGTTTCCAGGCCACCAGGTTTGTTTGCACATTCTGACTCCCCTTTAGTGATTTGCACATGGCTGAAGGCAAAAATGGGAGCACTTGTGATGAGTACAAGACAATGTGACATTGATACTGAAGAATGGATGATTCCACTAGTAGACATTTAAGACATTACAGTGTATTTGTTCAAGCCCCTCCTTAAAGTTGTCTTCAAGAGTATGTAAAATAAAATAGTTCCACATTCTTTTTCATACCCAGTCACTTAGAAATGGTGCAAAATCTGGTGTAACTGCATTTTTTTAGAATGGCAGTAGGAAGCCTCCAGTATGTCATGACTAATTCTGACAATTGCAGCCTGCCCACGGTTGTCATAGAAGTTAATGATGAATTGTTAGAAACCACTTCAGCCTCAGGCAAAGCCCTGGGAAGCTAACTACTAGGACAATCTCTAATAAGCAGCAAAAAACAGTTTATTGGCTATTTTGGGGATGAAATTTACTTCTGCTAATCAGGAGAAACTTTACTAAGCCATCATCCAGTTTCAAAATCAGGCTCAGATACTAGCATAGAGACCAGTTCAGACATCAATGCATTTCCATCCAACACATAGTTATGACAGATAGCTAGAACACATCAGAAACGTGTTACAATTCATATTTATAATTATTTTGAATTTATTTTAATAGCTAGAAATAGCAGCTGACTTTGTCAGCAGATTTTGGTGAAGGTCATATGCAAATATCGCTTCACCTTACTACACTAAGATTCCCTACTGAAAACCAGCTCTGCACTAATGATACTTAACATCATTATCTCTTACTGAAGTCAATAATTCTGCCTCTAATCACATAAACAGAATAGTTTGGTTAAAGTCAGGATGCTCCTATCCAGCTTTACATGATGTGAGTCACTCATGATGACAAAAATTCAGTTCACATTCTTTAGTTCACCTAAGCTATAAAATTCTTTATTATTATTACATATTTAGATTCTAAAAATGCTTTTGATCCACAATGAAGACAAGCAGCCAATTGTACAGATGCTATAGAATAACCTGTGCGTGTACAATACCTTGATGAGGGTGTATCACTCGCAACTCTAAGACAGAGATTCCCTAAATCATACACTACTGACTCCAAAGCCAGTCATAAAGATTGTTAACCTCAGCTGAGACAGAGGTTAACCAACACAAAGTGTGCAAAAACTCAGCGTTTCTCAGAGCTGCCAGCACGGGACCACCACATAGGTTCATTTTCTTCCTTTGAAAATGGGCCCAGCTCTACAAAGCCATTTGTTTGTAAGTAACTCCTGTATTTTTTCAGCTCCAACTAATTCTATAACTGAACCTTGCAGAATGAGTAACTTTAAGGAAAAAGGCCTCAGACCTACAGTAAATGAAGATGGCAAGAGACTTGTCAGTGGAACTGCAGGGGCAGTTTACTTACTTGGAGAAACTCAATTGCTGTTGAATAATGAGGTAGAATGCCTTGCTTCTCATAATGAATAAAAGAAAAATAAAAAGCAAAAAGCCTACAAAAGATGTCTTTCCATGGTTTTTGGCACATTCTGAGTTTTTGGAGTTTGGTTTTGTTTTTATTGGGAGATCCTTACTAATCTTATAAAAGCCTAAGAGCAGCTTAAGGCTAACATGAAAGTAACTTGAATGATCCAAGCTTATCTGGCATCAGGACAGGTTTATATGTAGCATGCAAATCAAATCCTATACCTCTTTTCTGCATAGAAGTAGGAAGAATATCTCAGCACATGTGTCACTAAATTGCCATTTTGCAGACTTGCAATGATTTCCAAATTCAGCCACAGTCGTTGGGTATAGAAGAACCATTCTGGTTGAAATTTCTATTTAATCACATTTCATGAAAAACTTCAGTGTAAACGGAAGTGCAGTTAATAACTATTTAGTGAGATGGAAACAAAATCCTCTAATCTTACAAGAAAGTACTGTAGAATAGCTCAAAAACAGTGCACCATAAACTATCTTCAGTTCTTTGTACTACTGCTTTCTTGGACAAATATTGCAAGAAATCAAGAGGGTTATTTTGTACTAGCGTTGATAGAACTGAGAGCAGAATTTAAATATTTATTAACATTCTGTTCAAATATTAATAGAGTTTAATCTTATTAAATCAGATTATCCATATATTTGAAGATCAGAAAACATATACAACACGGAATTATGCCAGAAGTTCATAACTGAGCCAAAAATTCAAAATATCCAAGTTCCAAACTCCATAACAACAGAGAGACTTATTCTTTCTTTTCATTTGCTCATCTGTTTCCTCTTCATTCAGGTTCCATACTAAGTCTGCATTGTTACAAGCTTCAAAACTGAGTAGAAAAAAACCAACCAACCAAACAAACAAAAAACAGTAACAAACCTAGATTACATAAATCTTGGACTTCTGCTTTATGATTGGTAGATCTGTCAAGGGAAAATAAAAGGGAAACTGTGCGAAGATCCTTTTTCAAGAGATATAGACTCATTTAGGTTGGAAAAAGACCTTTAAGATCATCAAGTCCAACCACGAACTCAACATTGCCCAGCCCACTGTGTCCTTTAAGTGACACATCATCATCATAGTTTACAGAAAGACTCAGTGAGACAGATTCACGTTTTGGTTGGGAGATTACCATAACCAACATATGGACACATTGTGCCTCTAGTATCACACTATGTACTTACAAAGATGGTACCAATTAAAGCAGTAAAAATATCTTCAAGATGTACATATGCAGTAAAATACAACTAGGAAATGACCAGCACAAGATTCACATCATTACCCTGCAGAAGCATACTTAAATTTGGGTTTACAAGGCATCTCCAGTTGCAACAATGAAGCCTCATAATGAAACACCAAATGTTAAAAGAAGATGAATTGGTTTGGTATCATACCTGCCTACTATTCAGGGCATTTATACTGTATGCTGTTTTAAGGATAAATTCTGGACAAAGAAACAAAAGTGGAAAATCATGCACCGACAATACTAGGCACCATGAGAATTGCCCATGGGTGGAACTGGTCTACCCACCTGTTATGATTCTCCTTACACAAAGACAAGCTTAGCAGCAGATCATTAAATATTACTTCACTTAAAGGCATGGTTCATGAGAATTTATTTCAAGATATCCATTAAAGCCTTTCACTTTTTTTATCAAAAAAAACAACAGTGCTCTGAAAAATAAAGGAGACCAGGAATCTGCAAAATGCAAATGCAAAAACAGAAGTTCATGGCAAACTGTAAATTAACTTATATCAAACTGACTTTCAAGAAACAATTTTAAAATTTGCCTTATTCAAGCCAATTCCTCCCTCACTAAGGACAATGTACGATATGAATTTCTTAGTATAGAGTGTTGAATCTATTAATAATCAGTTTGGCAGTCACTTCTTGTAACTGTTTAACTGATAAATTAAGAAATATTTTGCAATATTTTATTGGACAAATAATAAAGTAGCCGTTTCCAACTTCCAGAATACCTAACAGCAGATGGTGATTTCTATAAGCACATTCATTGTTCAAAGTATTATATATAAAATAAATAAATAACTAGATAAATAAATAAATAAATAAATGAAATCTATTACCAGATTGGAAAGAATAGCCTACATGCATTTACTTCTTGGGATATACCAGTTCTTGGTGACCAGTTAAAAGTTTCCCTGAATGGACAAGTGCACCTGCACTTCCTGTGTAAACAAGGACTAAGATGAATATGAAATTATTTTTGACAAGTTGTTCAGACAAATACGAAGAGAGAAAAACTTTGTAATACTTTGTTTAAAGGCTAGAGTATATTCTTACACTGTCCTTGTATACATTCTTTGAGTGTTTGTGTATAGAGAAATACCTTTCAATATCTGTATTATTTCTATGTATATATGTAAGAAAAAGTGTGCATTTTTGTGTCTTTCTGACCTATTTTGAACATAGATATGGAAGACGAGAAAAATAAAAACCTACAGTCCAGGAACTTGTTGTAAAGCTATTTCTTCCTTAGCAATGCTGGTCTTCAGCATTCTGTCTCCTTCACAATTCCCTGTAGTTTAATCCTTTTTTATTTCCTTCCTCTTCCAAAAATACCCTCCCATGTTACCAACAGTTGCCAAAGGCCAATTGTGCTGAAAATATAGGCTATTACTCTCAGAGGAAAAAGCGAAAGGGGTTGTTTTATCTAACACTGCTAAATTAGCCACGTTTTTCCAAACTGTTTGACAGATTTCATTCTCAGTACATAACACTGTACTTCTCTCACAAAGTCTCTGGTAAGGTAAAAATAGCAGCCAAGAGTAAGTTCAGGCCCTTTGGGGTCTTCTTTCGTTCATGTTATGGAGGAGTCTAGATGAATTTAGTAGAATGAAACAAAAAAAAGGTTCCAAGGAATTTACTCCACAAACAAGCTAAAACCGGAGGATAACAACTTTTAATTGGAGAGCTAGAAACAACTTTTTGGTGGCATTTTAAAAGTGCTTTAGCATTTAACAACATTCTAGACTACATTTTATAATGCTTTCCCACAACAATCTAATCACAACAGCCAAAAACTGTGTTTTCTTTTACATAACAAGAGAGGCTTCTCTGCCCTTCAGACCTTGCACATCAAAGACTGAGACTGCTGCAGTTTGCTTGTCAATTCAGAAATGAATACTAAACTACATACCTGTGCTTGCTCATACTTCCAATGTTGAGGAAAAACATTTTGACTAAACAAAACTTGAGTACAGTGTTAACATTTGCTAGATTAGTTCACAGTAAAGGCAAGGTGCAATAAAGTTAAAACCTCACTGAGATGTGGCTTTCAGAGACAGAGGCATCTCCTAATGCCAAAAAATATACTCCACTAATATCTAGTTTCTTTTCCGTATCTGAAAATCTCTCTTCTAAAAGCGCTGATAACTACTTTGCAAAATGCAGACAGACACAAGGCTTGTCCCTGATATAAAATGGTTTCTTTTCAGAGCCATCCCTCTTGTACATATCAGTCTTTTCCTTGCAAATACCTCCTGCATCCCCTGACAGACTTCAAGGTGGATACATGGAAATAATAGTAATAATAGTAATTCCCACTTGCAACCAACATCTGCCACTTACAACAAAAAGCACACTCCTTGCCCTAGAACTCTCTCAGTTCCAAATCCTTACTCCTTAGCACCACAGCATTCACTCATTTCACAGCTATCAGACAATCAATAGGACCTCACAGATCAAACATCCACTGAAGTTACTGTTACATTTTTCTGACTTCAAAGCTGGAAAAAACAAGGCACCTAAAAAAACCCAACCAACCAACAAACCACCACACCACCACCCACAAAAAAAGAAAAAAAAAGAAAAACAAACAAACAAAACCACCATCACAAAGCAAACTTCTGTTGCTTAGCACAACAAATAAAGCAGGTAGCATTGCTGTTATCTCCTTTACCTATTATATCATAAGATTATCTACAAATGCAGCACCAGAGCCATTAGCTGGGAACAGCAGCATTTATCAAGAGGTCCTTCACTGAACCAAAACTTAATGGGTTTCAATAGAAGATGCTTTCCACTAAAATTTCCTATGAGGCTCTTAAATACCACAACAATCCAGCTCAAAAAGTAAATATTCCTCAATATATTTCCTCAACAGATATTCCCAGTTTCAAAAGCTTTAAGTGTTACCCTTTAGTTCTTAAGCAGCTCTTCTGAGCTCCGAACAAAAGCAACTTTACATACACATATTAAAGGAATCCTTTGTTTGCTTCTTGAAGACTTCTCTGCAGGCTTTAGGAAACCTTCACTTCAACTGATTGCTAGTAACAGCTCAGAGTTCATACAATCATGTGGCTGAAATATGAGTCAAATTATTACAGAAACACTTTGATTTCAGAACAAGATGTCAGTTCAGGAACAATTAGATTCTATTCACAACTTCCAGGCACAGGGAAGCTGTTGAACACTCCATGCTACTTGATTAGATGTTACTTTAATGATCTCATTGATTAGGTGACTTTTTCAAACAAGTAAGAATGTCCATTTTCAACTGTACTTTTTAATGCATTTGATCATTCTCTCTGTTCTAATGCCTTTTTTTTTTTAATTGAAGAGGCAGGTTGTTAAAATTCTGTGAAAGTATTTAGGCTATACGGATCTTTAACAATGGTCAGTGATTAGCAAGGCTTCTTACGTATCTAATGATGCAGTTACTGATAATGATAAGTTGTTCACCATGAACATTGACTGTTGAAGTGATTACCTGCCTCTAATACTGTTTTCCTGGTGAATACAGAGAGATTTGTGCAGTAGATAGGCACAACAAAACTCAACCACCAGGCTTTTCCTGTGATTATCAGAAGTACTATACTGAGATGACTCAGAGAATCACAGAATAGTTTTACGTTGGAGGAGAAATCTGGAGACATCCAATTCAACCTTCTGCTAGAAGCAAGGCCAGCTTCAATGTCAGCTTGCGTTACTCAGGACATTGTGAAATCTTCATGCTTGGAATTTTGAATAAACCTGGTTAGACAATCTCTGGGCCAGACTTACAGTGGATTTTTTTTTTAACTTTATATCCAGTTGCAGCTTTCCCTACTGCAATATGTGATTGTTTTGTCTTGCTTGGACTTACATCACAGGCTGCTAAGAAGAGTCTGGCTCCGTCTTCTCTACAATATAACTTTAGACAGCTGTAGAGAGCAATAAGATCTGCCGTTAGTCTCCTCCCCTGGCTGAAGAAGTTGAACTGACTCAGCATTTTTTGCCATGTTCCAGTCCTAGTCACCTGGGTGATCCTCCACTGAACTTGGACCAGTTTGTCAACATCTGGGAGGACTGGGAAGACCTAGACAGTGTTCTCCAGATACTGCTTTGTGAGTGGGAAAGAGGGGGGAGGGGGAGTGGGGGCTGGGAAATCACTTCCAACTTCAGAGACTTGCATGCAGTCAGCTTTCACCTTGCAAAGCAGCACTGTGGATTGATGTCCACCATGACTCCCAGGTCCTTTTCTGCAATGCTGCTTGCTAGCCAGCTGGTCACCAGACTGTGATGCTGCAGGGTGTTATCCCATCTCACATGAAAGAACGCATTTACCTCTGCTGAACTTTTCAAGGTTCCTGTTCACCTCCTTTCTGCCACCTGTCCAGGTCCCTCTGAAGGGCAGCCCTGATGCACTTACATTGCCCAGTCTCCCTAGCTTGGACTCAACTGAGAACTTGCTGAAGAATATTCTAGCCCATTGTCCGGGCTGCTGCTGAAAACATTAAACCATATTCCAGTATCAGCCCTTCAGGAATGCTACTCATAACTGACCACCAGTTAGGCTTTGAACCACTATGACTCCACTTGGAGACAGACAAGCCAGCCAGCTTCTTGGCCATCATGTAGTCCACACTTAGGGCCCACACTTCCCCAGTTTGACTACAATAGTACTATGAGAAACCACAACAAAACTCTTGCTAAGGTCAAGGTATACAGCATTCACTGCTCTTGCCTTGTTTGCACAGCCAGTCATCCCACCACAGAAAGTAGCCATGTTAGTCAGGTACGGTTTGCCCTTAGTAAATCCATGCTAGCTGTTCCATCATATAGTTGGAGGTGGCTTCTCTAAGGACCTTCACCACAACATTTCATGGCATAGAGATGAGGTCAACTGGCCTGTAGTCATTCTTGCCTTTTCTGAAGATGGGGGGAATATTCACCTTTTTCCAGTCATAATGCCCTCTGTTTTGATTTGGAATGCTCTTTACCTCCCAGCTCTGAAGAATCTAAACATAGGTTTCTTCGTCCTCATTGTACACCCCCTTCCATTTGTAAATTGTTGCTTCAAGCGAAACAGTGCCTCCTTTGCACCTCATCCTTGTATTTTCTTTTTTTCCCCCTCTTGGTATTGTTTACTACCTATTCATGTTATTATATCTGCAAAGATTACTTTGCCCCCCCGCCTAGTTAATTGCATTCTACAGTCCGTATTTATCAGGAACAAAGCTGTAGTGTTTTCTGCATGGTATGAGACCAAATTCAGCAAATATATAGGATCTTGGGACAGGAGAACCTTTCACTGGAAATCTCCTAAGAGTCATGTTAATCTAGTTGAACTGATTGCTCTCTATTAAACCTGATAGAAGCCTAACACACACAAACTGTCACCCATGCCCTAAAATAAATATATTAATACAAAGCAGTACAATGTCCATCCATGTTATTTCTGTGCTCAACTTATTCAGAAAAAGAAAAAAAAAATCACATAGATCCATAAATAATTCTCTAATGATGAAATAGGAAAATGCATGGCATATTAAGTATTCAAATCAAGTAGAAAAGTATAGCACTCTGCTGGCTTCTTTCTATGGCAGCCCCCAGAAAAGAATGAAACATGGTGATTTTCACCGGAAAGTTGGTACTTTGGGGGAAAGCAGAATTACAAGTGTCATGTCCTGATGAATGATTTCTCTCCAGCTGAATATTTTCCTTTAATGTTTAAGGCTTGCATAGAAGCCTCTCTCACTTATTATAAGACCTTGGAGAAAGCTCTGTTTTCACAGCCAGCTTTCATACATGAATCACATCTGATTTCCTTGCTATAAATGCTGTCACCTATTCAAGGAATCTGACTTTTTTTTTCAGTCTTACAAAATGTTATGCTTTTATAAAGACAAGACTTTTTATTTTAATAAAAAAGATTCATGTTGCTATAATGTCCTCTGTGAAAAAGTAATATTTGCAATACATAATTCAAATATATTGAAGGTTGTCTCCTGCAGCTCCTATTAAAATAGTTGACTTTCTGTCCCTGACATCCAATAACCCTTTTAATGGTCAGCAGCTAAACATGTTTGTTATGCATTACTGAAATAAAGTCTGTAATTAAAAGTGACATTTTTCTACTGCTTTCAAAATAAGCAAACAAGGAAATATATTTATTGGTGCATCATTTCTAAGGAAATAAAAATTCATATAAATTTCTTACTAAGTAATGTTAAATTATACTAATTAGACACTCACCTGGTCTAACCTATGAAAATACAATTCAGGAAAGAACACAAGTCTATTGCCAGAACTGCTATGAAGAAAGAATCTTGAAGCAATATTTAGCATGTAGGGAAATAATAAGATTCATTAATTGAGCGAGAGGATTAGGCTTTCTTGGACAGTACAGTTGTAGAGAGGACTTAATTATTTAAAAGGTTATAAAAAGAACTCAATCTCTGTTACATCCATTTTGCCTCCCTTTCAATTTGCCAGAAGGTATGACAAGGAAAAGATATTGAAACATAGAGAAAGGTCCTAACTCATGAGGAAGAGACTATTCTTCACATTCACAAGAGAAAGGACCAAGAGTAACTGTGAAATAATGTGTATGTATCTAGGGAAAAGTTTCCTTCCAGAATCTTTCACAAAGTAGAAATCTTGCCATTTTATTATCAATAGACAGTATACACAATATGAGGTACAAAATGAAATTAAACTTTATAGGAATTAGACACTTCAAAAGATATCATCTATCCCAAACACCTCCTTGTTTTTAGTAACAACAATCCGTAGTAAATTTAAGTGAGAATACAGAATCCTATCCTCAGATAACCTCTCTGAATTTCTTACATGAAATCTAGTCAAGACTTCTATAAATATGTTTTTTTATTCCCATTTCTGATATTGATGCAACCCCATTCCTTTAAACCATTGTGGAAAGTGGAATTTACTATGCTGCCTTTGTGGATTTCTAACCATTTTTTTTTTTCCCCGCTTCCCTCACCTCTTTCTAACGTCTTATTTAATTACATACGTTGCTGTGTTTGACTTCACTGCAACAGCTCCATCTGCCTCCACAAAACATCTGGCCCGTACTTGCACAGTGTCTTCTACAGTGTCCTGTCACACCTCATGCCGTCAGGAGTGCAGGCACCACGTGGAGTTCTGGACACTTCCCAGTTCCCCCTTTAAAGTTCCTTCTCCCTAGCCCCATATGCCCTTCATCCCTCCAACCTCTAGATAAACACTTCTTTTTATATTCTGCTCTACAGTTATCACTAACTGAAGAGTCCACATCTCATGAGAAACAATGAGATTAATCACCCTACACATCTAATAAAAGTCACTTTGGAAAATGAGACTTGAGCTGTCTGAAAATGTTTTAAGTATGCAGGCTAATCACACTACTGCAAGCAGTGTAACACTTATGTTTCATAATTAGTAAGAGCTGTGGAGCATGGTACTGAATAATACAGACTTCCCAAACATCGTCTGTATCTGTACAAAAACAAACAAAATCAAATCAAACCAAACCAAACCAAAAAACACCTAGCTGCTTTTCTAAGTAATTTATAGCCCTTGCTTCAATCACCTTTTGTTAAAAAAATGAAATTAGAGGATCTTTTTGAGCTGTTGTTGCACACAAAAGGATAACCTTAGAAACACTTAACTGTAGCACTGAAGAGCTGGTATTTCTAATATTCATACAGAGACAGAAAACCAAATCTAAACTCCCAGGAGCTTTTATCAACTAATACAGCAAGTGTATTTTCAGCAAGTCCTTGTATATATGCTCATACATGATTATGTGCCAATATACACTTACTCTCCCTCTTCACTAAGGAAGGATTTATGTATCTAAAATTTTCCTTCAGTTTTTCTCTGCCAGCTGGCTGGGTGAGCTGAGGACAGCAGGGAACATACAAGGATTTTAATATTTTAGAGACCTGTCTTTTCGAGGATAAACTTTTCATTGCAGTATTCAGAGAACC
Source organism: Patagioenas fasciata (assembly GCF_037038585.1). NCBI lineage: Eukaryota > Metazoa > Chordata > Aves > Columbiformes > Columbidae > Patagioenas > Patagioenas fasciata. The sequence continues at coordinate 116,196,311 of NC_092521.1, read as the reverse complement.
AAAAATGAGACTGGCGCTTACGTACCTTAGCAATCAGAGCAACAGCCCTGCAGTATAACAGCCTGATCCCTGGGCTGTCCCTTAGCTCTACAGCCACAGCACAGCCTCACTAAATCCCGATTCTTAGAAGAGACTCGAAAAATTTTCCCCATACATTTGTTTGCACCCATAGTCATACGTACTTCTAGATTCAAGTGGGAGAAGTTTATGAGAAATCAGGGCTTAAGTTTAGCACTATTCCTTTTAATCAGGGGGCTAGCCCATAAGACTGTTGTGAACAGAAGGTTTTTATCCAAGTGTGCTCCTTCTCATTTGAACTGGAAAGTCAGATGACAGCACAGAATCTGTAACTAGTTCAGACCACTCCAGTTCCTAAAACAGCACAAACATACCCTTGTGGTGCAATGTCCTATGCAAAAAAGCACTGCTGAAAGGTGACACCCTAAAAGTGTAGCTACACCTATTTCAGGATGATTGGAATCTGACAGATCACTGCAAAGATCCACAGAGACATTGCTGCTTCAGCTCAAACCATCTTGGGCGCTTCTGTATGACTCTCACTTGCATAGAGCAAGCACTCTGAGAAAACGCTGGTACGTAGGGCACCAAAAGAATTAGGGCTAAACCTCTTAAATGAAACAGAATAGAAAGCTGGCACATGACTTCAGAGAACTGAGCTGACTGCTAGGTGCAGATTTCATGGCTAACAGCATCCCAGAGCTGGTTAGCCCCAGGCTGTTTCTTAGAAAGGCACCCACCTTTTGGAAAGGAGCTGGTGGCAACATGAAGAGACAGACTGTGACTGGAAGTTGGAAGATCAATGGTCTGGATAAGACTGGCTGCCAAATGAGGTCAAGCTCTTGGATATTTGTTGAATTAATTTTAAATTGTTCTAAAGGTCCTCCTTTCTCATTTAATAAGGTGGTTTTCAAATAGCTTTCAGTGAATCCTTCGGAGAGAAAATTCAGATCCGTGGTAAAGCAAACCATTTGCAATTTTCATTAAAGATTTACTTATGCTCAGCACAGTTACCAACTGTGATTAAAAAGTCCTTTAATTTTAGGGACGTGGCACAATGGAGTCTCAACAGACCACATGCACAAAAGGACAGCATTACAGCTTCTAACCTTCCAGCAAAAACCTGAAGGAACGTCCTAACCTCAGATCATATGGCACATGAGAGACCAGCCTGTCTTAGAAAGGTTGCCACACTGTATTATTTGAAGCATCCTTAGGTAAATGAAAGAAACAGTAGGGTTACAGCCACAGAGCACCCTGACTTGCTTAGTGAGGGTCTTCTCCTGGTATTTGAGACTCTTTTGAAGCAGCTCAGTATCCTTAGATGAAACTGAATTTTGTTTTGAAGGGTTTGAATTCAGAGCTTGCTAATGCAAATCCACTTAAAGCCGTTGCTATGGCATGCTACTGAGAAGGAGGCATTTTAGAAGCTGGCCTCTTCCTGGGTTTCGGAGTCCTAAGTTTAGGCTATCAGGAACCTGGTGAGGGCATGTCCAAGACAGCAGACATCTGAGAAACCAGGTCTCCCACATTCTGGGCTTGTGCTGTAACCACTGAACTACATTATAAGAAACTGCAAATCCTCCTTTGTGAATACTTTTAATAAGAACTGGCTCAATCCTGTCAGCGTACAAACAGGCACCACCAGCAGTACCAGCAAAACACTTAACAAAACTTTAGAATATATTGTTATTTCCAGAGTATGTGGTCTTAGTTAACACAGTCAATGGGCAAAATAAATTATTCTGTTAGGTTACCTCAGCTGTGTTAGTTAAACATTGTTGAAAACTGCAATTAAAATATAGCCAGAAGCATGTTCACTTCTTGTTAGTCCACCCCACAAAAAGAATGGTTGCATAGGGTTGTCCCCAGAAAGCTCCAGTGGGATGACAATATCTTATTCCTGTAAAATCTTCTGCCACATTTGGGGTTTGTTTCCTTGTTTTTGAATAGAAGACAACTCCTTAATGCTAAAAAGAGTCAGTGTTTTGCCCCAAGGAAAACAAAACCTAAGTGCGGTGAACAAGGACAGTACAGATCAGGCTCATAATTTCTCAATCCCTCAACCTCCATTGTAAACTAAAATGTAAACCAGTGCAGGAACGGGATTTCTCTCTACTCCACATCTGAGCCTTAAAAAAAGTCAAATTCTTCAGACATCATATAAAGTATCTCTAGGAAAATAAATATAAATAAGTCAGCATTTACCTAGTACCCTATTTGTTTATTTTGCCAGAGATTCATTCTTTCAACACAAACTGCACAGGTAGTTCTGGAAGTCCTGGGATCAATACTGTCACACATCAAGAAAAACAGATTACATTCCTGGGTCTCTACACGTACAAAATCTCTCTCAGCCATATCTCAAGCATTTATTTTTGAAAAACCCTGTTTATAAAATTAAAAGAACACAATTCAGCAAGTTTGAAAAAGGCATGGGGAGTTGTAAGGAGAAGGAAATCCCTTAGTACTGCTGGGCAACTACTAATAAGACAAAGGATTAGCAACAAAGTCAGGCATTTCATTGCTTATTCCCTTTACACAGGCACTTGTTACTTAGAGGAAATTAAAAGAAAGCCTTGCACACTGCAGAGTTTGTTCAATATACCTGCTAACATCTAACATCAGACACACTGCTCCTGTCCATGGTGGTAAAATAAATCTCTTTCAAAAGTCAAGAGCAGGCTGGTGACAAGGAACTGATGTTCCCTGGTTCTGTGAAAGGATTTTGAGAGATTAAATGCATTTGTAGGTTTTGAAATTGGATGGGATCTACAGATGGGAGCTTTCACACAACAGTGTATCTGGGCAGAGATAACACTGACACCCCTTGTTCAGGAAACAGAGAAGAGTTGAATTAAAAAGAAAAGTCCTTAAAATATGCCTTTAAAAATATTTCTAAAAGCACAAAATTCTTGTAAAGCTTCTATTGCTTTGTACATTTTCATCTGCTTTCTGCTTAATACATGAATTTGCAGACTCTAGCCTTTGTTGCCTTCTCTCAGTCCACAGTACAGAGAATTACCTGGCTTCTTCTGTAGTTTTGCAATATAATCACAGTAGAGATGTTTTGTTTCACCAGAATCAACATGATTTGTGTTACAGTAAGTGTCCCTCAGGATAACTATTCAGACTCCCAAACCTCCTGAAGCCAGACAGATAAAAAGAGGGAATGGGAAGAGGAGAAAAATAGGAAAGTAAGTAATTTTGATCAAACTTAGGAAAAAATTAAAGAAAAAAAAAGTATTAAAAAAGTGTCAGATGATTTATCTTCTACTTTGCAACTACTACATTAACTGCAGAGTTGCTTTCTGAGCAAGATTGTTTTGAGATTTCTGCAGTGTTCTACAATGCATCCTGTGGAAGTGACAATGAAAATGATTCCAGTTTGCATGTAGGAAATACCATTAGCATACGGTAACTTAAAAACATAGTGGGAGTTCTTTTTTCAATAAGATGGCAACAACATATCATTCCAATTAAATAAATCATCAAGTTTAATTCTTTTCCATCAGTTTTAAAAACAGAAACAAAGTATTTTTATTTTTGTAGTTACAAAACTGATATGAAAGACAAAATTCCACCCCGGAAGAATGAAATCCTATAGAGAATTTAATTTCCTAGAGAAAAGATTTTCATCTACCACATTTCCACTTGTTTCCTTTTCCTTGTGCTCTGTAGTATCACCTATATGCTCAGTAGGTACTCAAACCTCAACTACATGCCCATCAGTGTAACTAAGAATTAGCTAGAATAATTTGACGAGAAAAATGTCAACGTACTGTGCCTTTCATCTCTCCCCAGTGTTGCTAGGTGTTCACAGAATTCCTCAGTAACTGTCTCAGCCCCATAGTAACAAAATTTAAAACCAAAAACTGACTTCTAAGTCCCAGTTTCTTTTTTCCCCACAGCATGTTAAGCTTTGCTGTATGATTAATACATAAAGTTTGCTGTGGGCTTTTTGTTGTTTTTGTTGGTTGGTTTTGTGTTTATTGTTGTGGTGTTGGTGTTTTCTTTTTTTTTTTTTTTTGGTTACTTGTTTTCTTTCTTTGTTGAGGGAGAGTCAGGGCAGCTGTTTGTTTTTTGATGAACCTGTTAACATTTCCTAAATATAAAGTTCCTAAGCAGTCAGCTTAATGTCTCTTATGAGGAGTTTTTTTGTTGTTGTTGTTTTTTGGTTAAATTCTAACGCAGAAGACTTGCAAATCTGGAAGTCATTAGCCAGAAGTGCCCTTTCCTGGTTTTCAGTTTGGCAGTGAGGGAGACTATTAAACATTATTCTTTCCCTTTCATTTGAGTGGTCCTCTTTCTGGTAGCAAGATAAAGAACAACAAGGGTACATAAACATGTTAAGCCAAGGTCTGTGTTGGCAGATCTAAAGAGGAGAGAACTGTGCTTAAAATCTGTGTGATGTATTGAAGAAAGCAACCAAACACCTCAGCTACTCGGTTGAACATCACTGATAACCCAACATTCCCCCATCAGACCTGCAAGCCTCCTAATCCTGCCCAGTTAGAGCAGTAATTTCTGTAGCTCAACTCTTGGAGATCCACACTGCAATACTAAAAATTCAGAGATCAGGCTCAAGCTCATCTTCTGAAGGAAGATTTCGAGAAGATGGCAATATTAAGCACTGAAAAAGGTCAAAACAAGTGTATGATGTTCTAACTCCAGTAGACACATATACAAAAGGCTAAGATAAAATAATATTGCAGTTGTAAAATCAGGAATAAACAAGTAGAAAGTGCCCATAATAAACCTTTCCCCTCTTTGTGTGCACCCCTTACTATCCATTCTGTAGTCCCATAACCACACATGATTTTTCCTCTCATAGGGATACGTACAAAAATCCTGTTTAGTCCCCATTTCGTAATTTTCAGATACTTCATTTCATAACCTAGATAATGCTTCTTTACCATGCTGCTTACTTACAATCACATTTATATTACCAGGTTGGTGGTACATTAGTGATAGCAGTTTAGCACACCTACATAAAGAAGGTGGACTTACGTATAGTGCTCCTTGGAGCAGCCATATGTGAGTCAATGTGTTTGATTTTAAGTGCATGAAATATTGACATGCTTTGCTCTTCCAGCACCTGCTGCTGACTGAGCTATGTACAGCAGGGCCATAGGAGTTATTCTCTCAACAGTAAGTAATGTATGATGACAACTCAGTAGTCACCAGCCAAAGAAGGGAGTGAGGTGAACAAGGGGACTAAGAAGGACAATTACTTCAGCCAAAAAAATAAGCAGAGCAAGAAAAAGGAAAGGAATAAATTCAAGACTCCTTTTCTGGACCCCAGCCCCAAAAGCTCTGCACAGATGCTACAATTGCCTTTTTGTGAGCTCTGAAAGGTAAACCTGCAGAATTCATAGATGAAAACAGGGAGGGTGAGACACTGTGCTTACCCATTCTAAGCAGCACAGACCACAAAACTTGCCTGAACAAATTCCTGCCTGAATTCCTTGTGGTATATTTTGCGATAAGGAGTTCAGGACCCTATGTCCTTCCTATTTTTTCTAGCTGACACTGGTTCCAGTCCTCTGAATTATATAGCAGCTATAGATCCATTAAAGGAACAGCTGATTAAAAATTAAAATAACACAAAGGTTGAGTATTGAAAATATACAAATAAATAAGATAGTTTATACAAATACAGCATCCATTTTCAGATATTCTTTCCTCTTCTAGGGTAAGGTAGATGCCTTATCTAAATTCTGGGTCTACCAACAAAGACATTCAGTCTTTTTAAAATTATATATATTTACTGTGAATTATAAGTAATATATTCTTCACAAGGTTTTGAAAGTAACATTTGCTTTTCATTCCCATGGCTCACACTTGATTGTACTGGCAGGAAGTCAAGACTCATAAAGCGGCCTCCTGTCTAATCAAAATTAATATACAGTAATAATTGGAAGGGCACTGGAACAAAACACTGAACAGTGCCAATAAGAAGCAAATATCACACTGAGCACAATGAAAATGTTTTAGAAAGGGCTGGGGAAAGCAGCTTTATTCTCCGTGTCACAAAAGCAAGCTTCTTTTTCCAAAGAAGAGTGAGAAAAATGTGTGTAATGCCCATCCCTCCCTCCCAGACTGCTGACTCACACGAGAGGTGTCAGAGAGGCAGGCAGCACATGCGGATGGGAGCCCGGGGTAGTGAGAAAATGCAAAACGCGTGTGCATGTGTAACGGAGTGCTCCAAGGAATAAAACTAGAATAATTTTCTACTGCTTTAATGATTTCTTTGAACTTCTTTTTTTTTTTTTTTTTTTTTTTGAGTGTACGAAGTATGCCAGAATGACAGCTCCAGATACTGAGCAGCTCTGTCTCCCCATGGAGGGAGATGGAGGGAGGGCAAGGTCCAACTGAGAAAGGTGGTTCACATACACGGTGGGCTGCCTGGTGACAGGAGGGGTGTAACCAAAGCCAGTGACACCAGCAGGGTGCATCAGCCTTGATTTTGAGGGACTTCTACCTTCAGCTAAATAAAGGATAAGCTACTTCCACTCTAAAAGGAAGAGATTCTTGCTGAACAGATGGGAAGGTGCCTCCAAGTTTCCAGCATGCTATAGTGTTTTATATGGATCAACCTTTGTGAGAAAGCTTATGGAAGTATCCTGATCCTTCTGCCTTTTCAAGATTGTGCTTCCTGTTCAGATACTAAAAGCATAACACAAATTTGTTATACATAAGAGAGCTAATGCAGCAGTACCTGCTGCACAGATGGGACCAGGGCATCCCTCTAGGAAAAATACAAATGAACAAACAAACAAAAACCCAGCATAGCACTCTCTACAAAGCTACCCAAACTGTTTCGGTTTTGTTTTTTTCCAGACCAGTTAAATAGGCTATTTAGAAGTTCTGGATGGAGACCCAGCAGAGATTTCAAAAGTTAGCTAATTGAACAGCCCAATCAGTTCTCTGGCCTGTATCAAATAACTCACCACAGCAAACCTTGCAAAGTGACCAGTGAGAGATTTGCACTGAACATAAGCCTGCTAGGCACAGCTGTCAGTTTGGGAGCAGGACAGATAAAGGAATGGAATTTTATGACAAAGAAGCAAATATAGTGATGTGCATAAAATACAGTTGTCTTACATGTGTTTCCTTACTAGTGCTAAAGTATTCTTAGAGGTCTCACGAGATGAGGTAGTGGGGAGGGAGGGAAGAAAAAAAATGTGTACAGCAAAAGCTGCCATGATTGGATTTCACTGGGATGCTCGAAAACAACACTGGGTACTTTCACAAAAAGAAAAAAAAAACAACAAACTCTTGCAAATCATTACTAAATGGTTTATTCATTAAAAAAAACACACTTATTTTACTTCAAAGGCACACAACCAAAAGGAGACTTCTACTGGGAGCTTGCAGCCCCTATTAGGAAAACATTAGCTCATCCTTTACTAACTACATCACCCACCAGTACTGGAACTCAAGAACAATGAATCAAACGCCACAGGACACTAACATAGGAGTTCAAGGAAGAACTGTGTTAGCTCTTACTGCCAACATAACACTGAGGCTTTTAGCGTAGCCTTTGAGGAACCAAACCTTATGTAATAATGTAACATATGCACATATACACACTGTCTCCTCCCTTCGTCACTGATTTTTGAACCCCTGCCCCTTTGTTTTAATAAAGCACTAATTGTCCTGAAGATATTGGGATTTTTCACACTTGTGGAAAACAAACAAGCAGGTAAATGAGATGCATTATCACTGTCCTTGCCCAAGGAAAGACTGAAGAGTGAACTCAACTTATTTGACACTAAAGAATTCACACAAGAAAGATCACGAGTTGCCTAGCGGCAGGAAAGCTACAAGTTCACTTTCTGTTAGACTACAGAGACTCTGATCACAACTCAGAAAAGGAATCCATAAGAAATTTGACTTTTTGTAGTTCAAATACTCAGGGAACAGTTTATTTCCTGGTAGCACAGCCCTTGCTAGAACAAGATTCCTCATAACTGTGAAGAAGCTTGTCAACAGACCCACCACATTTCCACCCACCCATCAAAATCCCTCAGGTCTCATATACGCTTCTGAATTTTCAACCCATATCTGCATACTGATCATCTTAAAAACAACCAGCCAAACAAACAAAACCACACATGACCACCACCAGATACCTGTCCCCTTTTGAAATCAGTAGCCACATGATATTCCCAAATAGCAAAAACCATCCAAAATGTTCTTTTACCTGAGTGAAAGCAAGAAAGCACCCATAGAAGCCAATGGAGTCAGGGAAGTAAGGTGGTCTCTCTCAAGATTATCCACAACAAAATTAACAAGTTATTTCGGTTAATATGAACCTTCTTCAATTAAAGCTGTCACATTTTGTTTCCAAGGAGATTTCATTGTATGGATGGCACAAAGAGTGAAAACAAGCCTTTTTGACCTCATGTGAGACAAAAAGGCTACAAAACAAAAAGGGTTTTGTTTTTAAATTGAATTTTATTTTAAAGTATATTCATCAATGAATTCAATGTAATTTCTTAAACTTTGCAGAAATGTTTTCCATTGATTAACTTTGTTCTCACAACCAAGATTTTGGGGTCCCCTAAATTAATGCTTTTCGTATTATTGAATGTGGCTGCAATTTAAGCTATGGAAGGGCTAGTTTAATAATATCATTATACTAATTAATTTGTAACCTTTAGCTAATTACTTTCAGTTCCCCATTATTTCAAGCTCTAACAGCTGTTCCACTGCAACAGAAATTGTTATTAGCACTTGTGTTCAAATGTTAAATGCAAACTCAGAGTCAGCCTGCACCTATTGCAAACCTGACTTCAATAAAAATTGCATTTTTATTCTCCATTCTACTTTTTCTCTCAGAACACTCAAATCTATTTGGTAATGGCAAAACTCTTCAAGATACTGCAGCTAATGGGAGTAATAACATCACAGCTGATATTTTGAGTACATGATGGATGGTGAGTTGAGCATCAGAAAAAGCATACAAAGTGACTGAAAGACACAAAAGGTGCCTCCTTGCTTTTGCATGGGTTAATCAGGACCAAAGACACAACATGGCAGGGAAGGACTGGAGATCACAGGGAAGACTTCATCTCACATTCATCTCTGATGATTATTCAGTTACCTTGTGTAATCTAGTCAGACAAACAAATAAGCTTTATGCAGTAGCTGTACTCTCTCTTTTTAAAAATGTAATAATAAATAAATGAGGGGTGATAGGAGATGTAAGACAAGGAGTAATTACAGCAGCAACAAATCATTTAGGCACTTGCAACTGCAAGACAAAGCGTACATACTCAGTTCTCATTACTATTCTAATTAAAACAATGTGAGTTGTGAGTACAACTGGACATGATGCACTAATTATGTCACTTGCATGCTACATTGACCTCAAGCACATAGTCACTGCTCATTAATAACTGGGATTTAATAATTCTTCAATATATTAAGACTTTTAGATGAGTCTTATTACACTTAACAAGAGCACTGTGTAAGGGACAGCAGGATCACCATGAAAATACATATGCTCTATCTGCACGTCACACAGCCAGTGCTAACATAGCTGCGTTTCCCTTTTTTGGCATAACCTGCTGCAAAAATAAAGATAACTTCCCTCCTCAGAGCACCTATCCACTCTCAAGGCTGTAAATATTCCTAAAACGGGTCAAAATTTTTAACAGCATCAAAAGATTCATGCTCAAGAGGCCAGCAAACACAACTGACATGTACCTGGCTTTGGTGTGGTGATGTAGGCTGCTCATAGCTGCATCAGCTGCAACACGCTACACATTCACAGAGAGGAAAACAGGGACTGTGTTTCAAAAGCATCATATGCTGGACCAAATCTTTATGCAGACACAGCAGAAACAAGAAACTCCGGTCCGTTTTCAAAATGCATTCATCATTCCTGTACTTCAAATCTGTCTCATTGTCATTTGCGAGTTGTACCTACAGCTGACGAACAATCTGCCTGCCTGTGTCCATTTTGTCTAAATCAGTGTTTTTCCATGGGAAATTTTAAATTCTGGAAACATGCATGCCCCCAACCAAAATGTGCCTTATAAAATAACATTTTAAAGTAAAAAAATTTAGTCTTCTGTCGCAGTATGTAGCATTTCCAATTATGTAAGCCAGAGAAGTGGTTAGTATCTAAGCATTTTGAGTTAAAACTGAAACTCTATTCCTTGTTAAAACAAGGATACAAAGACATAAAAATAATTATTTCAGGTTAGTTCAAGACTTCCTGGGGAAAAAATGATACTTTTTCCCTATTTAATAATTTAACAACTCTTTCTTCTCTTAATTTCTCATAGAAATATTTAATTTTCCTTTTAGACTGTTTCAATTAGTACTCAAAAGTTCCCTCAGCTCAAGATAAGTCAATTTGAATGCCATAAGCCAGTATAAAAAGATGCCTACTAGAACAAAAAGAAAACTTCAGGTCACAATTATAATATCAGAGCCCGAAGATTAATTTTATGTTGCACAGAGGTTGGCTTGTTCATTTGTTTTTAGGAAATGCTCGTCTTGTACGAGATTAAATTGAAGGTTTGAATGATGTAACAGCAACACCTACAGCTCCAGTAAAGGCAGCATTTTGAATTCAACATTTTGTCTCTCTTTCAAATCCCATATTTGGGAAGGTTTATAAGCTGTTGTACCTGCTGGGAAATGGTAACATTTTCATAAGGGCCTTCAAATGGGATCTCAACAGCTATAAGAGCACTGGAAACTTTGAGGAAACAGAACTAGAGGAAGCCCTGAAGAAGCTTCATGGTGCACAGTTCTTCAGTGTGACCTTTCCTTTCCCTAGTAGACTTCACCTCTAGTTTTCAGGCTCTCAGAAGGGGAGGAGGTCGCGAGGAAGTCTGCAAAGATCCACACTTCCTCTCACACTCTGTCACCCCATGGCTGGGTGCAGCTGGTGCCACTGGCCAAGTGTTAAGATGGACCTGTTCAATCTATATGGCTGACATTTTGGGTAAATGCTGCACAAACCTCTGTCTGCAGATCTTTACAAAACAGGAAGTTCTGCTCATTACTTTGCTTCATTATTTCTGCTCTTGGTTGTGACTATGCAAGAACTCTCTCTTCTCCAAGTTTCTAATTTTATACATGCAGAAAAGCATTTACAATTGAGACAAGCTCAGGATGATAGCTAGGACAGTTCATCCAAGTCAAATATGAGCAGATACTAAGTCTAATAGTGTTACTGTTTCATGCTAAAATATGAGAAAATAGGACATCATATAAGAGCAGGCTTCTATTTAGAAAAAGTACTTGTTTAATGACATACATATATGCCTAACATCCATTGCACTACATGATTTATAATACAAGCAGTCTCTCCCTGCCCCTAGAAATTTGAAATCTAAAGCAGGCAACATAATTTTACATCCAAAACTAAACAGAATAAGGAGGACCTAATCTCTGGTAAAAGCAGGGTGCTATTTTATCATTTAAATCACGAGTCATTTTATGGAAGCTTAACAAACACTTGCAAGCTTTCTGGAAAACATGTTTTAAGACGGATTCAAAACCAGCTCAGATATTCCAACTGCATCTTCATTCTTCCTTCCCAGAATGAAAACACAGCACGCTCTCAGGTTCTCCCAGGGAGCTGTAATTCATGTAACAGTGCAGGAGCCTGGGATAAAACCACAAGGTGAATTATTCCCAGAACTTGAGTAATAAAAGGAAACCTTCCTGTGGAAAGACAAGTGATATTGGGGGGTTCTTATCATCAATAAATAATTAAAGATGAGAATTCAGGAAGGGCAACTGCAATCCAACACCACATCAGCCTAAATTTTCAAAGCAATTAGGGAATAAAGTGCCTAACAGGGAGTAAGTTAGATACACTCAATTTAAAGAAAAGAAATATCAGGGAAGAAAAATAAATAAATAAATAAATACCTCAATTGTACTTTCTCTTGCAAAAATTTAAACCTGACATAATTGAGCACTTAGGAAAGAATTACAATATGCAGCAAAGACAAAAATGACAAGGAAAAATAGGGAGCACAAATCAACTGTACTTTTATCAAGCCATCACAGAACCTTCACAAAAAGACATTGGAAAGATGAAGCAATAGAAAACAAAGAAATGATGAGAAGCCAACTATAGGTTCTCTCCTGTAAGCAGAAAGTGATGAAAGAAAACAGCACCCACCTATTGCAGGTAACTATGGAAAGGCCAGAGAGCAGGTCAGAGCTGCATTACAAAGTATACAAACCAAAACCAACTCAAGCATTTTTGGACTCATTATGGTTCCCCCCCGTCCCATTCTCTAAGTACATTTACATACTTGCTGTTAAATCATACTGACAGATTCAAAAATATTATGGAAGACAAACACATTTCTATCCCGAACTGTAATGAAACCAGTAACGTCCTGAAAAGAACAGATATCTTTATACCTGTTATTTGAGCATGGCCCATGTAGGCATGACTCTCAATTTACACTGAAATGTGTCACATATAAGATGTTAGAAAGGCTTCCCACCCATCTATACAGCTTCATGAAGGGCTGTCCAATTAACATTAGAAGGCAAAATGCTAATAATTAGAAAGGTCCTCAGCTGGCTGACTAGACATACTTTGTAAGTTAAATCTGTCCGAGTATTATGGAAATGTCCTTTAATTTCTTTGCTCATGAAAGGGGAAATGGAACAGTATATAATAAAACCAGCCAAAGAAAATGTGATTACTTTTAAATGCTGTGTTCAAAAAGTTTACAAAAAAAAAAAATTCTCAGCTCCCTTGATCCCTTCCCATAGCTCCCCCCTCATGTGATTTGTTTGAAAATTTGTTCCCATGGGGTTGATCATTTCCCTGGAAAGGGCAATTCAAATGACATTTGTCACATTGCAAAATAATTGTAATCTCAGTTTTATATTTGCATTTAGTCTTCATCTTTATTAATGCATTTAGTAAGTTCAGGTAAGTCAGATATACTGTGACAACGTTTTTGATTTATTATTATTTATCTCTATTTATGAAAGAACTTTATTACTCAGGAAATTAAAGATAGCTTCAAGGCAAACTAAAGCAAACCACATCAGCTGCACTTAAAGGGCAAACAACAACGGTTCTGTATTACAAGTGTCTCTAATCCAGAGCTGAGTGACTCATTAAGTAAGAACCACAGATTCGCTGCTACTTGTTGCCTACTGTGTCATTAAACTAAGAAGAAATTTGGCAGCTATGTGTGACGCATTGTGGCAATTCACATAGCAAGGAAGTGCACTAATTCCATCCCTACTAATCTGTCAAACAGCCCTGTGTACAGCTGATATCTCCAAAAAGAGGTTTGTTGAAAATGCCTCCTTACTTCTCAGACACCTAGTTGGTCCCTTTCAGGATCTTTACAAGGCATTGAGTTTCCTCCACTCCAAAATGAAGGAAATTCAGTGAAAACTTTGCTTATCAATCCAACCAAAGTACTGAACAAATGGATGAGGACCTATAAAGTCTAAGCTATGAAAGAGAGAACCTCTTCTTCTCCTTCTGCAGTTTTAACCTCAGGTTATGTCATGCTGCCTATGTTGAAGTATTACAATTCCCAGCATTGCTGATCTCTTGAGTTCTTGTTCTCTCAGGTTGCCTTATTACGCAGCCAAAAAATGGCATGACTTGACCTGTGAAAACTCAGTTTAAATCTTTTTGTTGCTTTCACCAAAAGTCCCAAATTATATTTTAAAGTAATTATCAGAAAATAATCTGAACCTACTAGTGTAAGTACCAGGTTTTGTGCCTGGGACACAGCAGCCCTAGCTGCACATAGAGACTGAGGGATGAAATGCTGGAAAGTAGTTCTGCAAAGAAGGATCTAGGGGTTCTGATCAACAGCAAGTCGAACATAAGGCAACAGTGTCCCTGGCAGCCAAGAGGGCCAACCATGTCCTGGATGCACCAAACACAGCATTGCCAGCCGGGCAGGTAGGTGATTGTCCCGCTCTGCTCTGCACTGGTATGGCCTCACCTGGAGCACTGGGTGCAGTTCTGAGCACCACAGGGTAAAAAAGATATTAAGCTACAGAAGAGCGTCCAGAAGAGAGTCATGAAGGTGATGAAGGGTTTGGAGGGGAAGCCGTATGAGGAGTGGCTAAAGTCACTGGGTTTGTTCAGTCTGGAAAAGAGAAGACTGAGGGAAGACCTCTTGGTGGTCTACAGCTTCCTCACCAGGGGAGGAGGAGGGGCAGGTGCTGATCTCTTCTCTCTGGTGACCAACAACAGAACCCAAGGAAATGACAGGAAGATGTGCCAGGGGATGTTTAGGTAGGACATCAGGAAAAGGTTCTTCCCCCAGAGGGTGGTGGAGCACTGGAACAACTCCCCAGGGAGGTGTCACAGCCGCAAGCCTGACAGTGTTCAAGAAGAGACTGGACAATGCACTCAGACACACGGTGTGAACTGTGGGGTTGTCATGTGCAGGGACAGGAGCTGGACTTGATCTTTGTGGGTCCCTTCCAACTCAGGACATTCTAAGACTGTAATGAAAAACCAGAAAAACATGTTTCAGCTGAAATCAGTTACAGATGATAAAAATCTCAAAATAAAATCATGTCTGAAAGGAAGGAGCTATCAACAGCAACTGCTTAAAAAACTAGCCTGAAATAGCGAGCACCATTATAGAAAACTGTAACAGATAATAAGTGGAACTTTAAACATCTGGCAGTAGCTGGTTAATTAGTGCTCATTATTGCTTCCAGTATGTATTGATATGGTCCAGTTTTAAAGGAAGTAAACAGTTATCAATATTCTCGTCAACTCTTTTCCAAAACAACCTAATGCCACTAACTCAGAAATGACATAAAGCAACCCTTTGAAAGATCTGGTCTGCTTCTTCAGACAAGAGCTAACACAAAGTGCAACCCAGCAACAGCATTTCTGAGAGCATCAAACTTCTTCTCTTGCTTTTGACATTCACTTTTTTACCTCCTCATTTCATTATTTAGACTCAATGCCCGACAAAAGCACAGGAACTGTTTTAAGATTCAGATCTTACAGTTCAATGATGCAGATCAAACAGCTTCCAGCTATGTTTGGAGATTGTCCAAACATTTGCTTATAAAACTGAGAAAGTTAGGGCTTGACTTGAGTGACTGACCCATTGCAAATTTCTAGCAAGTTCTAGCATTGGTTAAATAATCAGTGAATTTTTATTTAGGATATAGTAGTTATTAAGTTAGTAAAAAATAGATAATTCATGTCCTAACCACACCATTCTAATGGCCTAATTATTTGCTGATGATACTCTTGTATTCAATGCATCTATACAAATTTACACTGGCAGAAATTGGTCCAATGTTGTAGAAAGACATTAGCCAGAATCGTAGATTCAAGCACCCTGTAACTCTGGGGAGGGTTAAATCAATGCAACATTTACACCTGTAATTAATCTCTAGAATTTATATAGATTGGAATAAGTGTAAAGTTCTCTCATCAGTGCAGAATAAAATTTGTTTTCCCCCAATATATTGCCATTGTTGTTTCAATAACAAAAATATTTTTATTCTGTTAAAACTTATTTAATTTTAAAGACTACTCAATATTAAGTAGTTTTATAGCCTGAATACAGAAAAGGAATAGAAAAGAGATAAATCAGTGCAGTATTCTTGAGTTCTTATCTTGGAATGCTCCTGCTTTGTTTATAATTCTTAATTTATTTTGATCATAGACAAGATGGATAGGAATGTCACAGGTTATCTATAACAAGTATTTTAAGCCTTTAAACAGGATCTCAAAGGATATTCACGAAACTGTGCTCAGTTCCAACAGGTTGATACTGCACGCTACTGTATTACCTACTGACCTCTCCTAGGTCAATGAGAGTTGCAGGTGCCAACAACACCAAGACCTGACCCAACAAAGAATTCTCAATACGTGGATAAAAAGACAACAGCCCATACCAAGTGAAAACTTCAACTGGTATCACAGTTTTGCTCAAACTAGATGGATTATTAATGACAGAGAAACATAGTCCTGTCCTTTGAAAATTTATCCAATTGGTAATTTGTTTGCAGTTTTAATTCTTAAAATAAAACAATGTGCTGTTTAGATTTTGGTAAAATTAAAAGAAGTCAAAGAATTTTCTCTAGGTGAGAATGTAAGATTATTCTCATTCCACAGGTACCTTTGCACTAAAGAAAACATGACAAGATAACTCGTACTGAAGCTGGAAGCTGCAACTTTTCAAGCTGATTTTAAAGGTCTTGTCCAAATTAGGACTATCTGCAAACTGATGTGGCTCAAATTTAGTTCAGACACACATCACATCCCTCAAAAAAATTATGATGCTTATATTTCTCTAAAGCTGCCATTGTCTGAAACATTTAAAATTGTCTTCATCAGCTATAACCTCTATAACAAATTTGCTAAAAATACGTATTCATCATACTTGCAGAATGCTAGTTACAGCATCTACAAAGATTTTCCTTATTCATGTTGTGTATCTGAAACGCAGTGAGGTTATAATTTTATGTGGAATTGCCCTAGGATGCCTTGCTTTTACAGGCTTTATGAGGAGATTATTGTAATAGTATGATATGTAGCATTTTGAGCTGTAGAATTCAAGATCATTAGTGTCTCAATTTTGCACAGAGATTAAAAAAACTAATTTTTCAGGTGCATTTTTGTGCCATGTCCACAGGTAGAAGCAGTATTTTCTTCATGCGTGGAAGGGAAGCTCATCTTACCTTTCAAAAGCTAGACAAACTACTGTTAAAATAAATACTAAGATAAACACTATTAGCACAGTAACCAAGAAATCCTTTTGTGTGTGTGTGTGTCTCATCGGGACATTAGTTCAGGGCATAAAACAGCAGTTACCCATGTCCTTCTTCCTCTAAAGCGATTTATTTTTGTCAATAAAACAGGGATTGCTTCTGTAGAAGGGACAATTTAAAAATAGGTAGCAGATCCCTGCGAGAAAGAACACTGACATATCTCTTGCTACCTGCAAGCAATAATTATTGAGGCTTAACTTTCAAGATACTCTTATAATAAAAACTGAGCAAAGAAGCAATACCATTCTCTGTAGGGTTGCCTTGTATTGCTCTTCACACAACAAATTTATGCAAGTGCTTGGTAGCCAGTCTTCACTACAAAGAAATTAAATATTTCCCTGAAGTTAACTAGAATCCCATTTGTGCTTGGATCACACATTGTAGGATAGCCATTACCTACAGGATCAGTATATTTACATCTAATAAAAAACAAAGAGAAGGAAGGTACCATTCCTGTTTTGGAGAGCCCCAGTTGACCTGGTAAGAGAGACTGCAATTTTAACCAAATCATAGGATCCTCTTTTCATCATCTTGCTTCTCAAAATAGAGCACCAGCTGCAGGGCTAGGATGTAGCAGAGAGGACAACATCCACTTCATATAGCACAATAAACAGGGGGAGTGAGGGGGGCAGGGAAGAGCAAAAGGGAAACACTGATTTCTCCCAGCATCATTTTCAGAAAGCTCCACAGCAGCTGAGTAAGAGCTCTGAAACTCAAAGAAGCTTGTTCTTTTTTCCTTATTCCTCCCTTCTTTTCCTCCTATAAAATGGAATAGTAGAAAGGTTCTTTTCTTCCCTCTCTAAATGTTCTCACGAGCTCCCAAAACAGAACTCGGGGCCCCATACTGATTTTCACATCTCATTAAACCTTCAACCCTTGGTTGGATCTTGGAAGGACCTGTGGCTGCCTGAAGTGTTTTCCCTTGGGCTCCTCTACTTTCCCAAGCTAAGCAACATTATTCATCCATCTACAACCACGTAGAAAATATAACGAGCAGGGAAGTACCAAGAAGGATAATTCCACTCTTTGATAGCCAGTGCAAAGAGGACAGGCTGTATTACTCAAGTCCACGAGACAGACAAACCATATCCCATACTGGACTACCTCACCAGTGTTAACAGGAAAAGTGAACTTGGATCCTGGGAGAGGAAATCAAGGGAGGAACCAGGTAGAAGTAGAAACAGCCAAAGCCAACTGGGGGTTTGGTTTTGTTTTTGTAAAGACATACCTCTTACTTTTTGATCAGACTGTCTCCCTTTAACTGCCATACAGTATCTTCATTTCCATTTTAGGTTTTACCAATCACTTGCTCATTCTTTACTCCTCACCCCAACCTCCCTCACCCTTCAACTCCTTTACATTATTTTTCCTCTGAAATGTAACCACTCCTAATTAAATCTTTTATCACTATCTCCATCAGAAGGTCTTAATTTTCCTCCATTTAGTGACAGGTTACCAGCTGTACAGTGTATGGAGTGTCCAGAACTTTGTCCTTTTAGCTGGCCAACTGCAACAACTATTCCTTAGGCACTGCTCTCAAACAACATAAAAAACAAATGCTATCCACAGGTCTCACTTCATAAACATTGTACTCTAACATGCTGACAGTGGAGTGTCTCTGAGAAAACATCTTTATTTGCTTGCATCATGCTTGACTAATGGAGATGCTCTTGATGAAGAGTGAGATTTTGAATGATAGGACCATAATTCCTAGGGAATTCTGTTATTTCTAAACATCTCTAAACAAATTGTTTAACTTGCCAGAAGCATTTACCTTCAATGTCTTTAACATGGAGAGAAAAAAATAAATTAAATGCAACTGCCTTGAAAAAAAAAATAAAGAGGTTCTGACAAAATGGTTAAACAACCTCAGAATAGCATGTTTCACTTTATTAAGCCAAGGGTTTCAACTGAATCCAAATTGGCTTGGTTGGGTGGTGTGGGGTGGTGAACAGAGGAGTTATACAGCACCAGAAGAGAGAAAGAGAACATTGTTTTCACAAAAAAAAGAAGTAACACTGCACCTAGGAAAGGGTTTTTAATCTGAAAGAAGAAAAAAACACAAACAACAACAACAAACCCAAACACAACACACAAAACCAAAACATCATAACAATTCAATCAGCTAACTGGAATCGTTGTTATTTACATAGTGGATGTTGTCAACACTTGACTGACTTGTCATTTCAATGTAGCTACCTGGCCTAACCTTCACACATTTTTTCTTTGCTGGCATTTTCTCTGGAGGATCTCTGGATAACAGATCTAGAGAGAAAAACTGGTTTTTCCCCCAAAACAATTTAGGTCTCCACAAAACAAATCTTTTACATCAATTAGATGCTGTCCTGGATATCCTGCTTAACTATTATCCTCTGAACACCAAAAGCTTTGGTAAGGAGATGGTGGAAGTTCACAGCTGGGGCTTATCTCTAAAGTCAGTTTCAGATGCCAGCTCAAGGTCTTGACTTTAATCTTCAAAGCAATTAACAGATGAGCCTCCACTACACTAGAGACCAAATCACTATCTATAAATTTCCTAAACATTTGTGCTTCTTTGGGACAATGCTGATCACAAAGCCCAGACCAAGCTGCATGAGAGCTGAGGCAAAGCATTTTCTGTCATAGGAATCTGGCTATGAAACAAGTCTCCATAGGAGAATTCAGAGCTTCACTTGTTTTTGAACTGGTTTAACCCTCTACCTAAAGGAGAACAAAAGAAAAAAAAAAAAGGAAAGTAAGAGACACCCACCTAAGCAGTGGCACAAGCACTAGCAGCTCTCCCCAGTCAGTTCAAAATATTTTCCCTAGCCTATTCCCTAATTAATTATTTAAAAAAAAAAAAAACACAAAAAACCAACCAAACACACACCACACACACAGAAAATGTTTTTTTATTCAAAAGGGAGATGAGCAGAGAATTTTTAAGGCATTCAGGAGAGTTTTAGCTAATGCTGTTGTTATGAAAAAGGTACAGGCAGCAATCCCAGCTAGTCAGAATTGTATTGTTACACACTAACATAAGCAACTGTCTTTGTGTTAGCCTTGCAATCTGCAGTTCAGAAAACACTGCACAAATAACTAGATTCATGAAACCAAAACACTGCAACTAAATTTCCTCTTCAAAGCAGAGCCAGACTACTTCGGCAGAAACAATACATGCTACACTGACACTACCTCAACCTAGAAAACCATCTTCTGTCCTATGCAAAACCCACATCGGAACTGAAATTATTAAACACTAAAAAACAAACAAACAAAAACCCAAGACAAAATGAAACAACAGCTGAAATTGTGAACACGAACAGGCAGCAAATAACTGTGTGGACGTGCATGGGTGAACACCCAAAATTGAACTCCTGAACTCTCAAGCAGGAACCTGCTGCTTGCTAGCTGCAACCAGGATGGGCTGCTTGGAAATTTGATAACCCCCAGATTAAGTGGAAGTGGTGCATCTTGAATCCTCCAACTAACAGAGAGACATGAGATGGGTCCCTGAAGGAAAGAAGTGGTCTTTGAAACAAGGTGGCCCAGAAAGAAGGTGAATATCCTGTCCCAGGGAGAGGTCTGGGGAAGTACAGGAAGATCCCGGACATAAGGGAAACATGCGGAAATCACTTCAAGGATGCCCATGGAACTTGGCCAGTGGTGCCCAAGACAAGTAACTGCAAGCAACATCACAGCAGGAGCCAAGATTACTTTCTACCCAACCTTCCTATGTAAGCAGAAACCTCCCTGCAAGGAAAGGGAGGTCAGACCTCAGGAATGAAACATGAGAGCTTCAATAGCCACAAAGAATGAACATAGAATCAACTGAAAAGTTCCAGTGAAGTTTTTGCAGAGGTGATACTCCCTGCTTTCCTAAGGATTCTGGATTAACCTTAGAGAAAGAGCTATAGGATAGAGAAGAACGCTGGGAAGAAGAAGTCCTGCTGTTAATTTGGCATTCATTTGAAGGAGCTGAATGGAAGCCAGAAGTAGTACAGATGGCATCTCAATTCTCTCCTCTTTAGGAGAAAATGTATTTTTAATATAGTAACTTTTTGTTTCCATTAAGGCATTTTTAGCCGTGAAATAAGGACAGTTAAAAGCAGTAGTTAAAACCTCAGCTTGTAGATGACAGTTCTGAAAGCACTTTATTTCACTAAGTGATGGCTAGCAAGAGTTTCTTCAAAGCCATTACAAACTGCTGGGCAATCAGGATGCAGGGGCTTGTTGGCAGGCATCCTAGACAGGAACACTAAGCAACACAAAAGAGAGCATACTGTTGCCTTTGCACAGGGCAGGAGGGAAGTGTGGAATTTATATTAAATTATATATTCTACTTGATTCTTGGTAATGAACACTAGCTCTAAGCCTACCCTGCTACACAATGTTCCAGGCAGTTGCCTGTTTTTCAGATACCTGATTAAAAGTCTGACAGCCATCAAGGCTGCAAATCTGGAATTTTGACTGCATTTCAAATATTGACTCATCTAATGCAATAAGTAGCAGAAGAACCTGAAAGGGACACAGGTGGGGGCGGAAATGGTGGCAGTTTTGTAGTTTCTCACCTTGAGTAGAAATGCAGACTGCATTTAAGAGCAAGATTTTGTTCTGGCTAGGGAAGTCAGTCAACATCAGATGAAAAAATTTGCAAGAAGGACTAGCAGGAGAGACTGGGCAAGAAACATTACCCTACAAAATACTGCTGGAACATTGTCTCACTAAAAGGGTGAAGCTCAAATAAAGGTACGAAGAAGCCCAAGGCATATTAAAGAGCCACAATTTGAGTGCTTTTGAATTCTACAGTAAGATAATCTTCTAAAACTGCAGTCCTCCATTCCTTGTCAGATGGCCCTGTATTATGTTAATTTATTTTGGTTCCCAGTGGCTAAATCCTAGGGCATCACTAGAGAACAGAATGCAAATGTCTTGTGGGGGCAAGCAAAGAGGGAGGGGAAGTAGGTCTCAAAACACATCAGGCATCAGGCATTAATTTTGTAATCTACAGACTATGTAGTCAGGTTTAGTACATATACATAACTGAACATGATTGGTCTAAGTCAACAGGAGACCGGCCTAGAGAGTTTCAAGCCTCAGACTTTCTCAGAGCCGGGAAGAGCTAGAAATGTTCCCAGAGCCCAGTAGGTCATGAAGCACACAGTGGTCCCAAGAGACGGGTACTGGCAGTATTGGACCACTTTATCAAGATCTCATTTCTCTCAGCTTTCATATTTCAGTATCCCAAGCTACAATGCTTTGATTTGGGCCAGTTCTGTTTATTACCAGAAGCAGGTACAACACGCCCTCTACAGACAATACATAAGGTAGACAGCTAAAAAGCATGGGACCCGTAGGACATATGGACTGCAATTTTGCTTGATTCTCTGCATGATTTAATAAATCCTTATCTTTATTACTAATTTACACTCCAGATGCAGTTCATGAATTCTGTCAGACAGTCACACCCAAGTATCTCTTTCCTATTTTTAAACACAGTTCTGAAAAATACCCAAGTCAGCCTAAACTCCAAAGAAAGAAAAAAAGTGAATGAACACCTTACCATTCAGAGAAACTTCAATGCTGGTTGGTAGCCATATATACAGTTGGAATATGAGCTCCTTCAAATCCCTGATTTTATTATCTAGACAGAAGTCTTATATTCCAAACAACATAATATACAGATTGTAAATAGCTTTCCTGTTCTTGAAAAGGTCATTTTGACTATCCAAGTATGAAAGCCGACCAAAATTCTCAACTTCTGTTTTGTGGGAAATTTCAAAACAAACAAAAGTTAGTTTTCATTTTTGTGAATGCATGAGATGGCAGTTCTGAACAGAAAACTATGCTGAACTTTCAGAAGTACTACCTCAGAACCTCTAATTATTTCTTCTTTGCTAGGGATTTTCATTATTTCACAACAAATAAGTAGCACTGTATAATTATATATCACTGTTATTGATGCTGGCATATAGATATTCCATTATTTTCCATGTCCTCTAGGGTAATTTCTAATTAGTACTGTTTGGAGAATCTCTTTTTTCCTCCTGTAATAAATGGTTTGACACAAAAGTATGTAAAATAAAGTGTTCCCATATCTGTAGCAGCAGAGATGAAGAGATATTATAAACAAAAAATAAACATGTTTCAGAAGTTCACCAATTTTTGTTTGGGAAGTTTAACTTTTTTTTTCTTTTTCTCCAATTCCTTATTAACACAGGTAGAATTTTGCCAGAAAAAAATGAGTTCCCACAGCATAAACTTTGTATGACCACATTTGCTTAGACAAGGTTAATACATAAATAAATCTGACAGCTGTATACACCAGCCAGCAAACAAAGCTGAGATGCAAGGACATGGAACACAAGCAAGACCACTCAGCAGATGCTGATCACCGCTGGGCAGAAGGAATTTTCGGGCACCTCACAGTCAAGGAGGAGGACATCAGCTCCACACATGCCTGTGTGTTACAAAACCTGCCCTCCTCCCAGCAACTGCTGATGCAGCCAGACTCTTCTCCAATACAGCAGAAGAAGACAGACTCCAAAAATGCATGCCACTAAATGTGTTCCTAGTTATGCACAAGCTGCCACCTCCTAAGCTTGTTTAAAGACACATTTACAGGAACACGGTAGTACATAGGACTGGGTAAATGACCATCAGTGCTCAGGTATAGCATCCATTCTCATTAAAACTTTAAGCAGTGAAGGGGAAAAAGCCCAGAGCACAGTTAGACCTTTAGCCAAAGTCGTCACTTGCTTTGTACTGCACTGTCTCAGCACGAACAAAAATCCTGTCTCTCCACGAACAAAACTCCTGTCTCTCTCTGGCCCCTGCTCTGCAAATGCGGCACAAAAACCAGAGGTGGTTAATGAACATACTGCATTTTTTTTTTCCCAGAATCAGCACAATATTGCTTGGCACAGGTGTGCTTTAACAATGATGAATCTGGAAAGTTCACATTGATTAATTACTCTCAGATTTTCACGTTACCCATTTCACACAAAAAGAAAGCAAATCAAGCTGTTGGAAGTATTTCTCCCACTACCCCCTTGATATTTTGTGCTGCTTTTTTTTTTTTTTTTAAAGAAACAAACTACAAAATTGTGTTTCTCAGCATCCGCTTTTAGCTGTAACATTTTAGGGCATGAAAGAGGAATTGGATTAGCTTAAAACATAGCTCTAAGGAAGGCAAAGAAGGATTTAGGAAAGGTTCTGAGACACTAAAGTATTTGTTTAAAGACAGCCACTTCCTTATCTATGGAGGAAGTGCCAGCCACTCATCTCCATAAGATCTAGGCATTTTCTACCTGACAGACACAATTATTGCCAACATCCTTATTCTTCTTCACAGAAGGAGAGGCTTTTCAGGTCCCAGGCCAACAGTATGAGGAGTGGGTGGTCAATATTCCAGTATAAATGCTTTCTTGGAAGCAAAAGGCTTAAAAGGAGTCCTGAAAGGGCTCAGATTCAAGTGAGCTCCACATCAGATCTGATCCACCCCAGACACTCAGCCTAAGGGATACCAAGCAAGTTCAAAATTGTAACATGTTTTATCAGAGTTTCCACAAAAAACTTCAGGAACTTAAGCAACCAATTTTGAAACTGCTGTCTAAATACAAAATCCACAGCCCACATAACAGGCATGAGTCTGAAAATCAGACCTTTCAATTCAATTGCTGCTACATTCAAGGTTATCTACATACAGGTCCGAGATTATGCTGTCATACTCTATATAACAATGAAACCTTTCCCCCCTACATGGAACAAAATATGAGAACAATAGCTCCTTAATTACCACTCTAAAGTTCAAAACAAACAATCCACCACAATAAGACAAACATGATTTTAAATATAAATAAAAACACAGATGGAGAAAACACTTGCTTAAGATTACAAACCTCAACTAAGTATCTTTGATTAAATAAATGTGTTTTTTCACATCCTTTGTGTCATCTAAGCCAGCCAATAGCCATCAATTCAACCACAGGAAGCTGATGAATCTGACAGTACTATTTTTATTATCAAAGTTACTTTAGTTACCAGTATCAAAATATCCTTGTTGTTGTATCACAACAGGTCCAATTAAATACTTAGAAGGGGTCTGTATTTTGATTTCCCCACTGCTACCACCAAAAGGGAAATTGAGCTAGACACAACTACATGATTTCACAAAACTGCAGGAAGGAAATGCATAATATATATGAGAACTCATAGACAGTATTGCCCAGACATTCTGTCTCTAATTAGCTTCTTTGGAGCAGATTGCTTTCAATAAACTCAAGAAAATTGAGCTTGATTCACTGGAGGCAATCTGGGTTCAGTTGTTAACCTTTTAACCTTTAAACAAGGAAGCTCTTTTAAAAACGTACAACATTAACAAGTACACTTGTCAATAGAAATCAGGATAGCATCACAATATATTTATTTTTAAGTACCAAAACAACTCGGAAGAGGAAAAAAGCTACATATTTTGTCATTGATTAACAAATTCATTGAGAAGATACCTGAACCAAACTGGAGCAGAGATACCAAGTGCTAATGTGCTGTGACAGTTCCTAAATTTGGGTAGAACTGACAATACTATTAAACAAGTACAGATTAATCCTCGGGGTGGGGGGGAGGTAAGAAAGACAGGCATCCCATCCCCATGCCAGCGGATGTGATTAGAGCTGGTCACCCTGCCCACTCCTGCAGGGGCTGCATCTGTTCCTGGGAGCAGTTGCAGCAACACAGAGTCAGATTCCTGCTCACCAACTCCAAGCTCCTTTCTCACTGTGGTGAACAGAGTCCTGAGAATGCTCAAGCATCTGCTGTTGCCTCAAATGACATCAGAAATGGGGAAAATATGCCTATCCCAGAGGTCAGAGGACTGAGATAATCAGATAAAACCATACACCAATTCAATAAATTGGTCTAACAGTTTCAGAATTATTTTTCTATTTTCCTTTTGAGTTATTTTTTTTATGTTGTAACACAGAAAGAAAGGAAATGGGAAACCAAGAAGTTCTGCTGACTCAGAGGCAATTAGGTGGTTTTAAATTTCCCTTTGGGGAACTCTGATCTTCTACCTCCGTTCAAAATCAAGGTATGAAAACAAAGGTATCAAAAGAATCAAAACATTTTCAAAATAAAATTTTTATCTTAATGCAGAAAACTGTATTGAAAGATAAGTTCAAGCTACATCAAGAAAATAACAACTGACACTGCTAAGATTGATTTTGTTCTATACTTTGCAGTTTTCACCCAATACAATTGAATTGACTTACATTTTTCTTTTCTGTGCTCAAAGATCTTGGCCTTTTTAGTCTCACAGGGTCCGCAGAGGGTACAATAGACTACTAAAATCAATGTTGTGGTCATCTATTAGTCAGCTAATAACAGGCACAAGCAATTATCTAAGGTAAGGTACGTAGCTCATAAAAAGGAAAGTAAAATCCTGCCTCTGATTAAATGGTAACAAGCTGCAAAAAATATTATTTTACAGATGCTGAGAAAAAGACCTTCACTAAAAAAAAAATTACTGAGTACCTTAGCATTGCTCATAGAAGAAAAGCCAATATCCATGTTACTCACACATGTAGAGTTAAATTTGGAAGGAGGATGCCTCTACTACTTTTCCTATTGAAAAATTAGCCACAACTAATGTTTTTTTCAACTGTGTGGTAAAGGAATTCACCTCATTAATCCAGCAGGAAACTAACCCAACAAATGTAATGACTGTCTTTCCTCTGGGGTAGTGAGTTCAATTAGTAAATGGCAAGGTCATAAAAGATGCAAGGAATGCACAAGACCGCACAGCCCAGAGCAGGGCCCAAGGGAGGCAAAGGGTGAAAAAGGAGAAAAGAAGGAACAGTCTGCCCCACTTCAGTGGCCCCAGTCCACTGCATCACCTCAGCAATGCCATCTAACCACCCCTGCAATTTCATGCTCATCAAGCAGGGACAGAAAGATGGTTTCATCTCCAAAAGACTCAATGTCTAGGAAAGCACTAAAAATATTTTGCAGTCCAACAACCAGTTAGGACACTGTAGGGAACAGGAAACAGTGTTTGACAAGACAATCGTTGTTGAAGGTCCCATTGTGCAGATCAAAGCAACTCTGTAATCCCCGTCAATAGCTGTCCTCTGGATGTGATACGATTGCATGATAACTCAAATGAAGAGAATTAAGGAAATTTTTTTTAACTTAGTAGATGAACTGCTTGTCTAATAGAAATCCATATACATCCCATAATAAAGTTTAAACAGTTGTTTATGTTAAGCACCTTGTTTTTCTCATACTTTGTGGGATTACATAAACCTATTCTTTAGGTATAAGGAAATAGCTCACCTTGACATGTGAGTAAGAAAGTACCACACAATAGTAGAAGCAAGAGAGAAAATGAAGGCAAGTCATTTACAAGCAATTTAAATGAATTAGGAGCACAGACCACTACTCTCGTGTAATCACTGAGACAGACCGCTCAATCAAGAGCCATGACATGAGTCACTTCATCAGCACATAATCTGAAAAGCAGAGAGTGGTGTTTGCAGCAAAACAGTCCTTCAAAGTAGCAGTGATCTAACCAGCTCTGCAAAAGATGCAGATATGCAGCTTCAAACAGCAAAGAACAACATAGTTAACCTGGTCTCTACACTGGAATTCTTTTCAACCCTTTAAAGTATATTATCTTGATAATTTTTCCAAATCTACTGGTGAAGGGAAGGGGAGAGAAGGCTCCTGAATAACTGACAGCTTGCTAACAGTAAAGTAATAGGCAGTAAGAGGTATTAAAGATGAAAGATTATTTAGAAAGGAGAAAAAAAAAAAAACTCATGCCTTGTTTGGGAAGCAATGGGGAAGGTACAGGTCTTTGTGTGGTTTTGTTTGTTGTTTGTTTGTTTTTTTAAAATGTCCAGTTTTGGTGGTTTTAAGTAGGTTTGCTTCCTTCAGCCAGCAATTTGATTAGTAGAAGCACAATCTATTCCAGCCTGATTCGTCAAACAGAAAGCATCTGCATTTCAGTAAAAATAAGGAGGTAGATTCTTTAATAATCTATCCAAAGCACAAACTAAGAGGAGAAAAAAAAAAGCCTTGGAGTCACAACCTTCAAAGTCAGAAAATTTCAGCTACACAGCAACAAGGTAATAAAAATTAAGACCTCATTAACTCAGTGTTTGACATGAACTATTGTCTTGCGCACATATTGTGTGCCCCTACATAAAACAGCTGTTTTCCCAGTAATCTAGGAAAAAAAAAAAAATATAAATAGGTGAATTGATATTGCAATGAGATGCTTAATTTTCTCTCCTGACTTGCACACACTGAAGGTATGACACTTTCCTTCCACATTAACATGAGCTTTCAGTTTCAATATTGTATAAGCATCCAAGACTACTGCCGGGAATGAAATGCTACCACCTCAGAGTGGAAGTCAAAGATCTCGATCCAACCCTAGGCAGAGTCCACTCTCAAGAAAGGCGAAGCTTTAAATAAATGAAGAGTGTTTAGGTCTTTGATACATACTTGTCCATGGCAGTGAAAGATGCTCACAACAGTTAGCCGTCACTGTAGGGAAAGATTGCCACCCTGCCTGCATCATCAGCAGGAGGGAACATGTTCTCACTTCTCCCACCTGAGTGCAAAATCTATCTGCTTGCTTTACACTTCTGATGGGTCAGAGCAAAGCCGCCAGACTTGGTGTGGAACAGCCTGAGGCTCACAGACACATTCCATCTCTCTGACTCCCCTCCCAGGAAGGGTGGACACCTGGGAGAGGTAACTTCAACTGCTGCAGTTCATCTGTCAGCACCTTGGTTGAAGACATGCACACTTATTATACCTTTAAATGGGGATGAGTTAAGACTATATGACTGCAACCTCGGTTGGAAAGCAATGATTTTTTTTGTTATTATTCAAATTAATCATTATTGCACCTAAACCAAAAATTGAATTATATAAAACTATGGTCTACTATGAGACAGAGTCAATAGCTATTTATGGGGGGAAAGCAAAGTTTTCAGTAGCGTACAATGAGGCCATATATCATAGAAAACATTCTGGAGCAGAATTTAGCCTGCCTTTAAAGAAAACAACCAACAATAACAACAACACAACAGCACACACACATTTATTTTCAAAGAACATCCTTCCAGATTTAAGCAAGGTTGTCATGTTAGGTCTGCAGACAGTTTGAGAAAATAGTGACCCAGTCTTCCTCACCCCAGGGGGCTGGTAAACTCTGAACCTTGACAAAAGCTTTACTTAAACCCTGTTCTGCAATAGAAAGTTACAAGGCCATCTATGTCGACTGGCTAGTGTTGAACATCATACTATACCAGTTGCAATGACTCCTAAAAAATTGCATCTAGAAGATGAGCATGACACAAGTTTGAACCCAATGGGAGTGGAAATATGGCTCTTTACCTAGCACCAGCACACACATCACTAGGAATACAAATCTCCTCCTCCTAAGGGGACAACTGTTTGGCAAACCCTCAGGATTCCTGTGCTTACTTCCAAAACCCAAGATATCATTTTGCAGCACAGACAGACAGTTTGGAGCAGGCCCAGTAAACTGAAGTATCAATAATTTATATCAATTTACTTTTCATTTGGCACAAAAGCTATTCCTCCATGGACATTATGATGCTTTAGGCCACATTTACCTACAGGGATGGGCTTTTCCTGGATTGCAACTTAACTAGAACTGAGAGTGCTCAGACTGCTTGGAGACGGCAGTATATCAATTCAAACATGAAATACCTTCTCGGAAGTTAATATGGTATTTTTGAGGCATTCCTCCCACTCCCATAGTACTGTAAATGCAGAATTTGGAGGAGAACCAGTGGAACGAGGAAGCCAATGGCTGATAAGTGCACATATGCCAGGGTCCCTCGTTCCAGTGGGACCCACCATGTGCACTGTGACAAAGGTTTTCAAGACCTCTTTAGCATCTGACCACTGTTTTGGCAATAAAGCAGTGCTACTGCCCTGGTATGTGATGTTATTTCTTTGGAGAGCAGTGTGGCAAGGTGCAGAAAGTCTCCTTCCCATTTTAATTTCCCTAGTGAGGATAAACTGGTAAAGTTTTTCATTAAAATCCTGTGGCTCAGTTTTCTGTGGTATCTATGTATGCCCTGACCTTATTTTCAGGAAGTGAGAGAGAAAATCCAATTCAGACTTTTCTTATTCATTTAGAGTCAAACACTAAATAAGACTAGTGAAAAGCATCATCAAGGATGAGCCTGGTAACTCATCTTCAGTGAACTGCCTGGCTGTCACACGCAAGATTCAGGCTTGATCCAGGAACGGAACAGCTATTCATTGAACCAAATTAAATTAAATATAATATCAGGTGATTCTCCAGTTTCTCAAGAGCAGTTCATTGACCTGCTCTAATGCTGTGGAATTCATTGCTCAATCTATTACGGAAGATCCAGAAACAAGGTCTTATTTACTTCTGACTCTAAAATTTCTAGTAAGCAGCAAGTGAAAGAATATGAGGCAATTAATTTTGGAAGAGGTAAAAAGGTGTAGGCTTCTCTAAATAAAAGTAGTTCTGAGATAAGAAAAAACTGTTAGCCCAAGTATATGAACTTCAAAGATGGCATCCAAGAACCATCTGAGGACTAGGAAGCCTTAGTAAAGTGCAGTAGATTGGATCATGCATAACACATTCAACTACTAATAAGTATCTCCTTCCAAATGCAAATAGGGTTCGCCCCTTCAAGGAGAAATACCAAACAGAAAACACACATGTCTGCCTAAGAGTTGGACTCATCCTCCAAAGAATCCCATTTAAACTCCGTCATATGAAATAACTTCCACTTCTTTTAGTGGCAGCAATCAATACTGCCTGTTTCAATTAATATGAAGCTAAATCAAATTGGAAAAAGTGTCACTGGTGTGATGAATGACAACTTATGATTTTGTATTCCACTGATGCTCCATCGTAGAAACTAGATTAAAAAAACGTCAGTTTTCTTTGTTCTTGGGGAGGCAGAGTTTAACTTCTTTTCTAGAGAAAGTTTCTCTAAAATTAATTCTTTGAACAGAATTATGTTCGCTACCTAAGAACAAGCATTTAAATGTGTCATTCACAAAAAAAACACCAAAAAAACACCACCAACAAAAAAAAACCCACAACAGAATAATGTCACACAGAACTAAACAAAACGAAAAAAATTATTTGAAATCCAAACACATCAGGGAAGTTATTAAAGGAAAAACATACCATAGCAAAATCTAAGTTTTTATTAAAGGCATAAAAATAGAGAGGTGCACAGCATCAAATATTTTATCTTCACCAGGTCATTTATCATGTAGCACTTCAAAACGCTAAGATAAATGGCAAATGAGATTTAAGGAGCAATACCTTGAAGAAGCAGGTGTGCCCTTAAAAGTTTATCCTGTCTTACAAGAGTTTATTTCTAATGGAATTCAGGATGGTAGGAATAGAAGGTCTCTCTGAAATTTGTTTTCAAAGCAGAAGATGTTAAGTGCATTTTTATATCAGTATGTGTGTCCAAGCATACCTCTATTTACTTTGACTTAACAAAAAAAAAAAAAAAAACCAAAAAACAAAAACCAGTCATGCTGTTCAAGTACAAGTTATTTTAGTTCCTAAAAGAGGATCAATAGTGAACATCTGCTTCATTAACATAGGAGACTTTCTAAAAACAAAGAAAAATATCTAAGGAATAAAAGTGACTATAACCTTCCCACCTTATTGGTATGGGTGTAGCTCCATTTAAAGCTGAACAAAGCAAATTAAGGATGACAGTTTAAAATTATTTGGAATATCAGTGAAATAGAAATTATTTCAGTTTAAGA
The DNA here is from genome assembly GCF_037038585.1 of Patagioenas fasciata. Classification (NCBI taxonomy): domain Eukaryota; kingdom Metazoa; phylum Chordata; class Aves; order Columbiformes; family Columbidae; genus Patagioenas; species Patagioenas fasciata. Next base: position 116,164,718 of record NC_092521.1, on the reverse strand, counting down.
CAGTATTAATTTATCTTACCCTTACCTAAATTTTGGTGAAGGTAAATAGTTTATGCATGTTTGAGATGCATGCTGTAGAATTTCTCTGCTTCTCAGACAAGGGATAAACAAGGGCAGACAGGTGAAATTACACATCTGCAACTTGTCTTTTCTCTATTGTATTTTTTTAAATGGATATAAGCTAGTTTGAAATAAGCCCTCTGTATTAAAAAGGAATATTCTTTTAGCTTTTTGCACTGATTTCTATCTCAAGTATCATAGTAGCCAGGTAAGTAGTCGGATGCCTGGTGCTGCAGAAATAACCCTTGCCCCAAGGACCTTTGTGATCAGAAGACACAGTAATCAGCAAAGGACTCAGAGAGTTCTTGCTTTGTTTTAAGGGCCCTGAGATGTTTTTCTGACCTGATGCCTGAGAGGCCTGAAAGCCTTTACTCATGTTGGCAAGCAGCTACAAAATGAACAGTCCCTGCCAAGGGCAAGAAAAGAGAGCTCTGCTGGGACAAGGTGCTGCGAGGCTGGAACAGCATCAGAAAAGCTTGATTCTGTGATAAGAAAGAAGAGGAATTCTCTCATGATGATCTCTAGGACTCAAGCTTTTCCTGGTGCTGTAAAACACACCACAACAAAAACACAACCCCTGGAAAGACAGAGATACGCTTTTCAGTAAAGCCCCTTTAGTCATCCCTGGAGTCACTTTGCCCACCCCCCTTCTACCTCTCAAACAGAAAATATATTTATCATGACGTACTTATTTTATTAAAAGAAAAATCCATCAAGAAAATTGAAGTGATGGGTTTCTGTTCACATGTTGGGAAAGCTGTTGCAAATTTCAGTCTGAAGAGGCATCCAGGCAGGTAGCCATGGGACTATGGCTGGCTTGAGGGCAGATGTATGTATTCAACACCAACAGTTCACAGACAATCAAGGCATTTAGCCTCCTGGACAACTAAGGTTCCATTTTTTTTCCCATGGTTTTGCCTGCTGAGAGGTAATACTGAAAAGAGCAACCTTCAGACAGGCAAACAAACTAATACACTGAATTTAGGGTTAATTTGAAACTGAACTCAGGAAGCATTCATTTTTGTCACAAAAGGTTCCAGGTTTTACTTTGGACTTCAAAAAAGTATTGTGGGAAAAAAAAAAAATATCAGGGAACAGCCATGAAAATTATTATAAAAATAAAAATTGACCTACTAAAAAAACCCCAACCAACCAAACAAAAACACACAGTTTGTGTAATTGAGAAGAGTAACCAATCCAACAGACAAGTATGTAGCAAGATCCAAAGGCCAGAAACAGAGCCAAAACCATTTCAGACAAAGAATAAAGCCCAAATGTTGTGAGGATCATTTGCCGTCGGAACAGTTTAGTAAAGCTTATGAACACTTTAAACCAAACAATCCTGGAAAATTTTAAGCCACACATCACTGCTAGTCTTAAAAAATCTCCCTCCAGTCGACCTAGTATATAATTCCTAGGCTTTATAGGAACCAGTGCTAATTATTTCTCATTCTTCTCTCTTTCTTGTAAAGCTATCGGTTGTAGTGGGTAGACAGATAAACTTCAGGACACCTTGAACCTAACAGTGGTTTTCTTTCATCACAATAAAGCTACAATTTAAAAAAGCATCATCATAAGGCCCTAACTAAATAAAGCTTTGGGCAGAAAACACATTTGTACATGTATGTGTCTCTAACTAACTTGTTCAAAAATAATACTTATCTATTGTAAAAGGCTACAATGTTCCTGCAAACTCTGACCAGAAATTTATGCCTGTGCACATCATCACAACCATCAACACAATGGTCCACCCATGCATTTCAGACTACAATAGCAGGGCTTCTGGTTTTGTCTAAGTTCAACATGACTGTGCACCACCCCTCCTTTTGGCACCTGGTTATTGTGTATTTCTATACCCACTGCTGTCTGCTACAATCTTCCCCTCCCCCTGCTTCTGGTAAAGGACTGAAACAACACACATTCACTGATAAAGAACTGAAAACTATCTGTCTTCAAAACAGGATTCATGACATTTTCTCTGGCATATTACATTGCCAAAAGAAAGCACACTGTTCTAGTAAATACAGAAGGAAAGGGTATTTTAACAGCTGCTTTTTTTTCCCTTCAGTTTTGAATTTTCACCTCAAGCAGTGCTCTGGCATTTGCATTTAGCATCAGGCACGAGCAATTAACCTGAATGAAGTTACCTTCCCTCTGGTAGCAAAGAAGGCAAGAATTGCTTCATGTCGATGGAACCAAACATTTGGAGAACAGCTTTTAATCAAGATCGATACCTATAATGAGAAAAGAGCTTAAAATCTAGCAAAGCAATAATGCACATATTAGCTTTTTGACTGAACATGCTGATAACCTCAGAAAAAAACAATTACACCAGTCAACCTGCAACAAACATAATGGCACTGCCACCCTCACAGGGGGTTTGATTCAATCAGTCACAAATCTTCGCAATGGCAGACATCTAAATACTTGTGTACCCCCAGCTACATCACTGCTCTTTTCTCCAACACATTTCAGCAGAGGCTTAGTCTCAAAAACATTGCTATTTTTTTTTTCCTCCTTCTATTTTAAGTTATAATTAACTTTTCTAAACAATATACTGCCATGCTAACCATTTATTTTTTTAGGCAAGAGAACAGCTACTGTGTTTTCACTTTTAACATATAATTCCAAACCAATAATCCTACTGGGAAGGTTTTTAATAAGACATGAAATTGCAGAGGAAGAAAAAGCAATAGCATGAATGGCCTATCCCTATTCCTACTACAGTACTTGTTTTCAGTATCTGAGGTAGGAGACATTTAATGCCCTTTGGGTTTTATAATTTATTTTACAATTTCCTGCTAATGAGTATCAAGGAATGTAGCTATGTCAGGATATAGTGCTAATTAACAGGGCTACTTAAACAGCCATAGTTGGTCTAGATCTCAACTCAGTTCTCTCCCAAGACATAATCCAGGTCTCAAACTTGTGACATATCTGTACTTTTGCAGAAGACCTCAATTTTTCCCCTGGATTCCTTGGTCACATAAAATTTCCACAGTTTGAAATACCTCTTGGCTCAAACTGGAAAGGAAAGGAAACTGCACAACTTCTCCGTGGCTAATCTACCTTTTTGAGTTTTATGCCATGAAAACATGCAAAGGGAAACAAGGTGTTCCAACAATCTCCTGCCAAAAATTTTCCATTCAATAAATAATTTTCCAGGAAATGTTTTGATTTTCTGAAGCAAAAACATTCAGCTGGAAAATATCAAACCAGCTCTATTAAATACCATGACAATCATTACTGGTTTATAATTTCTGTCTGCAGCAGTTTGGCTTATCAACACCAAAGACACATACTCTGGATGACTTAGCACTGACAAAGAATCACAACAGTATGACATTAGACATCCACATAGTGACTGAGGGATTTAGACTAGGGCATGGATTGCCACCAGGGGTAGTAGATCCCAATCTGAGCCCCCTTCTCTCTTCAGTAGTTGTTCTGACACGCTACAACTCCTCCTCCCTCCCATATTTCACTTCGCCATAGCGAGCATGAAGTTATACCAGTACTTCAATTCCTGTGTTTAAACTGACTTTCCCCTCCACATACACACACTATATCTGAGCAGTTGCTTATTACAGCTGAACTGTACTTCTCTTGGTATGTTTGTCACATGAAGCACTCAGGCTAGCATTCAGATGAGCAAAAATCATGCAGAGAGAAGCCTAATACACACACATTCTCTAGCTCAAAACCAATTTGTCTGCAATTGAGCAGCCAGTTTCACTCTGAGCAACAGTCCTGTAATAAATTGCATTTTTACCACTTCTACGAGACCTTTGGAAGTTGAGGTAGTTTAAGGATGCAGCAAGGACAAAGAAGAAATTTATCGGGGAAGATCAGCTCAGTTGGGGTCTGTGCAGCAGCAGATGTCCCAACATCCTCAAAACCTCATGAGAGGCAGCAGTAGCAGCTCTATGTATTCAGATTTCATGGTGTGAAGGGATCTGACTCAGACTGATCAGCACCAGAATAGAGATGTGAAAGACTGTCCTCAGCACCAACACTGCAACTCAGTACTGCTCAATTCAGGATTTGCAGAGTGATGGAGGGGTATGAGCTGGCTTTTGACAACACGAAACGTTCCCTTCCTGTCACCTCAGTCCACAGCATGACTGGATACTGATGTCAATGACAAACAAGAGCAGTAGTTTCTCAGGTCCCTTTCATTGTTCCACAGTTTTTGCTCAGAAGCTGCAAAACAGATGAGTATGGAAGGAAGCATCATAGTGATCTGGACAAATACCAGCATTTTCATTTAACAATATAATTATAATCATTTAGTTTTTAGAGAAGTATGTGCTTGCACAAGATGCTGCATGATTTTCTAGTGAATCAGCCACCTAAGGAATCTTATTAGAAGTTGTATAATACACTTAATACAGAATTCAACTGGTTAGCAGTATCGCAATACTAACGTTTGGTCTCACAAAAAATACCTATCAAAGGTCAAAAATATCTAATATACTCTAGCTCTTTAGAAGAAGTGGGGGAATTCTGCTTACAGCCAGAAGTCAAAAGGGTTCATCAAGTTTATTACTATAAACTGTGTAACAGCAGTTCTATAACACATTTAATTTTTCATCTCAAGCTCTATAAGAATTTCATTGAAATGTGTAAAGAAATGGCACAAGTTCTAAAATAGAGATGAAGTCAGGTTCTGTTGACTTCTCAGTATTTATTGCATGAAGAGGTAAATATTGACAAAGATTAAGACAGATTAGAAGAAGGTTAGCAAGTCAATATGTGCCTTGAAGGAAGAGAACACTTGATATTTATTAAAGTCAGGGTGAATTATCCAGAGAAGATTTTCCTTTGCTTTTTGTGAGGCAAAGAGTGTACTGGCTTACAAAGGACCACTCCTTGCTATCTAACAGCTCATTTGCCTTTAACCAGTATTTTTCTATGCTTTTAAAAAATCCCAAATATTCTCCCTCTGGATCCCTATAGAACATTAGCTCCTTTTTGTCTCTAAGCCAAAAAGCGTGTGTTCCTATGTCTGTATTTTTACTGGCGCCATTACTATCACAAATACTGAGGAATTTCTCTTAGTATTTAAGTATGTATTAAAGCCCATCCATAACTAACAAGGCATGTTGGAACACTTCTACATGCAAGAATAATATTTTAATTCTTTGCAGAAATAGGATTTACCATTCTAATCTGGGATATAAATCAATGAAAATAGTGATATTGTGGAAAAAAACAAAACAAAACAAAACAAACAGTCTTCTCTCCATTTCCTTCAACCAAGGTCTTCCAAGTATTAGATTCACCTTCAGGCCTAAGTTTATTAATAATATCAAGTCTTTAGTTTGGAATATTTTTTCTTATTATTCATACTGTAACAATTAAAAGCTGGGGTTTTTTTATAAAGTTATAACATTGTGAATTACCAGCAATGGCCAAAACCAGACTCAGAAGTACAAGTCTCACATAAGTTCTGCATTCGGTTTCCAGTTTTAACACCACCCTGCAAACATGAATAAAAACTTGAAAGCAGAATTTATGAACATTTGCATATTTGAAGATCACTTTCTCTGTTTTAGTGAATTTCATATGTATTTGAGGTGACTACAAAGAAGGTCGCTAGTTACATGGTGGATCCTCCAAGATTTCAAGATGTCTTGTCATCAAGATACTGCTATATGAAGCAAATGAGTCTGACAGAGATGTCAGACCAGTATGTATGAAAGCTAAGTCATACTTAAATTTTATGCTCCTGGTGTTCAAATGGAAATCAAAGGAAGAGAACACCAATGTTTGACCTACCTTTGGTTTCTTCTCAACACTGTGTACAGCTTTTGGCCAAGAACAGCATTCATTCTGGACTGAGAGCAGCCAGTCTTAGAGAAGATTACTGGGCCATTCCAGAGGAATGGCACAGTAATAATAAAATGTTGTAAAAGGGAATTATGAGTTTCTAGTAAAGAAAAGGTCATAGTCTCAAGTTTCAACAGGTTATTTTTGAAAGCAAAGAGCAAAAAGTATCTATTAAAAAATAATATTTAAAAATAACGTAAGCAAAACATTACAGTCCCTCTCCAACTTGAAGTTTAACCGCCAAAAAAAAAAAAAATTCCAGGCTCTTTTTAATTATTATTTTTGCATTATCTCCAGAATAGATCCCACACAAGTGTACAGAATTCCAGTACGCATGGGTGAGATACAAGCAATCTTCCTGTACTGCCCAATGTTGTTTTGGGGAGAAACGACAGCTCTGCTGTCCCAGAATGAAATGGCTGGCTTCTTGTGTCACTGTTGGGGTTTTTTTTCCTTGTTTTACTATAACAGATTGTTAACCTGTCCTTTAGCTTCTAATCAGGTGTCTGCTTTTTCCTGGCTCTTCTCTTCAGCTGACTGCTTTAGCCCAGGTTTCCCAGTGACAGGGAACTGAAAACAAGAGGGCCCTCATCAAGCATCTGTTACACATAGATGGAATAATATGACACCCTATGACGCAAAAAAGCTAGTAAACACTGTAAAATACAATTTTGTAAACATGCAATTGCACACAGCTTTAAGTTGTTTATTCCTTTGGGAATAATGTTTGAACATATACTGGTGTGTCCAAAACACAACACCACATTTCTCAGCCCTACAATATACGTTTTCAAGTTCCTTTTCCCAAACTGAAAGGCCCAAGGAAGATTTCTAGGACAGCAATTCAAGGTTATGTTTTAAAAGGCCAACAAAACCCGGTGTTCAGAGCTATATAAATTATCATAAACTGTGCCTGTATCTTCAATAATACACTCTCAAAGTATCTTACAGTAACAATGTACAATATATGTTCCTATACCTGTGACGGTTACCTAAACAATTTCCACCTGCTTTTGAGTTTCTTTGAAACTGTATTCATCCTGTGAAGTAATATGACTCCTTTACTGATAAGTATATGGAAGAACTGTCACTGAAAAGAGTTCCTTGCCATTAAAAAAAAGCTTTTACTACAGTAAATCAAACTTCTAATTTTATTCTTGAACTTGCCTACAAAGTACTGCTCAAGAACTAAGGGAAGAACTCACAAGGAAGCATCCTAGATGAAAGTTTCAGTACATGTTCCAAAGCAAAAAATGAAGCAAGTACTGGCTGAAGACGCTTTTTCAGAAACATATTCAAATCACTCAATGAATTTGCTCTTAGGATGGTGATCAAATTTGAAGTTGTTAAAATCTCTACAAAACCGTCACACATGCTGAAACAAAACAAGAGCCCGCTGAAGTTGTAGAAATTTAATGAAGACGGGGTATAAATCTTAACAAGCTCTGCTGGAACCAGCAGAGGTCTGTCTGTAATAAACCCCCTTGTCCATCATCCCAGCAGTGACTGGCACTTCTTTCTTCCTTTATAGGCACCACTGACCCATCCACACCACCCCAACCTGCTGCGTAACCCATTTTATCCTTCATGCAACAGCAGCCTTCCCTCTTTGTACAGTCCTGTTGCTTTGGCAGTCTTCCTACCTACCTCAGGCAACACAAATGCCAGTTCCCAGTTTCTCTGTTCTCCGTTCAGCCACGAAACCACAGGCCAAGCTGTAAGGTCTGAGCTGCTTCCAATATATTTCCTTTTCCTTGCTGCTCTCTGCCTGAGCCCTGCATATTGAAGAGGCAGCTAACAGTTAGCCATCAGCAATCAGCTGTGCACCACCTGTTCCTCTGATCTCCCAACCATCTTCCCTGGATTAAGAAGAAATTTGATGCACCCATAACCAAGTCAGGGATGCAAAGGCTGCTGGAGGCATCACACATAGACCACCACAGTTCATGCACTCAGGCAACCAGGCCTGGTAAAACACATTTCCCCTCCAGATAACTGTCCACTCCATGTCAGGGACTTCCTGAAATCTAGAGCAAAACATGCAGAATGAGCTGGGCCTTCAGCATCCCAGGAGGCTTTAAGATTTGCCAGCCAAGTTCACAGTCTGCTAAAACAGGATACAGGGTTTAATTCTGTTAAGTAATTATTTCACCTGTGGTCTAGGGTATTAATTCTGATAGAGTCTTAAAAAACAAAGTCATTACTGATGCCTTAGAGCTGAATGTCTACAAAGTGAATGGCAGCTCTAAGTCCATCAGTATCTAATTGTTGCAGCCTATATGCCAGTATATTTTTTGCCTTGTCTTCTTCTGTCAGGTTTCCTTCTTTCCTCAAAGATTTACTTTTCCCAATAATTAAATTAGATAAATTTGAGCCTAACTGAAACTAATTTTGTATAATATCCCAAACCATTTGCATAAGGCTTCTAAAAAATCTCCAAGATATTTCTCCAGGCAGTGGGGTAGCTAATTATCTACCTCTCCAAGCAGCCTTCAAGGCATCACAGATCATATGTTTATGAGACAGAACAATTTCATTCCTTTGGAGAAAAAAAAAAAGTGCCCATACAGTCCTAATGTATCATGAAAATTCCATGTTTCCACAGAGATTAAATAATTTACCCTCCATGGAATATATTTCATCATATAATAACAGGCAGACATGATCGTTATGCCCTGAATATCATCATTTAGATCAATCAATCCCTGAACTTTTGGGATATGCAAATCCAATTGATTCTTGAATGTGGAGCTCTCAAAATGAACTGAGACTTTTGTTAGCATACAAATAGTCACTATCCCTTTAGGCTGGGCCAATTTACCCAGCATCCCCTCACACATACAGCTGATTCCATCAGAACCCAGTAAGACACCTTTTTCCACAACTAGTTGGTACGGAAGTATTCCAATTAAGACCATTGTTGAGAATGACTAAAGCATTAGAAACAAAGAAGTTGAGTGTAAAATTGTTATTCGTAGGTAGTGTCTCTCTGCACATTCTTAGAATATGGAGTGAGCTATTTAAAAAAAAAAAACAAGAAAACACAGGGAACATTTGACTGGGGCTGACTCACAACCGGTTGTTTCAGACTGTGGGCAGAGCTCTTGTCTGATTATATATAAGCATCGTGGTAGAACTCACCAAGATCCAAAACATGCAGATCTCTCTCTCTTTTACAGCGATAAATTTCAACTGCACAACAACAGAATTAAAGTGCTGGCTTACTAAAGCATGACAAACACACAAAACAGCAAGTCCTGTACAGATTTTTTTTCAAGCATCCAGATACATATTCACACCCCAGCCTAAGACTACAGTCACTATTTTACTTGAAAATTAAGTTCTCTTTAACCTCCAGGTGATAATTTTGTTCCTGGAATCTACATTCAAGTAAAGCTCCTTTTAAAATTAATATGTTCTGAGTGCAATCAAAGAGCTCTCAATTCCACACATGGCCAGAGGTTGTAGGCTCAGGTTCACATCCCTTCAAGGCTTGTGTACAATGGGGGGTGGGAGACATCTGATGTATAGGAGACTATTCCACTTCAGAATACACCAGTTGATCAGGATTAACACCTGCTAATCTGTTATAAAACAATGACCATCTTGAAGAGAAGGAGAGCATTCTTTCCCCCCAATATTAATTGAAGGGAAACTTCACAGAGTAATTTTTGTCAACATTTTTGCCTTCCCTTCAGTGCTGAAGACACCCCAAATAAAGAGCTCAGCAGAAATCTATTCATAACACAAGAGACAGGAGGGACTCACATCATGAAGTCACCATGCCGATTTCTGTCCCAGCCTGTCTTTAGGAAGAGCTTAAACCATAAATGATTCACCAAGGAACATCTGCCACATTACATTTACAATCAGAACAAAAACATTTTTCGTTCTCTGGAGGGCTCAGTTATAATCCCTCAATTAAATTACAATCCCAGTCTCACATTCTATCTCTCTAAACAACTTATTGGGGCTGGCAAAAGCCAACAGCAAGCTCTCCTGTGCTATACTGAACTCTCTTCCCTTGGTGTTCCATTAGCCATGGCATCTCATGTAAAAATCTTAAGAGGAATGACGTCTAGAGACTCAAACACAGTCTATAGCAGTGGAACAGAAGAGTATAAATTATTTTTCTGAAGTTTTGAAACTCACAAGTGCCTTTACACCCAAGTGCACCAAATCCTTTGCACCCTTGAGTATACACACAGAGAAAAAGGAGTAACTGATGTTTTGGAATACACCTCCTCCACTTTACAGCTAGAACCTAAAAGCTATTATTTTTCACGCAGAGTCAAAGTTCTTGCTGCTGTTTTTAAGCAAGTCTTTTAGAAAACGAAGAAGAATTTTCTCCTGACGCTCAAATATTACAGTTTAGGCTTCAGCTCTCTTCAATTGTCTCCATTACAGCACTTTCCCTCCTATTACCTGCAGACCCTCTGACATCATGAGTTATCTAGAATATCAGGGGAGATCCTCCCCTTCCCTATCCTGCATGTTCACGGAGCTAAAGAAGAACTACACAGCCAGCAATTGCTCCAGTAACACTGATCAGCTAAATCACATTATCAAGGTACTCACAGGAGAGGAAAGAATGCATTTAGGATGCAGAGAGTGAACACAAAAATGAGTCAGAGCATTAGCCTGGAACCTGGGAGATCTTTTTTGTCAAGGACTTCCAAGTTAGTCCTGGGTAAATCACAGCATTTCTCTGAAACAAGGGCCCCCAGCTGTCAGTTCCCCTAGTATCAATGGAAGTAACTGTAGTTCTTTCCCACAGAGGGCTAATAGTACAAATTATGTGATATTGAAGTTCAGTGGTCATTAGAGTTGCAATAAATAGCCCCATGACAAATCATGGATTAGTATTTGTTTGCCTAAATGACCCCAGCATGCTACAAGTATTGTAAAATAACTTTTCAAACTCACTGATGCCAACTGAAAAAAATGCCCAATGACTGGAGCAGGCTTTTGGAAAAAAAAAATGCAATATTAATTCAAATATATATGCACATCTAGATTTCTTTGAATTACTTTGATCTGGAAAGTAGGTTGTATGGCACTTATTGTCAAGCTTTTTAATGAGGTTTCTAATACGTGACAAAAAATATCAGAAACTACAAATACAAACAATACTTGTAACTCAGTACATTCAGTGCTAACATATTGCAATTCACATATAAGATACTGATTTAATGAATTTCAGAATAATGTAATACTTATTAATCTGATAGCATGTACACCAATTATCTAGAATAAAAATAACTCAAATATCATAAACAATAAAGTGGGTGACAGATAATGACTACGGTAAAGTCCATATGCAAAGAAAATTAAGTGAAAAGACAAGACATGGGGAAAATTAAATATTATGCACCTGTGTCTATGAGTATAATGAAAACAATAGGCTGAAATAACAGTTTGATTGACAGAGGAAAATTAGAATATGAGAGTAATCATAAAAGATACATCAGGAAATAAGGAAACATTTAGAATACCAGATTTCAGGTAGTAAGTTGCCAAGTAGAAAACTTATTTAGAAACAGTAGAATAAAGCTAGTAATTAAAATAACATTTGAAAAAATATTTTCTGAACTATTGTAACAAAAAAAGTGCATAATTGACTTGCACTGAATATTTTTTGCAATGCAGATGTCAAATTCATGCCACACTGAATTGATTCACTATCCTTTTATTTTTAAACCTAGACTTATACATTTTCCATGAAGATAAGTTATTTAAATACCACCCCAAGATGTAAAGTTGGATCTATAACTGCAAAGATTTTTTTTTTTTAAGAGTGTGAAATAATTCATTAACATATTCATGAGGGAATAAAATAACTGCAGGCTTCAGGTGAAACAGCGTAAGTATCACCAGAGCTAAGCTGCAACAAAAGGTGCTAAATCCTGTCCATGTGATTGCTACAGAGCCAAGACTTCTGCCAAAACAGACAAGTGTTCATGTAAGACCCCAGGAGCTTTACGAAGAGATGAAATCTGGTTTTTGCAAGGACACTGGCCCAATGAGGCCACCATAAGGGCAAAGAACTGAGGAAGAACTGAAGAAAAAACAGAACAGAACACACCACACACCAACCACAAACTACAAGGGAAGAGTTTCCAGCCAGGGAGTAACATTCTGGCAAATAAGTTCGCTTGCAAACTGCATGGAAACTTCCTGATTTGCAGCCATTTCCTCCAATCCTACATTTTAAAACAGACTATGAAATTCATACACCACAAATGCTAGTTGGAAACACAGTGTTGGCTGTACAGCATTTTCCACAGTGGAGACATGACATCTAGATTAATAGTGTGGGAAAGAACAGTGGCAGAAATCACTACATTAAGACCTGTCTGATCTATCTGTATTACTTTAACTGTTTTTTCCTGACATTTAGGAAACAACCATTGCAGCTTCAGTCTGTCAAGTCTTGCTAGTGTCTAATGTCCTGGCTCTTCAGCAGGAAAATTCTAAAGTATTGCAATTTTGATGGTTCAGAGCAGAGAATAGGATTAAGTGATTATTCTCTTTCCTTTGTAAATACTCCTTCTCCTTCAATTTTAGTGTTATTGTAAACATTGCTCTCTATTCATGACTGTAGATGTGTCTTGTTTTTAATGGAGTCTTGTTGGCTTGCCTGTAGTTCCTTTATCTTCTACTAAAAACTTCAGCCTATTAGCTGAACTGCAACAGTACCAACTTTGTAACAGTAATACAGAACAATTGATAAAGAATACAGCACAATTTTGCTACAATTAAATAAGAAGAATTTTCAAAATAAACTGATTGAAGTTTTCCAGGGAGTGCAAAGTAAGAGCAGCTATTTAAGAGGTGCTTCCATCATCATCCTCAGGACCATTTTGATTCAAGACAACTGAATTTCCTGATTAGTTGTTCTTCTTCTGTGTATCTGTATATGTATAATTATTTTTCCTAAACTAACTACCTCAAAACCACACGTGGCCTGAATAAAACAGCAGCTCAGCACACAGCTCTTGCATCTTCCCTTTTCACATGACGTATTGTACTCTGTCCATCCAAACACGGGGCAACCAAAGACAGATCTGTCCAAGGTAACATCCTCCACATCACAAGGGTCAGATTTGCATCCAACTCTTACATGTGATTTTGCACATCATCCGACACCTAATTGTGTTTGTTCTTGTTGGTCCTTGTCTCCCTCCAGTGGCAGGAGGATCAGACTTCTCTATGCTTTAAATAAAATGCACAGCCACCCTCTGACTAAATTGTACAGCTGAGAATTCCTCAGACTTTTTGTTCCCCAAATGAATGAAGAATCCCAGGAATACTCATTATTTTCCCCCCAACCACGCAACTTCACATGATTTTGCTACTAATTCCTTGCCATCTCCAATCCATCACTATTCAATCAAGGTCAATCCTCTAGGATGGTCTCCTCTTATGTTGTTCCAACTTCAAGCCATTAGCAAATTTGATTAGCACATTCTTGTTTTTATCCTACTTTTTGGTAATTAGTGAAAATAATAAATAAGATCAATGTCAAAACCAGTCCCTGAGGAACTCCACTAATAACCTCCCTCCAGCCTTACAGCTTCTTTCAACACCGTTACTTGTCGTCTCTCCTTCAGTCACTCCCAACAAAGCATTTCTATTAACCACTCTCTATTCTAGCTTGGATAGTACTCTTCCAATGTAGTAGTACCATGTGGAGTGTTCTGCTGAGGTTAGAGCAGACACAATCTTTCCTTTGCTTACCAGGCAGGTGACATGGCTGTGAAAGAGACAGGGGGCACATTGCAAGAGGTGTTGTCAGGGAGAAAATTAAAAACCCATCATACCTGGCCCTGGTGGGACCTTATCTGGAAGGTTATATACAGCTTTTCCATTTAACCGAAAAAGCACTGAAAAAGAACAATTAAAAAGCTACTTATAAAAGCCAACTAAGACTTGGTTTTATAGCTCGGCCAAATGGAGGCATCTCAACAGTAAATGAAGGCATCTCAACAGTAAATGCCAGAGCTTGGAGAACAAGAAAACCATTTAAGCAAAAGAACAACAATGAGAAATGCCCATGGACACATTCTGCCTGGAATTCAGAAAAGCTTCAGATCATAATGGGAATAATATTTGTGAATAGGACTTGTAGATAAGGGAATCTAGAAACACTTCATTTTAAACAGTTTATGAGATGTACAACATAATTGTTGGCACTATCTGAAAGTGGTAGGCTTGCTAACTCAGTAAATTCTTTCTGCTACTTCCATTTTTTCTTTTCAAATATCCTCAGTGTCTCCAGTGCAATTCAGGAGAATGAGATGGACATCTACCCTCAGCATTTTTCAAAACCATCACTATGGCAAACACTAAAGGGTAACATGCAACTTGTTTCCATTCAAAAGAATGAGAACTTAAAATATCAGAGATTTCACCTGCATAAATTTTCATATATTATTGCTACCTTTAGCTCTTCATTTATGTCTGTCTGTAGAGCTTCTCAGAGCAGCTTAAGTTCCTCCTTGTCTAACCAGCACATGCTCAGAATTTACTTACAATAGCCTCAACACTGTACTAAAACTCAGGTTGATTATGAGTTCAAATTGGTGCTGGTATAAAGACTGCCAGAGCTACTTTGTTCATTTTATTATCTCTGTCTGCACACAAGTCTTAACAGGAATTGTAGCCCACAGGGGATAGCAAGATGTAGTGGTCTGGTATTTTACTGCAGATAGGGCAATAAAGGTGGGGGAGAGAAGAGAGGGAGACAGCTGAAGTGGAGTCTGAGGGAATATTTCGGGATGTCGAAGTCTGTTATATTCTCATTTGCATGAATCAATATTTTACTTAAAGCTAAAAGATCTCATAACTACTGTGAAGAACCAGCTGGCTTAAAATCAGTATTATCTCTGACATTTATGATCAGCCTTGCCAGGTGCAGCACTCAGCTTCTGGAGGCTTTTTTGTGTGGTTGTTTTGTGGGTTGTTTTTTTTTTTTTAATAATTTTCAGAAGATGGATCTTTATGATATATCTCTTTAATACCGTTTCCTCTCCCAAAACTTCTCCTGTTTAATAGAATACAGTATAAATTCAATCAAAAATAACATTATAAATTTAACCAACACCACTATAAATATTCTATTGTTATTGGTGCCCGTAGGCCTTCATCCATCTCTCTCTTTTTTTTTTCCCCAATAATGACATTTCAGAACAGATGGTTTGATCAGCTCACTGGTTAGCACACTCACTGAGGATGCAAGCCAGCCATGCTGAAATCCCTGCCTTACCTGACTGAGGAGAAGCTCAGCGTCCAAGGAAGCATCCTGTCAGGCAACAGGCTGATAGGGAACTACTTGGAATATTTCGTTCTTCACATAAAGCAGACCCACAACAGAGCAGCCAACAAGAGCACCCGTCTCAGTGTGGCTGAGAACAGTCTAAATTGCTGCCCTAGTTAAGGCTAGAAGAGTGTGTTAAATGTCTGGCCAGTTGAGTACTCTGCCTCTTTTTCATTGTCACTTTGGCTGAAAAAAAAAAAAACAACTTTTGGCGAGAGTTTCATTAGAATACCTCTAAAGGTACCATTTTCCAATAGAAATTACAATTCACGCTACTGTTTTGGACCAAATCCATTCAACTATACAGAAAAACACAGCCACAATGCTAAAGTAAAACTGCCATTTAAATCTCGGCAACAGGCTTTTTTTTTTTTTAATAGTAATGACTGCCTAAAACTACCTTGGAGACTGCAGAAACAGGTTGGAGCATGTGGACATTATTCCCAACACTTTATTCTGCATATAACTAAGGACAGTTCTGCTTTGAATTGGGAACCCAGCCTTGAACCCAATAGCATTACTCTAAATTTATCACGAACCACAAGATAAAGTCCATCAGTAGCTAATTCACAGACATACAGACCTATAATGAAGTAGCATATAATAGGTCAGCCTTATTCAAGAAACCACTTGAGATCAGCAGCACTTGTCAGAAAGTGAGAGACATGAAAAGTTCAAGTTAACTTTCACATAACATAGGGTTTCCAACTTAGCCTAATTTTTCCTCAAGAAACAAAACAGAAGCATCTAGGCAATTTGCCATGGTACCAATGAATACCTTCATAGGTAAACACTGGCATCTGGGTTACTGTGCAAGAGTAGTTCCCTGCCTTAGAAGTACCAAGGGAACACAACACTGGAGAAGGCTGAGGGAATAGCTGGTCATGCGCCACAGCTTGTTTACTCAAAGCCAGCAAGTGTAAGCTGTTTGATATGAGCAATCAACAGTTCTTAGTAAAGATTTATTTGCTTTCTCCTCACAAGTGGAGAATATCTGACCACAAAACCACCAGTCACCTCCATAGTCAAGTTAGGCAATTATCTAGAGAAATGGAGCTAGAGAAATTTCAATACTTGCACTTTCTTTAAATACACAAGGTGACAAGACAGGGGACTCACTTCACCACACTGGAGAGACTAAGTCAGTTTAGCTACTCAATCTGTATTTGTATTAACACTTATAAAATACTTCCTTTCCTGTATTAGAAGGCTGAGTGAATCATCAAGGATGACAACACAAAGCCCTGCTGTTTGTTAATAAGAACGCTTATGAAATAATTAAGTACACTACTGCTGTGTGGAAGCCAAGCAGTTCAACCACTTTTGCCCTCAATTTATGGCATACCTGGAAGAGTAACAGTTTATTCTACCCCCTCTTTCTTCCACAGTTAATAAACCTTCAAAAAAATCTGAAAAAAAAAAAAAAAACAAAACCAAACACGCACTTACCCTGCTTTTTCTTCTCTCTGGAAATAAATTATTGATTGGGAAGCCACACAAACCAGAAACACTATTGAAATGTCAGATTCTAATTTCTAACAAAATATTTTTTAAAATGATATTTTAGTCTATGCATTTGTCACTCACTGCAATATTTCCATGAGCAAAGCTTACAAAACAGAGAATATGAAAACTTGCAACAATTTTCAAGAGAAATGGACCCATGAAATTCTATTTGTCTCCTCTCCAAGGCGAATTTCATTTGTGTTGGTGTCATGGTATAAAAGTAAGGAAGTTTATGGCTGAAAAAAAGCTTTCTGCTTGGGAGCAGGCTGGATGCTAGAGCAGATCTTGACTCAGTTCAAGGCCATTTCTCTTTCCACTTCTATATTTTCTGATGCATCATACAAGAAGTAAATTTTTCTGAAGTGGGGGAAAAATGCAAAAAAAGCAAAGGTTTGTTGGGTCCCATGTGCCACTGTTTCATATTCCCAGAGTTATAAAATGAGGATAATTAAATACATGAATCTCCCAAGAGTATTGTGAATATTAATTAGCCAACAAATTTAGAGCATTCTATGTCAGTATATACTGCTATCTTTACACACACTAACAAAAACCCCCAAAAGGTTATTTTTTTAGATTTATAGGACAAAACACATTAAGATGTTGGATTCCAAAGTAATAAGTCTTTCTTCTAACTCAACTTTTCAGAATTATTTCAAGAAACCAAAATTGCAGACTGTTAGCATAGTCATTAAACAAGACAGGAACTCTTGAGCTGAGAAATGAAGTACAGGAGCTGTTAAAAATAGTGAGATAAGTCAAATGAAGTCTGGAATAAATAATTGGAAAACTTTTCTGGGTCTGTGCAGAAAAGCGAGTTTATCAGTTTTCTAACCAGGATAGCACTCGTGATACAAGAGAAATATAATTCAGCATATTCAATTCTGAAGTGAACAAATTAAGCTATAATAAATCCTGTTCACTGACTCAAGATCATTCAGTGTGTGTGGAAAGGCTACAAGCAGATCAGTTCCTTTAACTATTTCACCATTTAAAACACAGAATGACAAAACTGTAAAGGTAGCAAAGGACCTCTGGAGACCATCTAGTCCAACCCCTCTGGCTTGGAAGGGTCAGTGACAGCAGACTGCTCAGGCTGTGTCAGAATTCTGAGTTACTCCAAGGATGGAGATGCCACAGCAACCCTCCCTGGGCAAACTCTCTATCAGTCACTCAACTCAGCTTGTATCTTCTGCAAGCTTAATGAGGGTGCACTTTACCTTGTTAACATCTTCATATGTGACTTAGATAATCTGTATGGTCTCCAGTATTTATCCCTGAGGCATACTGTTACTGACCAGCCTCTGGCTAGACTTCATGCTGCTAATCACAGCCTTTTGAGCCTGGCAGTTCAGGTAGTTTTTAATCATAGAATCATTTCAGCTGGAAGAGACCCTCAGGATCATCGAGTCCAACCATAACCTAACTCTAGCACTAAACCATGTCCCTAAGAACCTTGTCTAAATGCCTTTTAAACACCTCCAGGGATGGTGACTCCACCACCTCCCTGGGCAGCCTGTTCCAATGACTGAAAACCCTTTCCGTGAAGAATTTTTTCCCAATATCCAATCTAAGCCTCCCCTGGCACAACTTGAGGCCATTTCCTCTTGTCCTATCACTTGCTACTTGGGAGAAGAGACCAACACCCTCCATGCTACAACCTCCTTTCAGATAGTTGTAGACAACTCACTGTCCACTTATCTAGTCTGTGCTGCCTCAGTTTATGAGGATGTTCTGAGAGAGAGTATCAAAAGGCTTGTTCAAGTCAAGCTAAACAACACCCACTGTTCTCCCCTTGTCCATCAAAGCAGTTATTTCATCATCAAAGGCTATCGTGTTTTTCAGGCACGATTTCCATTTTGTAAATTGATACAGATGACTACCAATTACCTTTGTCTTGATGTGTTTGCTCCATCTCTTTCTCAGGAAGGGTGAGGCTGACTGGTTTGTAGTTTGCTGGAGCCTCCTGCTTGCCCTGCTTGAAGGCAGGAGTCCACATCTCAAACTCCATGGCCTCTCAAAGGCTAACAAGAGTAGCCTTGTAATGACATGGGCCAGCTCCCAAAACACTCACCAGTGCATTCCCATCAGGTCACATCTACTTGTGTATGTCCAGTTTAAGTGTTTCCTAGCCTGATCCTCCTGCACCAAGGGTAAGCCTTCCTTCCTCCAGGCTTTCGCAGGAGTCTCAGGGAGCTGAGATTCCTGACGGCAAATCCTCCCAGTAAAGACCAAGGCAAAGAAGTCATTAAGTACCTTGGCTTTTTCCATACTCTTTGTCATCAGGATACCTCATTGAGTACCAGGTCCAAATTTTCCCTAGTCCAAATTTTTCCCTTTCCTTTTGATATACCTGAAGAAGCCCATCTCATTTCCTTTCACATTGCTTGACAGATTTGATTCCATGCAGGCTTCAGCTTTCCTAATCTCATTTCTGCACACTCAGTATTTTTGTATTCATCTGGACTTAACTGACTATGTGTTGTACCTTTACTTTTTGTATTTGACTTCTGTGAATAGCTCATTGTTCATATATGCAGGCCTCCTGCCACCCTTGCTTGTTGTCCTGAAAATAAGGATGGATTTTTCTTGATCTCAGAGCAGATAATTCTTGAAAATCATCCAGGTCTCTTGAATCTCTCTTCTCTCCAGGACTGTATCCCATGGATTTCTTTCAAGAAAGACCATGAAGAGGCCAAAGTCAGCTCTCCTGAATTTTAAGACTGCAATCCTGCTATTTGCCTTGATCCTTACTTTCAGGATCCTGAAGTCCACCATCTGAAGGTCACTGCAGCCAAGGCCACCCCTGGCCTTCACATTCCAAACCACTTCTTCCTTGCTTGTAAGCATCAGATCCCACAAAGCATCTTCCTTCATTGGTTCCTCAGTTATCTGTGTCAGGAGGTTATTATCACTGCACTCCAGAAAGAATCCTCTTGGATTGCTCATGCCCTGCTGTGTTGCCCCTCTGGCACAGACAGAGCTGTTTAAAGTCCCCCATGAAGACTCCAGACTGTCAACATAAAGCTTCTTCCAGGGATTTAAAAGCCTTATCTACAGTTTCTTCCTGATCAGTCTGTCGTAAACACCCACCATATCATCCACACTGGTCTGCCTGAAAATTCTGACCCATAAGGTTTCAGCTAGTTCATCATCCATACCAAGGCAGAGCTCCATGTGTTCCCACTACCTTCTTACCTAAACGACAACTCCATCTCCTGGCCTGTCCTTCCTAAAGAGCCTGTATCCATCCATAACAACATACCAGTTGTGTGCGCTACCCCCCCTTGTCTCTGTGATGCCACTGAGGTTGTAGCCATACAAACACAGATAGACATGGCTTCCCATGCTGCAAGCAAGTGTATGGGAACTTCAGAGAGGTACCCCAGTTGTGCCGACTTCCCAATAAAGGTATGAAAGTTTCCTGTATCACGCCATCTTCTCACCACTCCCTTTTCTGTGTGTGTACACTTGAGATGGGCCCACTTCACCACCATTTTGTTGATTACAAGGTCTCTCTTGCCCTCATTTGTTTGTGGGTTGACACCTCCCTTTCCTGTAATTCCTAATTGAAAGCTCTCCTTATCAGGATGGCCAGCCTGTTGGCAACCTGGGTTTGCCCAACATGGTCAGGTGGATCCCTTTTCTTTATAGCAGTCCTTGGTCTTCACAGAGGGTCCCATGGTTGAGAAAATACATCATACTTAAAGTAGTTCCTATGAAAGAAGCATCTCACTGCATTCAGCCATTCCACACATATTTATTTCCTCAGGAAATGCGTATCTCGGTTCCCCCTACAAAGGGAGGAAATTCTTTTTGCAGAGATCCTTGTCTCTGAAAAATAGCATTTGGAGCACTGTCTTCAAATGCTGACAATAGCTGAGTTATTGATTTAACTCCATTCTGATTCATTCCATCTCTACCATGACTCTATTCTTTCTCAGAATCTTACTCTTGACTTTAGAAATCTAAAGCTTCAAATTTAATGGTTAAATGCTTTCCTCAACATTTATGGAAAGTAAATTCAAGAAATCCAGGTACCTAATACATAAAATACAAGTATTGAAGAAGTTACCGATTTTCTTTAAACACTCCACTTTTGGAGTACTCATCCTTCTGCCCACAAAGTACCTCAGAATAAGTATTCTGATGTAACATTTCCAACACCATCCCAGAGATCTATAATTGTACTTCTTATTTTCAGAGATGAGTTATGCAGTCTTATTGATTTTCAATAAAATTTAGACTCTTAAATAATTCTCAAAAGTGGGCTATGATACTTTTGCAAGTCTTTCAGTGTTAGAAGGGGCCAAGGACTTGAGTCATTCAGCAGTAATAAATCCAACTAAATACATACTATTCAGATAATTTCACAACAAGAAACTTTGACCTTGAAATTAGCAGGTCAAAACTGAACAGTGACTGATCAACCAACTAACCTAGAATTACAATTTAGGAGATTTCTTGGCTGTAGGAGTAAGGAGCTCCTAATTTTGTATTTTAGTGACTAAGCATTTGACTCTCTTGTCTTACTCCAAGACACTTCCTCATTACATTTGTCCCCCAATGGTATTGCACCTGCACACCAAGATCCATTTTTGCAAATGTCAAGCTAATTCTTTTTTTCTAGGGTTGCCTTTCATAAATCAGGAGTCATTAGAATCACACACATAATAAAAGGGATAGGAGGAAGGGAAATCTCTTAGCAAGCAATTTTCCAGCCAAACATTTAATATCAGTTGAGTTGAACAGCCAATCCCAATTTAGGGACACTATGCCCTTGAGTTAAGATGCTCAGCAATGAATAAAATAGTATACAACCTGAACCAGCAACCAATCTGCCACTACTGGCCATTCCTGTACAAACAGCCAGACAACTCTATGCTTTTTAAAAGAAATCACTTGACAAGAGTTTTATGATTCACAACATTCAAGGCCTTATTAAAGTCCATAAATAGTACAAGTAATTTTTAAAAGAACCTTCCTCTGTTGCAGAGAGAAAAACATGTCATTATGAACTTTAGTAATGTCAGCAACAGCAGTGTCTGCTGAATAGGAGCCTGATTGGAGAATGTTCCAAGAAGAAAACCAGGTTGATTTAATCTTCCTGTGCCAGGTGTTAGATTTTTTTTTCAGCACAATATACACTGTGGGTAACCAACACAATGAAATCTATGGCTTCAAGGGGTTCAATACATTTCAAGTTGTTTTTGTGTCAAAAGGCTGCGTTTATACAAGCTGGGTTGGCTAGAAATTGTGAAGTCAGAATTGTATTTTGAGCACACTGGAAATTTCTAAATGGATTTATTTTTAATTGAATGACACTCTATTGCAATGTGATAGTCACAAAGCTTCATTAAGTGGTATGCTTTTTTATTCCCTGCATCTGCTATAGTATGCTCCTATAAACAGTATTTTAGCCTGTGTATCTGTCTTAGAACACTATTTGGGTAGGGTTGTTTGTCTGGAAATATTTATGCATAATATGGAACCGCCATGCTTCTACCAGCACAGACGTCCCATGCACTAAGCACCGTGCAAACCACGCAGCCTCTAAGCTGCACAGCCTCCCTTTAGAGCTCACAATGATAACCACAGGTGAGAAAGAGGGAAAGAGACAAGCAAAACAATTTGGATTTGTTTAGATGACCCGTCAGGGTCAGAATCAAAGCAAAAACTTCATACTTCCTAGCCAACACCCCTTCTCCTAGACCAACAGAAGTCAATTCCCAAGGACTACTTTTGCCTGCACCTATTATTTTAAGTAATAAAAAGAAAAATTACTAAGCATGATTAGTGATAGGTTTCTTCCTTTCCCCTCCCTTTCCTTCCTTCCCTTTTCTCCAAAATGGTACTTCACATGTTGCTAAATTTAGCTCGTAGGAAATCGCCACTGCCGCTCTGTCAGCTTATAGGGAGAGAAAACAGCTTGACAGTTGCAAAAACAAAGCTGTACTGTCCACTTGTGCCCAAGATTAAAACCAGGAAAGATCTTTGCATAGGATTTCCTGAAAAGAAATAATCACACACAGGCTGCATAACACATGTGCAGTGCAGTACTACGTATTAGATTTAACAGAAATCCTGCAGATGCGAATACAGATGATTTGCACATCTGGAAGCCTACCAGAGAAGTCCATGACACTCAGATTCTATTATCCACCACCTCCAGCTGGAAAAAAGATAGAATATCCAGAGATATGATAACCATAAATAAGGTTATAGATCACAGTATTTTTCTCCGACAGCTAGTATTTAGTTTTATGGGATGAATTTGCTTTGAAAAATTATATCCATAGCAGAACTCTATAGAGACTTCATTGTAGAGTAGAGGGATACTGTAGATTAATAGTTTGTTAATACTAACAATATACTTTGACGTTTTCCTTCTTGTTTATGGCTTTCTAAAAAGACGTATCTCAAACCACTTTTTTGTTGTTAAAATGACAAAAATACTGCACAAGGAACATATAATTTAAATTCTTACTTAGCAAATGCTCAACATAATTGACAATTATAAACTGTACCTTGTCTGAGGCAGCTTCAGGACAAGCTATCCATTTGTTTCATGAAACACTATCAGAAAATTCCCATGACCAAACACCCAAAAGCTGGTTAACTTAACCAAAAAGTCTTGCAGAAAAATCACATTTTGTGATAATTAGTTTGGTTTTGGTGAGCTTTGTCTCTAGAACTGCTTCCTCACAGCTGTGAAACTTTTTTGTCTTCCAAATGAAAGCTGAATTTT
Source organism: Patagioenas fasciata (assembly GCF_037038585.1). Lineage (NCBI taxonomy): Eukaryota > Metazoa > Chordata > Aves > Columbiformes > Columbidae > Patagioenas > Patagioenas fasciata. Next base: position 116,141,253 of record NC_092521.1, on the reverse strand, counting down.
CAAGGACGTTACAATTATGAAACACTGAAGCCAAAAAGCAAAATTTGGATTTTTCTATTTATCACAGGAATTAAAACAGTACATAGGTTTGCCCATCAAAATTTTGTTGAGACAGTTTCTTTTAAAGAGGTGGACTACATTATTATGACCCCTCATTTTATAACTTGAAATTGAACCAGCTGGTGATTCTGATTGATTACTGAACTGTCTTCAAGAGAAAACTTCATTTCAGGTCCTAATGTGGTCTTTTATCTGCCCTCTTACACAGAAAATGTTTCAGAACAGTCGGAGGATGGCAAATTTTCAACAGAAAGCTCTAAACTTCTTAAGAATGAACATGTCCATCTGCTTTCCTGAAAAATATAAGCTTTTTTATTGTTGTTTTTGTCAGTACTGGAGAGGTGACAAATCTATGCAAGAATGGATTAGGTCATTTTCTGGGTCATAGAAGAAAGTTATCAATTTGTTGATCAGCTGCTGAGGGGTCACTTCCAGTGTTCCTCAAGACTTTCAAGAAATCTCAGATGGGCATTCAGATATTGACTTCAATAGATCCGCATTAAAAAAATGTTTGCAAAATCAGCAAGTCTGGGGAAAAATACCAAGAATAATATGCTGCTTTTGGGGTTGTTTTTTCATTTGTTTGAGTTTTAGGGGTGGGTGGTTTTCAATTTTATTTTTAATATTTCCCTTTAAGCATATATCTGCAGCAATTCCTAAAAACTTTCTACCAAGACAACTTAAAATAACCCAGTCTTTATACTACAAAAGAATACCCAAAGGACCCTGGGGCTAGGAAGGCCTTGAACAGCTACACAAAGGTATATAACTACTGACACAAAACAAAACACAATGTTAGTTGAATGACTTCCTAGTAATTTAGAGCTTTTACAGGAATCCAGCAACCTTCTCACCAAAAATCAAGCTATTTATCCTCACACATTTCCATACATACAAAAATTTAAAAAAAATTTAAAAAATTAAAAAAAAATAAAAAAAGGAGTACGGCATAAACAGTGGTAATAGGAAGTAATTACATTCTTTCTTGCTGCTAGTCTCATTTTATTTTTGATAGAGTTTGCTATAAAGGAAGCTCCAGTGGATCATATTTTGTTTCCAGGCCATTTGTTGCAAACTATCTGATTAATAGGTATACATATGTAGATTATCAATGCTTTAAACAGGCATATGAACAATGACATTTACTTTGAAATACTCCCCTTTTAAAGGGGAGAAACTAAAAGATAGTATTATTAAAAATTAAATCACAACATTTTTAGCCTGTGGAAGCAGTTATGGTTATACCCATGCACACACATGCAGCAAGTCACAAGCATCCACACTTGCTTTTGTGTGTGAGCACCCTCAGACACTGCTGTACAGGCAGCGGGTATCGCAACTGAAGCCCAGGAGAGATGACAGACCTTCACCAGCTACTTCTGCCAAAGATCTCATGGTAAATCACCAACAGATGTTTGCCTGCTTTCCAAGAAAGCAAGGAGCTATATGTCTGTGGTCAACATAGCATGAAACTCAAAACTAATAAGGCCTAATGAGTAAAAGGCATTTTGCTATGGTTTGCTTCTCATGCAGAAACAAACTTGCAGGTTTTGCCTGTTCATCCAAAGAGCAGATTGTTCCCAAGTCAGATGCAACCAAGATCAAAATCAGATTCAACAAGTTTTTCTAACTGATCTGTATTCCATCATAATTCTGCAATTTGTCAAATGCTAACATTTAACCGAAACACTGATCTTTTGACAGAACACAGGCAGAGACAGGGCTGGAAATCCATCTGCTTCATAGCCATTTATTTACCTGGCTCCTCAGCACTAAGGAGCTGGATGCAAGGTCTTGCAGGTTTCGGAGCCACACGAACTCCCAGCTGCCTGACTCCAGCCGAAAACTCCCAGGACAGCTTCCCACTCACCAGGGAACTCCGGGAGCCCACAACGCTGCTGAACAAAACCAGTGTAATCCTTTTAGTTTCACTAGCAAACTCCCACTGACTAACAGCAGCAAAACTGTCAGCTCCCATCAGCTTCACACAGCAGCAGCAAGGGATCCTGGGGAGCACACTGCATTCCCTAAGCCAAATATTGCGATATTTTAATTACACATTCTGTGGGAGGGGGACAGCTCTTTATCCCAGTTTAGAATTGTCACTGTTTGGGGATGAAAACTGGTCAATAAAAATTTGTTTTGGAGGCCAGCTATGCAAGAAACCAGTGAATCGCACCTATTTGGATACCTGATGACTTTTGGCAAACTACAGCACCATTTTTGTATAGGTTACTAGTCTGAATCAAGAGACTTATGACAGCATAAGGGTAAAAAGATAATCCTTTCTCTCTAGGTGTGTCCCTCTTACTAGGAAAGAGGAACCAGCTATGAGATATAAATTCACACCCATATTCAGGGTTCTGCCAACATAAACATTTCAACCAGAGGAGGAAGCCTCATTCTGAAAATAAACTTTTCAAAGAAACAGTGGATAGATACGATCTGATAAAGTCTAAAAAGTACTTATCAAACAGAGGATTTGGTCCCTGTGCTGGATGAGCCATGAGGACCCAGCTGTAGCTCATTACAAAACCATTCCCATACACTGTAGGAGCATGTACACTCTGTGGCAGCAGTTCCACATCTTGCTGTATCTCTACTCAACAGCTAACATGATGCAGCCTTGGTCTTTATTAGATTTTCCAGTACAAACAGATATCACAGTCTTAAGAAAGGCTCCAACCCATAATAATGTACTAATCCAGATAAGTGTGGGAAGAAAGTTGGCATTATTTTTCATACGAGGCTTTGACAGGACTGAAAAAACACATTATAAACCCATTACAAGAGAAAATAATTAAAGTCTGATTTTTCCTATAGTTGTCTCTGTTTATTAATAACATCTTCCATGTCTTTCAAGAAACAAAGGTTGATTTGAGATTGCTCTGAAGCAATGTATTAGCATTGCATTGGCCTGCTCACTGGTACATTCAGTATCAGACTTAATCTAAGAGAGACTCTGTGGGAAAATAGGCAAGAAAGAAAAGACCAGTTTAAGACTAGCTGTCCCACAGCTAATACAGACATGGCTAAGGCACTATTGTTTTATACAGTGCCCAGATTTGACTGTCATGGTCTAAGGCCTGGAGTGCTCTTGTATTTAATTGGGGACAAAGACAGCAAAGTCTGTTCCTCCCAGCTGGAACCAATTGCAACCCCAATTGAGTTCATCATGGATTAAAAGCTACTCCATCACACACCTGCTGTGGCTCCTCTGCAAAGTAATCTCAAATATCTAGCTCTCACTTCACCAGCTTCTTCACAAACCCTACAAACCCACAGGGATCATCTTCCAGAGTCCTCCAAGTTGCCCAGTATCACACCTTACGTACATGCAAGACACTCACCTTGCCAGACTTTTCTTTCCAAGGCAGTCAGGTTTTAGTTATACATGTCCGCCCGAGATGTTTTAGCATTAAATCTTTGCCAACTTTCTTTAAACCAACTTAGAACTTTATGTGCAAGTTGTCCACAGAAATCAACAGTAGTTTTAGGCAAAATGCATTAGGAGTTGCAGATTTCGTTCCACAGAACTTGGTGATGATGCCAACAAGCCGCTGCTTCCAAGGGTCCAAGCCACACCTGAGCCTCTTTCAGAGCACTGTCCCCTCCAGGGACCAGTAGCCACCACTAGTCCCAGCTCTATGATAACATGATTTCCATCCATTTTGACATCATGGAGTCTCTACTGGCATTATCAATACTGGACATAGCATAGACAACTTCCCCCCCCCCCCCCCCAACTAACTGTAAACAAACTGTTTTGTGACAGCCGGCCTATGAAGCTAGCTTAGCTGCTGCAAAGGTAAAGCCCTACCTCTCCGCCTTTAAAATTCTCTCCTCTGCAGAAAAATCTTGTTTTGATGCAGTATATTATCAAAATAGCAAAGAAACAGTTTCCAGAAATATGATTTTTTTGTTGTCATTGAATGAGCCGTTTTAAGTGACCCACAAGGAATTTTAATACCTTTGGTCATAACCCTTATTAGTGGTCTTTCTCAACAAAGGATGAAAGAGGCACTTTAGCCACCTGTTCTTAAGATTTAGGGCTGCGTAGGTTTCTTCCCCTCTCCCTTGTTTTCTCTTGCTTCGAAAACAAATATAACACCAACTGTATGTTTGCCACACTGTCAAGTCTCACAATTTAACTCAGAAAGTGATGTCTATCTATGATACGCATCATCTTGTAACAGATTTCGATGCTAAGGTTTAACAAACACAAGTCAAAGATCAAGTGGTTAAAGGGGAAATGAAAAATAATTTGTAAACTCATTTCACTCTGAGTCACTTGTACCTACTCTTTCAAGTTATGCATGGCACACTGACAGGTCCTTAAAGGAATAAGAGCAGAACCATCACAAACAGTTCTTATTGTTGAAGTTTCCGGAAATAAAAAAAAAAAATAATAATAATAATAATTCCACCAAACAAAAAGACCCACCACACCACACACCCACACAAAAACCCACACACACCAGACCAAAGCTCCCACAAATAAAACAAGCACCACTAAAATAAAATAATCCAACAAACACAAAAGTTTCCAAGCTTTATCATCGGTGTGGAAGATGACTGAAAGGCTTTCCTTTTTACAAGCGTTTTGAGTAATTTATCCCCCAAATTAGATGCAGTTCAATTTAGCAACTACCAAAGGTCATTAGTCCTTTTACAGAAAAACAAAGAATATGCTTTTCAATTACAGTACTTTTTTTTTTTTTCAAGGTCTCTCTGAAAGATGGCTGTTACTACGGGAGCCTCCTTGTAATTCTGTAATATGGAATATTATACATTATATGTAACAATACATATTAACAAGATATAACAATATATAAATATAACAACATCATATGTTGGCAAGATTTCGTGTGACTGGAACCTTAGTATGAAATGGCCTGGGATCTCCACTGAGCTATCAGACATGGACAGTTTTATAGTGCACACAGTGAACACTAACCAAAATAGATCTCCTAGGCTACATTCAAAGGGAATTAAGAACTGTTGACAATTTTTACAGAAAATAAACTATTGGAATGAGAAACCCCTGAGTTTTCTTCAGTAAAATGTAAATGGCTAATAGATACATTCAGAGAGATATAATTCTGTCCAAAACATTAAAAACATAGGTGCCTACTGCTAAGTTTCTACATCCGTATTTAAGAACCTTAGTAGTGCCACTATCAGAAAAATGAAATGCTCTGCAATAAAACTGAAATAAAAGCCTTAATGTTCCAATAGCCTCCCCCTAAATAAACTCAGGCCAGACCACCAAAGGATGCAGGTCTGGACTTACTAGTCTAGGCTCCCAGAATTAGGAACAGAACAGTTACAATCATCAAATAAAACTGCCAGCTGAAACAGGTTCACTTAGTGAGGCTATCAATTAATACAGTAATTTTCTTCACACAATAAAAAAACCTCTAAAAAAAAAAAAATCTTATTTTCTGATTGATTGTACAAGACTCAACAGTTTAAAAAAAAAAAAGTATCTTATGAATTTCTAGCTGCAATGAGCAATCACTGAAAGGTTCAAACTTATTGTTTTCCAAATACCATTCACTTCTGCTTGGATTGCAAAAACATTGAGAACAAACAAAACAAGATCAAAGACAGAGTCCACATTTTAGAAAATCTTGAAATAGCAACAGAAATCTCAGAAGCAAGAAATAAAAGCCAAACAATAGAAAGCAACAAGGACATAACTTCGAGTAAGTTTACAAATGAGGGTTTTTGTCTATCAGCACAAACATCTTACTTCTGTTTCTTCCCCCCAGTAACATTATTCCAGCCCATGCTGAAACAAGCCTGGATTCAGAGCAGCTCATACCAGGTGTGTCAAAATATCCAGAGGAGAGAGAAGAAAACTGTTTTGACAGCATTGTCATCAGGAGTCTTGTAGCTGCAAACTTAACACTTTGTTCACTTTTCTATCACAAATTAGTTCAGTTTTTACCACTCAGGAGAAAAACACTGTGACATTAACTCCCTTCCCTTCTCCCTACCCCAGTTTACCAGCAATCTCTGCAGGTCTGCAGCACAAACAGGTTGTTTTAGAAAGTTTTGCAGAGAATTAGAAAGGCAGCTCAGTTACCATTCAGCCAGCAGACTTCCAAAGGAGATCCACAAAGTGAGACAGAGCATTGTGGTATCAGAGCTGACAGTGGACAACCTGTGCCAGGATCTCTTTCTCCTACAGACCTGGCTGGCAGGTCACTGCACCCTGTTTCAGACAACAGCTTAGAGCCACCTGTTGGCGTTTTAAATTAGATCAATTAATTTAGACCCAGGTGAACAGAGGTGTATTCATACCAGCCACAGCCTGAGCATTAGAAGTAGGAACCGGCAGAAGACAGGAGGTAACAAAGCAGCTTGGGATCACTAAAATCCATCTATAGCCTTGTTAAGTGTAGGGCAAACTTCTCACCTAGGGGAAAAAAGGGCTGATGTAGTTGTCAACACAAGGCTCAGAGAGAGGCCCTAGGCACATGTTAATCAGTAAAATTAAGTTATGGGTGGCTCCAGCAAAGCAGTTCAGGGTCTCTGCAGTTCTCTGTGCTGCAACATGCTCATTGATCCCAAGCCTGTCATAAGGTCCTCAGAAATGAGGCTTTCTCTGCAGCACTTGTGAACACAAACATGCTTTGCAGTCCAGACACTCTTCAGATCCCACAGGCCAGCATCCTAGGAGCCAGGCTCAACAAAAGAAGAGGGAGAACACATGGGTTTCATTTCAGCTATGAAATAAAATAGCAGTAGTGACTCACACAAATCCTTTTCCCTTTTAGTGAATATTGCAAAGAATAAGCAGGAGTTCAGCAGCTAGAGCTATGGGTCTGCTGACTGAAGACACAAGTTTTTGTCAGTGACCTGAGGCTGCATCAATCCCTGTCTGTGCCCATCAGGTTACAGAATAAGAGCTGGGTACCTGTAACTGGGCTCTCTGGGGAGTGCTTGGCAGCACAGCAGGCAAAGGGTTAAACACACACGGAAAGCTCACAGAAACTGACATGCTTTATCCCAGGAGGCTGACACCTTCAGACTGCTCTGCAGTCAAGTATCAAATGGCTACTTTTTTTTTTTTTCCTTTTTTTACTTACAGACAACTGAAAGACACTTAATGTGATGTCTTCAAGGCTCTATTTAATTTTCTGTGTCTGAACAGTTTCATGGCCCACTTTTTAATTGCTGTGTCTAATGGAGGTGGGAAGGCAGGTGAAAAATGCTAAGCTTTATGAGACAGTGAAGTCTGTTCAGTTCATATTGTTTTGCTATTTATTTCCACAGTGGAAGACGATCATTTGTGGCGCTCCACCCTGCCATGTACATTCAGAATTATTTTCTTTAACATAGCACTCTTAAGAGAACCGATTCATCTTGCATTTTAAAATACTTCATCAGTTGCTGTTTCATTAGGTATCCTTGGAAGGCTAGAAACCTGAAACCTAGACACAGCTGGGGCCTAATCCTGCCCACAGAACAATATGACAAGCCCCTCACACTCCACTGGAAATGCTTAAATTGGGGAGAAGGTGGCCACTAATTTCTTATATGCTCTGCTATAGTCTATAGCTAACAATTTGATTTTGCAGCAGTCAAGGCAAAGGCACTACAAGCAGGAAAAAAAGGAGTAAAATAATATTTTAAAAGAATGACTGACGATTTTCTTTCACAAAACAAAATGTAAGTTTAGGTGCCTGAAAAAGGATACACAGGACAAGGTTCCTCAAAGCACAGGAGTGATCTAGGAACAAGCTCACACAACTCAGCTTTGAGTCTGATGTGCACAGGGACTGCTGATCATGTAGACATGTTGAACTGAGTTTAAACTAGACACTTGGACTTGCTTTGGCGACTATGTTATGGCAGCAATTTCAGTGGCCACTTTTTCCACAGGTGATGACCACAGGCACTTTCTGCTGACTTGTGTTTTGCTATTTGACAGAAGGATAAATAGGTGTCCTTTTCTTTCCCTTTTGTACCCCCTCTCAAGAGACGGATATTGCCTCGAAGTGAGCTGGGTTCAGCTATGTGCAGAAAATTCTATATAGTCCTCATCATCCAGCCTCCAGAAATGAGGAAGACATATTCTGCCTATTCAAAAGCCTGAAAATCCAGCTTTTTAATGTGTATATGTAAAACTACATTTATATACATGTATCTTACCAAATGTATCTCATCCTCATCTAGAAAAAACATCTGGGGCCAGGCTCAAAATAGGATTTAGGGTACTAACACAGGACTGAGGTGGAGAACAGTTATGTTCCATGAAAACTGCAACTCTGGATAAACAAAGGACCCTGCTCAGCTCTCCCTTGATAACCTGCACTACACCATGAAATGCCAAGCTTGCATTTTATACCGAGATTAAATAGTTAATCTTTTGAAGGGACAGAATACCAGAATTTCTAGGCAATTATCTTACTAGGATATAGGGTACCTCATCCCTTTGTTCTATTTGGTCTCATGGATCTTTTCTCATAGAAATATCTAAAAAAAAAACTGAAGAAAAAACAAACAAACAAACAAAACCAACAACCACCAAAACAGCACAAAGGATTCAAAGGAAAGAACTGGAAAGTGCCATTCTCAGCAAGACCAGTCGATTTCAGCTTTCCCAGTCCAGGAAGAAAACCAAATTAACACCTTTCACACCCTGACAAAATACCGGAATTCTATGTGCGGGCAACTGACCAGCCCCTACCCCACACTTGTCACATTGTAAAAGAAAGGCAGACAGAGGTCTGCCCTGCATGAGTTTTCCTGCTGTCTTCCTCTCAAGCAGCTCTTCATCCAGCACACCGGTTTCATACAGAGGGGCTGAGGCGTGGTAACTTGGGTGCCATTCTGGCACACTGCAAAATGGGTATATATATGCCTTGCTCATACTTGAGTATCCTCTGGGCCTGTTACATACAAGGCAAAGTCCTCCATAAGCAATAGCCCTTAACATCCTAATTTCCCTCTACTTTCTATAACTGCATTTTCAGTCTCCCCTCAGAGCAGGAGAAAGGACCCGTATTCCTGTATTTCTCTTTCAAAGGTTAACTGAAAGGTAAAGCATAGCTGCAGTTCCACAGCACCGCAGGGGGGAAAACAACAAGAACAAATGAAAATAAGACCTGGGAATAAGAGGAATCCCTTAATCTAGTTTAGCTTGTTTCATCTTTTCTCCTGCTGCCCATGAAGAAAGTGATCACCTTGGGAGGGGGCAAGAAATAATAGTTCCATAATCCCGGTTTATTCCTGAGACAGAGAATGAGTCCCTAAGCTATTTCTTGTCAACTGGGTGCCATTAGACCACTGCCAGCCAACCTGTGACTAATTTAAGGAAACGCAGGTGCAGCAATCATCAGCCAGCAGGCACCAAGGCAAGATGGGCTCACTGCTCTAGGAAGACCCCACAGAAAAAGATGTGCATCATTTCAGGCAGTAGTATGGTGGAAAGAAACAGACTGCAAAAAGCTGACAGTCAACTTTTGTTTACCTGGCCAGGTCCCGATCTCTAGAGAGACTGCCTTCCCCTGCCTGTCACCTTTACTTCAAGAGTCTCAATGTTTATTTGAACTCAAGTCATGATATAGAGACTATACCAGGGGTGTCAAACTTGTTTTCACTGGGGGGCTACGTCGACCTCATAATTGCCTTCAAAGGGCCAAATGTAATTTTAGGATTCGGCCTGCGGGCCTCGTGTTTGCCACTCAGTTATGTGCATTGTACTCCTTTATCACCAACACTATCTAAACACAAGAGGCACATTGGTTTTTCTCCTTGAAACACAAATAGGTATTCGCTTTCCCATCTATCATTAAATTGCCTTCATTCTGCATCATTCTTTCTCTTACTGGACATTTTGGGATTCAAGTTGTTCCACCAAAGATGTTATGGTCCGCCACCTAAGTAAAAGACTAAGGTGTCCTTTAGGACCAGGTTATATCACTCTCAGGCCCTCTCACACAGGTTCACCTTTCCTTCAAACCCCCTTCCCCATGTGGCAGAGCTGGCGGTATCCATGCATATCAATGCAGAATTCATTCAGTTGGCTTTCAGTGCCCCAAGGCAGTTACCAGTGTCCCCCATCAGTCTCACCCCTCTCCTGTAGCTATGGCCGCAGCTCCCGCCGTACTGCTCCTGTGGCGCCACACATGTCATACCTGCTCCTCCTGTGACCAGCGCTGGCAGGAGCCTGGGGACAAGGAGCTCGGTGCTTCTGGAGGGAAACAAAGTGCCCGGTGGGATCGAACAATGTGGGAGGCCGGATCTGGCCTACAGGCTGCCTCTTTGACACCTGTGGGCTGTGGTCATTCAGCTTAATCCCTGCCCCGGGCCTTGGGGATTTTGTGTGCATATGCATGTTAGCCATTAAAAGCCAAGTTAAAAATAATGGTTCCTAAGAGTACAAGAGCCTCTCTTTCTACAAAAGAGAATTGTGAAATCTAGCCAAGTACTCTTGCTTGAAATATTTAGACGTGCATATACCAGCCCTTGATACCTTGGTTTAGCACTAGTGAACTATTCTGATGATGTAGGGAAGACTTTTCCTTTACAGGTTTTAGGTAACAAGTTTCCCTTACTGATGTTTGCAGTATAATTTCTCACAGGACCTTTAATGTTGTTGCTGTTCTCTTACGTTAGAGATGTTACTCACCCTGCCACAACACCTTGCAAAATATCTGTTGCTTACACTGAACCAGTAGCATATCTGAGCAAAGTAGAATCATATTCTTCTACCACACAAAAATAGGATTCATTTCATTCATCTCCTGATTCTTTAAGTCATGGGTGTTTTCATTATTGAAGTTTTCTATGTAGCTTTGAGGGTAAAATCTCTTTTGTTACTATTCTTAAAGCTGAGGTTGTCACAATTACACATCTCCAGGAGGGCCACAAAGATGATCAGAAGGTTGCAGCATCTCTCCTATGAAGACAGGCCAAGAGATTTGGGGTTGTTCAGCCTGGAGAAGGCTCCAGGGAGACGTTAGCCGAGCCTTCCTTGCCTAAAGGGGACCTACAAGAAAACTGGAGAAGAACTTTTTACAAGGGCATGGGACAAGGGATTATGGCTTTGAACTGGAAAACGGTAGATGTAGAATAAATATAAGGAAGAAATTCTTCACTGTGAAGGTGGCGAGGTACTGGAACAGGTTGCCCAGAGAAGCTGTGGATGCCTCATCCCTGGAAGTGTCCGAGGCCAAGTTGGACAGGGCTTTGAGCAACCTGCTCTAGTTGAAGGTGTCCCTGTGTATGGCAGTGGGTTTGGAACTAGGTGATCTTTAAGATCCCTCCCAACGCACACCATTCTATGATTCCAGGATTTGGGGTTTTAAGAAAAATGTTATCAGGGTGCTAAGAGACCCAGGATAAAAACTGCATCCATCTTCTTTGTGTTTCCTCCAGTGTCACCAATGTAGTTTTGGTATTTGTAGTTAATTTATGGCCCTGGTCTTGGACTCTGTTTACCAACTTGAAGCAAAACAACAAAATCATGAGAAAACAGCCACCAATACAATGTAGAAGGTCTGTTTATCTTAAGTTTAAGAAAGAACAAACATCTATAACTATTTTAACTATTTTACACTCAATTACATTCTATTTCTTGGACAGTGAGGACCCCTCAGCATTATTTAAGCATTATTTTAAATTTAATTTTATTTATTATTTTAATTTTATTATTTATTAATTTTTATTATTTTAGCATTTGAATTTTTTGATTTCTCAAGTGCCTCCATGTGCAGAAAATCTGCAAGTAGAGAAAGCCATGTGTGTGTGTATATATATGTATACACACACATCCACACTAGTTTATCAAATATCAATGCTATAAAGCTTCTTAAAAGCATAGCAGAAGCCTGTCAGTCAAAGAGCTGGAAAAGACAGACTTTTATATTTCCCCCTCACTAAATGTGAATCCTTTTCTTTGAGACAAAAATAATAATGCATTTCTTGGTTCATGTTTTATGCAAAAATCATTTTTAGTAGATGAGAGAGTTTTAACTAAGAAGTAGATTTAGTGAAATAACTAAATTATCTTCTTAGCTTCTAGACTTAGATAACCTTGTGCAAATCACTTAACCTCTTTATATCTCCTTTAAAATACCAGAAGAGAAAAAACAATATCCACCTTTAGAAGACATTCAGAAAGCCTGAGGTAGAAAGACTACGTGTATATTTATTTGAAGTTCAGCTTGATGTCACTGATATTAACAGGGCATGGTCATGTGTGGAGTTTGGAAGTAACTGCTGTGCCTGTATATCAGTTGGCTACTTCCATTAGAGCTGTGCCTTGATTGCTCCTCATATGCCATGCAGCAATGTTTTAAATCAAGCCAGAGGACTTTGCACTAAAGTGGGTTAGGAGAGCCCATGCTGCAGCAGCTCTGCTTTAGGGACAATAGTAAGTAGGCAACAATCACAACAGCCGTTACTCACATTCTCATGGTGTTATGCCCTTTGATCAAATACAAAGTAGAATACACTAGCAAGCAAGCATTTTTCTTTTTTTCAATGTCAGTGTTCATCGATACTCAATAAAAAAGACTGTGCATCTCTTTTTACACCATTAAGCAAGGATGAATGTTTTTTACGCATATTCATTTCCACTGGGAGAGAAGAGAAAAAAAAAAATCTTGTCCATTAATGTGAGCTTTTTCAGTAAGTTTTAACACCATCTGGGGAATTTTTTTCCAAAAGCACTCCAACTTTATATCTGGATTGACTGAAACAAACCCTTGCTGTGAGCTTTTTAATGTAAGAAACTGAATATTTCTGGATTCTTTCTATGCTGTGCCGTTTACATTCACATGCGAAGAAAACGTAATTGCTACAGCGCAGCAGAACCTCCCACACCTCCCCCCCTCACCACTGTTGACCCCTGCAGATATGTCCAGGCATCTCTGTTCATTAAAAAAAAGAAGCTGGACCTCTGCTGCCATTCCTTTTTCTCAGCTGACTTCTCGTCAGATCACTGATGGTACATGATCAGGACTGAATCTGACTATTCATCTCCATGGGAGCTCAATCCCACTCTCCATATTGGTGAGTTACTAGAAGAAGGATAAAATGGTACAGCATGCAAGTAGCATAAATATGAAAAGGTATCCAGAGCAGGGCACATATTTTAGTTATAAGACTATATGGTATTTTTCAGAGTAGGGCTGGGAACACCATAAAAATGCACACCAGTAACATCTGAAACTAAGAAGCTTTACAGGTACAAAGAATAAGCTTTCAGTGTCTTTTCTTTCTTTGTCAGAATTTACAAGTTACAATAGATAACATCAGCCTGAACTTTTTAAAAGATTGACTGGCTTAATTACACTAATATTTTTTAATCTTTCTGAAGAACAATATACACAATTACTTTCATTACTACAAAACACAATATTACTTCTCTACTGCAATATATCAAAGTCAAGGACAGCATAAGACGAAAGTTCAACTTTTCTTAATCCTTTTGTTTTAGAGTTCTAAAACTTTTTGTTAACAGGTCCTGATGCTGACATTTTGGCATCAAATGAACATACAGAAAAATTACACTGTAAAAATTTTCACTTTAGTACTCTGCTCATTCTCTTTCGTGGTTTCCTGTTGGAGAGTAAAAAGCAGTTGTTATCTCCTTCACAGAGTGGAATCGTGACTTTTTGTGTCAACTCTTGTCCCTTCTCTTAATATTTTGTACTCTAAGAGAAGAGAAAGATGCTCAACATGTTGGCCATGTGGTAGTTCTCTGAGGCAAGGGCTGCACTGGTTCTGTGCCTGCTATACAACTCAAAAGCCAGCCTTTTCAGGAAGCTTTGAATTCCAAATAATCCTGGTTCCAAATAACTAGGTCCTGAATTTCCATCATGACAACCAAGTGGAAATCTACGCAAACTCAGTCACTGTAGGTGTTCACTGTCCCTGGAAACTCAGATAATCTTCTGTCAAGGTCACACACAACCCACAGTAGCAGAAATTAAAATGAAAGCCTGTTCTCTTTGCATTTTTTTAAAGAACCTCCCAGCTTTTTCAAGATATTTCATCTAAGCAGTCTTCTTTTAAATATTCAGAAGTTTAAGAATCTATATTCCCCTCCTCTCTATAGCCAGAGGAATAAAAATAGTACCTTCTGCCCTTCAAGATTTCTCAGAACTATACGGTAAACTTTCTTCCATGTTTACCCTTACATGAGAAACAGCCAGAGCTTGAGAGGTTTAATGCAAGAGTTCTGAGTCTTCCTGCAGTGAAGGCAGAGGACGGAGTCACAGCGCACAGCAGAGTTTGTGTGTCCTGCCAGGTAACAGCGACAGAAGGCAGCACTGCCTGAGCCGGCAGCGGGCCACCGCATCCTCCACAGGAGCAGCAGCACAGCAGACATCAGCTGAGCAAGAACTGATTTGGGCAAAAGGAAAGAGTGCAGAAAAACAAAAACTGTTTCGGTTTTGATATGTATGATTTGATATGTATGATTTGGAGGAGGAGTGTACAATAAGGTGAGGGAAAGGATATAGAGTAAAATGGAAAACTTCCATTTTCAGTCAAAGTGAAAAGTTACAACAGATGTGACAGATTTCTTTTGTTTGGGGGTTATAATGACTGTTTTGATTATCACTTTTCTCCACATTTTAGCTAGGTCATGTTTTTTAAAAAGCTAAAAGCTATTTTGAAAGAAAAAGTTTAAAACAACAACAACAAAAAAAAAATCTACCAGGGAAATTAAGTCGTTCAGCTTTACATTTTAATGCTTCTAATACATGCATCTTTTCTCCTCACCAAAACCGTTTACTGGTTTTGATCTGATTTCACAAGTGATGCTTGTATGTCTCCCCACAACTGCAGTACTGTGTACTTTTACCCTTTGTCAGACTAATTTTGCTGGGCATTACCTGGAATGAAGGATGCCCGCACACCCCAAGGGCCTTTCTCTTGGCTTTGGAGGAAGAGCAGTTTCTGTGGAATCAGGCAGGATCGCAGCCCAATTGGTCTGAGCAGAACCATGGGTACCAAGCGCTATCCAAACTGCAGCAGGTCTTGCTACTAGCTGAGAAGACACACTTTCCGTATTCCTAGGCAGCTTTCTGAGACAGGAGTATCAATAGCTAGGGAGCTTTGCAAAGTTCAGACAGTGAATTTAAGGTCAAGTCTAAAAAAAGGCACCTAAAGATGCATAGCTTTATCTCAAACTCAAAAGCAGCAGCTGGTAGGTCTTAAAAGACTAAGCACATAGAGAGAAGACCCAAAGCTCTCCCTTAGTCTGCACAAATGTTCAACAGCTATCACTAAGTTTCGAGAAAGCACTTTGGGTTGGTGGGGTTTTTTTGCTATTATTTGACTTTTAGTGGGTTTCTGTCTGCAGATTTGTTTGTTTTGGGTTTGGGTTTCTTCCTTTTGTTTTGTTTTCAAAACACACCAGCACTTTATCTGCTTTTCTTCTACATGAGCTAATGGCATCCAGTCTGGCTCACAACTGGGCTTTCTGTTTCAAAACAGAATCTTCTAACTCTGTCATGATTTTTTCTCCGTGCCATTGCCCATCTCTGCCCAGATCCTCTGATGTATCTTTGGCAAAGTGCTTAGCTCTGCAGGAGCTGTGCCATTGTGTGTGGCCTCTCCTGTACAGCAGCCAGTTGGGCACACACACTAGATCCTACTCATTTCTGGTTTTACCAGAAGTTAACAGAGTCAGAAGCAAGAAAGAGACTGGATCAAAGTGGGAACAATAGAAGGTGCTATGCCAAGTGTAGCTTAAGCAAAAACTGACTTGGAAAACAGAGCTTCACCCATTTGCATCAGACATTAAATACACCTAATCCCTAGTCTCTTCAGAGCTAAAAAACAGGGGTGAGAGGAAGAAGGATGTTGAAAATAATCTGTCTCGTCAGACGCAATTACTCTCATAAACACAGTGCCAAAAAATCTGAGAGCATTTAAATTGACCCCTAAAACCACAGAACTGTGACAGTTTACACCCATCAAAAATTTGGTTACAGATTGTTTCTGGTTTGCCACATCTCTGCCTGCAGAAAAGCTTCTGCTGTGGTATGTGTGATGAATGCATATCATCACAGAATGGGCAGAAATCCAGTCACTCAGCACTGGACAAGGCAGGAAGAAAAAACATTTTAATTTCTTTTATGGTTGTTGGCTTTGAAAATATTTGTATTGAAATAATTATTGTTTTATTTAACAACACAGTTTCATAATTACAACTTTTAAAACAATGCATTTATTCTCCACAGAATCAGAAAAATGTGCATGTGAATCAAATTACATTTATAGAATATACAGACATTTCTGAAAAGGAAAGCAGAGGGAGATATTTGTGGATTTCTTTTTTCTTAAATGCTTTGCACCAAGGCAGCAAATAAATCACTTATGTACTTTGTGTAGCAATAATAATTAGCTCTTATGTAATCCAGCATAGAAACTCTACATGGATACTGGCACAGCAAATTAGTCTGAGGTCCTTGTGGTCTAGATGAGCTAAACAAAGACTTAGTAAGGCAAGGCTGTGGCCAGCTCAGAAATCCCTCTATGACTACATCCACAAAGTGGAACTCAGCTCCCAGTGTGGAGTTTGTGGGAACACTGGGGTTATCTCCTGTGTCATTCTTCATCCTCCAGAGGTGACAAAGACCACAGAAGACTCCACACACCTGCCACACAAGTTTGCACCTGCTGTTAGAGGAAGACTGAAAGGTACAGTGGAAACAATTTACAGTAGGACTACTTGAAATTCTAGATGCCAACCAGTTTTTGCCTAACAGTGTAGATATACAGTGCAGGTATACAAGTTCTCCCAAATTCCTTCCAGAAAAAACATTTCTACCTGTACAGAGCACTCTCATTTTTTACGCTGGAGTGATCACTTCTAGACAGTGCTACGCAATGCCCTTGCACAATACCCAGGAAAAGATGGGCCTAAGACCACAAACCACTCTCATACCACACCGCCTCTGCTAATTAACCTTGTGGATACCATTCAGTCCCACATTGCTAGAGCATGCAAGACTTTGCTCACACTCAGCTAAAATCCAGCAACATTTACGACCCAAATGCCTCCCTCAGAACAAGTGTCTTTGCACCTCAGTTCATTTTTCTTTAGGGCCCATTTTACCTACTCCTATAACAGGTGGCAAATAGTATTTTACTTCCTCGAGCACTATGCCCAAAAGCTAAGGCACTAGGAAGCAACAGAGATGGACTGAAATTACCAGGGCCATCTCTGAATCAGAGCTAATAAACCCAGATTTTCTATGTAAGTCCACAGAGAATGCTAGCAGACTTGGACTCTCTCAGATTTTTCTATTACTTAGATGATCCCAACCCATTGTGTTTCCACATGATGGAGCACTGTCTGCCCATTCAAGTCTTACACAAAGTTAAGCTAGCCAGGCAATCATTAGCCTCAGAATTTGACCCAGTTTGCAGCCCCTATCAATGCTGAACTTCATGCACCTTACAGGTGACACTCCTCTGTTTGTTTAATCTTGTAACATATTTCTTAGCATGTTTCTCCTTCCCCTTTTTACAACAAAGCTGTGTTTCCTACTCATTAGTTGAAACCATTTTGTCCACATAACATCAGTAACACTCTGAAGAAAGTATTAACTGTTTTGATGCTTGGTTGTTAAGTCTACATAATCTTTATATCAAAATAATTCTATTTTAAGATAAAAAAACATTCTTCATATGCTAAAGAGACTATTGGACATTCCTTCTGTCTCATCCAGATGAGCTCTCCTTTTGCCAGAAGCAAGAAAGAAGGGACCCACAGAATGCAGATATTTTTTCTCCCCTCCTTTCTTTTCCCCATTTACACCCATAGAAAAATTTCTCTTCTGCTCATTTGCTGAAATAATAAAGAATTGTTTCCCTTCTCAACAACGCTGATGCTGGCAATAAAAGTACATATTAGTGTGGCCCTGACTGCTCACATCCTTTTCCTGTTCAAAAGGCAGTTTTACCAGAAAGTTCATGAACTTTCTACAACATGCACTTATTGAACTGGAGACTGCTGGAAGCAGACTGTGGGGACTTGGGCTCACTGACTCAAAGTTAATCTTCACACTTCATCATATCCCAGCTAGCTGAGCAGTGTTGGAGTGTTCAGACCAGCCTGGCTCTCTGCAAGCTCATGGCAGAAATCAAAGGCCATGTTACTCTATTCCTATCTCTGTAAGAGCAGCAGAGATCTTTTTCTACATGCCAATTTGTATTTTATGACTCCCAAGCTCATCACCTGTGCCTGTACTTCAGCCTGAAACTCAGAGGTGTGTCTGTGTGCCTACAGTTATTTAGTCTATGACTGACCCACCAAACAACTGCTAGCTTACTTTTGTGCATCATGATGTGGTAAGCCTGCCATTTGAATGCAATTTGGGTACTCAGTGAACCACAGTACACTGTCTGCCAGCTCATGCATAGCACAGGTAGCGTGTCAAATTATACATTAAACTACCCATGCTACTTTTCATTTATAACATCACATTGCATTATGTCAGGTTACGTTGTGTCAAGCCACATCATTTTCTCTAAAGGAAACTCATGTCAGGCAGAATTGCGATGATAACTTCCACTTTTTTATTTCATTTAATATGAATGGTGCATCTGTAATAACACCAGTGACCTCCTCCTTCCTCTTCTATCTCTGAGGACTTCTCACAGGTTTTTATTTTCTTTATTCAAATGCTAGATACAAATTGGTAATTTCTCATCTCAAAATGCATGCTGCTAGTTTAATAAGGGCCCTGTCATCCAGTCCCTCAGGAATGTCTCCTGAAAGAGAAAGAATACAAAGATACTTTATGACTTCAAATCAGTAATATTGACATTCAAGTGGATTACAGTACTTTGCAAACATTAGCCTTTTAAAATACAGCCTGAAACAAAGGTTGGCTTGCAAATGGGTTGGGGCAGCTTTCCTACTTGCTTGTTCACTTTATTTGCTCTAGAGCAATGTGGAATACATACACACTGCCCAAAGCCACTGGAAGTGTGGATTTGGTACTGCAGTTTTCCATACTTAGTTACCTGATATTCTTTTTCCAACACCCTTGTTAAATCATCAGGACACTGGAAAATAAATTAGGTTTATACTGGGCACCTGGCATAACAAGGTGTGATCTGAGTGCCTGACACACTGTAAAACACTGACTTTGTATTGCTGGAGGTACCAGACCAGCAATGTGTGTGTGTATAAATATATGCATGTCTTGGTTGAATCGGGCATCTGCCCCAAATTAACTATGCACATAATCTGCTTTTTCCTCCACCTTTGTTATAGATGGTTATATCTGCAGCCAGGCTGTAGCTCTCCTTAAACTGAAGGACTCATAGTTGTAAAGCGGTAGAAGAAGAACTGCAGCTCCAGTACAGCTTTTTCCATAATGTCTGTCTCATCTTGAAACTCTATGATGAGCTTCTTAATGATGCAACAGCCAATTCCAAAAAAGGTATTAGAGACATGTGCAAGAAGCAGTTGTCTTCACCATGAACGGGAACCCCAAAGGTGTAACGAGGGCTCAACACCCCTTATCCCCAACATAGGACACCACTCAACCCAGCCAAAGCACCTGAGCATTGTTCTATCAAGTGTTTGGGAGAAATCCAGGAGAACATGAGAGTGACTGCAATCAACTGTATTTAAGATAACTGTCACCTTAATCTTCAATGAGGTCTTGCACCAAGTTCTACTACATTAATTTCATAAATAATTTCCAAAAGCCTCAGACTCTGTGCTGGGTATGCTTATTGTACTGACAACTCAATAAATTCCCTACTTGTAATATTCTCCAGTAATACATAAATTTTATTCCTTATGAAAACATACTGTGAAGAAACAGAGATTACCGCTGTTTTCATCTAACTGTAATAGGACACAATGTTCAAGTAAAAATAGTTTATAACAGCTCAAATATTAAATACTTTCAGTTTTTAAAAGTAGTATGTTTTTGTAAAAATTTCATTCTACAAAATTCCTTCTTCAATCAGGGCTCTGTTGCTTGTTCATCCAACCAATATAATGATTTATCTTAGATACTTTAAAAAAATAGTATTTCTACTGAACAATAGGATAAAAGATAGTTAAAAAATGACCAAGAAACATGTAAGTTTAGCTCAAATAGTACAATAAAGATGTATACATATGATACCAGTTTTTACTACTTGTCACTTGAGTATAGTATAAATACACTCTCTGTTCATAGAAATCACTTCTCACCTGAAAACAAGAGTCCAAGAGTCAGAAGAAGAGCAAAAATTCCAATTTACCTTTTAGAGCTCTAGCCAGTGAATGTTTGGGTCCAAAAGCTACATTCATGTTTTATAAATAAAGGATGAAATATACCTTCCGTTATATATATGTGCACAGGGATCCCACTGCAATCAAGAACACAGGATATAAATAAATTAAAGATCTTCACCATAAAGTGTAAATTTGAAATTACAGGACACCAAGACAAGACCTACGCTTCTGGATGCCTTTTTGAAATATTAGATATGAAATATTAATATGAAAAATAGAACCTCTTGTTTCTTTGTTCATCTAAAGTGCATTTTTGCTACACCACCACAAGGACAGGCTTATAAGCAGCGTGCTTACAAAACAACAAGAAATGAACTGTTCTCCAACTTAAGGCTTTAAGTAAGTAAGAAGACAACAATTTTAGTCAAGAGATTCTCAAAAGGAAAAACGCACCCAACATTTGGAGGTACTTGCTATACCAAGTCTTAACAGATGCCTTGTCAGAAAACCACAGGCCTATAAAAACTGCATTCACCATGCAGGGAACGGGACAGGATTTACACCTACTTTACACACACCAAATACTTTCTCTGTGATGTTGGTCACACTGGCCAAAGGGTTAGCCAGTGGTCAGGATATGCATGATGATTATGTTTGTGTTCTAGGTACCTGTTTTAAGATGCATAGCACCAGATTTGAGGAACCCATAATCACGCAGGATTTAAATAATAATAACAGTAACAATAATAATAATAGCAATAATTAATAAATTGGACACAGTTATAAAAAGTCCGTAAAGCAAACACTGAGTCTGGAATTCCAGGCTTGATATTGTGCATTAGTAGATTCCTCGAGAGACACAATATTTGATATTTAAAAAATTAACTCAGCCTGTGCTTTCAGGCCTCTGTTCCCCAGCATTAGGGTGGAGGCACCACCTCATGTCTCTAGTCCATCACAAGCAACATTTAGACACTGCAAACTCTGGACAGGCCCCTGGAGGAGAAGCAGCCATTACACATCAGTAGCAGGGTGTGGGTGAGGTGCCCTGAAAACAGCCTCACAGCCACATTATGGGCCTGACTGAATGGAAATACTAAAAAAGTAGCATTTGACAAGCAAGGCCTATGGAAAATTATCACTATCCAAGCAGTTAATATTTGCAGAGGCCAAGACCAGCATCTTGTAGCTCTTGAGGGCTTAACCTTGCAGCCTTAGCTTGTTGTGAACCTATGCCTGCTTTGCTATTGAATGAAGTTTCCTCAGTAGCAATTTTTCCCCATCCTCCCCCATTTCAGAGGGGGTAAGAAAACACCATGCTCACTATTGTAACCCACAGAGCCCACAAGCCGGGCGCACACAGCCCGAACATACCTGAGCCATACCAGACTGGTGAGGGGCTCCCTTGGTGGCCCCAAAGCCCAAGACATAGTGGTAAGCATAGCCTGGGGAACCTCAACAAGGGGGACAAGTCACAGGGCTGAACACAGGACCACCCACAGCACAACCCCATAGAAAGGAAGCAGTGGTTCCAGCTGGGCTAAAATGGAGTCCCTAGGCTGTGGGAAGGCATAGCAAGGCCCCAGGTGTGGCTGCTCAGGGCCATTGAGCCTTATGTGTATCACCAAGGGTTTTGATTTTTCTAAATGAAAAACCTGAGGAGAAAAGGGAGGCCAATTCATTTTCTAACAGGGCCAAAATAATATGTTTTCTCCAAATTACATTCTGAGAAATGGCTGGCTCCCCTTCACCTGCAGCTTTGCTCACAAAAACATTAAGCCCAAGGCAGAGACCTGGTATGGAGAATTTCAGCCTGAAGGGTTGAAATTATTAGCAGCAGACAACAGAGTCTGAAAATAGGAAGTCTTTAGCCAAATATCACTGGTTAGTATCACTAACAGCTTCTCCTCTGGCATTAAAAAAAAAAAAAAGGGAGATTCATTTCTGTGAGGAGGGTTATGCAAAATAGCATCTTTCATAGCTTCACACTGCTAAATGAACCTTGTTTCAATGCTGCTTACACCAGTGTGGCTTTGATGTAATGCCACTGCTCCTGATTTATTCCAGTTCAAGGGAAAAATGAAGCCATCCGTGTGTGTCTGGGCCTTTTTGTTATTGAACTCTACCAGAAAATACATCAAAACGTCAGGACCGTATCAGCCTGTCAGCTTTACTTCTCAAAAGCCAGAGCAGAGCATAAAATGGCAAAAGATCTTACAGCTCAACAAAACTCTTAATTTTTTTTTGCTTCTTCGGAGCTTGACTCTTTTCTGATCCCCCCAGTGCCAAGCGTGGTGCACCCTCTTTGTGTGCAGTTGCTGTTTATACCAATAAAACAAGCTGTAAAACAGGAGACCCCCTGGCACTGCATTCAGAAGACACAGTGATAGAGACAGGCAGTGGAGATATTTGGCTGTGGTCACTCACATCTCCCACCACTGCCTCCCTCAGCCACTCTGGCAGAAATGGTCATGGGGTGATGTCCACACCATGGAGCCTTTATGGCAGAAGCCAGATCACTTCTCAGTCAGCCAGGTTGAAAGGCAAGGGATGTGTTTATCACGAAACAGTTCTGCGACAGCTCTACCCTTGCTGTTGAGCACCATCAAGCCTCCAACGCAGCTCTCTACTTTGCAGAACAGAGAAGGCCCAACATTTTGCTTTTTATAGCTTCCTGTGTAGAATTTTTTTAATTTGAGCTGAGATGTCTGGAGAGAAAAGCTAGCAAGGAAAAATCCAGACTGTGTCTGGAACAGGGCAAGAACATACTTGTGAATATATGCCTAAGAGCTTGTAGCTCTTAGATTTTTCTTGGGGTTTTTTTGGTGTGGTTTTAGTTTTTGGGGGATTCACAGAATTACAGAATGTTAGGGATTGGAATAGACCTCAAAAGATCCTCTAGTCCAATCCCCCTGCCGGAGCAGGAACACGTAGATGAGGCTACACAGGCAGGCGCCCAGGCGGGTTTTGAATGTCTCCAGAAAAGGAGACTCCACAACCTCCCTGGGCAGCCTGTTCCAGTGCTCTGTCACCCTCACTGAGAAGAAGTTTCTTCTCAAATTTGAGTGGAACCTCTTGTGTTAAAGTTTGAACCCATTGCCCCTTGTCCTATCATTGTTTGTCACCGAGAAGAGCCTGGTTCCATCCTCGTGACACTCACCCTTTATATATCTGTAAACATTAATAAGGTCACCCCTGAGTCTCCTCCAAACTAAGGAGACACAGCTCCCTCAGCTTTTCCTCATAAGGGAAATGTTTTGTTTTGGTTTTTTAATTTTTTGTTTGGTTTGGTTTTTGTTTTTAAATTCTCAGACACATTACTTTTTATGATGTTTCTCATAAAAGTGTAGTTAAAATAAAATTGTAATAAAAACAAATATAGCTATGTTATCTTCCTAGTAATATATTGGATTTATTCTGCAACAATGTATAAATTTTAGTGCCCCAAACACCATGTCATCTTTAAAGCTCATTTTGACTTTGATACTTAGGAAAAAAAAAAAAAAGCTAGTATTATCTTCTAAGGCTTTATTTCTGTGATCTTAAATGTTAACCTTTCCTTGCTATGATATGTAAATAGACGCAAGTTTCTATATAATGAGCTGGAATCTCAGCAGATTTAAAATAGACATAAGTCTGCTGAGTTGAACTGAACTGTGCCAATTTACTTCAACAGAAGTTCTGGCCCACCATTCCTAACCCTTTCAGCAACTCCTAACTAGTTTGATACATTCTTTCTCTGTTAATCCCCATTTCTGTAATGAGCAGCATACCAGAAAGAGTTGAAACTTCATTCAAGTGTTCCACATATTCACTAAAAATCTTAGCAACACGAAATAATAGCATCAACCCAGGACACCCTCACTTTAAGGCCTAATGGCTTGATCTGTGTGGTTGCTTATAATCTGGCACTTATTGAAAGGCTACAGCTAACATCTGACACCATCTCTGACTTTCAGCCTGGTCATGCTATAAGAATTTGCACAGCCTGGTGGGATATTTCATATATAATTGGCGGGCTCATGCATTTCACTGGGAGAGGTAAGCTGGAGAATTGCTCCAGAGTCTTTACTCTAAAGAATTTCTTTTATCTCACTAAAACTTGATGGCTTTTTATGCTTACCTTTCTGACTCAGTATTTATACAAGCCTTATTACGAGAGTATTTGAGCCTATACTTTGTTTTATTGCTGTTTATTTTTTGTCATGGACCAAACTCTGTAATTCCCATCCATTTCAGTCTCATGGTATCTTAAACACCATACAAAACAGAACAAGTTCTTTCAGATCTGGATATACTTACCAGAGTTTATATATTCACTCGTACTGTTAGGTCAACATTTATAATAACAGTTCTTATTATATTGCATATCTGTTATTATAAGATGATGATCTAGCAGTGCCTGGAGGTCTCAAAAGAGGCTGGCTCATCAAGCGCATAGTGAGAGACAGCTTTATAATCCTGGAGAAACCATCCAAAATGAATTTGGGTTATTTAAGCAGCTGCAGCCTTCCTTGTAATTTCAGCCTCTGGACTTGCACCAGACGTCATTTGGAGATGCAGAGTGTGAGATGGCAGGAGATCATTTCCCAACAGTGATATTAGCTCATGTTTCTAGAACAATTCTTAGTGCCTCCAAGACTAAATGTCTTTAATGGCTGTCCCAGGAAAATAAATGGACCATGAGCAGAAATAAGACAGGTTTCAACTGAACAAGGAAATTGTATGTGAGTTTGAAGTCATTTGAGATTCAGATGGAACTGAGGGTTTAAGAATATGTCTCTGATCCATGTTTGTAGTTGGATAATTGAAACGGTAATTCTGCCGAGTTTCAGCACTCTGTCATCATCTACGTTTAATTTCACCCTCCAGCGTGCTCACTATACTGCTAAAACCCTATACTAATAGGAGACTTTACAGACAATATGCTATAGCTGAATGAGAGACTCCAGAGCTGAAACCACAGAGAACTTCTGGAGAAGGAAAGAGAACAATGGAGAAGTTTGTGATATGGCTAAATCACTCACTGACTTCTGCAAAAGGTGTGGTCTGCCTTGACTCTGCTTTTGGTTTTGGTGAGTTTTGTTTGTTTGTTTTTCCAAATGGAATAGATGCTGCCCTGCTCTGCATATTTATTCCATGGATATTGCAGATGTGTCTGTCAGACACACAACTGCAAGAGAGCAGTGTTTTCCTATGTATCTTTAAAATGGCTAAAATTTGCAGCAGCAAGAAAAACATGAGACCCTTTCTCCTTTTACCTCTGATGCTAGAGCTTAATACTAGGCTAATATACAGGATTATACAGGGATTAGGATAATATTAGTTTTCTATATACTTACGATAATTATATAAGTTAACACTAGAGAATAAGAATTGTCTAGCACATATTTCTGCATGGAAGGTCTTCCAGATATACCAGGGGCCATTTTCATACTATGCAGCAACTACTGGTCCTGCTGCCTACGTACACAGTACCCACTAGTGTAAATGTCTTCCTGTCCCATCATTCCTACAGGAGTTCAGCGCCACAGAGATGACCTACAGCATGCCCCTTCTCTCCCTGACATTCAGCCTGTTTTTCTGCTCACCCTTTGACATCTGCTGATGACAGCCTCCTGCCTCATTTACTGGCAATTGTCCACCATATGAGTAGCACACTGACAAAAATAATGGTCTCTGTATGCACTCCATACTGCATGTGAAAATATTTTTCCACTACTGAAGGAATATGCAGGCCAGCCTGCAGACAGCAACATGGGAGAAAGACAACCATCCCCTGAAATAAATAGTCCAGTGAGAGCTAATCAACTTGCTATAAAAAGTGATTGCACTTAATAAAGTTGTTAGCATGCAAAAACAAGATTTTGCACTAGTGCAGGAGTGAATCTAAACAGCTGATCCTTTGTAAAGGGTCTTCCCATTAGCAATCTCACAACAGAAATTCCCAGAGGTGTTAGGAATCTGTAACATAAACCTGTACTTGAAATGAAAACTTTCATCGTCCTGTGTAAGGCTTTCCTTAATTTCAACCAACAATACTACCTTCCACAGCTGCTGTTTCTCTCTAGATCTTCAACAAGCTTCAGTCAAATCTAATACACATCTAACTTGCTCAAGGCACTCAAACCAGACATCCTTTAGAGTCACAAAAAAACTCTGGCAATGATATTGCTGAGTTGAAAGCAGATTGGTAGGTTCAATAACTGTAAGAAATGCATGCCTTTGTGTGTGAAAGGTTTAAAAGAAAGCTAACAGATGTCAGTCGTGTTCTTACAATCTAAGTTATCTCACATGCAGGTAGAAAACCAGTATAAAAATACAATTAGTAATTTGCCCTTACAAGCTTTATATTTGCACTGCTACCTACTCAGTCATTCACACACCCAGTGTGCACACACATTTTAAGATTCAGTCCTCAGTATAGTGTTAATTATGTCTTGGTTTGCATTTAAAAGCTTTAAAATATTTTACAGGCCATTCAGCCATTCCAGGAACTGTATACTGGAGGAGAAATTAGAGCCCTCCTAAAGCCAAAGGGAGTTTTGCCATGGACTCCTGTATCTCAGCCCAGGCACTCAGTGTGAGCTAAACTGAGGCTGCAGTTATTGCTCTAGCAATTTGTAACTGCAGAAACAGAAGCCAGTGGCTAAAACAGAGTAGTAAGTGCCAAAAGCCACAATTTCAGTTGTTTCTTAACTATGTCATACCCTATCTAAATACCCTCTAAAAGACACTGCATTACCAAAGTCATTAGCAAGTCATTTTGTTTCCATTATATCCACATTTTCATCCAGAAACAGAGGAGAAAGGTAATCAGATCTCTTGCTCACCTACACACACTGCATGTTAATGCAGTTACGTATTTTTTTCTTTGGTTGCTTTCTTAATGCTAGACAAAAGAGTGTTTTGGCACTTACTAAAAGCATCCTAAACCCCCATCAACCGTACATACAAAGAAATATAAACCTAACCCTGTCTTACACCAAACTTCTTCCTCTGCTTTCAAAAAGATATGGGGCAAATCAGAGTCACGGTTCAGAACACTAGGTCCTGTCTATTTGCCTGTTTATATTAAGAAAACACTCCTGGCATCCCAGAGCAATCACCAATGCTAGACCTGCTGACCAAACTAACTCTCAGCAATGAGAAATGAGGGTATTTATCCAAGGCCAGCCTCCAAAAGGAGAAAGTGGGTGAGTTACACAAGTTGTTGTAGGAATTTGCTGTTCTGGGGCCAATGCAGTCTGGTGTCAGTTTGTTCGCAGGGCCTACCCAGCTGCAACTGCGACTTTAAATCAAGGTTCAATTTGCATGTACCGACAAGTCAGTATGACTCTTCAAACAATATTTTCACCTTGTTTAATTTCACTTATATGTTTTGACATACGACTTGACTTCAGCGCCATTAACATTCTCTTGGCTACATAATGTGGCTGGCACAGTTTAAACTGACCATCCCTCAGGGCAGAGGTATAAAGTGTCTGTTGCATGAATAATTCCCTGAAAGTGCTCAGTGTCTGCTCAGGACATTATGAACCACCTATCTCGAAACAGAAACAGGGTGGAGCCACTCCAAGCGCTGGTCACCTCAGGCATATTTTGCTCCTTCTCTTGATTAAACAGATTCAGACTGTCACAGCTCAAATGCGGAGGTGGCATAGCCTAATTAAAAACCTTCTTGAGTATCACATGAATGTCAAATAGACACCCATACATAGCATGGTAAAAGACATGTAATTAGTTAATACTTGATTGACTGGCACTGCCACACCAAAACACAGGATCAGCCATGTCAACATAAATGAAACATGGATGTACAAGAGCATGGAGGTTAATTAAATGAAGAGCTTCATCTGATGGAAGAAACTAGATACTTGCTTCCTCTTTATGCCTTTGCAAATCTCCATTTTAGGTCCCATACTAAGTAAATCCACAGTATCTGTGGGGTTGTTTCCTGTTGTATCTGTGTTGTCTTGTAGCAGCCTAAGACTGGGCATCCCTAAATTCTCAATCGCCACCAAGTCTTTTCCCTCAAAAAATGCCAATGTCACCTTTCACAGATACCTGTCTACACACTTTGTGGACTTTGTTGTCAGCACTTCACTGGTCTTGCTGATTGTCATTAAAAATTTTTCTGCTTTCTGCCACATTTCGTGGGTTGCTGACTCCCCTGCTAAGTATCTGTAGAGTGCTCCAGCTCACTGTATTAGTAAACGCTAATATTCCAGATTCTGTCTGAAATTTTCTATTCTTGCTGCCTTCCCAGTCATGGGATAGCACATACATTTATCAACACAGCCATGCAACAGGAGGTTGTTTAATAACACGTTCCCTAGAAGCCAGGAACTACAAGGCTGAAAATCATTGCAAGCTCTGTCTGAACCAGCTGGACACCCTGGATTTGAGTCACACATAAAGTGGATACAAAACTTCTGGGACTGCTTTTGCTCTCAATCTGTCATTCTTATAAAATGATCATTTAAAAAAAAAAAAAAAAAAAGTTCAGTGCAGAATACTCAGGAGACGCCAAATTCCAATTCATTACCAAGGAATCCAGCATTTGACTGACAGTGATGCAGGCATACCTAAATAAAGAAGATGCTTGGAAGACAAAAAAGCAGAAAACATTTTCCTTACTGCTTTTTTCACACTCCTCATGCAAACCTATTATGCTCAATGGTACAGATAAAAGTAGAACAGTTACTGGTTAGGCTTGCTGCAGCAGAAAATCGTTATGAGAAGTCTTTTGGGGTAACCAGACACCGGAGTGGCCATTTCTAACTTGTTATTAATGATCACAGTGCTGATACAAAGACCACTACAGGCAATTGGAAGACTCTGACTCACTAATGGGATTTTGAACAGCCCTGAATGCATTCATCCACGCAAAGATTTCTGTTGGGAAATCAGGGTGGGTGTAAATGTGAGTGCACAGACAACTCAGACCCACTGTGATAAGCAAAATCCTAAGCAAAATCCTGTAGCTAAGGAGTTATTTTCACTTTTATTGAAGGACAAATCTTGAGCTAAAGATAAAATGCAAGGTTTTTTTCATTCATCTTCTGGATGGATAATGTTTTTAATCATGTTTTTAGGCTTTTTTTTTTTTCCCCCACACTGTTTTCTTTCTTTCATATGCAATCTGAGATTCCTCCATTATAGCACCAAGAATTAGTGGAAAACAGCACATATAATAAGATTTATGGTAAAAGGTAAGAGCTGACAAAAGCGCACTCATCACTGAGGAATCCTTATGGACATCCTCCACCTCCCCCACTTAAATGCAGCAGCAGTTACCAATGTCATAATATTCTTAACATGTAAGACTTTACTATGTGTGATTCCTCTTGAATAACTAACATTTGTCTCTTTCAGGCAGCTGGTATAACATAAATCTATGGAGTTCAAGATATTGCTCATTTGGATTTCCTTATTTAGCATCTGAGCCTCATGCCTCTGCCATTTCTCATGGCACATCTTATTTTTGAAAAAAGTCCTAATGACTCTCATTAGCTTAGTTTAACAGAGAATAGAGTAGACATCAAAGGTCTATACCTGAGTTACTTCTAGCCCCTATCTCTGTAATTCTGTGGTCAGGCTTCTAATCTGAATTACTCAGATGCTTTCTAGAGCCCTAATTCTGCTGGGCTTTTTTGGCAGAACAAAGAAGTCAGTAAACAAGTGAATTTTATATTTCAGTATCATATTCAGTGCATGGTTGTAAGCATTGCTCCTTTAAAAACACCGGCAGTTGAAATCTTCTGTGACACTTCACAACATTATTTCTCCCCAAATTACTTTAATTCTGAATTTACAGCTGCAGGCACAAAGATGGGAATGTTTCGTGATGATTTCTTCTGTCCTCGGTTAATTAGCATGTGGAAAGACTGTCATCCCTGGAGCGTGGATGGCTGGTGTCTGGAAGGCAATCAGATTTTCTAAACAAGGCCAGCTGCAGATGGGCCAGATTAATTTTTCTTTGAGTTCAAATAGGGAAAAAAAAATACATGAGTCATGGAGCTGCTGTATTTACAGATGGCCCAAATGTGAAAGTCCACAGTGCTCCCAAAGAAGTTGCTATAGAACATATAGCTTATTCAGGGGTGACAGCATCTTAATGCCTTTGAACTGCATTAATATCTACTAGCAGTACTACTGACAGGGACTCATCTGTTTATTCTGTGATAATATTACCAGGCAAGAGCAGAGTGGAAATGTTACAGAATCACTTTTCTAGACAGAGGCAAATAATAACAGTAGTGCCCAAGGAAGGTGCCTAACACTACCACTGATTTGAGGTTAGAAATTCTTATACTACTGCACAAAACAGAAGGAAAGAAACAACATAGCAAATTTTTCTCCCCATGAATTTAAATATCTGAAAGGGAAGGAAGGTCTCCCTGGAGAAAGGCTATCTGGTATGGGACTTTTTGCTGGAAAACCTGTGTTTGTAGGCCCAGGCTTTTGTAGACCATGGAGACAGACTTCAACTTGTCCATGATCCATTTAAGGTTCCTGTAGCAGTGGTCCATATCCCTATTACTGCCATCCCATCAGCCGTAGCACTTGAGAGCTTACAGACGGGGAATTAATGCTGCTCAGAGAAACAACAACTTACATCTTGCTGTAGGTCATGCTCCTTGCCGCTCTCCGAGGTGAGCGTTTAAAATGCACAATCAACATTCTGTCTAGAGGGCTATCACACACTCCTCACTCTCCATGTTGGAGGACAGGAACGAGCCCGGATTAACATGTTTGAAACCATGTGTACATAACTGCATGTACAAACAAGGCCAGCCTTGGAAGCTGCTGATCCCTAACACAGCTGTTCTCAGGCACTCTGGTGTATACACTGGAATGAGCTTTTCAAGCAAGGGTGAAGCCACAGGATCCTGGCAGATACGTGATGTTGATGGCGCACTTGTCCAAGCCTGGGCTGGAAACTCTGTACACCACCAGGTCAAACCCCTGCTGTGCCAGGGTTGTGTCCGAGCTAACTCAACCTACAGATAGTAGTGGTGCGTCTAGAGGGAGTCTCAGGTCCTGAACACATCCATCAGGACATCTCCCTCTCAGCTGCCCACAGAGCTCCCCTCCTGGGCAGACACTGAAAGTGGTTTGATGCAGGAGGTGAGCAGGGACTTGTAGAACTTTGAGCGCTCTGAGCAAGGGTCAAATGCCCTGTTACAAATACACATGCCTGCCATAAAAGCAGCTCAGTCTCATTTGTTTCCACTCCCTCAGCTCTCCCTTCCCACGAAGAGCAGAAAAAGCCAAACTCTGATTAATTCAACACAACAGCAACAGGCCACAGCTGGATGTCATAGTCATATGCTGTTTGCTGGGATGCCCAGTTGGATCTTAGCCTACAAACTAGATCTGACAAATGTGTATTGTTATAAGCAAATGAGCTAATGGAGCGTCGCCTTCCTGTTACCTGCTGCACTGCCCTTATGCTCACAGGCATTGTCTAGTAAGATGGGAGCAGGAGAGACAGGAGATCTGCTCCTACCCTGCTTTTGATCTGCCAGTGACTCTGGGCAAGCTGGTTTTCTGGAATGTTTCTAGTTTCCTCTCTTACCTTTATTTTCCACATTCAGACATAAATTCTGCTATGAAGAATATACTGTGAATTTGAGCAGGACTCAAGTCCTACACCAAATATTTTCACAGCAATTAACAAAAATATTTTAAAACTGTAGCAGGCCACCAAGGATTTTGAACTTGGCCACAAGAGACGTGCTGCGGATTATGTGCAAAATTAAATCATTCTTTTTGCTTAGTTATAAAATGACAAAAGAGTGAAAGAATCACTAACATTATAGCACTGACTCTCCCCTCATTTACACCAGTCCTACAATTCATAGAGTTCTGCAAAACCATTTCTGATTTACATCATTTGAGTGAGAAAGAATAAAACCCTGTGTCTCTAGAAGTAATCCAGCCACAGAACTGGATAAGCCCCTGAAATTTCTATGGCAACAAGAAGGAAATTGTTCGGTCTACTATCTGGTATTTTTACTCTATGTGTATGAGACAGTGTTGTGTCAGAGACAGGGAGAGAGAGAATATTTAACACATAATCAATTAAATTTCACCTTTGATCCAGTCAGTTGGTTAGAAACATTATCTTGGCATCAGTGAATGATTTTTCTCATGGGCTGACAAGGTGCCTGTTTATTTTCTAAAAGGCATGATTAAGTTAGACATCCCTTTTCTTCCTGTGAATGGATGATGAAAAATGGATTTGGTATTGATTGACCCATTTAGTAATGCTCCTGGATCTCTGTGCCTCTGCTATTCACAAAACCTTTGCCCTGGAGAACATCATCCTCATGCCTGACCTAGCAAAATCAGGCACAGCACCACATTTTGCTTGGCGCCTGTGTGAGTGCTTAACGAAGGAGCAGTAGGAGGGGACACAGAAGATTTCACACTCTTCAACAGCTCACATGTGGGAAGAAAAGCACTCCCTGCTCTCCATACTCCAAGGGCACCAGTGATGTCTCATCTCCCCTCAGTATCTCAGCAGAGTCAGCAAATGACTGCAGATATGCAGCAGATAAACTGTTAAACCAGATGCCACTTCTTGACGCACACTGAGGAAACGGCAAATAAATTCCTCAAAGCGCAGTCTTACTGATTGCCCCCTCTGAGATGATACAGGCCTATGGCATGGTCAGACCTATGCCTTAGCTGGAAAGCTCAGTTGACCAGAGTGGATGTGGGTCAAAAAGCTCCCAGTGAGTTATGTGGGATTTGTATCAGGCTCACAATGCTGATTAGGACTCTTAACGCAGCCTGAGTTTAAGGGCTGACTAACAATGACTTGAGCTGCTACGTGGCTCAGGAACCAATCTAAACCTAAGTGTATGCTGAATTTACAGACAGTGTATAGAACTAGATCCTCCTGGACAGCATATGGAACTGACACTAAATCTTGTCTAAGCAGACATAAAAAGGATTTGGTAATGTCCAAATCTTTTCACAGTTCAGAAAATGAAACAATTCAAATTCAAGTCCAGAATCCTGATGGCACGATGGCATATTATTCCCTTACTGCAAAAGGAAAAGGCTCTCTTATGATAAGGAGCAATCAATCAATATGTTTCAGTATGGCTGCAGTTGGCAAGATTGTCTTTCAAAACTGCATACTGGTAAAAGTAAAGTCAGTAGTTTACACAGAGGTGCTTTACAAAACCATTTGTATGCACTAACAACATGGCTTATGCAAAACATGAGATTCAGCATTTTGTGGCACATCACTTGCATCTTATTTTGCTTGATAGTATCACCTAGATTGTGCAGAATGAGACTAATTTTAAGGTGCAGTGTAGAATGAACCAGTCAGACTCAGAAACGTGTGTAGAAAACTTCTCATTTTGTTGCCATGCAATCAATAGTGACAGAAAATTCTCTGATCCCCCTAGAATAGCATTGCAATGTAATACAATCAAGTACTTAGCACTACTAGCATACATACTTCCATATATGGCTCTAGGCATCCTAATTATCTGATGTAAATTACCTCTGTGTAAACTTGCAGTGCTTTACAAAAGATTTTCAATAAATACTAATAATGCTGCTGAGAATATTGATAGCCTGCTGTTGAGAAAGAACAAACATCTCCTAGCCCTAGTTTTTTAATCCTAATAATGATGCGGCAACATATAGTTTCCCAATTATATATTACTGCCTGCCAAACGAGCTCTGTTTCTGTTACTCCAAAACGTCCACTGGTCTAAATCAGAGGATCTTACTGCTATGAAATGACACCTGCACAAGAGCTGTAGCAATTGTGATCAAGGGGGCAGAGTCTAGTTGAAGGCCTATATCTAGTGGAGTCCCTGAAGAGTCGGTACTGGGACCAGTACCATTCAGTCAGCGACTTGGATATGGGACTAGAGTGTACTGTCAGCAAGTTTGCTGATGACACCAAGCTGGGAGGAGTGGCTGACATGCCAGAAGGCTGTGCTGCCATCCAGCGGGACCTGGACAGGCTGGAGAGTTGGGCGGGGAAAAATTTAATGAAATGTAACAAGGGCAAGTGTAGAGTCTTGCATTTTGGCAGGAACAACCCCAGGTTCCAGTATAAGTTGGGAAACAACCTGTTGGAGAACAATGCAGGGGAAAGGGACCTGGGGGTCCTGGTGGACAGCAGGATGACCATGAGCCAGCACTGTGCCCTTGTGGCCAGGAAGGCCAACGGCATCCTGGGGTGTATTAGAAGGGGGTTGGTTAGTAGGTGTAAAGAAATTCTCCTTCCCCTCTACTCTGCCCTGGTGAGACCACACCTCGAATATTGTGTCCAGTTCTGGGCCCCTCAGTTCCAGAAGGACAGGGAACTGCTGGAGAGAGTCCAGCCCAGAGCAACAAAGATGATTAAGGGAGTGGAGCATCTCCCTTATGAGGAAAGGCTGAGGGAGCTGGGGCTCTTTAGCTTGGAGGAGACTGAGGGTTGACCTCATTAATGTTTATAAATATGTAAAGGGTGAGTGTCACGAGGACGGAGCCAGGCTCTTCTTGTTGACAGCCCATGATAGGACAAGGGGCAAGGGGTACAGACTGGAATACAGGAGGTTCCGCTTAAATATGATTAGAAACTTCTTCTCAGTGAGGGTGACAGAGCACTGGAACAGGCTGCCCAGGGAGGTTGTGGACTCTCCTACGCTGGAGACATTCAAAACCCGCCTGGACGCCTTCCTGTGTAACCTCATCTAGGTGTTCCAGCTCCGGCAGGGGGATTGGACTGGATGATCTTTTGAGGTCACTTCCAATCCCTAACATTCTGCGATTCTGTGAATTCACCTATTTCCAGGCTCAGGATTCCTCCAAATGATAAATCTTCTGTCCACCAGCAATACCCTGGAGTGGAAGGAGCTGTGAGATGATTAAAGTGAATTAATAAAGTGAACAAGCCAACATACATTTCGCTCTAAATAATAATCAGGCAGCAGGGTCTGATGAACTGAGCTGAATATGTGCCTGGGAGTCAGAAATTCCCATGGTTTAATTGCTGTCTGCTTGGGCAGTTTCCTTTATGTCTCTTTGCCTTGCTTTTCAGTTTCTATCTCTTTTTTTTTTTTTTTTTTTTTTTTTTTACTTACCCTAGTTAGGTCTCTTCTTGTAAATTATTTTGAAGGTATAACAACAACAATACAATGCAGTGCCATTACTCCTCTGGAAGTGCCCTAAAGTGTTGCCACACATGTACATTTTTGCTGCTAGTGTAGCTTCCTTCATCTGTACCTTCCCTCAACATACATCTACGTTGTAGTAAAACCTACCTACACTGAGAGCTCTCTGCTTCATGGTATTCTGGGTATTCTGGGTAGCACCTGGACTACGCTGGTGCAGTCAGTGTGAAGGATCAGGTTTTCACCATGTGGAGCATTGAGCAGTTATACAGTCACAGGCCATCTATCACTGAGGTCATGTTGCAGGGAAAGATAAGTCAGCTACAGTACAGAATGAGAGGTTCCAGGTTACAATTTGCTCAGTCATTGCCAGTTGCTGGAATTGGTAAGCACTGCAGGGAAATCAATTGTTTTACGAGAAAGCAATAACTATGCCAAGTGTCAGCACCTGTACAACCATGGAAGCTGGTGCTGGCTAGTGAGGGAGGAGACAGCTTGAGGTTATAAGGATTTTTCCTAGCTCATACAATGAAAACAGAGAAAGCAGAGTTCTGCTCTAAAATTCACAAATACCCTTCTTGGAGATTCCCTGAACAATACCAGTCAGGAATGCTGAGGGAAAGAGGGCTGCTCACTGATTGCTGCTTTTTTCCCCACCTACTGTACAGAACTTAATAGATCTAAACCAACTCAGATTGTAGGTTCTAATTCAGACACTTTGTTAACGGCCTTCATGAAGACAACTCCCTGACTGTGAAGCTGTAACAAACACAAAATGTGGACTAGTCAAGATCTGGTGTTGGATGAGCAGGATACACAAAAGCGTTACACCTAGTACCTACATTTTTTTTTATTCATTCCAGTACAAATCTCAGGTCAAGATTTTCAGAATCACTCAGTTCCCTTGGCTGTATTTCAGCACCTATATTTGAGTGATTTCATTTTCAAAATTGTCAAGTGTTCAATACCTCTGACTGATCGCAAGAAATATGAAAGAAATATGGATGCCCAGTAGCTCTGAATCACAATATTTACTACAGATTAGACGGAATGTGAGTTTAGATAACCAATTTGAAGTTTTTAAACATAACTTTGCAATGTCACAAAACTGAGCACATTTAAGGTGCTTCTGTTTCAGCTAGTTATTGGTACTCCACATGAGATCCAACACCCTAATCTATAAATGCAAAGTGATATACATTTCCTCATCCATAAGACAAGAGAAAGAACTTTGAAGAATATAATTGTTGTGCTGTACCTTGGATGCCTTTCTGAGCATCTGAGCATAATAGGAGCTCACACATAAAGGAGTATTAATAGGTAAACTTTGTAAGGCTTTGAAAAGCCTTCTCCCTTTTAGTTAGCACAAGAAATGTACAGAATTATTAAAATAAATCAAAGAGTGAGAAATATCTCACCCCCATCACTTTTTTGTTGTTTTGTTGTTTAGCAGCCGAACAAATCCCATGCAAGCGAGTTTAGCATAATCCACATTGCTTGCACACATCTGTCTCTCTGCTGACAATGTTCCCACCGTTTCACTCATGCGGTTACTTGGAATTTACTTGCATTTCAGATTGCTTTTGGACAAATAAGACCCTGGAGCGAGAAGAGATTCTCTGGTATATGGCTCCTCACTGACAGTTTGATGCAACAAAAGACTGAGCACGCTGAGGCTGAGCCTGCAAAGCGCTTGACATAAAAAAAAGTGTTTTACTTAGCATGTCAGAGGAGTGAGTCCCATTCACAGCCACCTTCTGCAGCGGTGACAAGCGCCAGCTCTTACCTACTCTGCAAGATAACATTTTCCACTGAAACCAATGCCAATTTCACTTCCCCCACAGGTACCAGAAGTGGGAGGTCAAGATCTATGAATAGCCCAGACAGCAGCATCCCCATGAGAGCAGAGAATTCCACATCACTGGTAACCTTAATACTTGCCACTCGGTCTATGAGCAAAGAACCTGGTCCCAGGAGCTCGACCACACAAGCAGTCCTGTTCACAGTAAATGAGCTTCTCCCTAATTCGGTGTCACCAAGCCAGCCCTAAACTGCCAGCACAAACACAAAGGGGTGGTACACCTTTTCTTTCCTTTTGTGGGAAAGTTGATTACAGCACCTAGTACACACTACGTGAAGGAAAGGTTGTCCTCTACAGTATGGTCCAGATTTTAAGAAATGCTGGGACTAATTTCTATTGTTTACTTCTTTAATACAGCCATCATCTGACAAGCCAGGTTTTCTTTGTATTTGGATATTTTTTCCTTTGGTTGGTGGCTTCCTGTGGTTCTGTACCAAGGGCCAGAACATGGAATAACTCCTCCTAAAAAGAAAGGAGGTCACAATCTGCATTTTTAACAAATTCAGTGCTTTGACTCTCCATGTACCCTGCATACTGGTTTTTGAGAATAATTTCTTGGTCCTTTTGTCATGAGAACATTTCCAAAAGCTTCAATCTAGCTGCCAGAAAAGAAACTGAAATGGCTGACACTCAGCCCTGTTTATTCATCTGTGTAAAGCAAGATTCTTATGGGCCAATGCTAATACGTATTCATTCATTTGCATGGGTCAAAATTTATCATCAGTATTGCTATACTTCTTCATATCACAAAACAATGCTGACTATCCAAATTATAAAACATTCATTTGTGTCCTATCATTAATTTATCAATGCTACTGAGCAACATAATTATCCAACATAAAAAACTAGTTTGGTTTCTTGGAAAAATGAGTGGGATGAGAAGTCATTGAACAACAACAACAAAAAACAAACAAACAAACAAATCAACAACAACAAAAAAAAAAAAAAAACAAAACAACAAACAACAAGCAAAAAAAAAAACCAAACAAAAAAACCCCTGTAATTTAAAGCACAAAATACAGTGGTGAAAAAAGTGTCCACTCGCATCATACACAATTTGTACATATCTCTGTTAGTATACTTGGAAAGAAAAAAATATCCCTGACCTGACTTTTGCTTCTCACTGGTACAGCAGGTTATTGAAACATTAGATGTTTTGACAGCTCCCTGCAAAATGAAGCCTTTAACCTTTAAAGTGTTCTTTCTTATGTCTATTCTTGACCTCACACAGTAAACCAGAATTAAGTCAATCTCTATTCCTTCCAAATATATTTCATGGAATTAAGTGTGTAGAGCTCTTATTATCCATCCACTTCAAGAACCAATGAATCATTTCTCAGGCAGTTATTTCTTTGTAGCTTTTGTAATGTTTTAATGGAGCATTGCTACAAAAGCCACAAATAAGAACAAACTTACCTGAGTAACAGATGAGATTCAAGAAAGTTAGTGAGGTTCCTTTGCTCATTCAAAACAACAACAAAAAAAGTTATGAAGAACTGAAAATGCATATAAGCTATTTGAGTGCTGTTCAAAGTCTACAAGTTCTTAATTTCTTCACATCATTTAAGAAATGGGAGGTATACAATGTTCCTTTCAGTCTGTATTGCTTATCTGAAACTCTAATTGTAGAAAGTAAATGTCACTGTAAAAGGTGGGAAAAAGCCAGACAGATTAAAAGTACAAAGCAACAAAGACAGATGAATTTCTCAAAATTCTGGCTTTCATTTAAGAAAAAAATAGAACTCCTAAAAAATAAGTTTGGGGAGTTTTGTGGGGGAGGGTTGTGTTTTGTTTTGGCTATCCTTTCTTTTCTCATTCATTTTATTTCAATTACTTGTTGCAAGTTACTGTTGTTCAGAAGTTTTCAGCCTCTGGGGGAAAAAAAAACCCTCAACATTTAAAAAAGAATACATGCTTTTCCTTCTTGTACAAACTGTTTTGCTCTTTTTTTTCTGAACCATTTTGATAAATTACCACGAGCTCATGTTCAAAACAGGGTGGAGAACGGTATCTTCCTAGCAAGCCAAACTGAACGACCACCTGAAATGTAATTTCACCACAAGTCACAGATTTTGCTACAGCTGCTGCTGACCAGTGCTGTGGCACCTGATACTGATGCCATGGTGGTGAATGTGGATGCTGCTGCTGCAAGATGGTGATGCTGAGCCATTGTTCAAAAATGTGCCTTTCTGCAAGACCCACTTTGGAACTCAAGCCCACTACTTTGGCTGATTCATCACGCAGCCTCCCCTCAGGGGTTTAAAAGCTAATGCAGTCCTCAGCAGCTGGGCCCATCTGCCTGAAGCAGACAAAAAAAAAAATGAAGATAAAAACAAAGTAAGGTGAACCAGACAGAGCCCTTGTGGGGAGCAGAAGGGGGAGCCCCAGCAGCCAACTTTCTGTTTGATTTTCATTAGTGCTTCATTTGCTGATCATATTTGCAATGAAAAAGGCACTGGATTCACGGTCATCAGGCTCAGTCTTTTGAGCTGCACCCTTCGGCCCACCAAGACAAACTCAGAGGGTGAAATAGACAGTTCAGGGAAAACTGTTGTGTCTTCTCAGGGAAAGGGAAGAGGAATACTTTTCAAAGCACAACTGCTTTTATAATTAATTTAGGAAATTTTTTTTTTAAAACCTCCCTCCCCTTCTCCTCAACAGTAGTTAGTTGCTATTTTCACCACCTCCTAATTACTTAGTACTGGCTTGTGGGAGGATTCGGCTTCACACAGCATCCCACACAGGTTGTCATTTTGTCAAGAATTCCTTCATTAACAAGCTGTCAATACCCTGCCAACAGCCACCATTTGGTTTGTTAAGGGAATGGGGGCTCTGGAGTGAAGAGTTGGCTCTGTACCCTTTTCCTTTTTTTAAAAGAAATAAATAAGGCAAGAGGCAGATGTCTGCCAGTCTGTTCCTTTGTGACACATTGCAGCCTTTTCCATTCCCCCCACCCTTTTTTTCTCTCTTTTTTTTTTTTTCCTTGCTGAAAGAGCAAGGCAGAAAAGGAGGGAGAGGAAAATCACATAGACTGCGTAGGTTGCAGCTCAGGTTACTCTCTCCCTATGGCATTGCTTCCTCGTGAAACTGGGCTGCTGGAGCGCTTCTTGCCCCACGGTACCTCCCAGCCCCACATGCACCCCAACGTGTCCCAACTTTAGCACAGCAGCAAGGGAACGCTCTAAAGCAACACAGACACAGTTTTGCCTGCAACCTTTAAAACAATCCTCCGAATGAGATATGAAGAGAGCTTGCCCGTCACATAGATGCTTCCAGAGGAGTTTGTCCTTTCCTGCTAATTAACTGGATTAACACAGATGCTGACAGGCTTCGACAGGTCCTCCTATCACTCCTCTGTTGAGATGCTGATGTAAGAGTGCCTTTGTGCATCTCACCCTCTTGAAAGCCATACTGTATTTGCACAGTCATCTTCTTTTTTTTCTTCTCCTATTAGCTACCAAGATCAAATCCCAGCTTGATTTCGCTGATTAGTTTTTGATTGCACTGTGCCCGCCAGGTAGGGTTTCAAGGTTAGCACAGATGCTGAGAGAATTGAGGCATTTGTCCATCATCCGGGGCATTTCTGAGAACCTGCTGCTGCAACCGAGTCTCAGATATGTCAAGCAGCAATTTAGCTGGGTTGGCACTGATGACTGGAAATGAAAAGGCAGACAGTGGGACAGAGAGCAGGGAGGGACAGAAATCCATATTGTGTCCAGAAACTACAAAAATAAAGGAACTCAGAGGAACCAAAGAAATACATTTTTTCCTCATTTTGATCCTGTCTAATCATTACCACTTTCATGTCAGGCAGACTCCCCTTTTAGTGGAGAGTCATGTGTGTAAGGGTCATATCTGAATACAGAACATCAATATTTATTTGTTAACAGTCTTATGTATGTGCAGCTACCCACAAACATAAGTTCATAATGAACTGAGATACACATTTCAGCTTATGTTAAAAATTCAGTTTCAGCCTTTATTTTGAAGAAGCGCAAAGGTGCTTATGCTCCTGTAATTCTCACACACAAACAAAAGGGTCTCTGCTACATAATTATAAGGAGGTAATGCTATCTAATTTTTGCTGTGGCACACAGACACCTTTCACACAATTGTGGCTGCCTGAATGATGAAAGAGGCAGCAAAGACCACTTGAAATTCCAGTATGAAAAGCAGGTTCCAGCTACATCAGATGTAGCTCTGAAGTTGCTTTAAAATATTCAAGTACAATGTAAACACTTCTGTCTGGATGGGAAAACCTGTCCCCTTATCACCTGCAAAACTAATTGCCATGGAGCCCACATGAGTGGAGTCAAGGAATAAGCAGCAATAGGGAAAAATGGGCCTGATGCAGCATGTGACAGTCATCCTCACTGGTGATACGCTATCTCTTACCTTTTCATCCCATCTTCTTGTCTTTCTCTTGTTCTTCGCTTATTTGAAGCTTTTCCTGTCAGTTCATGCAGCACTGGACTGTATAAAAGTAGGTTGAGCAGAACCAGCAGGGAAATGGTTTGGTAGCCAAAGTATAGGTACCTTGTAGGACACAAGTACCTCTGTGTGTGTGTGCACCTGTACGTGCACCTTCACCTCTGCAAACTTTCCATCCTCTTTGGGCTCCTTCCGTCACCACCAAAGCCAGGCACTGGTGATCCCACTGCCCTCCATGGTGGCAGCGACCAGCCAGGTCCAGCCAGGGTCCTCTCCATGGGGATTGCCCTGGAGGCCTCCCAGGGCAGGTGTTGCAAACCTGCAAGAAGTGTTCACTACATATTTTAACTTATCAGAGCCCCGGTCCTCCATTTTCCCTGAGAGCTTCTTTCGTGCTTGTCCCTATGTTAAACAAATCAGGCACTCATAAGTAGGTCTAAAGGGCCTTTGTCCTTGTCCCTTGTGTTAGACTTTCTAAAACTCAGTTAGTAATTCTGAAAGAAAAGTTTTAAACAACATATCGTCACCAGAGGAGCCAGAGGGAAACCGGGAGGCTTGCATTTCAGAAGACTTCTCAGCAAGCAAATGAGAAAGATTCCTCAGCTGGTAAATGTTCACCTGCCTTGGCTCTTAAAGGGGAGCATAAATGAATCCAACACATCTAATAAATAATGTTTAGAACAGAGTCAGGCTATGTGTTTACAGTTCCCCAAATGACACATTGTTAGAAGAACTTCTGCAGAAGACTCGTCCACACAGTCAGTAGTGGGAAAACTAAAGCAGTGGGAAGCAGGATGTGACCGAGAATACAGCCTTCATGATGAGTCTTTATCTACAGCAATTTCCATGAGTTAAATGCAGAAAATAAAAACTTGAGACAGGTTTAAAAAGAGAAACACTTTCAAAATGCTGTGCTCTGTTACAAACAGAATCACCTACATTTTTAAAGTGGTACTTGGGGATCTGACCATATGGTTCCCATATACCTTAATGGGACTCAGACAGCCAAATCCCTTATGCAGCACTTCAACAATGTTGAAAAGTATGCCAGGCTCTAGACCCATCATTGTTATCTGCTGCAGAGCATAAACAAAACAAACAAACAAAAACAACCCAACCAAACAAAACCAAACACACAAAAGATTTTAAAATGTTCTTATTAAAAAATCTGGCCTTAAACAAAAGAGAAAAGAGAGACTCAGACAGAGGAGCTATTAGTGGGAGTGACACCCTGATAGATCTTCATACTGCTGCACAGCAAGTATTATCACCTTTACTTCAACACTAATGCTATTTAAGCATGGGCAGGACTGGAGATAACAAAGTAAAACCAGTTCTTAGCTTTCAGTATAGTATTAGGAAAGAGTAATTAGTTGATCCTTCTGACAGTGAAAGATGTAGCATTATTTCTTCTCGTTCTTAACTAGCAAAAAAAAAACATTTGTCATTACATCCTGGATTCTTTCAGACCCACAAATATAATTATTTTCACGTAGCATTTCTTGAGATGGTTATTTGTATCTCAGAACAAGTATGCTTCTAAAATGTTTGTGTGGACACTGAATGACAACATGTTAAAAATGTTTAGAACATCTCTCCAAAACAGTTTCTTTTGACAGCATTGAGCATCCAGTGCCCATGAATACCTCTGCTTTTCACTAGAGAAAATAAATCTCCAAGCATTAGCATATACTCCTGAATTGGGTAACCATTTACATCTCTTGCAGGTATTCAGATTTACCCAGAACAAAAACCCACAGTTTTCTGACTAGGATCTTTACCACATTGAATCACATT
Organism: Patagioenas fasciata; assembly: GCF_037038585.1. Lineage (NCBI taxonomy): Eukaryota > Metazoa > Chordata > Aves > Columbiformes > Columbidae > Patagioenas > Patagioenas fasciata. Next base: position 116,097,743 of record NC_092521.1, on the reverse strand, counting down.
TTCGAAACTAGACAAGAGCAAACTCTTCTACTAAGGCAAATCTGCCCCCCACGAGCTTTAATAAAGCAATGCCAGTTTACATTGATTTTAATTGTGGGCTCAAGAGTCTTATTTCATTCATTTTTGTATTTGTAGAATATCTGTCTAAATAGCAATACAACAAAATCTTCATAGCAAACTTAGCCCAGGACAAAGAAACCGAGTTTTCTCTGAAGTTTAAACATTTATCACATTTTAAATATTTTTAAAATACAAGATACATATGGAATGTTTAAAGAGTCAGCCTAGTTTCTGGGAAGAGCAGTTAAACAATGACTCTGATGAGACTTGAAGCTTATGTAATTAAGTTTTGCCTACATGAGCATGGAGTTAATTTTTTATGCATCATGTTTCTGTAGAGCGCTTCATTTTTTATTGGTTAGTTATGATATTTTAGTTGCATTCTTCTTTTGCTCACACAATAACAAAATGAACTGTATATATGAAAATCAGTTGGCCTAAGTCCCTGTCATGGCATTGGTTCTGAAGCAGTTTTGCTGTCGCAGTACCAGTTATGTTGATCGCTAAACCCAGTTCATTTACACCACACTACTTGCTAAGATCGCCATGACCATAGTCAAAGGCGTATCCCTAGACCCAAGAAACCAAAACCTTTCCTGGGTGTCTCAAGTTGGACATGGCCTGTGTTTCTTTGTAAACACTTGCCAAGTCACCCTCTTTCTAGCTTCCTACTACAAATTTTGGGTATTCTCACATGGTTTATTCTGCGGGAAAAATAGATAGATAGATAGATAGATAGATAGATAGATAGATAGATAGATAGATAGATAGATGAAATATATGTATATAACTAGAGAGAGACAAAAATTGTAGTGATATTGGTGTGTGCTTGTGAGCATGTTTACTGCCTTGGTTTCAAACACATAATGGGTTTTTCTCTGTTTCTACATAACAATAGGCAGAACAGCGAACCCTGAGGCTGCTGAAGAGAGGTATTTCTAAAACTGGTTTCAGCCTGGAGAAGCGTATTTCTCCCTTCTGGAGGACAGAGGTGGGCTTCTTTGGGAGCAGCTCAGATCAGCTAAGTGTCTCCCTCAGATGCCTCAACTCTTTTAGAGGTTTCAGTATCTGCAGCACTGTTAAGTCTAAGTAGCTTAGGGACAATTTTATATGCTTGTATCCTCCAAAAAATACAAGTAAGTGCCTTAGAAGATTGTTAAAAGTCTCTGATCAGGTTAGTGTCTCCTTGACATGGATCTCAGTAGTTTCAGTCCTTTCTTAGTCTGCAGATGCACCAGACTTTCTTGTCAGTCTATCATCTCAGAGTAGAACCTATAATAATATGACCTGGAAAAATAAATTATTTGGGCTGCAAGTCAGATACCAGGTTTCTTACACTTCAAACAATTTAAAGAGAAATAAGAGGTTAATTAAGTTATGAATTAGACATTTAGGGAACTAGTTTTGCATTTCTAGAACAAATCTCACTAATGACGAATCTCTGTCTTTGCTCACATAAATACTTTTAAATACTGCTCTTCATCCAAAAAAGAACCTATAGCAAAAAACCACAGAAGAGTGTGTGATACTTTGACTTCAGTACGTAGAAAGCATTATCCAAAGAGAAAATCTGTACAAAGGATACTTTTTAGTGAGCCTGTTTTACATATAGATGTTTGCTCAATTTATTGGTTTTTTTCATACTGGTATTTCTACTAGCATCTCTTTTAACAGCTGTCAAAAATTCAAATGCTAAAAATTCAGTACTCAAGTACTTCAACAACTAAACTGAAGGGACCAGACCTGAGATTCCAGATCATTTTTCCTTAGAACTAACAGAAAGAAAGAAAGACTTAAAAATTATTACACTCATCTCCCTTCTTCTCTTCATTTTTATACTGTACAAAAGCACAGAGATCCTAAAGCCTAGCACTGAGCTAGGTCTTTCTCACTGCAAGTCATTCCAGAAGTTTTCCATGTGTCTCTTTAGGCACCTAGGTCTCATTGTGACATTAGCCTGCTTTTGAAACAAAAATTTCAGAGGGGAATAGAGCTTAATTGTAATTTATTTTGGCTGCCTGGGCACTGGCATAAATACACATTATGTTTAACAAACACACATGTATATATACACTTACATACACACACACACGCAGCCAGAGACTTGCAGGCCATCCGGTAGCATTTTCAATGGTGCCTAAAGCTTCAGATAGAGAAGGGGAAGAGAAAAATCACATGGTGTCACCTACTCACACACAAACAGGCTGCTCTGACAGGCTGAGAGAAGAGACAGCAGCAGCAGCACACAGGAGAGCAGGAATTTGAAACATGAGAAATTCTGTCCCAGTGCAGTCAAGGGAAAGCTCAGCACAGATTTCAGCACATGAGGAGAAGCTGCATCAGTGATCTTTCTTAAGCCAGAACAGCTTGGCTTATCAAACTAATCTGTGGCATGTGTCATTTAGATGCCTTCATGCTCCTGAAGATGTAATGTAATGTGTAAAGACTCCCCAAATAGAAACTTTTGAATTCCCAGGCTTTGTACTGGAAGCCTAATCATGACTGTGGGACTGTAATTGCACTGAATTTAGCTGCCACACACTGAGCCAAAGTCTGTCCTCATAAGTGTACAGCTTACATGGCTTTCATCTCAAGGTTAGTTTTTCTTCCATGATGAAAACATTTCCCCAGCATTAGTGAATAAATACCATCCCCTCAGCTGCGAAATTGATGGTGCCTTCTTGTTTAGATACCATTATTGCAGATTAATTATTTAATCTAATCTTATTGTCATGCCCATTGACTGTTTAGTAGCAAAGGCTGCTTTCATTTCTCTCTTTAGATGGCATACTACTGCCTGAGAAACTGCAGTTTGCAGATACTGATATATGCATGTGGCAATACATGATTTTGAAATAGAACAGACTCCCCTCAGCCCCCCTGCTGAACATTATTAAATGTGATGACAATACTGCTGTCTAGTTTGACTGTCCATTTCTTGTACGTTGCTGTTGTGTCACACAAATTTCTAGTTACATAAACTCAGCAAAAATATATGCAAATTGTTAACAAAACAGAATTTTCAACCATTTACACTGTCTGGTAGTATTTTCTACTTACTCTCCGTATTTGCAGATGACTACAGGAGAGCTGAGAATCAAGATATTTATCATTATTACTGATGCCAATGAAAATTAAATTATATTTTAGTCATCTGCTAAAAAACTGTTCACCCTTGGTAAGTGGATGAATGTATTCTTTCAAGGCTACCCTGAAGAAAAGAACAATAGTTTAAAGCTTTACTCTTCCAATTGTTCTGTCATTCCTATAACCAGTAACTGTTGCAGTAGAAAACTGTCATCTGGAAATTTTTCCTATACAAAATGAGATTGTATCAAGAACAAGATTTGGCTAAGAAATGTTATTTTAGCTTTTTTTTTTTTTTTTTTTTTTGAGATGAGATCTCTTATAGAAATCAAATATGCATTCTGTTTTCAATGAGTTTCAAGATTTTCAAGACTTTTCATTCTGTTTTTCTCTTTTGTAACTATAAGCATTTGGGGGAACAGAAATGAATTCTTTTCCCATTTTCGGAATCACCAGAGTTCAGTAAGACTGAAAAGACAAAGTAACAAAAGGAGAAAGACATTTTTAAAACCCAGCCAGCAATCAAAGTTTTAAAAAGTTGTGTCCCATAGCTGAAAAGAGTAAATATTCAAAAAAAGAAAAAAAGAGATAAAAAGTAAAAAACCTGAGATGATATTAATATTGTTAGTCTCAGTGACAGAAGAAGGGGGAGAATTAATATAAATTTTTGTGAATAATATACTTCAATATAGATTTAAAAAAGGAAGAAAGCACTCTATTTTGAAACCTGAAAATGAGAAACGTAATAAGCATATAACATTTATTTAAATTTAGTTTTTCCATCAACTCTAACATTTAACTACAGAAATAAAACTTGTCCATTCCTACCTCAGAGTCATATTGTTAAAGTATTCGTATCTGTAACACTCCCATAAAAGAAGGAATTGTGATTTCCTATCTATTATCAGGGGAAACATGATGCCAGTAAGAGTTTTGTGTGAATTAGGACTGTAGAATACACCTTAAAATTAGAAAAGGAATGTATTTTAACTCAGTTTTCAAAAGGACTGATTATTAATATGTTTCCTCCTTAGAGATCTATTTATGCCTAGGATTTCTTCAGATAATTTGGCACATCAATATGGTTCTATTGATGGCTATTTCTTCATAAACAAAGATAGATAAAGGCATGCTCAAACACCTCGCTATTTGCTTTTTACTTCCAACTCCTTTTACAAACTGTGACTCACCACTGTACCTTCAGCAATATTTTACAATTCTAGGTGAAGCAAATTCTATTTATTTCTCTGATTATAGTCTCCAGTTCTAATGGGTATTGTCCCATACCAGATGTTATCACCTCGTTTCCGGTAACGTCAATGACACAAGGTAGAGTTTTGTATTACGGAAATAGCTCTTATCCGTAATCATTTATGAAAACCACACAATTCAACCATTCACTGTATGACTATGTTGGCAAGCTGTTAGAAAACAAGACTTCCTAAACAGGAAAACTCTGTCTCAGAGAATCTCCTGAGGATCTTACTGCATTTATCATGGACAGACGGTCCCCTTTGGAAGCTACAAGCTGAAGGGCTCTGTCCAGACAAAATTTGATTAGATAAAATTATCTTTGTAAAGAGAAGAGTGTCTGTGGTAGATCCACAGAGAAAGTGCCTGGTGAGGGCAAGCAGGAAAACCTTGGTGAAGGGTTTGAAGAAGGCAGGCTTTGCCTTTGCCTCCTTTTCCAGAATGAATGGTCTCAAGTAAGGAGAATCTCAATGAAGACTTCTCTTACCTTACAACCTCATTTTCTTACATGAAGGTTTGAGGGGATTTGCTTCAGTTTAGCTAGGAAATCTGGCATGTCACCACTGACAGACACCATTTGCTTCTCCTGGGAAGAGGCAACATCTCCTGGGAAGGAGGTGAGGCTGTGGTGAGGCTGTAACTGAACCTGGGGTGCAGTAACTGGGCCCCAGTCTCATGCTGGGATGATACAGGGGAAGAGACACTGAGATCTGTGGAAATGGGAAGGAAAGAAGGAGGGAAGGAAGGAGGGAAGGAAGGAGGGAAGGAGGGAGGGAAGGAGGGAGGGAAGGAGGGAAGGAGGGAAGGAGGGAAGGAAGGAAGGAAAATACTGAGTAGGGATTACCCTGCCCTGCAGCCACATAGCCATGATAGAGGCAATTGCTTGAAACAAAGGGAGAAGGTTTTGCTCATCTATGTTCTAGTGAAAACCGGAAACAACCCCCGCCCCCCAGAAAAAAATCCCCCAGACATCTCCTGTTAGGGGGTTGGGGCTTTTTTCGCAGGTGATTTAACAGATAACACTCATCTAAAATCCACTTGGCACTCAGCTAAAACTTGAAATAAATATGCGCTGGGCTACTCTAAGATTGACGTGAGATATAAATGAGTCATTCACTTTAACAGCCCTGAGAGAGACACGGACCTTAACCTCTTGTGACCTGCAGCACCGTAAGTGTACCTGCTGACCATTAGCACTGGTCGCTTATCACCTCCTTTTCAGCAGGAATTACTGTAGGTCTAAAGACAATGAACTCTCCTCTTGCCTTGAAGTTTTTGCTATGTTAATGTTTTATATCCTTTTTTTCTCAAGAAATAAAAACTTTTTAGCTAGAAAAGCTTTTCTCTTAGTTTAGATGAAGTTAGCGATGCCAACAAGAAGACTTTTAGATTAGCAGTATTTTTCAGAGTGAATCAGATGACTGATATCTTCATTTAATAACCTCTGTTAGCTACTCCTGCTTATGAGGGGACATAATATCCCTCTCATTTTATTTTTGGGAAGTTCAGCAGTGCAAGGATGCTCCCTCAGGATCACGAACCAAAGTTGGAGGCTAGAGATGGAGAAGGAGTATTTGTTAAAATGTATGTAATTGTAAGTGCCAACTTTTCTATAAAAAGGAAGCTGAGAAGCATGCTATGAATGTTCATTTGCAAAGTCTCAAGCTGTGACAGCGTAGCTGTGAATCTCATTCCGCTATTGTCAAAGCACCGCATTGGTAATTGGCAAGAATGGATGGCTGGCCACATACAAACTAACAAAAGTTACAAGATCAGCAGCAGCTAAATATACTTGCTGCTTCTATAAAGTGTATAATCTACTTTTATTCTTTTTCCTCTGAGAGCTGTGTGATCAGTGATGAAGTGTAAAGTTGGGGAATAAAGTGAAAGTGCATTCCCCAGGACTTAAAGCTGGAATCCAAGCCCTCTGCTTTGACCTTCCTTCTGCTATTCAGCAGACCGTAGCGCTGCAAGAGCGGCTGAAGTGACAGCAGCATCCAGAGAGAGTTCATCAGCATGTTACTCAGCAAACCCTTCAGGGACCACCAGGTGCTCAGAAGTATTAAATCACACAGATGTATCTGCAACCGATGCTCCCCAGGGGGAAAGCATCACCAACTGGGAGAGGGAACATGGAAGGAAGGTCTTAATAATATCATGTGGCAGAGTACGATGTAACGTGACATGGCATGCAACGTGATGGACTAGAACTTGGTATAACAGCAGCTATCTAGGGGGTAGGAATTTCACCTCAGCAGCAACCCAGATTGCAAAATGTCTGCTATAAATTCCTGTAATGTAGGAAAGATGCTGTGAGTAAAAAGACTGTACCTTTCTTTGCAACAGCTGTGAATCATCTGACATTTAGACAATAGTGTAATAAAAATAAGAAATAATAATTTAGCCAGAGCCTGTTAGATCCTTTAATAGATGCAAAACTTGAGCTGCTGGTGTCTCTTGAGCATTTCTGAAATGTTATCAGAAAACACAGGTAAAAGAAGATCCCATTGGTAGCTCTGAATGTCCTCTAATGATTCCCTATCCAGATAATTTTCTTAGACTCATCACCTTTACTATCATAAATCAAACCTTGATGTTATTTTAAGTCCCTTAGCTACCGACACAGAAAAGATATTGCATTAGATTGTTTTCTGTTGCATTTTATCCCTTCCTGTTCCAAGAAGTTTGCTAGAAATCAAAGCAAGTTTTGAAATTATAGGGAATTTGAAAGTTGCTTTTTCAGATGTTGAAATGGCTCCATCTTGTCTTTTATTCTCTTGGAGTGTCTGAAGAACAATGTTTCTGATTGGGTGGAGAGGAGCACCTGTTTTTGTGGTATCTGAAAACTGAGAGAGCTGGGTGGAGGCTTAAGATATACAAAGGCGCTTTCTCTGTAACAAAATGGGAAAATGTTGAATCTAATTTCTGGTTGTTTCACACAAAATTATCTTTCTCAGACATGGGATGTGCCACTCCAGCTATGGTTCTGGAACAGTAAATTGGGCAGGGACTGAGAAGGAGGAAACCACTGGTGGTGGCACCATGACTGGATGAGAGAAAGGCACCACAGAAAATTATGTAGAAACACATCTAAGAATCCTGCAACCTAAAAAGAGTGCTTCCAGAAGAAGTAGGAAGCAGGAGTACTCAGACTATGAAAGAAATTTCATTAAGCAAGGAAATGTGGGTATTTCAAACTTTGTTTTGTTTTGAACATACCAAAACCAAAACTGGTTTAAACCACCAATTAATTAAAAATATGTATCCATGCCCAGAAAAACTGATTTTGGCTCAAAACTGAAAGATCTTAGCCTTTCTAAACTTTCTAATGTCACACACAAGTGTGGCACAAAACCAAAACCCACTGTGTTCATCTGGGCATTTTTCTTTCTGATGGTCTCCCAAACTAAAACTCCAGTGCAAGTGTCTCAGATTGTAAAGTGTTCCCATTTTAACATCAGAACCACTTCTCCCAATGGATTACACTCACACGCGAACCTTAGTGACTCACAGTATTGGTGTGGTGGTATGGAGGGTGAAATGGAAGGAACAGGGTCTCCTACTCAGGGAAAGGGCCAAGGGGTGTCTTGAGAGGGATTGCAGGGAATGAGGAGACATGCAGGGAGCTGCACAAAGGAATAAGGAGGCACTGATGAGAAGGACTGTAACTGGGAAAAGAGTAGAAGTTGAAGTGATTGCTGTAGGCAGACCGGGAGGGACAAGAAAGAGAAGCAGCAGACAGAAAAAACTAGGAAAGGTACTGGATTTAAAAAACAGTGGTATGGCATGATCCTGACAGGAATATTTGCCACAAAGAGAAGTGGCAAGATCCAAACAATTAATTACTGGAACAGTCCTAAAATTAGGCTTTCTTAAGCGTAATGAATTTCAGAATATTTTGAAATACTTCAGTTTTCAAATTGTGTGATTCAACAGCCTGAATTTGGTTCATAAGGGAATGGGTTAAACTCTTGCCTGAGCTTGGAAGACAAGGGGACCTATGGAATAAAAATGGATGTTTGCCTTCACTCATCTGATCTGGAGGCGAATGAGCCATCTGGAGCTGAGCAGAGAAGGACACAGACGAACAGTTTTTTTGAAGGAAAAGTGGAAGCAATATCCTCTCTGAGCATTGCTTTCCAACAGGGATGCCCGCCCTGGCTGGAGCAGCCCTGTGAGGATGGCAGCAGGTGAGGCAGAGTTATGATGGATAAGGGTGGTTGGGAGAAATGTTGATAAATGTTTTCCAGGTCTGAGAAAGAAAGCTTGAGCAGATGTGCTGCTCTCAGTCCAACAAGGACGTTGCAGGGTCAGAGCCCCAACCCATCCAGTTGACCAAGAAATGCTGGCTAGTTTTGGAAAGACTGTCTTGCTTTGCAAAAATGGCTGCTGGCTGTCTCTGCTCCACATGAAGAGTTAAGCTCTCATTTCAGAGCAGCTGTAGGCAGCTCTGCAAAGGTGAGTGAGGGGGCAAAGAGGCGAAGGGGCCCAGGAGCAGGCTGCACGCATGGTTGCTGCCTCCAAAACCCACCCTTGGGGACTGAGCAAAGCCCAGCTGCATCTGAAATAACAGGTTATGTGTGAATATTTGTCTGTGCCTCAGAGTCGTGATCTCTTGAGTCTACAGACCTGCTCTAAGTACAAAATGGCTCCTCTCCACCCCAAACACAGAGGCATCCTCCCCAAGGTCAAGCAGGACGGGGATGGATGCAAACCTGCCCCTTGCCACTGTGTGCACCTGGGAACGCAGCTAGGCTGTGTCGCTTGACCCAGGCAGTTTGAAGGGCCCCCAACTAACCCTGCTTAAACACAGGCTCCTATATTCCCTGCATGGAGCAGCCATCCTCATTCCCCTTCTCCAGAAGTCTGTTTAACCAGTTAATGACCTCCTGGCAACATTGTGAAGCTAGGCGGTGGCTTGGGAAGGGGCCCTGGGAGTAGCACCTACATCAAAAACTCAGTCTCTAGTTCATTCCTGTCCTCTCCTTTGCCTTCTGCTCCCCACCAAACAAATATTCTTTCCTAAAGCATTTCTGTTGCTTTCTGGTTTGGTTTTCGAATAATATGCCCTTCCTCGTTGCATTGAACTGATCCATTCAGAGACAAAGCCCAAAGAGTTAAACAGTAATTACTGAAGAGGCCAAGGCACACGGACCTACACCTAAAGTAGCATAAAATACTCCTGTCACAGATTCACAAGCACTGTGCTGTCTATTTTGAATAGTCTCCTGGTAATTTTGTGCATTTTAGAGGGCAAGATAAGGTCAGGTAGGCCTTTTGCAGATCACAGTGAGTAGCAGCAGGTTAGCTGACAGACAGAAAAGGCTGCATATCTTCAGCACTAATGTCTGGACACTGCAGAGCCCGTCTGTCTTTTAAACAAGTATTGGTAAGGGAAAGTCTAGCAGCATTTGGAGGGAGTTGAGGGACACATATTTGAGGATTTAACTGGAACTCTTTGCTCATTATTCCTGTGCATTTGTCTGTGCTAACTGCTGTTTGGAGGTCTGTATTGGGGACTGCATAAATGTACTCAGCAAGACAAGGCAGAGGAGCTGACGAACAGGCAGGCAGGCTGGCACACAGCCTGGCAGTAATGCACCCTTGGTACCAACAGCTGGTACCCCCGGACCAGACACTTTTCCCAGCATAGCCCCACAGAAATGCTTCCTTGTGCACATGACACAGGATAATCTGGTTGAGTTGCCTCCCCTCAGATGTCCATCTCCATCAAAGCCCATGGCAAAACTACCACCCATCTTCCTCTGTGTCACCCTGTGAGTGATGGCAAAGTGCAAAGAGGCCAATTAATTCCCTTAACCCAGTTTCCACTTCCTTTACATTTAACAAGTATTCATGCATGTTGTCAATACTCTTTCCTTGGCTATCTTTCTGTGCCTTTTGTTCATAATTTTCTACCAGGACTTTTTTTTTAAGGTTTTTTTTCATTTAAGGCAGAAAAAAAAATTATACTATTGCAGTAGGTTGTATTTCACTTTCAGAAAAGTGAAGCATACTGCAGAGAATATATGCAGTTGAACTTGCGTGGCTGTAATTCCCCCCCACAGACCATTTCTCCTGGGAACTAAACACTTTTACCATGTGCTGAATGACAAAATACATTAGTATGTTCCTTATATAGAAACACCATATACCACTGTGTTTTAAGCATAAAGTTTGACTTGGACAAGTGAGCTTTAATCATTCCCAAGGAAAGGACAGAGATGAGATTTGGCTTCCATGTTATATTCTGGTAGAGATGTAGCAGGCAGCTTGTATTTACTTTTGGAAGTTTGGCATGTTCCACTCAATTGCACCTGACTTGATAGAAATACACATGTATCCTGCATAAACATCAAGGAAGTCTGTAATGAAAGCAAGGCTGCTCATGCACATACGCAGAAAAGAAAGGGCAAAAAAGAGGCAGGATTGCAACCGTACTTACAATCAGCAGCAGATGAACCCTGAGACAGGTCTTCTGCTCACCAGAAACCATCTTCACTCCCTAAATTCACATGCTTAGATCCCCATACCAATGGCATAACAGAAATCTTTCCTGTCCTATAGGACAGTGGATGCACGTGCCACTTGACAAGCAGACGCCTTGTGGTCCTGTACATACTCCATGTAACAGCCACATGCTTCTACAGCTCAGAGATAGAAGACTGAGGGTGCCTTCCATTGTTCTTTTTCTGTTGTTCTTTTCTTTCTTTTTTTTTTTTTTCCTTTTTTTCCTTTTTTTTTTTTTTGTTTTTTTTTTTTGGGGTCTTTGGATCAGTTTTTGAAATAATAAAGAGCTTAATTCCCAGTACCTCTAATTACAATGAAAAGCTAAAAACAATAGGTCTTTGAGCCTGACCCTGCGAATGGCTCTTAGAGAGCAACCCACCTTATACGCAGAGATCTTTGCCTAGAATCAGGATAACAGCATCACCAGAACAAGGAGCTGGACTCTGAGCGAGTGAGTGGACCCAGGAAACTACTTGTGCCAGGAACCTGGCATTTATAAAGCTTGACCCTGCCTTAGCACAGCATTCTGTGTGAAATTATGAGGCTTGTGAAGGCTCTTAAATCTGTCTTCAAGGAATAACACTAATATCAGTCCTTCCAGCTCTGCAATAACCAGACGTGAAAGACTTAGTAACTTAATAGCTGGTTTATGAGTCAGCCTGGGCTCCTGTCCCCACACATGTGGCCTCCAGCTATAGTCCTGAAAGGACAGAAGCCAGTCTTTCTTCAGTTTTATTCTCCTATCCATCACAGAGGCTTCTGGAGAGGCTTCAAAAAATGCAGAAGCAACAAGCAGAGCAATTTTTGTACTCACCATTCTAGAAATGCCTCTCCCTGCTGCCCATGCTCATGCTTTGGCAGCAAAAGTGCTCTGGAACCACTGGCAGATTCTCTTGTGAGGTGTCTGGGATATCTGGGCATAAAATCCAGGGCATGGCTGTGCATTAGGCAGTACCATTTTCACCCCTCTCTAGCCCTCTGTGGTGCAGCAGCTTCTTTCATCTTTGTTGCTTTAATTAAGTGAAAGGAGAAACTCCTTAGCTGTTTCTCTTGACATTTGGTTTCTAAAGATTTTTTTAAACATCTATTGCTACAAGTGCTTCACTTTTCTGTTTTCTTCCCTTTCTCCCAATTATTTTGAAAAAAAATGCCATGGCCACATTCACTTAGTATTTCTGGTATTTTGGGATTCTAGAATTTAAAATATAAGTCTCAAATACCAGCATGAGCTTCAGACAATGAAATCATTAGCTTGAAAGAAAGAGCTCAAGCTGTCCATCAGCAGTAATGTTAGCTACATGACAGAAAGCACAGAGCTAGGTGTGCAGGAAAGAAAATGTTTTGTTTTGTTTTTTTTTTTGAATGCAGGAAATTAACACAACATTTATTTCAAAGTCAAGAAAAGGAATAAATAAAAAGTATTTGTTGGAACATTCTGAGTACAGTGATGGGCCAGCGAAATATTTTCAGTGCTCAGATCAAAAACACTGTGATGTGGTCAGGGTGTAAAGGTTAACCAGCTCAGGCCATATATGTCCAAAAAGGCATTTTTTTTAGAGATACTATTTCTGAATGGGTGGTTGGTGTTATAATTTCTTCAAGCTTCTAATTATTTTATGGCTTAAGTGAAATTAATTTTTCAGAGGAAAATATTGCTTTCTTTTACATCTATAGCATGGTGTAATCTAAGAACAGGTAAAATTAAGCTCTGAATAAAGATTTAACACAATTACTCCTTATTTTGCTAAATACATTCTGATGAATTGAGTATTTTCTACAATGAAACCTCATAGCTCTTATGCTCTCAATGGGACTAGAACACTTTGGGATAGTTCAGATATTTTACAAAAGAACTGGATTGAAACCGTGTCTCCTGTCTTCTTACTATTACACTTTTAGGTCCTAATCCACAGCAATATTCAAACCTAACTTTCAATATCTGTGTAATTTCATTGTCTCCATTGAGAGTGCTGTCTAGACTGGGTTCTTCATGCTACCTACAACTGTACACTAATATTCCACATCAAAACAGACAATTGGTATCATATTATGTAAAAGGAAAGCTCTTTATTTTTATGCAATTAAAATATATAAATCTGAATTAGTAAAAATACTCCTGACCTTTCTGTGGATATGAATCTACACACAACTCCTATGGCATATGAGAGCATCTCTACCTGTGTTGCTATCGTAAATAACTATAGGAGTAATACTTGACTCTCTTGTCAAAGTTTAGAGACAATTGTCATTACTTCATCCTCCTCCATTTTACCCCCTGTTCTAATTCTCCTTCAGGAGGAGAAGCAGTGAGGGCTGACACACCTGTTGCTCATCACTGACAGATGCCTCTGCTATTATTACGAGCTTAATCATAATTCAGTTGCTTGCAGTATGTTACTATGTCTTATGCTGGATCTAATGAAGCTGCAGATACACTGAAAGAAAGAAGGAAAAAATACCAAGTCTATTTTGCACATTGGTTGGTGCCAATATATATCCAGAATTTTTGGTATGTTTGAGCAAACTTAATTCACATGTTTATAAATGCCAGAAGTAGAGGGCATTCTGAGTGCAAATAACTGCATGCTAGGAAAAAAAAAAAAAAGAAAAAAAAAGAAAAAAAAAAGGGACTTGGTGAGTTGGCTGTATGGTCAGTTTCCTCAAGAGGCTGGTTATTACCTCTGTGCTCCTTGTGACCTTTCCTGGCTCTCTCCTGAGCAGAGACTACAATGAGAGGTCGGATGCTTCCTTATCACTCTCACCCTCCACTCACTCTCTCATTTTTGACTGCAGTGTGTCAATTTGGGAGCGACATTTCTTTATGTTAGAAAGAAATGATTAAGGAAAAATTAGGTAGGTTACACAGTTGTGTAGAGAATAACAATCTGGATGAATATAGTAAGGACTCTAGGGAGATGAGGTGGTGAAGTGGCTTTTCAGGTTTGCCTGCTGCAGATTTAAAACTGCAGTTATGAAGTCTCTGTTAAAGGGGAGCAGAGGGTTCCCCACAGGGAGCTAACTCTGTTCTGCAAGACACGCTGAGCGAACACAGCCCACTTTAAGACATGTTTTGCCAACATGTGGTCATGCATCATATGCCACAACCCCACTATTGTGGGCATAACTGTGCAGGACAGAAAATTGTGGTTTATAGTCATACACAGAGACATACAAACATGGTGGGTGGGCTATGGCTGGCTCAGAGCATTGCCCTCCTCCTTGAACAGTAATGTCTCTTTCTCCCTGGTACAGCCAGCCCTGCCCGCCACTACTCTCCCATGTCTGCAACATGAAGTCCTTTGTGGAAAGGATTCTCTTTTTCTTGTTCTTCTGCATAGCAGCCAGCCCTTCACTAGGATGTAAGGTGATGCAAAGCCTTTCTTTTTCCATTTCCGATGGGAATGGATCCACAGCTGTGGTGTAACCAGCTGAAATGCTGCATTATGGATGAATTATTTCAAGTCAAGAGTGGAAGACAGTGCAGATCCCGTGGGAAAGGCTGTGACTGGGATGAAGCCACTGGATTTGCTAACTGCATAGGGTCCACAGGCTAGAATTTATATCCTCCTGACGCCAGGCATTCATGTAGAGAGCCTGTAAGCAACATAGTGAAAGCAGTGAATGCCATAATCAAATAACTCTTAGTATTTATCTAAAGCATTTTGTAATTTTTAGAAGAAAAAGACGTTTGTGCATTAATAACTAAAATAGATGAAACTACTGCTACAGTCCTACCCTTCACTTTTCTTCCTGCATTCATCTTCTTATATGTTTCTTTGTCTTTTATTTTAAAAAGCCCATGACTACGTTTTCTTGTTAAAATGGGAATAAGATAGCAATTGCCAATGAACTTAGTGGGCACTTAGGAAAAACTTTGGAGCAAGACACAAACTGTGTTCTTAAAGAAATTTAAATTGGCACATTACTCCAACTGCTTTTCACTGAGAAATATTCACATTCCCATTGTCCTTCTTTTACCATTCAAGGCAATTAATAGGAAGGATAAATGCTAAATCCATCTTGATCTTGTAGAGCAACTAAGTGTCTTGCTGCTACTCCTCCTTAAAAGTGTATATGGTAGCTTTATACTATTAAAAGGAAAAGTCACTTAAGGCAAGCTGGATAGGGACCATCAGAATGTAATGTGCATTTATGGCTTAGCTGCATTTATTACCATGATCATTTTTTGTTGCTATGGATAAACAGGTTTTACATATGTGCCAACGCAGTCAAGTAAGTGCCAAGCTACCAACTATTGCAGACGTTTCAAATATGGGTGGCAGAAGTTTCTCTCCTAAATAGAGGATTTTGAGGGACAGAGGACATTTAACTCCATTTGTCAACTTAAGGTTTGCTTGGTCATTCGAAAATCACTAGATTTTCAGCACACCTAACATGATTAATTCTGCCTGGATTAATTATAATGAAGCCAACACAACACAGAATTATTAAGTTTATGACATAATGTAGCTATTGAGATGATAATTTTTTTAGTTTGATAATATATTACAGTAGATGCCACGTATTAGAGCTCTTATTTTCTTTCTTGCTATTGTCTAACAAAACAAAAAAAGGCAACATGGAAGTCTGCCAGGAAACGAAAGAGAAAAGCAGTAAAAGACTACCTAAGAAAAGTTAATAATGCACTGCCACAGTGGATACAGAATGCTCAGAAGCCATTGATCGCATCCTGTGATCTCATGAAATTTTATGTGGTATTACTTAAAATGTTTCTTTTTATCTTTAAGGTTCATATTTTCAAACTTTCTTCACACATGTAGAGTAGGTCATTTCTGAAAAAAATAAATTTTCTTCAGAGTGATACCATAATGCAGAACCCCCCAGGAGTTTTGGTAGCTGGCAACCCTGCAACGATGGCTGTTGAAGGTGAAACACCTGGCAAGTACCATTGTCTGCAAATGAAACATGATGTTAATGCAGATCTGATGTCAAGTATTCCCTGGATTTCAAGAGGCTGGAAAGAAGTGGACTCAGGTGCTCAAGAGTTTGTGGAGAAAAGAGAGTGACACAAGTGCAGAAGGCTGTTTTATAGGAAGTGCAAATTTTAAAAATGTTAGCAGGAACACAGAAGAGTGTATTCTACTTAGTTCTCGCTGCCTGGCTCGAAAAATACAGATTTACTATTGTCCACATTTTTTTCTTTATCAATGCACTTCTGATCTTGGATCAGGTAGGAAAACACCTTTAACAAAGGGCACAAGGAATGTCATTCAGCATTTCAGCCAACAGTGCAGTGGTCTAATCTGCCAGAGTGCTGCTTCCACAAAACCAACAGGCTCATGATCTTGTCTTCCAACACTGCATCTTGTGATCCCTTCTGGTATCATCCTGAGCCATACCATAGCTTGCTAACTTAATACCCATGCTGGCCAAGTGAGCATACCTAGAGCTGTCTGCAACAGAAAGGAGACCTTACCAAGAGCATAAAGCTATCGCATTAGGCACAAGGAGTTCAGTTACCTGCAGCCCAGTTGGCTGAGGTGAAGCAGCTGCTGTCGCAGAACGGTGGTTGAAATATCGATGGCAGTTATTTCCTTATGAAAACTAAAATTCACTTTTTTTCTCTGTATTTTTGCTGGTGACGTAATCTCACTTCTTGACTCATTTTCTCCACAGCAAACTCCCCTCCTAGGGAAGAACTGGCATCACTAGAAGAAAGCAGAGAGCAACCGATAACAAAGGGACCTGTGCTCACTCCTCTTTTCCAGGGAAGATGGCAATCACTGTTTCGCTTAATACAAAAGCCGAACCAGGACATCCAAAGATAAAAGCTTGATTTGGAACAAAGACAGACATAAAACTGCACCTGGGAGCCGAATGTATGCTACTGATAGCAATTAAATTAGAGGCATATTTTTCTTAACAATTTATCCAACTGACTACTGAGTTAAATATACCTGTTTTTTTCTGACTTTTGTGTGAGCTGTCATCTCAATATTCAGAGCTACACTACTATAATGTGCATCTGAATGCATACTCGAATTCAAAATAGGTAAACATTTAATAAAAAAAATCTTCACTATAAGAATTAGAATGACAGCAAACAGAAAACAAGAATCAAAACCCAGAGCTGTCCTCATAAATCCTCTCAAACTCTATAAGGACCTAGTGGGTGATCGGTGGTTACATGACATACATTTGACAGCTCAATCTAGCTCCTGCTAGATCAGACTCCTCCCAGTCTGCAGCCTTGGCTCCCAGTCTCTGGTTACTGCAGCAGCAACCCTGTGTTCCCAGAATCACATCAGAGCGTCCTTCCAGCTCCCTGCAACACAGCCCAGAGATCACCAGTCCTCCCACCATCAGCCTCACAGGACTGTCAGATGATGTGACCACCTGAGGGGCAGGTTGCATGTGCATCCATAGCACATGAAACAATTCCACTGTAGGAAATAAAGCACTAATGCAGGGCATACATAAAACGTTGTCTTGCTCAGTCAGAAGTTGTGGGCTTGATGCAGGAATTAGTGGCTGAAGTCCTACTCTCTGTGTTATGCAGGAGCTCAGATAAGTGGTTCCTTCTGGCCTTTGTATCCACTAATTTATAATTGGGCACTTTCCTGGTGGTACAGCACACTCCTCTAACAAAGATCTCTTCTTCAAAGAAGATCTCAAGATCTTCTCTTGAGAGAAGACCTCTTCTCAAGAGAAGTCTTGTGCAAGGAAATCCAGTGCAAGAGCAAAGGCATCCTAGGATTGCAAGAGGATACATTTTCCTAGGCAAAGCAAAGGCTCTAAATCAAGATGAGTAACATGTTTGGTGGTTCGCAGAGGAATTCCCGCTTCCCATCCCCTACTTCTGCCAAGTTTATCCAAGAAATAGTTAGAGGAAGTGATACATATTTAATTAAATCAATATCTCTGTGGGAACTGAATGACTCTGGAGATCCTTTCTGGCAATGGGAAATGAAGGCTCTCCCTGCTTTTATTTATCCCAGACAAGTATCATAAGTTGCTTTCATGAGAGTTTGTAAGTGATCTCAAGTACTGATATCCAACTATTTGACTGTGCAGTTCATGTCACCTATCACCCTTCCTCTAACTTCTTGTCTCTCAGGTCACGTTGACTTTCTGCCTTATCACAAAGGACTTGAACTTCTGCCTTATCATTGTATGACTGACAGATCCTATCCCATAATAAGCACATATCTGGTCACAAGGTTGTTGATACAAGCAGGGCCTTGTCATACAAAGGTTGCAAAGTGTGTGACAAAGATGTTTTAGCAATATGACAGATCGTATTTGCTTATATGACAGGGGAAGAAATACAGAATCCCAGGAAAGAGGCAGTTGCATATAAAGGTGTCAAGAATTACTTCCAGCCCACCGAAAAGCTATTCACCTTTTAGCCTCCCTAAGATATTTCCAGCCTTTCCTTCTCAGGGCTGGACACCCTGATATATGGCTGGCAATTGGGCCATAGCCTGGAAGATATTTTGGAAATCCAACTTGGTTGCTTTGAATGAGCCCCCTGGACTGAAAAGTGCACATACAACATGGCTTCACTATGCCATGATCAACACAACACACTTGGTTAGTTTTACACCTCCCTTCTCTGACACGAAGCTCTTCTGAGTTCCAAGGGTGAGAGGATCGGCTTTACCACGGCTGTGGTTCTCACCTGCAGTCCTGATCAGCACTTGGACAACAAGTAAACCAGTTTTACTACTGCTCTGTGAGCAAGACAGAAGTGTGGTTGAATCTCTCCAATTGGCCTTGGCTCCCTCCTGGCCACCAGGTTCACAGGGTGGTGAAAGAGATGTTGCTGAAGGAAGAGGGCAACAGTGCTGTGATGATGAAGAGGAACAACCAGCTGCAGTTCACCACTGTCAGGGAAAGCAGTGCCAGCCTGGAGCTCTGGAAAGAAGGGTGTTCAATCCACCTAACTCCCAAATGCATTTTCAGACATAGCTGGGTTAAACTTCCATGGAAGCCATGTCCTGAAACCAGGCAATGTAAAGGAGGAATTACAGTTGTTGGGAACTTGAAAGGAAGGGGCAAGGAAGACATTGTTTGACATGTTAGAGTGCATTTCTCTCAGATATACAATTAGTATTATAAAATTCACCAGGAATAATATTTACATACACCACATAAGCTTGATTAATGTTTCTTCAGGAAATTAAAAAAAAAACGTTTTTGCCCCTATGGAGCTTTCACACCCTCTGATCTCACCCACAGTCAAAGTGCTTGACCCTTCTCTATGCAGAAGAAATCATAGTTTTGCAAGACCTATAAGACTACAGTGAGATTAAGACCAACCTGGAGCTTCTTGAAGCAGTATCTTTACACAAGGTGTGCTCAAAAACAAAAATAGTTGCCACAGGTGACAAAAATGCAGGAATATTTATGTAATTTTCTGTATTATCTCTTGACTTGGGCACTTGCATGCCTGGAGGTTCCGCACCTTGCCACAGGAGCACACTACATTACTCAACAATTGCAAAGCAGAGGGAGAGAGAAAAAACATGTTGCTCCCAAGGCAGGGTCGAGTCACCACTTAAAAAATATCACCATTACATTACGAGGAGTGCGGACAGGACAAAAGCTATGTCCAAAATTATAAGAGAAAGAGCAACTTGGCCCAGGAGAAAGCACTCAGATATAGCACAGAAGCTTCCATTGTTATTCAGGTGCATTTGAGAGTACGAATTAATTAGTAGGCTTTCAGAAAAGACTTGAATCCTTTATTGGCAGTTCTCAATGTGAAAGCCCTGTCACCACAGCTGAGAAAGTGACTCAGAAATGAAAATGAGAAAGAGGCAGAGAACTGCCACAATATCCAACACCACCTCCAACACCAACCCATCAAGCCAGTCAGCCAGCAAATTCTGCTTTTAAATGTTATTGGTCACATACCATTATGTAACTAATATCGTGTCATATTACTCCAAACTGTACCCTGTTGTACACCTAAGTGACAAAGCATCCCTTAATGTAATGTAAAGTGGAACAAATACAGGAAGAAAAGATACTGACTTATGGATTATGTGCCTGTTACCAATTTATGGAGTGATTATCCAAACTGTTTCTATTTTTATTTTTAATATGATTATATTTCCCTCTACCTTCACCCTCCTCCACACTCCCTGTAGCTCAGATCCCTTTTTTTTCTAATTCACCAAACAGATGCAAAAACTGATATTTCTCTGCCCACATTCTCTAACAAAAACCCTGCAACCTTGTGCTTAATGAGGAAGAGTTTTAATAGAAGGATAGAGAGGTTAAATTGGCTAACAGAGAAAAAAAGAACTGGATAAGAAAAAGATCAAGTTTCCATGGAAACAGAGCCATATCCTATAATACTCTTGACTTAATGCATTTATTTATTTATTTCAGCTATATCCATTTCTAAGCAGTAGGTTAGAAAAATGTCCAGGAATTCAGAAATAGGGGTCCTTCAGCTGCTCTTAATCAGCACAAATTTGTTGAAGTCAGTATGGCTAATGACACCATCAGGATTTACACCACTTAAGGATCTGGCCCAAGCGCCTCACAGAGAAATTAAATGTATGAATATGAACTGTGAGACAAGATATTAGTCTGAAGACCTGCACAATAAGGAGGCTACCAGAAATCACCACAGGGGATTATACGGGGGTTGCACATTACTGCCATCCTTTGAGGTGGCTCTTCAGAAAGGACATTATTTTATGTAGGTCCCCTGCTTGTACGAAGAGGAAAAGGGAAGGTGCAAACCTCAGTGTGCAAGTAGAAGGGCAGCAAGCAAGTCTGGTTAGCCATGCAAAAGATAGCACAGGCTTAATTTGGCTTACACCTTATTTTTCCATCCTAACCTGAAAACATCTCTGAAGAAGAAAGAGAAAATATTGTTATGGTTTTGAAGATACACTGATAGAACTGACTATCAGTCATCCATTATTCAGTCAGCTGCATACATATTTCTGCTTACACATTTAATGACATGATGTGGTATTTCATGAGGAGCAAAATATTTTAGTTTTACCTGGCAGTTGGTGCAGCACTTCCTCAGGTAGATGCACTCAGAAGATACTTTGGAAACTGCAGCTACAGGCCATGGAGTTCAGCTGGGTCTTAAATTTCTTTCTGCAGAATTAAAACAAAAACAACATCCAGTTTTGCTAGAATCAAAGATGGCCAAAATCTGACATGATAACTCTTTCCCACCACCCACATTTGAGGCCATGAAACAGGTCTCACACCCCATGTGGAGTTTTTGCAGATGAATTTTATTTTCCCAGTGAGCTCAAACTTAAGCCCAGAGCTGGTGAGAAAGTTGATTTTTGGAGCCTTAGAAATCTTGCTCCAAATCTACATCATTTGGCTCTGGCGTGTCTCCTGGGTTTGTGTGAACTATTTGACCACATAACAGTAGGAGGGAGTGATGTAGTGTAAGGGGTGCTGACCTTTAAGATGCACAATGAGCAGGAATCTTTCTCTTCACATTATCACTTGTCCGTCTTTCTGCGTATGGAGAGCATAACAAGATCAGGAGCCTTATTTTGTCTTTTTTCTCTGGCAGAACTTGGAGAGTTAGTTTGATCTGGAAACAAAACCAAACAAACAAACAAAAAAAACCACCCACCAACTTTTGACTTACCTCCTCACAAAAGAGAAAAAGCGATTTCTTACAGTTCCATAAAACAGTAACATACAACCAGGGAAGGATATGTGTCCTCATGCTGTCACTCCAGGGCTGTTTTCTCAAGCACCACAACTCACCCAGCTAGAGCGACAGCCATGTGTCAAGGACATGAGTGTCACTGCAGAAAAGACCCCAGGAAAGTATCTGGTGTAAAACCCATATCGTAAAGCAGCAGACACGGATTACGCTGTCAATCAGCCTGCCCGTCTGACAAGTTTGCTGAGCCTGGCCAGCGTGGGAGCCCAGCAGAGGCCCCCAAGAGCTGCCAATTCCAACTCCTCTGGTGGGAACCATCCATGCTCCACTCACTGGCCAGAAGCCCCATTATCATCACATTTCTTTTAAATAGGCCCCTTTACAAATCTCAAGCACATTCATTTCATTCATTTTTATGTTTCCCTCTGACAAGAAGGTGAAGCATCTCTTACATGCAGCAGTAAAGGTGGCATCTGCCAGGGAGTATAAAGGAGCCAGGCAGAAGGAGGGCACAATAGGGAGACCCCTTGCCCTAGGAGTCAAAGGACTTGTAGGATCATTGCAAACTGCCACCTCAGCTACACGCAGGCAGGACTCAACTTTTCTTCTGGCCTTCTTCTTTCTTTCTCCCTGTGATCAGAGGTGACCAAGAATTCCCCTTAGAAAAAGAGGTGTGTGGAGGGTTTCCCGTTGACTGGCTGCCTCAGCTACTCTCTCCTGTTCTGCGTTTCATCGCTTCAAGGGGGAGAGCGGGAGACAAGGAGATAGAGAAAATCCTGAGGTAACCCTACCCATATTGTTCTCTCATTGAAACGTAGGATTTTCATTGTAAAACTGCACTCTCTTTTTTAAAAATCTAACAACATTTAACAAGAGGAGTGAAAAATTTTACAAAGTAATAGCAATATTAAAACAAAAAAAAAGTTTCATCCCAAGTCACACAAAATTATTCTGGTTGCAAAAAGCAGTGTTTTTTCTTTGATCAGGCTCTTACCAGATTTCAATTTTTCAATTTTAGTTTAACTCTGGTAATTCCTTTCCACTTTACTAAAAATTTAATCCACCTCTAGTCTGTAACAGTCTACCACCAATGTCTCACCATGAGCCATGAGAACTTGCTTCCCAAGTTCTCTTCAAAGTCAAGGAAACATGGAAAAAAATATGTTATTGGCATCACCTGAGATTTTTGTCATTGATTGAATTTTTCAGATCTCTCTGTCCATAGACTCAAAAATCATAATAATTTTTACTCACCAGTAACTTAGTAGATGTGATTGTATAATTAATAACAGTACCTTCCTAAATTCTGATAAATATATTTTACATAATTATGCTTTACATATGTATTATCAAACCAATATTCTTACAGCAATTAAGGAACTAGAAGCAAAAAATAATTTTTCAAATGTTAAGAAAGTAAGTACATGTTTTTCTTTAATGAAAGCATGTTAGATTTGCTGTAAGCCTCTTTGAACGAACTACTGTTTCTAAAATTTCTAATATCATAATTCTCCTCTTCAGAATCTCTGTTCAAATGATACTGTACATCATTCTTCTCCTGACAATCAGTTTTTGGTTGGTTCAGATGTGCGGTTTTCCTGTTTGAGTCCATTCCTCATGCATGTGTACTCACTGATTTGGCAGGGAATTCCAGATGCCCAGATAGCTTTGAGCGGTGACAATACAGACAACTATCGACTGCCCAAACTCTTCTTGGCATCAGTTATCCAGCCATGACTTCGTGGATCCAGAACAGAAGGAGGAACACAGATAGCAGGGTTTATCCCCAAATTCCTTCTTTGCAGTTTGCAATGAGAACACAACAGAACAAGTGGGATTTTCATGGCACAAGCTTGGTGGGCTATTTCACTCCTTTTGAACTAGGATCATTGGTATGAAAACATTTGCTGAAATTGGTGTTTGCGCAGCATTTGCAAAGCTTGAAAAAGGGCAGGTGACAGCTGCATTCTCTTTGCCTAAATGTTAAGGTTACTTGCTTTCAAGTGCTTCAAGTATGGCATTTCCAAGGGAACACACTACTTTATACAGTCCACTATATCACATTAACACTGTCCTAATTAGGCCTGTGTTTCAGCTTTCTGAGATACTGAGCAAGACATGCTATTGCTCAATGCAAAAAGAGCTCAAGCATATCTGACTGATTTGCAGTCATCATCTGAGTCACTGAACACATGCAAAATAATACATGAATCTTCTTCCCTCCAAGATAATTTGAGTTCAATTTCCATACAGTGATGTTGGGTCAACACGTTGTATAGGAACTCTGAAACAGAACTGACAATTTTTCTCTGTGATGTCCTTATTTTTATCTTATTCTTTGTTCAAGGATCTATTTAGGCCTGACTCTGTTACTCTGCTGAAAAAAAGGTGTTCTTTGGTGTGGGACTTGCTGCTATACTCTTGAAAGAGCATTTCCCTTGGAACTACTTTGCATCTCTGAGCAGTTTTTATTGATATCCCCTGGTAAACTTTAAAAGCTACAGCTGTTCTGCAGGACTTTTTTCATCTTCACACAATGCTGACAACCAGTCACAGCCCCTCAGCTCTGAAATTGCTCTTTTACTACCATTTACTCTAGAGCAGGCTCGTCCCAACCGGAGGGCAAAAGGCCACTTTCAGCAGCAGTTGCAGTCTGTACTATACATATATTGCCTCATGTGGCTTTCATATGGAGTCATTGAACCAGGCTGGTGTCCAGAGGAGAGATGCTATTGAGCACATTACTATGCTCATGTCCACCTTTGGACAACAATTAACATGACTACCAAAAAAAACCTGCAATGTTTTGTGCATAAGTTTATTTCCTGGAATCTACATCACCTATTTCTGCTACCACAATGGCTACCTGGTCATATTTCAATGGGGTAGGTTCAGTTTCAAAAGTATCAATCTTTTCTTCTTGAAATTACCATACACTTGCTTCCTTATCTTTGTTGCTGTCAGTAGGTCATCAACATCACCACCCAGGACTTGCTAGCCAGTAGTCAAACAGGTGGCTTACATATTTTCAGCTCTAACCAGGTCTATACTACTGTTTTCAAGCAGTTCCAATGAAAGTACAAAACCTGCTTGGTATTTCTAAGTCCTAGAGGGCTACAGATCTGCTGCAGTTAGAAATTATTTATTTTGCCATGTCTATTGCATCACACAATACTTCACTGTTCAACAGCTAAGCAGCATCTACTGACAATGCCAGTTCAAGAATAAATTCTTCTGCGTGACTTAAAATGTGTCTTCATCTGGCCTTTCATCAGTTACTAATATTTTTTTTTATCAAGAAAACTTCCATTTGAACAGAATGTCCCCCATTTTTATGATGCATGTGGACATTTGGGAATCTTTCTAGTAAAGATACAGTTTCCTTATGGTACAGAAGTTAAATTTATCACTTGCAAAAAGGACTCAGAGAACAGAATTCTATCTCATTCCCCTGCTTAACTGTCCAAAATAATCCCATCATAATGTGGACTATACCAGTGTCAAAAATATAAAATTCTGGCAGGTTCCACTACGAGCTTTTGCCAGGTACCCATACTTTTAGGTGACAAAGATACATTCCAAGGACATTCATAGTTTGTGAAAATCAGTTATTGCAAAGAACTCCATTGAACCCCAGGTTCCAGTATAAGTTGGGGAATGACCTATTAGAGAGCAGCGTAGGGGAAAGAGACCTGGGGGTCCTGGTGGACAACAGGATGACCATGAGCCAGCACTGTGCCTTTGTGGCCAGGAAGGCCAATGGCATCCTGGGGTGTATTAGAAGGGGGGTGGTTAGTAGGTCAAGAGAGGTTCTCCTTCCCCTCTACTCTGCCCTGGTGAGACCACACCTGGAATATTGTGTCCAGTTCTGGGCCCCTCAGTTCCAGAAGGACAGGGAACTGCTGGAGAGAGTCCAGCGCAGGGCAACAAAGATGATTAAGGGAGTGGAGCATCTCCCTTATGAGGAAAGGCTCAGGGAGCTGGGTCTCTTTAGTTTGGAGGAGACTGAGGGGTGACATCATTAATGTTTCTAAATATATAAAGGGTGAGTGTCACGAGGATGGAGCCAGGCTCTTCTTGGTGACAAACAATGATAGGACAAGGGGTAATGGGTACAAACTGGAACACAAGAAGTTCCACTTAAATTTGAGAAGAAACTTCTTCTCAGTGAGGGTGACAGAACACTGGAACAGGCTGCCCAGGGAGGTTGTGGAGTCTCCTACTCTGGAGACATTCAAGACCTGCCTGGACACATTCCTGTGTAACCTCATCTAGGTGTTCCTGCTCCAGCAGGGGGATTGGACTGGATGATATTTCGAGGTCCCTTCCAATCCTTAACATTCTGCGATTCTGTGAAATGCCCTTGGCATGTATCACCACAAGCACTGTAAATATATTTAAGTGCTTCTCTTCCAAGTGGACAGCTTCCAAAACTGGAAAGCAACAATGGCTCTGAACAGGTTTCAGAAGGACATTCTGCAAATTCATTCTCTTCAGTGGCAGTGTATTGGCACATGGATCTCTTAAAGTTGTGTAAATTGTTCATGTCTTCCTTGCTAATTTGGAAGAATGTCCACCAGCTCCCTCTTCTCTGGTTATCTCCATAGATGTGACACTTATTCTCCAAGCCTCCAATAAAAACACTGTCTGTATTGTAAGCTGCTCAACAATTCAGCAGCTCAAGTAAATAAAAACAGTAGTAGCAGATGTACAAGTGAAATGGCATCCAACTGCATTTCACCAACCATCTTGGAAAAGCAGCTCATGCAGAAAGGTTATTGCACAAAAAAAAAGACTGAGTTGTATAGATAAACCTGTTTAACTCAGCATTAGCAACAGTTATCAAGCTGGCTAAACACTACCAGGTAAACACAACGGGTCAGGTGCCTGAAGCTGTCACTTTTCCCACCGTGTACAGTGAGACCAAGCCAGAGAACAGCAATAGAAAGCAATAAGACCCTTCTTCTCACCCAGAAATGTGTGCTTACTCTTTTTGATTCCTCCTGTGTGGGTACTTGAAAAGTACTATAGAAGGGAAAGCTCTCACATTTTAGATCTGCAATGAGACACCATTTTATTTCATTAAAGGGTACTTCTCAAGAAAATGCAACTTTTAGAGTTTTTTCCTCACTGCTTTTTAGTGTCTTCCTGGATAGAAATACAGCTCCTCCTTTTCTAGTCTCTGTTTTGCTATTGGAATAGAGAACCTTGAAGTAAAACCTCTTCAGTTTTGAATACAAACACCCTCTTCAATGCTTAATGCAGTGTAACAGATCCAGTTTAAAGTGCAAAGACATTCACCTTAACTAATAGCTCTCATGTGGATGGATGAGATTTACATTGGTATAGCCAGTTCAGACGTTCCTTGCCTAGAATTGTCAGAAAACTTTGTGAAATATTATAACACCAAAACCTGATCACAATTACTTGATGGCTGCAGGTATAAACTGGTGAGGTAAGCTCAGCAACCCGTCCACCATCAATCATCTCAGCCTTCAGCAGCTGCATCTCTACAAACACAGAATCATGGCTGGAGGTAACTAGCTCCACTACCACCAACAGCTAATTTCAAAATTATGTTCCTGGGAGCATGTCCTTTGAGTGAGTTACAGATAATTTATGACCAATTCATCCCTATCTCCCTGTAGGCAAGGAAAAAGCACCTTTAAGGCACTAAGAACTGCTCACTCACTTCTGGTAGGTGTAACTGCACATCAGGAAAAAGTAGCTACACTGGTGATATCCTTCAGTAAAAAGGATCCACACTGCTGACAGTGACTGTGGCACCACAGAGCTTCAGCAGGGTAGAAGAGTCCTTATCCTAAGTTGTAACGGTATTCTGTGCCACCTGTGGTGACTGTCACGGTTTAAAGCAAGGCGGCAATAAATCATGCAAGACACTCCCTGTTACCCCCTCACTTTCCGCCACCCCCTTCCTCTAGATTGGAAAGATGATAGAGAAGATAAGGAGGAAAGAAGAGAGACTTAGACTTCATCTTGGAAAGGTTTTAAAGGCTTTTACTAATGCTACTAGTATACAGAGAATATATGCAACATATAAAAAAACCGAACTTGAATGCTCGCTGTGGAGTTGGCGTCACTCCAACAGCAGGAGCCGGGTGTGCGGAGCTGGCGGCTCCAGCAGCTGCAGCTCAGGCCCGCAAAAGTCATGGACGGGACTTCACAGCAAACTGGAAACCGGTTGCAGGGATGTGGGGCTTGAGGATCACAGGCAGACAGGCAGGGTCCTCTCCAGATGCCGACCATGGTCGAAGAGAGCTTGACCCTCGTGATCACCCTCTTATACATGAGGTATGATGATTATGAGATGGAATATTTAATTCGTCGATTTAATTCACCTGTTCCATCCACCCCTCAAGTACAGATGTGACTATTTGACACAAATGCCACAAAGCTCCGAAACTAATTTCAAGGACACATAACACAAAAGATACAAGTGAAAACAGGACTTTGCTTTATTTTTTTGCAGCCTGGCAAACGCAAGTCACAGACCTGCAGAGAGCAGCAGGAGGAACACAGGCCAAGCCGTCCTGTTTCCTGAAGACTGAGAACATGAAGAATGAAGATGAAGACCAAACACACGCAAAAGAAGGAGGAGAAGTTGTGTGGTACCATGGGGTATTTTCCAAAGTGTGACACGCAGCAATGACAAGCTGACTTTTGGACTTCCGAAGCTTGCTCCACCACTGGGCTTCTTGCCAGGGGTGCATGACAGGCGCTCTCATCCCTGCCCAGTGCTTGTGTTGCCCACAGGGAGAGCTGACAAGTGGCAGCTGCGGATGGTGCAGCGCACCTGAAGCCCCTTCAAGCATGGGCTGCTCTGGACAAGCAAGAATCCCTAGGGAAATGGAGCCCAGGGAAGAGCAGAGCTGGCTCCTGCTGCAAACTTGCCCTGGGTAAGAGAGACCAAGAGATCCAGGATACCAGCGGTGCCTTGGAGGTGCAAGAGCAGCGGGCAGAAACTGAGGGGAAAGGGCTCAGAGGAGCCCTGAACAGGGGCTGTGCTCAATGCGACAGAGGTTGAGAAGCAACACCCGGGAGCACCCTCGGGGCCCGCCCTGGGAGGCCATGGAGGACCCCCGGGAGCACCCTTGGAGCTCAACCTGGGAGGCCATGGTGGACCCCGGGAGCACCCTCGGCGCTCAACCTGGGAGTCCAAGAAGTTCCTCCCCCCGGATGTGGGGCACGAGGGCCACCTTCGTGGAGCAGGAGCAGCAGGCACCCAGCCACAATGGCCCAAAGGTGGCCCAGGGCCGAGGAGCCGTGCTCACTGCTGCATAGGAAGGCAAAAAACCCATGGAGACACTTGATACTCACATGGGAGAAAAAAAGCCTTCCTCCCCCCAGCTGCAGGACATGAGAGGCCATCTTCGTGGTGCATGAGCAGCAGGCAGGAACCGAGCCAAAAGGGCTCAGAGGAGCTCTGCAAAGTGGTCATGCTCCATGCTGCAGAGGAAGGCAAAAAACCCCCGGGGACCAGTGCCAATCTGCCCCAGGGGAAAAAATTCCTTCCTGACCCCAGTGCTGGCGATCGGCTGTTCCCTGAGCATGTGAGCCAGACTGGCTCCTTGTCCCACAGGTTGGTCGTGCTGCCCAGGAGATGCCCAAGCCCTATCCTATCCTGTCCTGTCCTGTCCTATCCTATCCTATCCTCCCTTGAGCTGGAGCCATCTCCCGCACTTCCGACAGTGCCCAAATGCCTCTGAGCTGATGGACCTTGGGGGCAAGAATCCTTCCTGTGCCTGGTGCGACACCAGTGGGTGTTCCAAAGCACTGCAACCCCTTGCAACTCCTCTACCTCCTATTTCTTACGCCTCCTGAGCCTCTTTCCGCAGGGGATGAGGATGGTGAGCTCTGCTTTGCTCCTCCAGAAGGAATTCCCTTGGTCTTGCCGCTGCTATCCAGCTGAAAAGGATTTCCATCCATGAGCTGAGTTTGGAAGGTGGCCCTGCCAGCAGATCGCCTTGCAGTGGAGAACCTCCAGCAGCCTCATGCAAGCTCTTCCTCCCTCAGCCCCTGCCCTGTGATTCCACCAGCTCCTCAAGTGCTTCCTCCGGGATGTGTTGGGGCTGCCCCCGGGCCAGCTCTGGCAGTGGACACAGGACCCGGCTGCTCCTTTTGATCCTGCCCCAGGGGCATTGTGACCTCAGCGTTGCTGGGTGGTGGCCCAGTGACATGGGGGACAGAATCCCACCTGTGCAGCCCCGCCCACCACAGCTCTGCCCAGCACCCTTTGGAGGAAGCCTTTGGGCTACTGCTGGCCCCGAGGGGATAACAGGGATAACAGGAGGCGGTTTCAGCAGCCGCAGCCTGGAGAAATTCCAGAGTTTAACCAGAGCCATAGGCTGAGCTGGACAGTGCCAATAGACCAGCATGGGAACGAGAAACAAGGGAGCGGTGGTGACACTGATGTGTGGTGGAAAGACAGGTCGTGTTCAGGCCTAGAACATTTGGATCCATTGTCAAAGCATGGTCAGGCAAATGCTGCCTCTTCCAAACAGCAAAAATAGCTCCCTGCTGCGATCCCACTGAATCCAAGCTGTGCAGCTCCTCCATTAAACACACCCATTGGCCAGATTTATATGTGACACAAAATCCACTTCAGCCATGCCAGAGTTAAAACTCAGAAATGTGCAGCCACCTAGAAGAACTTAGCTTAAAGGAAAAATCACTAAACAAGAACTGGTCTTGTTTTTAACAAAACCAGGACAGTCCCTCACCATAAGTGCTTTATGAATATAACTATATACATGGTGACTATACATTTTCTTCTGGTTCCTACCTGGGTGCTTTCTACAGATCAAGCATATCTACACCTAGCGTATTTTTTCCAGAACTTTATCCTTCAGATGAATACCTGATTAGCTTCTGCTCTCTTGGGCTGTTTTTTCTGCTGTTCGTTTCTGATTAGGGTCCTACTCTATCACCAGTATTGCCAACCAGGTATGCCGTTCCCATGCAAAAGCTGGTTTTCAGTGAGGATTTCTTCCTCAGTCATTGTGTCATCTAACCTACGGGACATCTACAAGTAGCTAGCGTGCACTTCACGCTCCTCAATTTTTGATCAACTGTTTTAGCAATATTTATGAAGTCCTTCCCTTGACATCAAGGAACATCCCTACTACAAAGAATTAATTGTTTTTAAAGAAAATATCTTCCTGCTTTTCTCTTCCTAACTCTAGTACAACCAGGTCCAAAGTTTTATCATAGTTCTTAACTTCCTTTGCTAGTCGGTTATGATTTTTCCCTATTAATCTGTTCATTAAGTTCCTTTTCAAACCAGTGCCTCTCTCCTGACTCGGCAATGGTCATCAGTCAGGTCCAGGACTGGCCCAGCATATTATGAAATATGTGAGCCATCGTCCTGCCAGGCAGCATGGCAAAAACCCTATTAACACACCTTGTTAATACACGTATAAACCTATCCCAGGTTTTCCTTTCCTGTCCTAATATGCCATTCTGTCTTTTATTCCTCACTGCTCCCTCTTCCTGCTCTAGGGAAATATCTTATTCTGACTGTTCTTATAACTATTTAATATCCATGACCTTTGGTTTGAAGATTTTGGTAAAAGAGCTAGATATCACCATTCAAACCAACTAGTGCTCATTTTGCTAGTCCTGCTGCTCTCTCATTAGTCTGCTTCCGCAGGGGAAGTGACAGCTCGGAGTCTGTCCAGCATTCACAGATAACAGGATCAGTCTTATGACCACTTTCTTTTTTATTTTGGTGAAAGCACTTCTACCATATTGGAGCTAACAGTGACTGTAAAAATGGATAAATTTGCCTAGTCTCCCTTCAAACTGTGAAGTGCCACGCAATTTTCTCCAGCATGGAGCTGCACAGAATATTCCACTGCATGAGGAGTCGCCCACAAGGTTTTACTTCTTTCGAACCTCTCTCCATACACCTGAGCTCTCGCACTGGCACATGCAATATGCAGTCAATTCTAATCTGCCTTACCTGTGCCTTTTGCGATTTTGTCGTCTCTTTTGCACACTGAAGAGTCCTGCCTTATTTCGACATTACATACCTTTAACCATCCCTGTTGTCTATGAACCCTTTCTAGCTCTACTCCATCCTATCTGAGATTATGAGACAAGAAATGCATACACTATTAAAGATCAGAGTGATCCAAGGTTATTCTCTACTCATGTCTTGACCATTCCTAACATTTTGTCTGTTTTGGTTTTTTTAACCAAAAAGAAAAATGAACACTGAGCTTTTGTTTCCTTAGGATCTGATGAATTCCAAGACGTTTCTCTGGAGAAGCAGCAGTTAGCTCAGAGCCCATGAACATATAACCTGATGTTGGGTTTTTTTCCCTATATACACACTCTTCTATAGCCTGCAGTGAGGAAGTTACACCAGAACTAACACAGGAGTTAGTGCACTTTTAACATGTTGTTTCTCTTGTGTGCACTTACAGAGTCCTGAATGGAGCCAGGAGTCAGGGCTGCTGCTTTCTGGCTCCATTTACAGAGTAAAACAAATGGACTAAATCCAACTGTGGATATACAGTAAGATGAAGTGAAGCCACACGCATGGGTGTTGGGGCAATTCACATCCCATCTTCTCAGGAGGGCAGAACAGAAGCGAGCAGGTTCTACCTTCATACCACCACTACCAGAGAGCTCACTGATTCCTATGTGGGAAATATGACACAAACACCTCAAATAAGTTACTTTGTCTCAAGAAGAGCTTACACTCTTAGGAGACAAAGGCAGAAGAAAAGTGTGGGGAGTGACCTTCCAAGAATACACAGCAAGCTAGAGTAAAACCAGGATAGGTAGCTCCACCTCTAAGCCATGTAAGGGTCGTTTTTGCTGCCTGTCCTGATCAGAAGCCAATAAAATATCAGAGGAATGAGGCTAGTCACTTTTTGTTCTAAGAACAATTACTCGGGCTGGTAAACAAAGACTTCTATACGGAGAATGCTTTTCTGTTGTTGCCATTCAGATTTCTTGTCAGTGTCACCCAGAGTCAAACTCTGCTCTCGTGCCCTGCTAGAGAGAGGATTTCACAGTACAAACCAAAACCACAGACTTGGAAAAATGAATGGAAACTTTGCATATAGCCAATAGGACTGAGGCTAACACATTTGGTAAAGAAATACACTTATAAATATTTGAGATGTTATTTTCTTTTCATGTTGGTTTGGATTTCTTTCCTTTTTATCCCTGACCCTTCTCTCATCCCTCTCATCCTCTTCCACCTCAGTATACTTAGAAAAGCACCTGTGCCAGACAACTTCAAGCAGAGCTGCGGCAAAAATTCATAACATGCAGGAGCCAAGAAAACATCTCCATTCCAAGCTGTGTGCATGCATAGGCGGACCCGAGGTGTCATCTTGGGCTGTCAAATAAAGCATGAATGTACATAGTGAATCAAAACATTTTAAATGAATTGTTTTGTTTTCACTCACTGCCTGGTAGGTGCACCTGTGCTCCTTCTCAGTTCCAGATGATATACATCTTTGTTTTCCCATTTAATATTCAGCATATGAGACTCACACATAGAAAAATAAAAATAAAAAGGGAGAAGCAGGAAGACAAAATAGTTCTGTTGTTGTTTTGGGGTGTTTTTTTTAAGTCACTTCAGAATTAAAAGTTAAGGCTAAGGTCATGCACACAGCCCAGAAAGACTGCACAATTATCAGTAAGGCTTGCATAATAAATGAAAATAGTGGATAGGAGAGCAGAACACCGAAGATTTTGGGAAAGAGGCTGCATCTCACGCACTGCCAGTGGGACCATGGGTGTCCATAGCATAAGCAAAGGTGATTCTTTGAGTCTAACAAGGAAAGGGGTCTGTCTGGTGTCTCTTGTGACTGTAATGCATTTCTCCTAAGGTGCAGCTGAAATATATTGTAGCTTCTGTTGTCCTGAAGCAGGTGGATGTGCATGAAAGACCACAAAAGTAGTCAGCTATCCCACAGGCATCCTGGCAAAACAAGATGCCACCACACTGAGAGAAAGCAATAAAAATTGGAGAGGGAGAGGGAAGGGTTTCTGCAAACACAGGCTCCCTCATAACCAGCAAATCCTTTTTTCATCTTTTCTTTTGCTAGCATGCAGTGTCAGGAATCAAACTGCACTGTCCTTTTGGCAGCAGCTCCTGCTAGATGTGAGCAGTGAACTTGCCCTGCGCTCCAAGATAAAAGTGTAAAAAACTGAATTGGAAGCTACTCCTAAGAGCACAAGCTGTTAGAGCAAACTAAACCAGAGCTGCTGTGTTTGTTTTCCCTTTAGGATATCACTACAGTATTTTTCAGTGATGGCTTCATACCCTGAAGCCCCTGAACACTGGAGGGAGAGATCCTAAGTTTTTTCCTACTGACTTCAGCAAAGCCCTCTCTGAATAAAATCTAAGAGTTAGTTGACTTCCTGAAGAGGTTAGTAAACTATTTTCAGTATTGTTAGTATTTAGCTGAAAGTAAGATCTTACAAAAGCTTTACATAAGAGCAAGGTTTTTAGGCTTTGTTTCCCTTTGGTTGCCGAAGTCTAAAAGGATAAGTGTAGGTGACAGTGACATGCATGAAAAATCTGTCAAGGGACTGAGAAAAAACTTGACTGCAGTTACAGGTCTTTGTTTTGATACACACTAAGATTCAAGTTAATTAATCCTGACATACCCTATTCCCATATATCACACGTAATAGCTGCTGCCAATGTGCTTTTTTTTTTCTGAAACTCTGAATGTGTACCCACCCCATCTCCCCCAGTGCCTTGTTTATTTCCATGTGCTCACATTTTGAGCAAAGGACTGGGTGAAAACCACCAAACCAGCTAAACTCACTGCAGAGGGCAAAGGAAATGTGACTGAGCCATACTCTGTGTTAAAAGCAGGTAATATTGTGGACAATATAAAGGCACAAAGATTTAGAAAGGACACGGTTACCAGTGTTCATTTGGGAATGAACTGCACCTGAAGCTATGCCCTTCAGCAATGCATTGAAATGGAAATTGCTAATTACAAAGCTGTTCTAGGGGCTAATCAAGTAAAAGTCTCCAGCATCCTTATTGCATTCAGATGGTAAGTAGGTTGGTGCCATGGACTTGGTAATAGTTGATCCTTCTGTTCTTGTCCACTAATGAAAGGAGTCTTTCATCAGGGAAGAGCATTCAGCCTTTGGGGAAGCTGCCTTCCATAGATATATCACGCTCTCCCCACAAAAAGCTGGCATTAGAGCTAGTGGTGGCCCAAAAAAAAGATTACAGTAGAGTAACGAAACATGGGGTCAGAAATGAGAGAGTGCATAGCAAGGATTTTCTCACTAACAAAATGAAAGCTTCAATATTTCACTTCAGAGAGCAGGGGCCAACAGAAGTACATCCTCTCTTTATCACTTCAGTAGACAGAGGCATTATTAAGGTCACTGAGGTGTAAGGATGGGAAGCTGGAGGCCTGAAACTGTGCCTCTGTATACTTGAAAACATAAGCTTTTAAGGGAGTATCAGCAGGTAGCAGCTGTTTTAAATTATATATATATAAAAGGCAGAACTGAGAAGCAATAAGGTAAAGAGAGATGGAAGATGAACCCAAAACAGGAAAGCCCCTTCCACCTTGGAGCAATATGTGAAGATGCGTTTCAAGTGCCCCTGAGTCTTTTCACGCTGTTACATGAAAATCTGTAAGGGAATCTGGAAATAATTGCTTTGGCTTTGGTGATGACAGAGCATCTAGTACTGTCCAGCTGAAATTGCCTCCTTACTTTCTTCTTTCTTGCTGTCTCTGGCTATGTGGTTCAGTTGTTTCCATACTTGTCCTATGATGCCTGTATTTTTGACTCTCACAGTATTAACAGGAACATATACAACACCCGATAAAAAAATCTTCAAATCCTGTTGAGCGGCCTTCATTAAAATTCTATTAATATCTGTTTGTCTCACACTGTGAATAAATTGTTAACACTTCCATGTTCTTCTAAACAAAGCCAAAAATACAGCAATATCTTTCTGAAAACCACTTGACACATACAAGAACAGCCAAGTTCTTGATGGAGCATGCTACATTTTCTCTAAGAGGTCTACTATTGAATATTCTGGCAGCTTAAGCTGTTCATCTAAACAGTAAGTGCGGTGAAAATGGATGCGGCATTTCACAATGTAGTTGAGGATCTGTCTACATGAGTCACAGATACTGAGAAAAGGAGGACACAGGCTAAAAACAAAATAGTTCTTCAGGCCCTTGACTTTTACTTGCTGTCAAATACCTCCATAACCCTTGGAGTGAGATCATGATGTTCCAGATAGCTTGAAAAAGGATACTAATTTTGTAAACTTATGTGTATTTAAAAGCTTTCTCCTTTTGCCGTTGTCCCTCACAGACAGCACAACTTCTGCTCCTGGGTTAGGGCAGAGTATAAAGGGAACCCAAGTGATATTTTCTAGCAGCACTGCTATGTGCCTTTACTATTTTGCAGAAGAACAGGAAAACATTTGCAAATCAAGTACACAGTAGTTTCTTTGAAAAGGCTAATCTAAGTAGGAGAAACTGAACACTGGCCAGGTGACTCAGAGGACAGGAGTCTTCAGTTTCATGTCAGGCGTAAATATGTTCACAGAAGTCTGTATGTAACTTAAGAGAGTCTTACTGCAGCTTTACCAGTTAAAGAAACAACAGATCTTTCTGATGCAAAAGTCCATGCAAAAAATTCCATTGTTCCAGAGAAATGTTGCTCTGCTAGGCAAAATCAGAATTATTTGGTTTTAGCTAAGCAACATAGGGCTTCCCCTTATCCTTTTCCAACTTTCTTGTATCTCTAGTGCTTCTTCATTTGTCTTGTTATCCAGTATCTTCCATATTTTTCCCCTTATCACTCTCTTCTCCCTTCTCTCCTGCTCCAGAGAAGCTGCTAGTTTAGCACGTGTAGCGTGATCAGCTTAGATTAGTGCACAAATGTTCTCAGGGGTCTTCATGTGTTTTCTCAGCAAATCTGAATGAATCTCAAGTCTGGTTATTTTTAGACCCCATTACCTCTGAGCGTGGGCAAATCCTGCACAAGCCACGCTTCACTATGCTCTAAGCCCCTGCTGCAGTGGTCTGGCAGGCTTGAGATCAGCACTGGAAACTATAGAGCTAAATCCAAAATAACTTTTTACCACAGATCAGCATGAACCCTTCAAGGATACTTACTCTTGACCTTTACACTAACCTGAAGAATATGCTCAGTGAAGACCTTTCAAGACATTGAGCTTTGCAATTTAGATCACTAGTAGGACTTCGTTGCCAAGCCAGGGAAAATGTTACCTAACTGCTTGCCCAATTTACATTGACCTGAAATAACTTCAAATATAGAATTTGTCAAGAGTTTGTGAGTAGACTGACACAATGGAAGGAAAGCAAAATATCTCACCATGCATGGTTTGACTCACCACTGACTCAGGTGAAACCTAAATTCTTATGAATATTTAAAAGATGTAAAATCTCAAAAGAAATCAACAGGCCTGTATCATGAGCTCTATTTATTTCCAGATGCTCTGCCCTTCATTCACAAAGGTGATCCTATGCCGTGTTTGGCACCAGCAGGACCATTTATCTGCTAAAATACACTTCTTGCTAGCTCTCTTGGTTTATTGCCAGGTACTGCTTTGCACATGTAGTCAGGTTACAGAAGTCTTCAGAGGACTTAGTGCACTGGCCATGAACAGAGTGTTTAGTCATTCACACAGATGATCGAAACATGTAAAGAAATGTCAGCAATGTCAGCCTACCAGCCTGCGTGCATATATCAGGACCTCAAAAGTTGATAAACCTAGTCTCTGTGAGTTAAACAGAGAGGAGCTGTGTTTTTTTCAGCTCTTTTCAGCCCACAAAGTACTCCAAATTTCATCGATACTTGTAGAGATGGTTGAATTTCTCACTGAAAACTAAATGGTGCACCTATTTCCTCAAGTCTTGCAGGATTCACTGTAAAAATTCACAGTCCATCCACACACAGTAATTTGGCCTTGGAGAAATTTTCCTCATCAATGAATATGCTGCTTCTTTTCTTCTGAGTTTCCAAATATATATTGAAGGAGCATCCTGTTCCCAGGGTGTTTCCTGGGAAAATCACCTTTCAGAGGAGAAGCAAGGATGGAATCCAACATGTTGCATCCACAAACAAATGAAAGCAAAGCAAAATATAACAGAAATAGGAAACAAAGTACATACCTGACACTTATTAGCATGACAGAGGCTAGAAAAAATCCTGGGCTGAGATTTTACTGATCCTGACAAGGGCGTGGCAAGTTGCAAAGTAGGAGGAGGGTGGATATTTCGTCAGGAATTTAGTCAGCATGGTGCTGCTCCCCAGTGAAGCAGTCCAAACACTTGCCCACAGAACTGAAATGTATCCCAAATCTGCTTTGAGCTGTGTTAATCCATGTATGTTCATGTATGCAAGTGTCTATGTAGCACAGGCCAGACATCCCACAGACTGGCCCTGACCAAGATCTGCAGAAACAACAAGCATGTAACAATAGAAAAAAAAGCAAAAGTGTCGTTGTGCAGAAAGAGAAAAGCATTAACACTACTGCTAGGTAACTCTTTGGACAATGGAACAAATCACACAACACTGTCTCATTAAACCTGAGCACAAAGAGGGGGATCCTGTGAATCACTCTGAGCACCTTCAGTGGCATCTGAGGGCACACAGCATCGTACAAGAACTGAGCCAAAAAGCCAGCAATTAAAAGAAACCTATTCATTAAGTTTTCTTGCTCATACAATGATTTAAACCCAGAGCCGTATAAGACAAGCATTTCAGCACATTATAGTCTCACAAGACTCCAGCAGGTCCAGCACATTCCTTCTCATCATTCTTGCAAACACTATAAGGGGAACATAACCACTATTTAATACTCTCCAGTTTGTTTATTCTTAGTGTTTGTGATTCCTCTTATAAAGCTTGGAAACAGCATTTCTGCCTCAACAGATTTTATCTTTTTCCATTTGGCCAACAATATTTCTGCTATCACATGGTGGGAGACAAGACAGCTTTGTTTGGTTTGCTTCTTTGTTTCTGCACTGGCAGCCCTGATTTGCCTTTCTTGCAGTTATCAAATGAAGTGAGAACCATTAGCATCTCTAGTGCAGGACGCTGAGAAGATGTGACCTCAGCCTGCTTTGCCTTTTCTTAGGGAAACATGAGAATTTTCTCCTTTATCCAAACATCTTCCTTCCATTAGAAGACAGACTAAGCAGAGAGATTCATCTCACCTAACCTTTGTACTCACACATGCTCCTTAGAATTCTTTTGTAGACAACAGAAAGAAAACGGCATTTGCATACCATTGCTCCATTTACTGTGAAAATATGTACAGCATAGTCATGCTACTGAATGTGTGTCTCCATTCATAGCAGCAGTCAAGGCTGACTGCTTAGATGCACATGACTATTTTGTACTCTCAGAGTTATATGAAGTCCAGCCAAGGCATCCTGAACCCACAAAACCACAGAGCACTAGAAGAGAAGCAAGGCTGC
The DNA here is from genome assembly GCF_037038585.1 of Patagioenas fasciata. NCBI lineage: Eukaryota > Metazoa > Chordata > Aves > Columbiformes > Columbidae > Patagioenas > Patagioenas fasciata. The sequence continues at coordinate 116,058,722 of NC_092521.1, read as the reverse complement.
CCCTGTGAACAAAGCTAGTATTTTCAGTCTCTGTCTTCTGAAACATTAGCGAAATGACAAACGTAGATGGCACCTTGTAAGCTTTACATTTCCACTCTATTTTCAACACTAGGAATCAGCTGATGAAAGAACAGAAGTAGTTGAATTTGTACAGCTATATTATTGAGCCCTCACTATCCTCTCTTACACGGCTGTTTACACCATAAAAAGCTTTTATATGCCGGTATAAAACACAAGGCAGCAAGGAGCCAGGCTTTGGAGTTAAAATCTCTGCAGTTCTCCAGAAATGGATGGGAGCCAGCACCTGGGAATCCCAGAGCCATGGAAGTGCCCTGACTTCCAACAGCCTTCCACCCCTTGGACATACTCTTGCAGTTGTTGCTGCAAACTCAGCCAAGCAGGATGTAGCACAGAAGCTCACATTGTTTTTCACCTTCTTTTTTTTATGTTATTGCCATACCAGGTTAGTCAATTTTCCTGTTTATTCACCTTGATTATATTCTGTTCAGTGCAGGAGGAATCACTCTGGGTTCAGACAGCCCATGTAAATGCATAGCGTACATTTTTATTTTCAGCATGGACAGCTTACAGCTCTGTAAAATACCGATGACTGTCGCATGTTGGAGGATGCTGGCATTTCATAGTAACTTGCTTCAGAGATACAGATTCATTTCCAGTTTAGTGAATTAAAGGATCAGGCCTTGTGGATGCAATCCAAGGAGAGAGAAGGGGGTTGGTGACCTCATTTTGTTACTTTCAGTGGAAAAGCATCTATGCTGTTGCATAAAACAGTGAAAATGTAAACGAGGTGTGAACTCCTTTCACATCTCATTTAGGTAACAGATGAGGCATGAAATGCATTTCACAGGCACGTGTACCAGAGCAGTATGCTAAGGCTTGTAACAATGAAAAAGTCCTTTTTTCACACACAAGCACCCCTCTTCAGAGCACTAGATTAGCTCTGAAAGCACGTGTGAAGAGGAGAAATATAATAAAAAAATGGCATGTTGGCTGCTTTTATTAGCTCTCAAAATATTTTGGATAGTAATCAAAGTTCCTGGGGTCTTCTGTCATTGCAAAGACTGATTCTTTTTTTTCTTTTCCCACAAAACGAGTCACCTCCAGATGGTACCAGACAATGAAAATAAGTAAGTAAACATGAAGTCTCTGCTCCTAGCAATGAGATTCTGAACCAGAAAGCAGATTCAGTTCTCCCAAAGCACAAGGAGCTAAAGTGTCAGGCAGAAAAGGCCCTCAGTCATTTTTCCAAAAATACAGGTTGCAAGAATGTCCTTGCCAATCACACAGCAGATGTAACATCAGAGCACTTCTTTAAATTTCTAAAACATGCACAGATAAGGTACAGAACACTTCACTCAGGTTTAAGCTAGATGAACATAGCTATGAATTAAGTTGGAAAGATATGGAAAAAGCCAATGTCTTTATTAAAAAAAAAAAAAAAAAAAAAGGTTGTTAAAACAAGGTATTCTAAATTAGAGAGACTCTAGGATGAACTATACAACCCAAGGAGAGGTATTCAACCCCTTGATATGAAGTCAGCCTAGAAGAATATTTGCTGGCAGAGAGTCAGAGGAAAATCTGAAATGTATTTCGATGCCAGTGGCACAGTTGAAAAGTTCAGCAAAGGACACAGTCATGAGGAGAACTTCACATGCTAAGGGCAGCAGAAATGTAGACATCCAAGACGAAAGAAACGCAAAGTGAAGCAAAACTTCTTTCACATCACAATGGTAAAGCAGTTCAAAAAGTGTTTTGATTTTTTTTAAACCCTACCAAAAGTCACTTCAGATGTCTTCAGCATTTATACCTTTTAACACAGAAAAAGTTTGAATGTACGTGTTCACAATTCGAAGTTCTTTTTCAATTTTGTGTCAACTGGCAACTACTAAAAAAATGAAAGAAATAGCATTTCACTCAAGCACAATTCTGTTCACTGAAATGTCAGTACTTCTATAAACATTAGAAATTAACTTAAAATTAATTGTGTTTTATTCAGCGCTAGAAGGTGTTTCTTAGAAAGCACTGTGCATCAGTAGTGCTCAGAGCCCCAGGAGGAGTGGACCTTTCTCTCCTGCTCTATAGGCTTTGACTTACAGTTTCTTACAGAGTGTACATTTTTAATCCAAGTAGGGCACAAGTCAGGTACACACACAAACTGACTACTGATGAATAATGACTTTGCAATACTTGAGATAATAGCTCAAAGAACCAAATAATTTAGACATTACACAGGCAGAACCTCTACTAATTTGAGACTGAAAGGGAAATTTACCTTAATAAAACCTGCATGATAAGGACACAAATTGCTAAGAAACTAAAAGACTGAATAGAGAAACAAGTAAAGGACTCAGAGTTTTGAGCAGTGCAGAAATGACCTGGAGGAATGTTGCTAAAGATACAGATAAGTCATTGCAAACATTTTTCTTCTTGTGCATCTCCCTCCAATTTAGAGTGCAATTGAGTGCTGTTCTTAAATATAAACACTCCCTCCTTCGCTCTGTTCAATCTAATTGGTAAATGTCAGCCCTCCTGGCCCACCGTCATTCCCTCAATTAAATGATTATGGATCTCTTGGCCGACTCATTTTCAAGGCTGCAGGCAGCTGCCTTTCCTGCCTGCGTGCTAAGTTAGCCCTGCTCCCACCTCCCTCCTCAACCCAGCTAAGCAACTCCCAAATTTCTCTTGCTCCGTTCATTCCCCTCCTCCCAGCTCCTTCACACCAGCTAGTTTACGTCTTTCCTTCAACACTTCTTCCTCCATCTTTTTCCTACCCCTTCTTTAGGTTCCTTGTCTTGAAGAGAAGCTGCCAAATTAACTGTGATTAAGTTATAAAAGACGTACCCATCATTAACCATTTCACATGAGATAAATGCTTTCTGACCACCTGCAAAATGAGGGGATATTTTTCAAGTTTTAGATCCTTCTGCATGACAAGAGGGAGACAGAAGATTAAGTGATACATTGTTTAGAAGCAGAGTGCTTAATTTATATTTAACTAATAATTAATAGATGTATTGTAAGTAAGAAACTAAAAAATTATAACTAACATCATCAATTATTTCTTAGTATAGAGGTATTGTATGTCAAAATTTTCAAAAATTGTAATGCATATGTAATAATTATGTGAATATAAGCAATGCAAGAGCATCCAGTCATTGGAGCATTTATGAAGGATGATCCCCAGTGTTCCCTGGTGCTGTTAAAATAAAGAATGCTGCTTAACAGTATAATTGACTCTGCTGTTAAGTTTAGTCCTCCGCTTCAGTCTCACCCCATCCTTCTCACTGAATACCTTTTCCGCTCTTTATCTTTGATGGCCCTGTTTTGCAGACTCAGCCGTGCCCCACAGCATCCATACACAGCTGAGAACTGTCCACAGACACCTGCAACCTCTTACCTGCACGCTCCTGATTCATACCACAGCCAGGCTGATCCTTCAAAGTAGGTCTGCTGCCAATTAATCTCACTTTCAAGAGTGACTGTCATGACACAACATGTCACCAGTCCTCTGGAATTCACCCTCTTTTGATCTCTGCATGGAAATGGATTCACGGGAACATAGTCCTTATCTGCCCTTTATAGCTGTTTTTCTCTAGAACCATGTAGTGTTTCACTCACCTTAGCAGATGAGCATCCCATGGACAGTAGGGACCCTGGACTTCACACTGTAGCTTCAAACCACATGGTAGAAGTGTCAATCTTTATATCTCTGTGTCTCCTCTTCCTGTAAATTAGTTCATCTGTCTAGATAAATGGCAGCCATCCATAGATCGTCTCAGAAGCATCACAGCCTCAAAGATAAAAGGATCAGAAAATTAGTTGTTTGGAGACAACCATTGTCATCATTTGACTGACTCTCAGACTACTGTCCATTAAACTTATTTGTCAACAGGATGGAAAGACCAGAGGGTCCTTTAAGTCTTTGTGTGGAGCATTCAAGGCACTTCAAAATGGCATCTCAACAATTTTTTTTATTTTTCCAATTTGCTACCAGCATTGCTTTTGTGTTGTATCTTCTGCAAGGTCATCACCTGAGAAGTGCAAATTGGCTGGCCTGTTGGCAGAAGCAATTCAGCCAAAATCATGGGGTGTATCTGAAGGGCCAGCAGCAACCCAGGCATAAGCACTGGAAGAGCAAACGTCAGCTTCCAAATTCAAGAAAGTAACCACTAAGAAACACACAAAAGATGTATTTTTTAGATTAGGGAGAACCAAACAGAGTAACCTAGGCAGTGGAATATGATGGGAATACCCTGAGATTCACCCAAATTTTTCTGTTACCTCAATTGCAGCGTTATGGAGGAGGGACTCTGAGTTGCAGAGAAGCAGCCGATAAAGCTAACCCCTCATATTCCTTTCAGTGACACTCGACACACTTCTCCCTTACTATGACCTGCACAAATTGCTGACCTGATAAATTTGCCAATACTGTTTCGGGGATCAGGCAAAGATCAAGACTATCTCGCAGTGCTTTCTCTCTTGCTTCAGTGTTTGAATAGGTCTTGCTGCAGTTCTCTCAGCATGTGCAAACTTTGAGCAGTTAGACCTGTGCTTTAATCTGCACAGGGATGTCAGGACGGTACCTCTTTGCCTATAGAATGTGGGGCTGAATGGCTTTTAATTAGATATTCAAAGCCATTCAAAGTTTTACGTATTTTTAATGGCCTAGAAATTGTGCTTATTAGCATATTAGACTGCAGATGTAATGTCTGAGGACTACATTATTGTCGCAACTTCATGCATTGGCAAGATAGATCACCTTTCCAGAATACTCAATGGACAAATACCATTGTAAAAGAGAACCACTTACCCTCCATTACAGTAAGAGCAAAGATGCTGTGATGATGCCCTGCTATTTGTATTTTAACAAATGCACAGCATTAGACAATCATCCTACCTAATAAATCTACCGGTGCAGTAGAGCGCAAGTTTTTCAATGACCCATTACTTACCTGCTGCTTTTTGATCATTCGAGGTGTGTGTTGTGTGAGGTGCTGATTCAGAGAGTCAATGAGCTTCAACGGCATTCAGCAAACCTCCAAGTAATGTGATCTTAGCAGGTGCCCCTGCTCTGTGTTTCAGTCAATCAGAGGCCACTTTATCCATAACAAAGATGATGACAGAGAAACATAAAAGTATTATTGTTCTGCAAATATATTCTCAGAAACCTGATTTGCCTTGTAAAATATTATCTGTGAATGCTGGTCGGGAATCCTGCCATTGGGTAGGCAGCTGATTTTCTCAGTACTAATAATAAAGCTATCAAAGAATTGAAAAAAGCAGATTCTTTTGATTCTAAAGCCTTTAATTTGCAATCAAATACAAAACTTAAATGAGGAACACTCATGTTAATCTTGTTTTATCATCTGTCCATGATATACAACTTTCCTTTTTGTCTTTCATCCCTTCTTCCTACCCTGCATGCCTTTTTTTTAAATTTCCCTATTTTTGTCCCCTGAATCTCTGAGGTACTATTTCACCTTTAAAACTAATAAAACTCTTTAATCATCAAGCTGTTCATTCAAATATTTCTTTTTCACCAGTGTGGAGAACGAAGGTTTTCTTCACTTTCCTGTAAGGGATTTGCAACAAACATCCACTAATCAAGATAAATAGAAGAGAAATCACAACCTACCTGAGGCCAAACATTTCATACTTAGGTGCTCAATGACAAGCACATAAATCCATATGTAAGTAATCAAATAAGCAACCCAATTTAAAAAAAAATAAATGCAGAACTTCCAGCTATTGCCATTGATTTCCTTAGTCATTTTGTTTTCTCCATCGCTAGCGAAAACGTGAGTACGAGGCCTAATATTAGGTATTCACATTTGAAAATATTCACTTTAGGAAGACTGTTCAAAGAAACTTCTGCCCCGCTATAAGAAATGAAAAATACAAAAATTGGGCTTTGGGTTGACAAATGTAAATTATGGGATTAAGAAGATAACTTCCTGTATCTCGTATAACGTCAAACATACTGATACATGGTGCCATTGAGTTATGAATATAGACCTGAGGGACTTAAGGTAACTAGCAAATAAATTGTTCCTAATGATGGGTAGATCAAGGCACACAGGTCTGCAAAGTCTAAGATAACCACTGCATGATTTCACATTTGCTTTTGTAGCAGACAGCAAGAAAACTGTTACTATACTAAAACTCTTAACTTTGTCCCAGACTGGAGAGTTCTCAGAATGCCATTAATCGATGGGCCTGACCCTCTGATCCCTATTCAACTTATCCCACATGAGGGAAATTTTTAAATTCAGGCTCACTGGATTTTTGCAGGCAGCTGGTTCACATTGTTTCAAATACTATAATAAACTCCAAGGAAAACAAAATCTTGGAATGGGCCAGGGAATATGGAAAGACCTAGAAAGTATACAAGAGTGATAGTTTGCATCCTATCTATCTGAAATCAAGTTCATTGATACCACAGCAAAGCTTCCAGTGATTTCCACAATGTAGGAACAGACCCCTTTATGAAAGTACTAAGAATTCATAGCTTCAGAGACTAAAAATACAATCTACAACTCAAAAAAAAAAGAAAGGGGAAGGGGCAGAACATACCAAAGAGCAACCAGTTGCCAAGTGGTTTGGTTACAGCTAAACTACCAGGCCTTTGATTTTCCTTCAGATGTTTCCCAGGTGGCTACAGAATCTTCCAACTTAAACCTCTGTGCAACTCCAGCAATATTGACACACAGGAAAACTACCCATATCCAACTGATCTTTGTGTGACTGAAAATACATGATGCTGTTTACTCAGGAATATTATTAGTCTCTGAGCTCCAGTTGTTAGAAAACATTCATCACCAGAATCTCGTATAAAAATCGCGAGAAGACAGCAAATATGATGAGGCAATGTTCTCAGTTTTTCTTATGCAACTGCCTCTCGGGACTAATTAAAGTTGCTTTTGTAATTCACAAGCTATAAATTCTTTCAGATGCTTTTGGAAACTGTGTAATCTCCTCGGCAAGATTCTGCTTTGTGCTGATGCAGCATGTAACAATCTGTCTGATTAACAGAGAGGAAAGTCGAGCGCAGTAACTGAATAATGCCAACCGGTTTGTTAATTTGCTGTTTCCCTTCCTCACTCACTTAAGGTTAATTGTACATCCTGCAGAAGTCTGCACTCCATTCTCCTGCTATACTTTTTTAATTAGCTTAATAACTTCATCTTATTTAATGACTGACCATAGCTAAGAGCTGGAACTAAGTATGCCTGTATTGCAAAAAGAGCAGCTCAAAGCAGGTAAAGATTGGATACCAAAATGCAGGTGAAGATTGGATACCAAAATGCAGATATTCTTTCATTTTCAGAGGGGAAGGAAAGGGAAAGGGAAAGGGAAAGGGATTATAACCACAGATTTAAGTCCCACTCGCAATGTATCCTTCCTTGTGGGTAGGTAGGACCCATCATTAGACACATTAAGTGTGCACCAGAGCACTAGACAAATCTCCCAGTCATAGATTTTAGCAGGATCCAACCTCCTCAGAGTTACCCCTACAGGGGAAAGTGGGCCAACTGCGAGGTGTAAGGCATGGCACAGGCAAATTTGATGCGTAAATCTAGATAACCAAAAGGACTCGTCATTCTTCTGGTGCATCTCTTACCTACACAGGTTAGAGGCAAAATACAGAGAAGGTTGTGCATAAACAGACCAGCAACAGAAAAGGTATTTTTTGCTGAGGTTAACACTAAGGAAAATGAAGATGAAGATCAGTGTGGGAAAAGTGGGAAAAACAAGAAAGAAGAGAGAGAGAGAGCATCAGCAGCAGAGAGTGGAAGAGCTATCCATGGCCACCCATACAGCTGGCCAAAATCCAGCTGTGGAAGCAAGGAGTAGGCTCTGAAAGAAAACTGGATGTAATGGAAACAGTTGAGGGACATGAGAATCTGCAAAACCAGTATCTTAGCAAGATTTTTCAAGGAGGACAGTCTATGATTTAAAAGAGGCAAGTTTTGAAGAAAGAAACAATATGTTTATTAGACAAGATTGATACCACTTAAAAAAAAAAAACACTCTTACATTCTTCTCTTTTTTTTTTTCCAATTATACCAGTCAACCTAATAAAATATATTATAATTCCTTCCAAACCATCTCTCTCTCAAATTCTGAGAAAATCACAAGCACAATAACTTTTACTATCACACAGAGTTGAAAATATCATGTTTAGATTTTTCTGTAAAAATATCTTGAATATTTGGAGAGTAGATGAATATGAAAGTTGTGTTCTTATGCCAACACTCTCCTTGCTAAATATTATTGGAAACAGACTTAATTAGACTGGGATTACTTTTTTTTTTTTTAATCAGCCCCTTTGGTTGTAAAGGATTTCTGTTTTGTTTAAAAAATAAAAATAAAGTATTGACTAGAAAGAAGTAATATAAATGGGTAATGAAAGCAAATTATTATCAAAATGTTTCCCTCTTCACTGCTACAATAAAAACAAATTGTATTATGCTAATAAAGCCAAATTGTCAAATACAGAAGTACAATTCAGTTTAATATACCATTGCACCCTACATATTCAAAATGTCCCAAAGTGTCTTATAATAGTAAAAACACAGCCTTATTACCATATGTGTCTGATTTCGTTACCAACCAAACACTAAACTGAACAATTAACCATCTAATACATTTGTCAAAGCTTCAGGGTTTTCTTCCTCCCTCAGCTGTACCCAGGGTTGTAATCCCAAAGTTTTTGTTTTGTTTTGAGTTAGACCGTAATCTGGGCTATTGAAGCGCAAGAACTGATCCAAAATCACATCCGCAGCTCAGAGTTCAGTCTCTGAGGCCACATGCCTGTGAGTGCGTTACAGAGGGCCCAGGAAGGCTCACAGACCCTGGGCAGCAATTGCCTTTTGCCTCCTCACATGCTCTCAAAAAGTTCCCAAGCTCAGTTTGTGGCACAGGTCACTCCTACCGGGGAGGCTGCATATAGCTACCCTATTCTTGAGCCTTTAAGACTCTGAAGTATAAAAAATCTGGAGTCCATAAGACTTTGATGCCAATAGATTAAGCACTGAACAAGTTTGCTTTGTTCACAGAAAGAGCTATAAGCTCTGTGCCTTTGAAATACATATTTAAAGACAGATTTTCTGAAGAGAGCTACTGTCATGTAAGACTAAAATATTAATTTAGATTTGCTGAAGAGCTTACTGAGGATGTCAACCCATTGAAACAAACAAACAGACCAACCAACCAACCCAGTCTTTTCCATTTTCTTCCTTTAAGTAGGAAAGTGTTTTTTACAAATCTGACCCTCCAGTACACTAAAATATAACTTCAAGTGAAACAAAAAATAAGTCAGCTGAGACTAACTGCAATGTACACAGCATCTAACCAAGTTTCATCTGAATTATTTGAACTGTATTTCGCTCTGTGCAAAACGGAGTTCCAAAATCTCCCAGATAAAGGCTCTCGAGCTTGTCTCATTTCTGATGCATCTAACTATTTTAGCTGCCTGACCACAGTCCTTGTCAAAGTGATCTCCTAGTGCAAATTTGGGCATGAATGGGATTATTTTCATTTCAGTCATCAAACCAAACTCTGGGCAAAGAAAGAAAGAAGAAAATAGTTTGAGTCACATTGAATTTGTAAAATAAATTTTTAGAGAGGTAAACTTTAATGTGCCTAACGAAGTCACCTCCTAACTGACTGAAATTTGCATTCACCACCTTAAACTTCTGTACCCACAGCTAATGCTACAGTAAATTCTCTTGTGCTGCTTACCTTTTGAGCTCTGTTCACACCTGTAGTGTGAGTCTTTCAACTGCCTGTTGTGTCACCACCATTTGGTGCTTCTATGGATCACCAGCACCTTCCTAATAAAAATGCAGAGGCTACTACCAGTATGCTGTCTTTCCTCTTCCACATGGCTACCTCTAATACTCTGGAATTTATTTCCATCTGCTGGTACCTTTCACCAGTAATGTCTTTTCTAGGTATCATTTTATCTTCATTTCAACACATTGAGGTCTTGGCAACACACACTGTAGATGCCTGACCACGTTCAGCTATGGATCTTTTATTGTATTGGGTTATCTTGGCAAGATACTCTGTTGCTTTTCTTGCCAGCATCTTATATATGCTACTAGCCTTTAAATGGTTCCCTTCCACAGCAGCAGCATCTACTCGCCTTTCTCTGATCCAGTGCTGCTCCTTATCAGTACTGCTAGGATGTTGGGCCACAGCGTAGGTGAAATCCATCTAATCACTGATTTAATTCACTGTTGACCTCTTCTTCAGCCAGCAGCTCCACTAAGATGCTTTGGACCTGCCAGAGATGTAAAGTTCCCTAAACAAACATATTGAAGACATCTTCCATAGGTGTCACTATGCTGTCCAAGGAGCGCAAGCCAGAGAGCCAGGACACCTGTAGCTCAGATGGCATGTTTGTGATATTCCATGACTGCTCACCAGTGCAGTCTTGCCAAATACATTGTAAGAGAACTTCCAGGGGGGTTTCTGTGACCAGCTTACCAACTCAACATCAGCCACCTGCTGGCACTGCGAAGGCAGATAAACTACTTCTGATGTGAATTTCAGTCGAAAAACCCCCATGCTGCAGCTCATATGCTTCAATCCATACCAAGAAATAACACAGTCCAAAGTTTTCCCTCTAACCATGCTGTAAACTTCATGCAAAGTTTTTACCTGAGCACAAATTTGCATCTAAACCACTCTTATACGAGGGAAGTTTCAAGTGAGCACAGCTTAAGGGCCACAGATTGTCATCAACTCTTTCTACCCACTGCTGCTTTTTTATTCCTGGGATAGTAGTAGCCACAGTCAATAAAGCTGCTCTTTTTCCTACCTTATGGACACTTGAGTGCTGGCCAAGCCTTAATCGTTCCATTACTTTCCCTAGCACCCACACTCAAGAGCAGGACAGGTACAATCTCAGACTGCCTCTGTCTTACTACCATGAAACTGTTATCTTAAGCCCTTTTACATGTTTTCTACTATTTGCTTAACTTCTTCAATCTTTTTTTTTTCTTTTTTTTTTTTTCCTGAACAGTTGAGTTCCTCTTGTTATTTGCCTACTTTTCTCTAAGGCTAAATATGGTTTTCAATAATCTCTCCTGTAAACTGATGTCAGTGGTCATACAAATGATTTTCTTTGGCTCTAATTAGTCAATCTATTATGTTTCCAGAGTTACATAAGGAGGGAAGAGATCTCAGCTTGGTGACGTACACATCTGTTCATGTCGAGAACATGGGATAAGGCAGGCGAGTTGGGTCCATCAGGGACAGTACTCTAAATTCTAGACAAGATGTCAAATAATTTATCTCATAAACCTACCAAACTTCTTTGAAAAACCTCGGGGAAGGGGTTTTTCCTGTTGGCCTAATGGTTAAAAACCTTTTTCTATTTTCTATCTTTTGCTTGTTAACAGCCAGCTTAGACCTTTTGTTCGCTTGTCATCATTGTTCTTTTTCTTAATTTGTTTTTTATCCCTCTGTAGCATTTACTCTCCTGATGTGTGTATAGACAACAATCATCCCTGCTCAGCCTTAATACTGCTAATCTAAAGAGAGCATGTCCCTTTAATCTCTATTTATAAGATAAGGCTCTCCATTTGCTCAGCTACTCCGGTAGCCTTTCTCTGTATCTTTTCCAATTCTAATTTGCCTTTCTTGAGTATAGCTGATCAGAGGAGCACTCAGACTTCCACATCCCTTACAGAGAAGCATTAATGCTTCTCCTTCTTTATCGGAAATTTCTGTCCCAGCACAAACCAGAATCATCGCAGCAGTCTCAAAAGAGGACCCCTGGTGTCTCACTGCCATTCTGTGGGGAATAGCACACTTGAATCCTTGTTCTACTTGGTCAAGAACATTTTCTACTTCATTTTCTATTATAGTAGGAAGCTTGTTTGGGGTCACTAGTGTTGAATAAGTCCTATCAGTTCTCCTATTTCTCTGTTTCTCAGGAATATTCCAGGCAATAGACTCAACTTGGTTCTCATCTTTTTTACCAGCAGTGACATGAAAACAATATGCCAGCTTCACTTTTTTCACTCCTACCTCCTTGGTCAACTCAGTGTGAGGACTTGGTCCTTACTTTTTCCTCTTCCATACAGTTATCAGGAAATGCAGTATTTCCGCAAACCTAAAATCTTAAATGCTGCGGGATATTTTGCTTCTGTTTCACTTATGTGCTAAGCGCGCTCTCACTAGACTGACCAGTGTCAACAGGCTTCTCTTCCAGAACTCCAGCAGTGTCCCAATGTAAAAAAATCAAGCCTTATCTGCCCTTTCCCAACTCTTCATTCTGCCACTTGTGACACACACCCTGCTCCCCAAATTGCTTGCTCACAGCTACAAAAGAAGGTCACAGTCCTGGCTGACCAAGGGATGCACAGCAACATGAAACAACTCCCCGAAAATGTTCTGATGCACATATAAAGGTACTTCTTGTCAAGCCTCGATCTGCACTTTAGGAGACCAGGGAAAGTTCCTTTACTGCAACTGTTGTTTGCAGCAGACTCTCCTCAGCACACTCCAGCCCTAGAGGACAGGATTTTTCCCCACTATTTTCACTCCTGCTGCCTTGAACAACTTCCAAACCAATCATTATGCCACACATCAAAAAGCTTTTCATCTGAAGTTCTGACAAATTTCTGCAGAAAGGTTGGGGTTTTATTCATTTAATAGACACCAGGGAAGACCAACTCCAGTTTTAAAAATCTTTGAGTGGCCTAAATGAAGTGATTTTTTCCCCGCTTTAGCCTTAAAACCAAAATAGCGTTATTTTCTTAATAGCTTAACCCAGCTTGTTTTCTTTCACAAGCAGCAGCATTTTAAGTAGAGCCCACACTGTAATATAATTTACTTGGGGAGAACAGATGGAAGTGGAGAGATGATCAAGGCTGAGTAGTATGCTTTGGCTTTCTGTGTGCATTCATCTGGGTTACTTTTTTTATTTTTGACAATGCAATGCTAAAACTATTGGTATTTTTTCAGATGGAAAGTACAAAGTTAAAAAGGTAACACTGTGCTTAGCAAACAGATGGGTTATAAACTAAATTGTTCTACACGGTGATTTCTTATTTGAGTTAGAGGGTCAAATTCTTAGCTACATTTAAGCACTTCAGAAAGCAATTTGCAAAAAAAAAAAAAACTAACACATTTTGCCCATGCCTCTGGTTTGAAAAGTGACTTGGTTAGTTCTCTAGCATATATAGAGTTGTCTGAAGACCGCTCTTCTTCCATCAGCTGCCAACAGCTCTGAGGAGCTACAGAGCAGAAAGGCACTGTGAGATCCCAGCCCCACCAGCAGGTAAACGATGCAGTTCATCCAATGATTATCCTAGTTATTATTCTCTGTTGACTTTTCAGAAGGATCATATTGAAAGGAAAGCAGGTATTTTGGTGCAGAAACGACTATGAAAAATTTCTTCCTCTATTCTTGCTTCATTTCTAGATTAGTTGTAGGGGTGAAGAAAGGTATGTGCGTGCATAATGTTGGATGTCTCTCAAATATATGTCCAAACTGTGAACCTTTTTAAGTCTGTGTAAACCTAGTGTGCATCTGTGAGGGTATCTGCCCATATTCTCCAGCTTTCCTTTCATTTTCTTTTTTTTCTTTAAAAAGATCAAATAAAAAAATAAAAAAATAAAAAAAAGGAAACCAGTATGAGACCGTGGCTCCAGGATTGAAAAGGTGTTCTTGGTTGTTATAGTAACTTGATTTTTGCAAAGCTCTCGTTGTGACAAAGTAGAGGTCTTTTGCATTAACAGAAGATCGTATAAGAAAAGATGTAAAATTATGTGTGCAAGATATATAATTTGAGAAGTTACAAAAAAGCTTCTCTTTGTCTTTCTAATCAAATTAAGGCAGAAGACACTTTCTGAGTCAGTGATAAAAACAACAGAGACATTAGCCTGAAAAGTTTTTCTAAGTTCCCTGTAGGTATAAATGCAGGAAAGATTTCTGCTGGATTCTGTGCAACAGAAGTAGTTTAGCTTCTAGGGGCGTTACAGTCTCACACACATTCAGATTCGATATTCTGCCAAGTTCACTGTCATGTTGCCTTTTCCTTAATAGACAGGGTGGTGGGGGGAGAATTAAGGATTTTATCAAAAAGACTGATAACAATGTCTCTTTGTGTGACTTTCAAATGTCCTTTTAAGGGATCGCAAGCTTCTTTCCCCACTCCATATTTTCTTCCTGAAAAAGGGAGATTTAATACACCTAGGTAAACGTGAGCATGTGTGAAAGTCTTGTCAACTGCTAACAAAGTGTCTTGATGCAGACATTAATTTGTACAGTGTACTTGCTTTTTTGGGGAAGATCAGAGTTTCACACATGTCCTGCTTATTTTTCTTTGACCTTTGAGGGCTAATTCAACATGTATACTTGATTAATTTCATTATCCTATCCAATCTGCACAAAGTGCTCTGTTTGAGCATCTGTAATTAGCCATCATTTCATTGCTCTATTCCTGTAGTCTGTCTGTAATGAGATACATAATGCTTTGCTAATGTGCTAGAAATTTTATGGGGTTTTTTAACTGTCAATTTGATTTGCTGTTACTGTATGTTCTTTTTGTTAATTGATCCATTCTCTGTCTCTCAACACCCAAGAAATTAAACCTTTCAAAGCAGCATCCTTCTCTACCACATCTAGCTAATATATAAAATTTATATATGGCACCACTATAGAATACATATGCACAAACACACACATAGCATATGTCTAATAAACAATTTCCTCTCAGTACGCTTCCCTGATGCCATATTTGGGTGTTAAATTCAAGTAAAATTCCATAGGCCAAGCGTTATTCTCCAATTCAGATTTGCATACTTATTATGCAATCAATGGAGTGGACAGTCAACACCAGTCTCCCACCTTATCCTTCTGGGACATACATCTTGGATTTGCAGTCAGTTGCACATATAGAAACCAAGAGACAAGGAATGTGAATTTGTCTGTAGTGGCTAAGGCAGATTTCTCTTACATGAGCTGGAGAAGCTAATATCTCCGATTTGTCAGGAGAAAGAACTACATTTTTATCTGCTCAGCAGACACTATGCAGCAGGATCATGTGTCCTAGCCCAGTCCTCCATGTTGAGGCTGGGATAAAAACCCTAATGGAGAACCGCGTACAGTAGCGATGTGTTTTCTACAGCCTGATCATAGGTAGGGATGATAGTCCTCTTTTTCACAGCTTAACAAGAATCTTTCCTGAAACATGACTTGCTTAATCCTTTCGGAAGAATATGACATGGATATCGCCCTTACTGCACCTACATCATGATTAAGGAATCTCCACAACAATCCTTAAGCTCATAGTATTAGAATCAAATGACAATTGCCTCACCAGTGTAAGGAGCACATATGCAAATAAAAGGCCAACTTATTTTTTTCAAACCTTTTCTAGCAAAAGCCTGTTCCTTCTACAGATCTACGTCCTCAGGAAAGCCAGACAGATAAAGCAATCTTTAGCAAAATGATTTGCCCAAGACTCTATACAAAGTCTAAGGTAACGCTAGGAAGAAGAAATGAGGCCTCCTGATTCACAGGCTTATGGCGCAGTCCACAAATCATGTAAGTAAATTTATCTAGCATGTGCTTGGGAAGAAATATTAACTCATCCAGAAAGTTATTTTGACCTTCTGAAAAATGTCATAATTTGTGACAAGGACAGTAAAGGAACTTAATGAAAGAGACTGTAAATATATCTCCACTCCTCAGAAATAGCATCTAAACAATCACAAGATTGATTTTAAAGTTTCATGTTTAAACAAAATGACTCATGCTCAAAAAATAAATTCTTTGTTTAATTCTTAATGAGGTCTATGCAAGATGAACCACGCTGTACAAGCTTTCTTGCATCAAACTCTGCTACATTTACATCACAAATACTCTAGCTTTCCTCAGGATTAAAACAGGTATTGTTTCCTGATCGAAGATTGCATCTCTGCAGCACTGAATATATCTGTGGTCTCCAAGGAGTGAAAGCTTTGCTTCAGCTTAGCCACCTGTAAGATGGTCATAATGATACTGATTTATTCATATTTCTCAAAGGGCTAGGATTAGCTGCCCAGGGATGCTAAGTGCTAGACTGTTTCCCTACAAGCAATCCAGCAGTAAATTTGGAAGTACTTGTTTTGCCTTAGAGAAATCTATGTTTAATTACCTCTCATTTTGCTAGAACTTATTATCAGAATTGGGTGAAATTTCTCTCTACTTCTTTCTACTTTTAACGTAATAAACTTTTACAAGAAAGAATTCATTTAAATGACAATTCTAGAGGAGCACCATAGATTAATGGTTCATACGTTCCTTCTGCTGGCAGTGAGAACTTACACATAGATTACACATACATGTAATTCTGTGCCAAGTAATAGGATCTTGTGAAGGTGTTTCCGTGTTATGCTAATTCTCCATGATAGATAAACGTGTTTCTCCTTGATACTGCTCAGAAACTAGGTAACACAGAAAGGCTTTTCAGGCAAGAAAGGAAGGAAGGAACTGGGAGGAGGGAACAAAAGAAAGACTATGGACCCTGGTGGAAAAGGCACAAACTACCACAAATCAAAAAGATATTTAGAAACCAGGGTTTATGTGTGCAACTACCTGCCCACCATACAAATTTATTACCTAAATTACAAAAATAGGTCAAACTGTAGGAATTTAGGCAATGCTCATTTTTCTCTTCTATTTTAAAATATTTTATCTGATCTGGTTTTACTTTTCATACATGGCATGTATCTATCTTTGGGTTTTCCTTGTGCTTCTCTGTCTTTCTAGTCTGTTAACCTGCTGTGTATGCTCTCCAGTCTCTGCTTTAGTTATTACTCAGTTCCTTTTCTTGCTTTTTTTCTGTCACCCTGCACCTACGCTCCTTTTCCCATACAGTTTCCAAAATGCAAATCTTCATCCTCAGATTGTGTTTGAAAGAGTGCAAAATAAGTTGCTCGTCTCTGTCACTGCCTTGAGATCTCTGAGACAGCTGAAGGCAGCGTTTCAGAAAATAGCATAGCTTCAGTTCAGTGATAGCACCCTTTTGGCTAGTCCACTTAAATATCTCTATCTCTGCGAAAAGATTGTGCTTCACTTTCAGGTCTGAATATCCACCTCATGTTGTTTGTCACTCCGAGGCAGAATTAGTGCTGGTTTACATCTGTGCAGAAGGAGAATCTGTGCCCCTCTCTGACATCTGGAACACCTGCTCCCACCACGCCATGTTCTCGCTTTTCTGATGCAGTTGGCTTTTCTGCAGAGGAGGAATCCACGCTAACTCCCATCGCTACCAGACTCTTTAGCTAAGCTTAAGACCCAAACATTTTTCTCTCCTAATCTGAATCTCATTCCCTCACCAAAATGCTGTGTCTTTTGAATATAAGCACATTGGCTGCATTACAGTTCCAGTCTGGTTTTGTGTGTGACAGAAAAATCTGCTTTCATTATTTTCTTGGTTCTCCCTTTGTTTTCCTCTGGGCTGTAAATAAGCAGTGCAAATGGTACATCTCTCTGACCTGTTTGTCCCTGTCCCATGCCAGGTACAAGAGGAAAAGGGTGGGAAGAAGTAGAGAGAATCCATCCACAAGGTAAGACAGGCCAACTGAGAAACCTGGCATAGAGGATGGCACATTTTTGTGCAGCTGGTGTCTTCAGGAACTAGATAAGGACAAATGTTTTCTTTTGTCAATCCCTGCAAATGTGATTTCACTGTCAGGAGCGAGCTGTTCTCTTTGGCACATTAAGAACAGAAAAACAGTAGAAATGCTAGCAGAGGGTAAAGCATCCAGGAAGGGGGGAGGAGAACATTAGCTCAGCTCTTTACTACATGACATATCATAAAGACAGACCAAAGAAGATATTGTTATTGCCATCTCACAAGTGAAACCCATTTGTGACCCTGTGAGAAACATATTCAGGAGGTTTTTTTAGGAAGAACTGTAGGGACGTCAACTCAGTTGTGATTGGGCATATGGCGTGACTTCCCGGAGGCTAAGATTTCTGCTACCAGTCCACCAGAAACTAATGTGAAGAGGTGAGGATAGAAAGCAAATGCATTTATGTAGCTATATTCTGAGCAGCAAAGACTGGCAGAGAGATACTTTACAAACGGAGGCACTCACGATCTTGAAATACATGGTCTGGGAACATGCAGCTTCTATTGGGGTTCTGATGGTATTATACCTAGTGAAGGCAGGAGATAGGCACACAGCTCTTCTGATAGCAGAGCCTATATCTCCTAAAAGGACTTTTAAACATACTTCTTGAGGCTGGTTTGAATACATCCTCCTTGTTGCATTACATCAGCACTGGGCAGCTCTCCTTGACTGTCTCCCTTCCCTTAAAATGGAATTCTACGTTGGTCAGGTTGCCTACCTGTAAAAAAAAAAAAAAAAAAAAAAAAATAGAAAAGAAAAGAAAAGAAAAGAAAAGAAAAGAAAAGAAAAGAAAAGAAAAGAAAAGAAAAGAAAAGAAAAGAAAAGAAAAGAAAAGAAAAGAAAAGAAAAGAAAAGAAAAGGTCCCTTTGTTAATTTTGAGAATGTTCTGTTTAACACCAGATAAAATAATCAGCCAGACCTGGTGGTTAGAAGCAATAGTGACCAGGTCATTGTCCAAGAGGAAAAGGTATCTTCTACTTAGCTGGAGGTAACCAAGTTCTTTTTATTTGCATACACAAGATCAACAAACATTATGGAAGTTCCTCCAGTATTAAGCAGTAGAGGCCCAAATGTTTTGCATAGTAGCTCTAATTTTCTGTTTGTGCTGATAGCCAAGAGATGATGAGCTGAAAAATCAATGTGTTTCATGTCAGGTGTTATGCAAGATGAGTTTCAGACACAAGTTCTATGAACCTTCCCTTTTGAAGCTTGGGGCAATTAGCTAACCCCTGGGGAGTTAGCATTGAAGTTAGAGTAACTGTAGAAGTTGAGGAGTAGAGGAGTGAGGCCCCTCCAGTAAATCCTTTCAGTCTCCAGATTCTGCTAACTGATCCATGACAAGCTGGAAAGGCTTTAGAGTTATTATCATTCTCCTTCATTCATAAAAACACTCCCGAAGGTGGTGTATATTATCCTAAAATGCATGAGATTTTATAAAGTATGCCCATACTTACAATGAAACTTCCAACTAGGAAATATATTGGTCCTTTCCTCCCTGTGGCATACCAATTTCTCAGGTCTATCAACTGCTCAGTAGTTCCATAAGGCAAATAAATGTCTGCTGTTGGGGACTTAGGTCCGCTGACCTTTTTCATTTGTGAGCTAAGACAGGTTTGAAGCCTGAGTTTAGCTTGATTTCCCTGATGGATGATACAATGTCCGTGCCTCAAAACAAGTTTCAGAAAATTCTATAGCAGGCTCAACAAATCAGTATTTCCCATATTGATACATCAGCATTTCAAGCTGTGCAGCAAAATGAAGGTTGTATGCGCAGACCAAAAAAAAAAATAATAATAACACCACCAAAACACCACACGTGCTTCCTAATACCTGTAAAATGAGGAGAAAAGCCAGTATATCTGTAGCTGTTTTGCTCATTTCTTGACCGACTGCTATTTGTTGTTAAAAAGTAATGCCCAGAGGATTCGCAAGAGCAATTTGTTGATCATGCAGGCATCCTACATTGAGCGCTGTTCTCCGTTAGTGGACTAGCAGAACATGAATAACAGCCACACACTACTGACTGCTGTATACAAAGCAAGATTGACTTTCACACTCATGCAAGAGTAATGACCAGAAATTGGAGGAAATGATCAACTATTA
Organism: Patagioenas fasciata; assembly: GCF_037038585.1. NCBI lineage: Eukaryota > Metazoa > Chordata > Aves > Columbiformes > Columbidae > Patagioenas > Patagioenas fasciata. The sequence continues at coordinate 116,038,955 of NC_092521.1, read as the reverse complement.
TTCATATTTTTGCTAGTTAAAGGGAGACCATTATATTAATCTTCTTTTTCGCTAGCTAAGCTAAGCAATGTTTACACAAGCCGTAAGAGACTGCTCCGGGATATGAGCTAGTTGCTGATGAGATTCAGAGGAAAAGTTCTATAGAGGCGCTCATCCTTAATGGACTGTGAAAACATTTCTTGCACCTTTCACACAAGCATCTATCTCTAGACACCCTAAAATGACCTTAAGTCTCTCTCACTATAGCAAATAAAAGCTACTGATAAATTCTTATTTTTCTTATTCTGAGTGATTCAGTGAGGCTGTAGACTGAAAATATCAAAAACATCTTTGCGTGCTTCCATGCCAGTCCATCAATCTGATGGGTCTGTATACAACTGTCAGTGCCCTGCATTTTTTTTCTGACAGCTGATTCTTTCCTCATAACTGACAGATCTCACAACAGACCATACAGAAGTGTTTGTAGAATCATGCTGGCCCACGAAAACACCAGTCTCGTATGACTTACATTTGCAGTTGTTAAGTCAGTTCTAAAACGCTCCATCAAGTTCAACAATTAAGGTCTAGAAAAAGAAGATGCTGTTGCTGAAGATGTAACTCACTCACAACATGAAGAACAGGGGTGATAAGAGATGTTGAGTAAATGTGCCCATAACAGACTTCTAAGCAGATATGCCTACCTACTATTGCAAACCTGTTTATCTGCTGAAAATAAACAATGACATCTACACAAATTGTATGTGCTCTCCAGATAAGCAAAAAGGTATTTTATTCATCAAGCCTACAGAAGCTGATAGTGGAAAACCTGTTCCTTCCTCCTACTCCCATCTTGTGTCCCCTTTCCTCACCCTCTCTCAAGTACAAGGTTTCCCAGAACCTGTTTTGTCTTGGACTATGTGGGAAAAAAGTGAAAATTTGCCTCAAAATAACCTCCATCCCCCTTTGTTATGTCTTTTCTTGACATTGATTTTTTTTCTTCTCAGTGCCCCTTCATCTCTTTCAGCCCTTACTGGCTTTACTCTTTTTTACCCCACCTCTAATCGCTTCCCACCCTCTACATTGCTCAGACATTATTTTCCATCTCCCATATTCCCAAACACCTGAATCTAACTTTCCTTCACTCTCCCATGAACTCCCGTCCCCAGCCATCATTTGCCAAGCAAAGGAGATACTAGCTACCCTTTCTTGATGCTGTTGGAGATTTTCTGCATTTCTTTCCTGTTTCCCCGTTCCTGTGCTGCACACCCATCCCTGTAGTCAGTTCCAGAGTTGGGGAAACCCAAGGGGAGGAGAAGGGTGGATAACAGCAGAAGAGGCTGATTGCAGGCCTGTCTTCTATGCGCACAATAAACACCTAAGGAAACAGTCACTGATAGACCCAGGATGGAGATATTACACAAGGCAGACAAAAGGCTTAGGAGTGCTTAATCCTCAGCTTAAAGGTCAGGCAGGTTTATTTCCCAGTTTTATCAAGCAGGTACCAGCCTGAAAGCTCATTTAGCCAGTGAAAGCTATCTCCTCTGATAAGCACAAGAAGTTTTGTTTTAGACAGGGACACTTTTGCAAAATCAAAGCAGTACTTCCCATGAAAAAGCCACAAAACCTCCATAATCAGACATGAGTGTTGTGGCACAAAAAAATGTCACCCAAAGGTTGTCTAGGAGACAATAGGGCACAAGGGAGAAATGGTTATTGCAGATATCTGCAGGAAACAAGCATGACACCTGCAGCTACTTGATGGAAGCTCAGTATCAAATATATCCTCCTATCTCCATTTCATACTAGCTGCTTTTGAAATCAGATGGGCTTTTAGAGGATTCAGCCTTAATATCACTACTAGTTTAAGATCATGAAATGGAGAAGCCAAACCAGGACTGTAGCCAAAGCCTCCAATATTTTCTGTCTCTACTACCAGGTTTTGGTGTTGTTTGTCTTTTTTTTTTAATTTCCATTGGATATTCAGCTCAAGTTCTTATGCAAACAAAAGAATAAACTGCTCATTTGTTGTATCTTGATATTTCCCCTTAGCAAAGGACATAGTTTTGTCTATCCTGAATACAGAAAACACTGAAGAAAAAGCAAATGTTACATCGCAAGTAAACATTACATATACAGAACTGGATGACTTCTGTCATTCATTCAGATGACACAGAGCCACATTTGAATGCCTTTAGTCTGATTTAATGTCACCTTATTTCACAACAACTCCCATTTGCTTTAACAGGATTATTCAACTAGAGCCTGACTACATATGCTGAAATCACAGCCAATGCTTGCATTCACTTCACATTTCGAATCAGGCCAGGGTAAAATAGTGTCCAGTATGAGCAGGAGTATCAGAATTTGGCCTGTAATGAGAGTGTTATGGAAAGCTATACCCCTTCCTAGCTTCACATTATTGAAGGTGCCTGATTGATGTACAGGATGAAATGTATTCAACAGCCTCAAATGTTTAGGGTGAAACCAATCATTAAATTAAAGACAGGAAGGAATGTTTTCTTCCTTGGTCATAGAGGCAAAAAACCAACAGGGGCTGGAGAAGTTATTGGCTTTCCTCTGTATTATGAGATACTCTCTACTTTTAGGGAGCATACCTAGTGGCATTGCAGGGATCTATGATACTGATGACACTTGCTGCCTTTCTTCTTTCTTTCCTGTGGTATGTGGCAGTTTTGAGGTCCTTTTATTTTTTACTTTTGGTCTTGACTGAGTCTTGTGGCTAGTAGGATGAATTTTTGAGGTCATCGGGTACTGTCACATGTAAAATTCCTAATAATTTTGGAACTGGAAAAGCAAGGAATTAGAACTAGGCACAACTGGTCTTTCTTGGTCCTCTTATACCTATGGCCACTCTGTGCAGCACTGCAGAACAGAGTGGAGTCATTTGAGATGCTGCAATCCTAAGTAGTTTTGGACTCTGTATTTTGCTGGATTTTATCAGAAGAGCTTCTTTCCCATTGTATTTGATTTAACTGACAAAATGAAGCCATGGTTAAAAAATAAATCATCTCCAGCCATCAGGAACACTGTTATGCACACTCACATCTTGACAGTTTTTCACAGCTTTCCAGTGTAGGAGGAGAGCACTTGCCACTAGAGCTGTAAATACAGCTTTTAGAGAAGGTTCCTGCTACTTTTTGGCCTACATGCACTTGAGAAACAAAATAGAGTATGCACATACTGAATTTATGAACGGGACACTGTACAAATATGAAACAAGCAAATTAGAGCTCAGAAATCACAGAAAATTAGAACTCAATCTAAACAAATTAAAAAAAAAAAGAACAAGAGGCAGAGACATATTCAATATAGAGAGCTGTTTAAAGCAAAGATAATGGCTTTGCAAGGAGGTTTTAATTCAAGAGGATCATGAAAAAGAAAACAAAGAGGTAATAATCATCCATCCATCTTAGCACAAATAGCTGTTCTGTACTGTGTGTGAAGATTTCAGCTGTGACATCATTTGCCAAACATATAATATTCCTACTATTAATATGCATTCGCTTGCAATGAGGAATAAGATGCAAAGTATAAATTAGAATATACTAAAAAAAACCAGGCAAACAAAAAAAAAACACCAGCCCACACAGATAACTTCTACTTGAGTCTTCAAGACCAGCAACAAAATTCCAATGAGCTACTTATGAAACAGGTAGCAAGAGGCCATAGAAAAATGAAACGCAACTTCTTTTACATGAGGTGCTCCAGACAGACAGCACCAATGCAAGCTACCAGTCCAAGCCTGGGTAGAGGGGACAATGCAAACCACATCACATCTATCTCAGGGACATGCACCAGTGTTTTCTTGAACATCGTATCCTTAACAATTTGGTTATACAACAGTAAGACAGAAGAGTAGAGATGCCTCTTACAATGCTGGCTTTGGAAAAATGCAGATTTTGAAAATTCAATGAGGTTACCGATGCATCCTTCAATACCCATTAAACAGCTGTCTTTGCTGAGGCTGGCAATATTCTATTCAATACCTCAGAGATCAAACACCTTGCAGCAGGCCAGCTGTACTCAACCCAATTCTGCTAAAATAAGTAAGTAGCCTTCGCTCACACTTTGCACTATATACATGCCACCCCTTAAAAAGACTTGTATCTGTGACCTGATGTGTATGTGTGACCTAATGTTATCCATGTTAATGTTTCTGAGGAAAAAACCCACAAAAACTACTGAAATCTGAAGCCCAAGTTCAACAAGTCCTCAATTAAAATGAACCTCCTCTTTTGTGCCAGGCACGCTCCTGACTGTAGGTTTTGGTACCAGTCTTCATTCAAATCTTGATACACAAGCAGTTTAAAATAGAATCAGTAAAGTTTAAGACATTACAACGGTGTCATTCTCTTCAATCATGCTATTTCCTCTTGAGAACAAAGTGACACTGAGAGTCACTAGAGCCATGTGGGTTGTGATAGTAGTGAAAATCCCTCTCCTTGATTCCATCCCAAGAGGTATCAAAAGAAATTGTTTACTGCATGAAGACTTGTAGATGAGGTTCTTAGGGACTTGGTTTAGTGACAGTGTTAGGTTAACAGTTGGACTCAATGATGTTGAGGGTCTCTTCTAACCAAAATTATTCTATGATTCTAGATTGTGGACCTAATCTGCTATTACTTTTCCAGCAATGCTGAAGTATTCTACAGTGGAAATGCTAAACAGAACACTGTTGCTATCACAACCTCTAGTGCTGTGGAGGCTTGCTGCTTATTTCTTAGGATTCTTGAAACATCACATAAAAATATATGGATGGCTATTTAGAGTCACCCCAAAGGTTCACCTGAGCTGTGGGACCTGTTCTTAAATGGTTGCCTGAAGAAGATGATCAGGGATATAGAGCTGTAAAACACAGCAAGCAGCAGGGTGATCCTTCCCCTGGCATATCCTCCCACATCATAGTTTTTCCAAGTGAAGATAGGTTTTGAATGGGTGTTTAAAACAGCTAGATTTCACAGTTATGAAATCCCACGTGTGCTGTTTTGACAATCCAGTTTGCAACCTCCGGTCTAACCCCAGCGTGGATAAGAAATGTGACACAGTGATTTCACACTGCACATTTTCTCAGTGAATCAGCACATGTATTTAGGACAAGAATTTCTTGATCCTCAGAGCTATAATACTATGAGCAGGATACTTAGCACCCACATGTAATACATTGCCCATGCTTGGCTCATGTACCTTGCGATATTCACGTAAGACAGTATCTTTTTACACATCCATGTATTAACTCTGTTTTGAAAGGGAGGATTTATGGTCTTATTTGTTTTTACCAATGAGGGAAGAAAATAAGTCCCACGTAAGCCTTCCTCACTGCTTCAGTAGGATTGCTCTCACAGATCTCCATGTGGGTCTGCTACTTATTGAGATAAAAAACAACATTCTCCAGATGACAGGGCCTCACAGACAGTGTTGGCCAGTGGGAAGCAGATTAAGTCAGAGTTCGAGATAGCTGAGGCTTCGCTCTGGCTCTGCTGTTTGCCTTCCAGGTAACCAGGGTTGAATCATTTTGCCATGTCTCAATGACTCTATGTATAACACAAGAAAAAGGGAAGCAGATCCTTCTTGTGAAGCGTTTTCTGCTTTCTGCATTCAATAGCAAAGGATTTGCTGTCATACTCACCTACTTGTTATTCCAAGCCTTATCAAGACCCCTGAGATATACAGTGGGACCAGATGAGAAATATGACCACAAAGGGATACACACCACCTAGTAGTCATCATCTGGATTCTGATGTTACGTAGGTGCCAATCCAGATGAATAATGGTGCACATGATGAAAAATTAACACAATAAGAAGAAATCTGGAAAAGCGGAGTAGGCATATGAACTTAGAATGCTCAGCATAACTGCAGAGTGTTTTGGTGAAGATACAAAGATCTGGGGGTATTTTAATGAATGTATCATATTCACATGCTCATCTATTTTATGGGATTTTAGCTGCAGTATTTTTTATTGGTTCAAATGTATAAACTGGAAAACTAATCTGGAAAAATTTAATCATTTAAACTAATCATCATTATGATTTTATGTCATTCAAAGTTCCTGCCTCCAATGCCAAGACTTCAAAAGATTATTTCTTGCCTCTGGTTACAGAGCATTAATAGATATCCAACTAATGTAAACAGTGGGGGGGGAAAGGCAAAATATGCACACAAAATGGTGAAAAATGAAATGTTTACACAAATTGTTCTGGACCAGCAGATTACTATATACATTCTGTGAGAATTTGGGATGCTGATGTGAACTGGAGTAAACCCTGAAATTACCTATTTAGCCAGCCAGAAGAAAATGAAGCATTTGAGAAATAGACTGGGAGATGCTCACATCTCCTATAGTTTCACAATATGTGATTGAACATACCGTAACAGCCAAAATACTGTGACTTCACTAATTAGCTGCCCTTCAGTAGCACGGTGTTTAATCAAAACACCAGCCTTAGAAGTTTCTCCCAGCCTCACAGCAAAGATGTTTCAGAAAAAGCTGTAGTGAGATTTGCTATTAAAAGTGCCTTTCTTAATTCATCTCATTAAAAGTATAAAGGGAAGAGATAACTAGTTCACCGTCTACTCTTTCCCGTCTTATTTGCCACCTTCTGGTCCATGCATTCTCTATGGAGCCATGCTGGCTTAATTTAACTGGACACAGGAGGGATAAAGAACTCAGGTTTCAGTGAGATCTCAGGTGGTGACAAGTAACATCAGTGGTCTAGGCTAAGCCAGGAGCCGAGACATCAGAAATTGCTATCGAGTCCGTCTCTTTCAACAGAGCTCAACAAAGTCTGCTTATCTTATGCTCCTCTAGTGCGAGGGACAGCACTTTGGCAAGGAAAACATCAGGTTCTCACATGGCGACAGCAGTAAATAAACCCGAAAAACAGAATCAGGTAGGGACCAGCAGAAAAGCTGCCAGGAAAGGAAAGAAAAAAAAAAAAAATAAAAATCCTTCATCTTCTGGAAGCTTCAAGTTTCTGTATGCTCTCAAATGGCGATGCAGCCCCACAGACTGTTTGTTTTCCAGCACCACTACTTCAAAGCCCCACAGCAGAAATCTGAGTCAGAGCTGCCCTGAAAATGAGAGCAAGCTGGGCAATGTCAAGAGTCTGGCACCACGAAATATGTTTCTCTCTTACATTCTCTAGCATAGGAACCGACAGCTGCTGCAGACTGAGGCACGGCATGGCCTGACAATGAACCATGCTAGTTACAGAGCAACAAGGCAGGTAATACAATAAAATTTTATACTTTTGAAGCCAGCTATGTTACTGCCATCTCTTTAAGTAGAGTGCAGAAGCTTTGCTAATAGGGATGTGTCGAGCTGGGTTTTTTTGGAAATGACTCTGCTTTGACTCACATTGTATACACCAGATTTCCTTTTATGTTATTCAGAATATTCCCCTCAAGCCCCAAAACTTCCACAGATTATCTCTTGCTTTTGGTTGTGGAGTATGATAGGTTGTCCAATTAACACAAGTAGTGGAAAAGACCCAAATCCATGAAGTAGAACAATTACTAGAAAAAGTTATCTGAGGATCCCAAAAGGCTTTGGGGAGAGTTGTGGGAAGCAGAAAAGTCAAACACCATGCATGATGGTGTGAACAGCCTGTGGGAAATAATTTCTTCAGTAAGTCAGTGTTGCCAGTTTTCTCTCATTATGCAGTATTTGGCATGACTTCCTACTCTGAGTGCCTCTGAAACAGAAAACCTCAGATATGAACAGGGATTATCTGAAACACTCTAACAGAAACCCAACATGCTTTATGCTGTGTCGAGCTCTGGAGAGCCGTAGCTGTTATTATACCCACACAGAGAGCAAGGCTGAGGCTCCATGCTGCGGGATAACGGGAAGCAGAGGGAGTTGTCGAGTAAGGAAGAGGTAGACAGCATTTAAGCAGAAGTGCCTGGCAGCACTGCTCCTCCACAGGGCCTCACTGTGGTCTGTGTGGGTGTCAGCTCTCAGCCAGCATCCTCCCAATGTTCTTAACCATAGGGAAAATCTGAGAAGGAGGAGGATGTAACCTCTGGGGAGAACCCAGAGGAGCAAAGCTCCTTTTTCTCCCCTGCAGACAGGGTCTGCAAGTTAAAGTGCCAGTGCTGGCAATGCTAAGTGTTAATGAAGATTCTAGTTCAAGTAAAAAGTAAAAAGTGACTTGGAAAAATCATCCCACTTAAGGAGCTGCAGTTTTAGCCATCTACTTGGTCAAAGTCAGAACACTGTCTTAACATCTAGAGACTTAAAATCATGACCCTCTCCAGAGCAGTGTTTCTCTGTTCTCTGCTTTTTAGACTTCTCCCTGGTGAAAGGGAAGCCAGTAAATGTGATCTTTTTGAATTTCAGTAAAGCCTTCAATACTGTCTCTCACAGTATCCTCCTGGACAAAACATCCAGCATACAGTTGGATAAACACATAATGCAGTGGGTGAACAATTGGCTGGTGGGCCAGGCTCAAAGATTTTTAGTTAACGGAGTTATGTCAGGCTGGTGACCAGCCACTAGCAGGATTCTGCAGGGCTAGCACTTATGGCTAGCACTCTTCAATGTGTTCATAAATGACTTGAATGCAGGACTGAAGGGAATTCTAAGTTCACTGGAAACATTAAATTGGGAGGAGCTGTCAACACTCTCGAGCGCAGAGAGGCCCTGTAGAGGGATCTGGACAAATTGGAGAACTGGGCAGTCACCAACCACATGAAGTTCAACAAGAGCAAGTGCTGATTTTGCACCTGGAACGAGGCAACCCTGGCTGTACATACAGGCTGGGTGATGAGATGCTGGAAAGCAGCTCTGTGGAGAGGGATCTGGGGGTTCTGGTCAATGGCAAGTTGAACATGAGCCAGCAGTGCGCCCTGGCAGCCGAGAGGACCAGTTATGTCCTGGGTGCATCCAGCACAGCATTGCCAGCCAGGCAGGGAGGTGATTGTCCCGCTCTGCTCTGCACTGGTGCAGCCTCACCTGGAGCTCTGTGTGCAGTTCTGGGAGACACAAGAGAGAAAAGATACGAAGCTACTGGAGAGTGTCCAGAAGAAGACCATGAAGTTGATGAAAGGTTTAGAGGAGGAGCTGTATGAGGAGTGGGTAAAGTCACTGGGTTTGTTCAACCTGGAGATGAGGAGACAGGGGAGACCTCATCACAACTACAGCTTCCTCACAAGGGGAGGAGGAGGTGCAGGCACTGATCTCTTCTCTCTGGTGACCAACAATAGAACCCAAGGGAATAGCAGGAAGATGTGCCAGGGGAAGTTTAGGTTGGACATTAGGAAAAGGTTCTTCACCCAGAGGGTAATGGAGCATGGGAACAGGATCCTTAGGGAAGTAGTCATGGCCCCAAGCCTGGCAGTATTTAAGAACAGACTGGACAACACTCTCAGACACATGGTGTGAATTTTGGGATTTTCCTGTGCTGGGACAGGAGTTGGATTCAATGACTCTTGTGGGTCCCTTCCAACTCAGGACATGCTATGATTCTGTGAAAGAATGATACCAGCTAGCCCAGCCCTGCTACAAGCAGGCAGCCCATCCTCTTTGCTCTCTCTCCTGACACCCTCCAGCAGCCCTCTGGAAGCCCTTTGCCCCTTTGCCTCCAGTGATGCTCAGTCTCCTTGCAGCCTCCTGCACCCCCAAGCCCACGCTGCAGCAAGCCCGCATGCTTCGTGAAACAGGAGCAACCATGACACAAACTAAACATAGGCAAGGAGCCACAGAAGAATTCACAAGAAAGACCAGAAAAATTTAAAAAAAAAAGAAAGAATAGAAAAGAAAAGAAAGGAAAAGGGAAGGGGAGGGAAGGGGAGGGGAGGGGAGGGGAGCGGAGAGGAGAGGAGAGGAGAAAAAGAAAAGAAAAAGAAAAGAAAAAAGAAAAGAAATGAGGAGCAGCTTTCAGAAAGAGTTTGTTTTAATATTAAAAGGCAAGTATGGAACCTGTTTTGGCAGCTGAGTGTAGAAAGTGAGGTGTTGTCAGCCCTGCAAATTCAGGCTCCACACCAAGCTTTACTCTGTTTCTTGCAGGTGTGTTGAAGAAATTTGTTTCTCCTGTATCTTTGCCTGACAGCCACATCACTAACTGGGAATAAGATATGTCATCACAATAGGCATGAACACCTTACCTTATGGAATGCTTACTTTATTTCCTAGCAGCAATCAGTGCATTACACTTGGGATTCAAAAGGTGGAGACAACTGGTCTAATTCAAGAAAACAACATTCAAGCTGATTCCATTAAAACACTGTATCTCTGAATATATAAAGGAACATTTTTGCCAGAGCAGGAAGAAACAAGAAAATATCACCTTCTTATCTCTAATAGTACCATAATCTTCCCTGGCTCCAGTCACTCCACCTGTATGGATGAAATATTTTAGATAAAGCCACATCCCATGAACAAGACAGAGGCAACGCTACCCCTCCTGAGGATGGGGAGTGAGTGCATAGACTAACTATTATTATATCAGCACTACTATCATGACCGGCATATCTCAATATAACCATCTGATACAACTACTTCAAACATAATAAGCCACTATTACTTTTCACTACACAGTCTCTCTGGCTGAAAAGGTTATTTTCATTAATCTAGATACTACTTTGCTTAGCCTGTCCTATGAGAGATGCCACATGTAAAAGTTGAGATTATTACTGAGATAACCCCTCTGTCAGTCCTTGTAGGTTGTTCCTCTGATCTAGTCCAGGAATAAGATTACCCAGAGGCTTTAATGAACTATACTTAATTGATGTCTAGTATTAACTGCACCGTCATAAGACGGATAATATCTTTTCCCCAGACAAGCATCATTCATATCCTCACATAAATGTAGTGTTTGTTGAGTGGGCCCATTTATATAATCTTACAAAATGTCAGACATATCAGTTCTTGCTCCAGTTTCTAATTTCATGATATAATAGATATGTACATCTACCGTTGCCAGGCAGCAGATCTCAGGCTGTAGCCTCCACAACATTATTCTTCCTGATTTCCGCATTAATTATTGACAGATTAAAATATATTAATTAAGAATCATCAGGAACAGCATACCTCATTGCTCAAAACTGGGATTACCTAGCATAACAAAAGAAGGCAAATCATCTTTAGGGTGAAATCTGAAGAACTGATCAAAGCAGAAATGTACAGAGGAACTTCTCAGAGGCAGGAGCACCCTTTTCCCTGCTGTAAGCAAGTCTGAAAGCAAGCTGAACTCCAGCAACAGCCATGTCCTTTCTCCTTTACATCTGTATTACTAGCATGGGCTCAAGGCATACACTGTATAAAAAGAGCCACAGACAGGACAAATGACAGCAGGAACCCCTGTGCCTGGACAGCCCTGAAGAGCGGCCCACACAGCTGAGGAAGGACAAAAGTCAGCAGCTTCATTTCCTCTTGCAGAAATCCCTTTAAAGCATCATTCAAACCTGAGCCAAAATCTTCCCAAAATTCAAGACAGACACAGCCCCTCTGAGTTCAATGTTTCTGAAGAGGCTTCGAATGTGGCCCTTGGGCTTTGTTCATGCTGAGGACCACATGGTGTTTCTGTTGCCTTAGTGTGTGTCTGTTGTCATTTTATGCAAGAGAGACCTCTCTGTCTGCAGGAATCAGTGTGACCGAGGAAGGTCTTGCAACACTGAAGTGCATGAGAGGAAAAGGGAGACAACCTGCCATGCTTGGTACCAATCCCTGAAAGGACCACAGTCCTTATAGTTGAGTAAATTGCAGAGCAACCTTTGGGGCTGATTATGAGGTTCCCCCCAGGGTATGTAATCTCAGCTGTTTGCAGAAGAAAGTGCCTGGTCAAGCACGCACAGTGCTGGTAGCTACCCAACCTGTACCTTTGGAAAAAAAGCATTAAAGCTAAGTAATATTGGCTCCAGCATCTGCTGCTGATAAACACTTGAAAGATAATCAGTCCTGAGAACTATACAGCATCAGAATGCAAAAAAAGTACCCTATTTCTCACACTGTTTGCTGAATACAAAGCCGGGGGGGAGCCAAAAATTCTCAAAATATCAATACTAAAGAGAATGACTCAGAAATATACAAAAAGCAAGTGCAGTGCACTTCTTTGCTGATACTGTTTCAAAGAGCTGTCATACAGCTGTATGAACACTCATTTGCACCCACATGTAGATCAAAGGACTCTTGCAACAGTTGGCAATTTTTGCAACGTCTGTCTACCTCAAAACCTTTTCCTGAGATGGCATTTTAACTTATTACCAGGAAAATTACTTAGATGTCATGTATTTCCAACAGGTAAGATCAAAAGGAACTACATCAGAAAAACTGAGATTTCCCCATCTACCCATTCACATGAATGGCTTCTATACACTTAAGAAACAGAAAACCAAATATGCTAGATAAGCTCAACTTGTGACATGCACCAGCTAATCGCTTGTTGAGTGATAGCAGTGGAAAAGGTCCCTCTGATTTTACATACGTGAACTCATGAGGATTGTGCATTCTCAGTAAGGGTGCATCTGCTGATGCTTGCTTTACCCATCCACTCTCTGTCTAGTTCTGAACTATTCCCAGATACACAGAACCAGGGGTTATTGGTTTCCAGGCTATATTGCAGGCTCTGATTATTCAGGGAGGTCTCAACAAGTAACTAGAGGAACAACTTGCTCAGCCATTTGAAAAACTGTTAGTAGCCAGCCCAACCTTGCCTGGTTTGTTTTTTCTGTGTGATTTAATAATTAGTTGGTGTGCACGTGGAGGTTGCAGCACAGGTATAAGCTTTCCTATCTCTGACCCCTGGAGTTAATTTTTTCCTCCACAGTACTGAAAGTCTTCAATTCCCATTCATATCAGCAAGAGTTTAAGGGCACTGGGTGCTCAAGAGGGGTAAGACAGGCACAAAAGTTGGACTGGGGAATCTAATACTTTTCCTGTTTCCCTCTTGAGAGAAAAATACTCTATATCATCTGTTGCCCCTCTCATTTCAGTTCATTTCATTTAATTTCATTTCAAACCACACATGATTTTTCAAGATTAAAATGTCTTCATCTGCAGTCAAATAAAAACATTTTGATATTCAGTGCTTTATTAGATTCATATCCTTGAAAACTATAGAAGCCCATTCAAAAACGTGAGGTATGCTCATCATTAAACATGGCTCTACAGATGAGCACAGGCTGTAGTAAGTCTTCTTAGGAAAACTGCTATCATACAAGCATCATATTATGGTAAGAAACAAATTAAAACCCTCTTAGTCAGAAGCTTATCTAGGCCTGAATTAACAGGCTGCACATCCAACTTCCCATTTCCTCTGTGTGGCCCTTGCTGAAATGTTCAACATTTCACGCTGCTTCTGTAATTGTCTCGAAAAAGGCCATCAGATTCAGAGCACTGTTTCCCATATTTCTGAATTACATTTATAGACTAAGGCACTCCAGGGTACAGTGTACGCTTATCTTTCTGCACTTTAAAACATGGCAGGGTACCTCAGTCCTGGACTAAAGATGCATTAGCAGAGTCATGCGGTGACAAATTGCGTAACACCTGCTTTTACCGGGCTTAGCTCTAGTTTGCTATTAGTCCCATGCTTTCACAAACAATGTCTTTTATACGCGAAAGAATAAAATAAAACTTGGTCAAGGCAGAGTTGTAAATAAATACCAGTACATTAAACTGAAAAAGCTTTAGAGAATGTTGCTGTTGACAACCAGGAAGGCCAAAAATCTTGAAAGCACAGAGTTTACACACATGAGACCGGTGATGCCTCAAGCTATGGCATCTGTCACTTCACAAACCACCAGGGGGCAGGGGCTTGTGTCTATCACAAGGATCAGGTTGCTTGCCTGCAAAGCTCAAACCCCATCCATTTGCAGCACGGTCCACGTAGCCAAACCAGGTGGAGGGAGAAATGGTGTCCTGCGGGGTCCTGCACCACTACACTGCTGCTCTGAAGGCAGCAGCTGCCATTTAACTCTGCCTGCGCAGGTGTTTTGGTGAACAGAACGCTGGCTGCTCTTGCTGGAGGGAAGAAGGTGCAAACGTGTTGTCCCAAGGTGGTGGGATGTGGTGGGTGGAGTGGAGTGCTGCAGGAGCTGGTCCATGGCATGGTCCCTACCCCTGGTCCCAGCACTGTGCTGCAAGAGAGTGAAGTCCTTTCTCAGCAACGTGGGGCCCATAAAAGAGATCGGGCAGCCCCTTTCCAGCCACAACTGGTGAGAAACAAAGGCAGAGCAGGGCCAATTCCAGCTCTCTGTGGCCACATTGATGGAAAACAGTATCAAAACCGAGATGTCTCACTGCCCTGTCCTGCAGCGGGATGAAGCAGGAAATAGAGCTGAGGTTGTCAGGAGAGAAGGAAAACCAGACTTGTGGGACATGGAGGAATACTCCAATCAGGGACGGAAAGTCAGGAGCAACAGCTTCTTATAAGCTCCTTTTTCTTCAGAAAGGCTCTCAAGGAGACACCAGTCACTCTGGGCTCTTTCAGGCATGCACAATAATTTAGGGTTCTCCAAATATACTGCTCTGCATGGATCTGTGTGAGACAGTGGGAAGGGGCTTATCGCTGAAAAAGAGCCCTAAAAAGGAGCTAAAATACCGAAGAGAAAAATCAGGACTTATAGAAGGAAAAAGAAGAGGGGCAGATCAGGATAAAAGGAGTTAGGGAGTAGTTAAAAAAAAAAAAAATAAAGAAAAAAAAATTAAATAGAAATAAAAAAATAAAAATACTTTTTAACAGAAAAAAAATTCATGGGGGGGTGGGGGGGAAGAGAGATAGAGAAAGGTAGGAAAGAAAGTGGCAAACCACAAGATTTTAAGTTTGCGAATGACCACTCGGCCCTCAGTAGATGACATAAAAGACAAAGAAATGTCCCATGAGACACACACCTGTTACCAGACCAAAGAGTCCCAGGGCTGATGGAAAATATACTGAATAAGCCAGTTGTGTGCATCAAAATGATTGTATATTATTATTACATCTGAATGCCTACAGAAATACAATAGGAAAAAAAATGGAAAAAGGGGGAGAGCAAGGGATAAATATTTAAATAGCAAGAGTTAATGATGACAAGAAAACCGACTACAAAGTATCCCATGCAGGGGCATGCATCTAGCCCCAGCTGACGGTGCTCTGAGGCTCCCAGAACTTTCTTTGTGGTATTGCTTGCAATTTGTAACATCCAGAAAGACACCAAAATAAGGACATCTAGTTTTGCTCAGCACAGAACATAACTGATATTTTCACTGCACAAATGTGACGCACATAGGTATGCAGCTTCCGTGCTTCCGAGTCACGGCAAATAAGATTGTAATATAGGCTGGTGTGGCATACACGCCAGAGTTAACAGGAGGCTGGGGCAGCTGAGTTAAATCATACAGAGAAAGCAGGTCTGTCACTGTTCTCTGAGACTTGTGCACAACAGAGATACCCTGATGTTACTCCAAAATCTGCTTTCTTAAACCATCTGCAAATCTTAATTAACTGCAAGATCTCTGCTGTGTTGCTGTGCATTGCCGCTGTTTCCCTGACATGACTGGCGAGGTGGGGTCTCCTCCAGAGATGGTGCCAGGTCCAGCGGATGGGGCATGAGACAGTCACAGGAGAACAAAAGTTGATTCCCAACTCATACAAAGATTCATTTTACAGAAATACACATCTTCATGTTCTCTTTTCCCCAGCCATAAGATGTTGATAATCGTACTTACAAACCTCCTGTGATTAGCAGAAGGGCTTGGGAGAGGCAATTCAGGTCTGTGAAACATCTCATGATCTTCTGACAAAAGATGTCATAAACAGAGTTAAAGATCTGAAAACAAGGTCAGGCATCTGCCTTCCCCCTTCCCGCCTGACCTAAGGAGCTCCCCTCCACAGAACATTTTGGGAAGCGTGCTGCCAGTTTCAGTAAGGCTATTATGCAAGGAAAGAGAAATATCTTTGTGTTTAAGGCAATGGCATGGAACCCAGAGAACTGTTTTTTAGCTCCAAGTCTGCTGCAGATTTCTTACTGGCTTTGACTTAGCCATTTAATCTTTCTGCATTTCAGTTATCCCATTAGGAGAATCAAGAGATAACCCTTTTAACCCACACGGGTGTTGTAGGTACATTCAAGTTGCTGAAGAGCTCTGATACTAAGATGATTTAGGCTATAAAAGCACATAAGTGTATTAGGAATTCTGTAGCTAGCTGATTCCCATTTCATAACATCCACTAAAACTGACATATGGAGTTCTTAATCCATAGATAAATTCATTTTAATCCCAAAATCAAGTCAATAGCACTGGTTTCCTTCAAGATCAACCACACACAAAAAAAAATATATCTACCCCGAGCCATCTGGATATTACTGGGTTAAGAGAAGCCAGAAAAAAGAGGAAATTAAATAAAACAATGAATAAATAAAACCACTTAATTATAATAATTCATAATTCGTCAATGTTTCAGCTGGTGTATTTAAACTTTTCACAAGTCGATCCTTGCATAAATTCCCACATGTAGAATGTCAGTCATGCTGATTTGATTTTCTAATTTAGAGACCCTGGCATGGACACTGTACTTCAAGAGTGTATACTTAGCTTCAAACTGAACTATGAACAGAATAAGTCTCTTGAATAAACTAATCATGGAGCCTTTTTACTGTAGCAGATCACAATTTACCAAAACAACAAGGTTATTGTGGAATGCATACTTCAAAGCAAGAGGGATATCAATTACAATGACAAGAACGTAACTAGTAAAAACACCAAAGAAACCATATCTTGTTAGATATGAAGTGTCCTGTCATAGTTCAAACTTCAGCCTGAATACAGTGAACTTACTGAAATGAATATATCACTCTTGTAGCATGACTAATGCAATCATCTCATTCATGTGACCTAACAAGAGCTTTCTGTATGTGAGATTTAAGGTGAGAATTTAACAACATCATTGAGCTAGAGCTAATGTCATCTGGCACTTTAAATCTCTCAGATGGAAAGTTATCAGCAGATAAAAACCTTTTGTGGAGTTCAGTTAGAGATTCTGAGAGGTAAATTTGCTGAAATGGCATGACTGAAACGAAAGGTAGTGTTAACATTCATTCTTTTGCAATAAAGAATGAATTTAGGAGCTCAGGAAGGCTGCTGCATAGAGACCTAGATAAAGCCAAACACAGCCCAGGTAGACACTATTTCAAACTTATTCTTTTACTTCCACATTTCACTTTAAACCTTATCAGCAGATAAAATAAAAATAATGAAAAAACTCAGTCATTTCACAACCGGTTGTCTTTTAACTAGATAATCAGCTAATGCCCTTCTAGTTGTATATGGCACTTTGATGCAGATAAATATTCATATGGTAGTGGTAGAAAACCATAAAGCATACTTCATCTGGAAGCCAAAATAAGCCTTAAACTTTGAAGAATGAGAGAACAGGGCTCTTATTTCCTAAAACATTCTTTCTATTCTGAAGGGTCCTGACTCCTAGTCTTCCTGCAACCTGGATTTGATGGCAAACCTTGATCAGACTATAAAAGGAAATGAAAAAATATACCACCATTAGTATTTTAAAAATTAGTGAGGGATTTTTGAAATGAATGATTGAGTTGACTTTCCAGGAGACATTTGTGCCTGTGTATAGATCCAAGAGCAGCAGCAGACAAAGAAAATAGAGCACATGGAAAAGTCAGCAACAGAGGGCTTGGTTTGAATGACAACACAAAATGAACTTCCTGGTTTTCTTGGATAGGTGATTTTCTAGATGGAAGAAACACAGGGCCTTCATCAAATTTGACATGAAAAAAACATTTGATGAAATGCCACATGGGAAAGTATTTAATAGCAGAAGACAGGGATTAGTGCAGGGAGTGTAGCAGTCTCAGTTTAAGACTGAAGTTCTTGGGCAAAACAGAGCTAACTGTGGTTGTGGCTGAAAAATCAGTAGAAACCAGTCACGTCTCATGTTTTCTTATAATGACTTTAGTTAAAAACCAGGACTGAGACATGACATTTGCTGAGGAATGTCATCGGTAAAGATGAGTATCAGGATACTGCGTGGGAAGAACCTGAGGCGTTCAAGAACAGTCGTAGTGGAAATGGAATCAAATTGCTTAGTACAAAAGTGGCACCACTTTGGACTTAGAGATTAAAAACAAGAAGTTGTTCCCTAAGCTGAGAACCCACTAGTCAGTGATGACAGAAGGGGAAAAGGCCTGGGGGTATTTATGGAGGACAGGATGACTGAGCTATGATGGAAAGCATAAATACAGTCCTCCTTTTTTATCAGGTAAAATGTTTCTGGTAGAAACAGGAGAGTATCAGTGCCACTGTATAGCTCATAGATACCATAGAGAGGGCATCTGCAGTGCATTTCCAGGCACTCATATTTAAACAGAGAAAAAATAATCTTGAATCTAGAGAAGGTGATTAGGATGATCAAGGAAATGAACAGCTTCATCTTCCCAAAGGATGCAGATGGAAGTGAAACAAAGGCTTCAGGAGATATGAATGCTGTCCACAAGTGCAGCAGAGAATAAACACCCACTAGGGACAGTCTGGGCACAATATGCATCCATTTGTCACCATCACATATTAAGATGGAGATCAGAAGAGGAGACAGGCAGAAGAGCCATCTTCTTATGGAAAAGTGGTAACAAGATCTGAAAAGGAACAAGAACTACTTCTAGTTTTAAGGTGCAGTGTGAACCCCTTCCTGAAATCATTATATTACATAAATACTTACAAAACACTGAATTTGCCTCAGCCCAGGTGGTCCCTTCCAATCCCATTTCTCTGTGCATTGGTCTTTAAAAAACAAACAAACAAACAAACAAACAAACAAACAAACAACTTTTTCCCTTCTCCTCCTTATTTGCAGTCCCAGCTCAAATACTGGTAGTTGGAATTAGCTGGTTTTCTAAAATCTAGGGATGTTTAAGAGCTCAAAAGGATTTTGCTTTTGCTTTGCACATAGATTTTCTGCCCTTCTCTCTGAACCAGTTGAATTATAAATACTGATATGAATACCTGAAGTAACCTGATAAAATCCTGGTATAAATCAAACAGTTGAAATTGAGACTTCAATCTAGATAAAAATATGTCCATTACCAGAAAATAAAACACCACAGTAGGAATAGATGTACTCTGGCTTTCAGAGGCTTTGGAGGGAAAAAAAAAAAAGCAGCAACCATGCTTGTTAGAATAACAAATTAATCCAGCTACAAAGAAGCAATATGTCACCTGCTTCTACCAACAGTACAAAGATTTATCTTACATCATCTTCTGTGATACTACATGTACTGAATCTTTTCATGAATTAGTATAAATCTAAGCAGATAATGGCTAAGGAGCTGCTTATGAGTAGCTTGGAAGATACCGTGAGAAGTATTTTATGTTTTTGAAAACCTTTTTATGAAGGAGGATTCAGTCCCATATTATTTCTTGTAATTACTACATAGTTTTCTTCACAAACACTGACTTCACAGACTAGCTTATAGCCAGAAAGGCATTTGGTATTATAGATTACCCTGGGAGTACTTGCTTTCATTTTCTTTTACATTTCAAAAACAAGAAAGAGTTTCTCAATTTTTTCAGTACATTTTGGCCAGTGAGAGCTGGTTATATCCTGGCTGGACACCTTTGCCATCAATGCTCAGCAAAACTCAGACCTTTCTTTTCAAGCAGGTCACCTTGCACTGGTCATGAGCCTACTAGTTCTCAGATGAGTAATGAAACAGATGTAGGTGAAATAGATTCCCAGTTGATGGCCAAGGTTTGGGTGCCATAAATAATGGAGTAGGAATTAACAACAACAACAACAAAATGTTAAAAAACACAGATCTCTGATTTATGTAAAAACACACAACAAAATATAACAGAGAAAAACATGAGATGAGAGAGACAGAGATGGAGATTTTTTACCAGGAGAAACCATGCTAAAGCTGGCAGAGCCACGCCAGCACAGAACTCAAGTGGGAAGAGCATCCTGCCCAAAACCTTCCCTTCCCACAAACTTTGTGCCTCCAGGACCATAGCAGGATCACCCCTGGCTCCCTACAGCCCACTCTGGAAATGAGAAGTGGGGACTTGCAGTACACCAGAAACATGTTCTAAGTGCTCTATTGACTCTTCAGCATTGCTCCATCCATCTTGTCCAGTTTTGATTCCTCTTTGTTGTAAAGCCAGCTGAATTTTTACTCTTGGTTCATTGTGATTCTGTCCTGTTAAGGTGGTTTTGTTTTGTTTTTGTTTTCCTATACAAAAGTCACTGCAGATAGTCATAGAATAGCTTGTGTTGAAAGAGACCTTTAAAGGTCATCTAGTCCAACCAGAGTGTTATCAGGAACCAGGATATAAGGAACCTCAAGGGCAAAGAGATGTGTTTAACTTGCACCCTCAGAGAGATATAACAAGAAATTGGAAAATTATGTTAACAAAGAGCGAAATGATGGTATTTTAAGGGACCTTGCGAAATCTTTCCTTCAGTCTCTAGCCCTGCAGGTATAAATATTTGGCCAAAGATGCAAATCATACATTTACTTTGTGTTTTCATCAGATCAAATCTTCCACTTAAATGCAGAAGGGCAGATTCATGGGTTCAGCCAGAACTTCAGCTAGGTCCTAGCACCCCAGATAAGCAGAGGTTTGTACCAAACCATGTCTCCTTGTAGAAGTATGGCTTAATGACCTGTTCTAAACCTACACCTGCTGAGTAGACTACCGTACCACCTACCACAGCTACAGTCATGAGAAGTCAACTTCTGACATGGTTCAAAGGGTGGCCCGTCCACTCCGGGAGGAACAGTGCAAAGCCCCATTGGTGTGATCCTGGTACACAAGTAGAAACTACCTGAAAAATAATAATGGCCATCTACTGCTGGATTCCTGGAATACTGACAGAGGCTTCACTGAGGGAGAGTTAACCTGAAGTCCTTTTCCTACCCCACCAAAAGGATAAAGCCAAGATGAATGCCTCCCTTACAGCACTTCAGCTTATGTCCCAAACCCAGGCTTGTCCAGAGGAGAGCTCTGCTCATCCTAACACTGTCTCTGCCTTTCCCCAGCCTTCCTGTTCCTCTGCATGCGCATTTTGTTCCTGTTAGACAAGAACAGACCAAGAAGTACAGAACAAGGCACAGAAAACAAAAAGAAATAAACCCCAAGAATGCATGTTCTTGAGCCACAATAGGCTCTCTGAATGGGTGCACTTGGACAGGATCCAGATACTTGGAGCTACTAGACTGGAAGTGCATCAGACAGTCAAAAACCATCTTTTCCTGTGACTCATAGAAGAAGTTCATTATTTGGGTTCAAAGCCTGTGTAATCACTGCAGCTAGTTAATAAACTCATCAACAGAATCCATATTTTAAAGATACCTTTCTCATTTGTGAGGTACCCAGAACTGGAAATTAAACTCTTGTTATTTATTCTTCCTAGCGATGTTTTCATATAATCATTACACATAAATTTGTAAGCTTTTCTAATTAGACCAGAAGCATTTCAATCTGTGCAATGTGTTGCTATGTTGCTGCAGTAGATGTAAAAAGAAATGACTATCCAGGCTTAAATTATATGTGGCTATTGCTGTCTTAAACAGGAATGATGGTTTTGGTGAGGTCTTAAGCCAGAAATCCGATTTTCTGTCTGCTTTTATAACACAGCAAAAGGAGCAGTCATGAGGCGAGCCCATGACAGGTTAGAAATGAGAAATTGTAAGGGCTATTAAACTTTCTAAAAATGTTCCCAGTGGATCAGCATAAACTGACTTGGTGCCTCTGTTTCTGTAATTGTGATATAGTGGGAGCATTCACAGTGTTCATTGGTTTATTCAGTGAACTCTTATGTTTTGGTAGTAACCTTGGCTGACACAAAAACGAGGAGGGATATCAAAGCATCCTCACACCTGAAACAGGATTTCAGCTAATTTTGCACCTTTTACATTTTTCATGAGTCTTATTTTGCAGAGTCTTGTTTTGCTTAAATTTCTTTTCTGTTCATTTTTGAAGATTACTCTTTGTTTCTAAGAAGGGGCTGTTTCCTTTCAAATTAATTGGAGAAAAAGCAGCCTTTGAAAGAGAGGCTAGATACCATTTTTCACAAGCTATGGGTAAAATCAGAGCCATCCAAAGCAGTGTTTATTGTCCAACACATCACCCAAGTGAATGTGGACAAGTGAAGAAATAAAATGCAAAAGGTCACAGTTATTGATGGACAGTCTGCTCAAATCCAAGACAATGCACAGAAATGAGTATGGCCAAGTCATATTTTGCACTCATAGGCAAGTTTGGTTTTGCACCACAAAATGAGAATATGAATCCAAAGAAAAGGAATGAGCCCATGCCAAAAGTTAAGAAGATGGGAAATATCTGTATTGGGCAGTGAGAGATACCTTCTAATCATCAGAGCTTTGAATCAACTTTTGGGCAGGACCTGCATCCATAACTTATGCCCTTAATGGCATGTATAATTTCTGTTGACAATATAAAATTTATTCTAGATTTATAGTGGGGTTACTGAGAGCAGAGGCCAGTCTTTTAATGTGAAATAAGTCCCCTGAGAGACATTGCCGGGTAGCAGAAAGTGACACTTTGCATCATAAGAGCTGCGATGACACTGACATCAGTAAGTACCCTGTCAGCATTCTAGAAGAAAATTAGGCACGGAAATATTCTGATTTTTATTTAGCGCCTGAAGTACTTGGCACTGGAGAAAAAGTTTGGGTTCAAGCATGAAGGAAATGATATAGGCCTTTCTGCCCCACCATCACCACCCAGTGTAAATCTGTATAACCCCACATCTGACCAACACCTTTTACAAGGAACAGTGATGCAAATTTTATCTGAGCTCTCTAATACACCCTCCACAAAGTCCACACTTCTTGGAAATAAACCTGGAGAAGTTTCCCAGCCACATATCTCTGCAGAGGGTGCAAAAACAGAGTTAGGTTAATGGTTGGACTTGATGATCTTGAGAGTCTCTTCCAACCAAAATGATTCTATGATTCTATGAAATGGAGAAGTAACCTGACAGTCTCCTAGAGCTGAAGAAAGGATGGAAATGGGTAGAAAGAATGAGCTGTGCTCTTACAAGTGGTAGAAGCCATCTTCTGCTTTATTTCAGCACAGAATTTGGCTTTAATGTACATCTCTGAAGCAGCACGGAGGAGCCATAAAGCCACTCTGACAAGCTAGAGATTCCCCTTGCACAGGGAATTCATGCACTGCAAAGCCAGAAACACCAACTCCATATCATTATTCCTCCCTGCGGAGGTGATGTAGGCAAATGTCAGCAGCAGCTCACGACCGCAATTCTCCAGCTGCTGGAACAGCTGCTTGGGGCCAGTGTTGACCTGGAAAATATGAGAATAATCTTAAGGCTGCTTTGAATTGTTCCAAGAGCTGAACCAGCTGGCTTAATTTTGCACAGGAGACTACACTTGCCCCTCTCAGACCCACTGTCAGAATTTTCCTTTTCCACAAGTCAAATCCTTCCTCGCATAGAAAGGAAATCATAGAGGCAGGTTATCTTCTCCAGAAGACAAAGCTACGAGGCTGCAGAGCATGTCCAGTACTGGGTGTGAAAGGAAGCAAGAGAGATGATTACCTAGGTTCTGCTACCAGCATATTTTCTTGTTTCGTGAGCAGATCTTTAGTAAGTGACTGACAGTGCTTCAGGCACTTTAATCAACTGCTGTCCTCATTTAATGCCAAGTCTGCCCAAATCCTTTGATTCTGCCAATCAAACCTCAAATGTGACTTCCAAAGTTTGTCTTGGAGTAAAAGCCATCTTTTTTGCCACACTGATTCGGAAAGCCATCCGACAGAGCTCTCCTGATCAGCAGGAGGGGAACAAGATATTTCCTGGAATAAAGCTCTTCATTAAAGGACTTTCCCTAGCAGGGAAGCATAGTGTGGTTGATACAGCATGTAATTAGAAGTCAAAGGACTAAAGCTTAAATAAAATAGCTGTATTACTGGATTATTAACTTCCTTAGCTATTAATTTGCAACATACACCAGCTCTTCTTCATGATAGGGATGTTGAGAGGTTTAATCAGTGAATATACCTGAAGCAATATAAAATGTTGAAAAGCTGTATACTTGGTTTTGTGGAGGTGAGCATTTTAGTGAACATTTATAACTGAACCAAGGAGCTGTTAGATTTTGAGCTAAAAACAATAAAACGCACCTGCCGTAGGAATTTAACACTTTCCTCTCTCTGGACTTGGAATAAGTTAGCTGGGACCAAAGGTAAGAGTCAGTTGCACTCTCTTACTGAACAATACTGCTGTTTGAATTATTTTTGTAATAGTCCTAAAAGTGTATCCGTCTATCTTCAGACAAAATTTATGAGCATTTGGGCCCAGGATTCTTTCCCTAGGGCAGAGAAAATAATTTTCAGCTTCTACTGAAAGCCTTCCCTTACTTGTCAAAAAAAAATTAAAGAGAGAAAAGCCTTAGAAAAAGGATTAAATTTACAGAAGAGACCAAAAAAGCACATTCAGAAGATGGAGCCGTTTACTTGGTAGTGTATTAGAAGCATTGGAAGCAAGAAAGGTTTGTGTTTTCCCTGTATAAAAGCCCAGTTTTATTCAATGAGCCATTTAAAGACAACTTAAAGTCAACACAAACACAGAATTAAAGCACGGCTCAGGTGTGAAGGGACGTCTGGAGACTGCCTAGTCCAAGCCTGCCGCCCAAGCAAGGCCAGCTAGAGCAGGGTGCCCAGGACCATGTCCAGTCTGGCTGTGAATACCTCCAAGGATGGAGATTCTACAACATCTCTGCGCAACCTGTGCCGCTGCTCACAGAGAAAAAGTTTGCTTCTAGAAATTTTCCAGAACTGTACTTCTCTCTGACATTTCTCTGTTTGCATTTACCTTTAGCCATGATGCTTTTCAGGTCTTCCTTGCCGTTCAAAATAGATTCTGATAAGAGAGCTGATGTTTTTTGAGAAAGAAGACAGATCTGTAAGAAAGAGGGAACTATGCATGAGATGTTCATGGCTACAGGAGCAGTGCAAAATGCTAAAGGTTATGAAGAAAGAACAAAAGACCATATTTTGATCACCAAGCATGAACAACCAGCAGATTTATGCATTTATGATGGAATTCCTGAAGATGCTAAACCAAATCAGGAGAAATAAACACCAGGAGGTTGGGGACAGGGTAATAAAAATTAAATTATTAATAGCTATTTTTAGTTAATATCATCAGGTTACAACTCAATAGCAGCTCAGGAGGCAAAACATAAAACAGAGAGCAAATTTTGGAAAGGCTGCATCTTAGAGTCACAACATCATTGGGGATAGCTGATGGAATCCCTTAGCTGTGGAAAATCCCCTCCTATTTTGTATTTTTGCATGGCATTGTGCATGTCCTTCAAGGCAAGAATTGATGTAAGCACTGGAAAATCATCTGGCCTGTGGACGGACTTAATGTGAGACACGCTGTATGGCATGAAAGCACATCTAGTATGCTTGGAAAGGAGTAAGCACTTGTGGGTTTAAAGATATAGAGATTCAGCCACTAAGATAAAGGTCATCTTGTCTTTTGGACTGTAAGGCTTCTCAAGATTATCTTTCACCAATCAATAAACAAAGAGTAGGAAACAAGGAACTCCAGACTTTGACTGGTTTCAAGATACTGAATGGGGGAGAGCAGGGGGAGAGGGGCTGAACAGGTTGTTGAATAAAGTTTGCATCTTACAGAAATACCACAGTTTTCAGAAGTAACCAGTGTGGATTGTAAATAAATAAGAAAATACTTCAAATTCTGTGTCACTGGCAAATGGGAATTGGGGTCTAATTATCACACTGACATGTTTCAAAATTTAAAAAAATACATTTTCTGAAACTGTCACAGTGTCAAAACAAATATCTACATGTTCAAGCAGATGTCAGATATTGTAGAGGCGTATATGTACTTGCAACTTTAAACAGAAAATTTTCTAAAATTGGAGACATAATCTGTTGCCTTAATTGCAACATACATATAAATCTTGGTTGGAGGGAAAAGTGCTGATTTCATCTTTTCCTTTTTCCACACATAGAACATGACTTCTGAGCACAAATAAATTGAAATAAAAGAATCAGTAGCATATTTAGGTAGATCCAGGCCCATCTCCAAGTGCTATTATTTTTTTCTTTTCCTCCTAATACTGTTATTTGCAAACGTAAGAAGAGTGTTGTATAAATTATTGCATTTGTATTGTAGCTAGAGCTAATAATAGTATCCTTTGCTGAGACTACATAATGTCTCACTCCCAAAGACGTGGACTATCTTTCCACAAGAAAAAAAAAAAAAAAAAGTCTGTGGAAAGTGTCCACTAGTGACGTTTATTTAAATACTCCATAGAAACTATGATTTATTATTATAGTCACAGTCTCAGGACAAATGCAGATGTAAATGAAGTGCATTAAACCAAAGATAAGGTTCTTAAAGAAAGAATCCACATGCAAAATGGTATAGAAATTGCATCCTTACTGTAACAACATCAGACTTCTCTAAGGCATCCTCACAGAAGATCTTCAAGAGAGACCTAAATGTCAAAAAGATGCACACTCTGGAGGTTTGCTCGAGAAAGTGCATTCCTTTACCCTTATATGACCAACAAGTGCTTGACCCTGAAGCTGATGTTCAAGCCACTTCCTTCCACAGCATTAGCTGCCACACAGCTGTACCCCATGTAAGTGCAAAAGGAGCAGCCAGTGATAACACACCATGAATTTTGTAACCAAAAGGGGCAACACCTCTCATCTGGCAAGAATAATGAGGGAATTTGAGATAAACCTAAATATCTACGCTTTTTGTCCAACAAACAGACCGGATTTTCCATTTTGTATTCAATTGTCTCTTATGGCACATGTCATGCCATCTATTAGCTTAACCAAGAAGTTAAAGGAGCTCCAAAGACCAGACAGTTCCTCAACCAAGGCAAAAGGCCATGGCTTTACTGAAGGCCTCAAAGCCAAGACACATTTGAGACCATTCCAAGTCTGGCCTGATGAATGTATCAAACAGAAAGCAGCTCTCAAATACCAGTCTGAAGTAAAGGGGTCAATACCACATCCTGTACCAGGTGTGAAAGTGACAATGAAAAGTTCTGGGGAGGGGAGGGGAGGGGAGGGGAGGGGAGGGGAGGGAGAGGGAGAGGGAGAGGGAGAGGGAGAGGGAGAGGGAGAGGGAGAGGGAGAGGGAGAGGGAGAGGGAGAGGGAGAGGGAGAGGGAGAGGGAGAGGGAGAGGGAGAGGGAGAGGGAGAGGGAGAGGGAGAGGGAGAGGGAGAGGGGAAAAGAGAAGAGAAGAGAAGAGAAGAGAAGAGAAGAGAAGAGAAGAGAAGAGAAGAGAAGAGAAGAGAAGAGAAGAGAAGAGAAGAGAAGAGAAGAGAAGAGAAGAGAAGAGAAGAGAAGAGAAGAGAAGAGAAGAGAAGAGAAGAGAAGAGAAGAGAAGAGAAGAGAGGATTCAGTTTTGTTATGCCTGGAGTTCGGCATGACAGTCCCTGACACGGCCCTGAGGGCTCCATACCTGAAAAATATTGCACTATTACCTACTCCCCATCACATACCTATATCAATAGCTGCACGGGAAGGGCTGATTTGCAATCTGTACCTCAGCAAACAGTTTGCTGTGCAAGCCACGGTCAGAGGACACGGGTAGGAAGGTCCCAGTGTTAAACAGCCCAAGAGAGAAAACCCGCTAAGTCCCCAAACCCACGGGTGCCAAAACATCCACTGAGGCGGGAGCTGTCTAAGGGAGAGAAAGTCCAAACACAGCGAGTCATTGCCCCAAGTTGTGTCATTCAACGGGACATGGTCACAGGCAGTAGCGCTACTGGAAGTAAGGCTGGACTGGCAACAAATCCACACTGTATTTTTGCAAAAAGGGGACACGGTTAGGTTGATTATTCCCCTGTCTTGTAGGTACAGGGACTGATTCGGGGCCAGCAACCCAAAGGCTTCCTCCCAAGGCTGCTGGGCGGAGGGGGGGCGGGCGGGGCTGCACACGTGTGGCTCTGTCACCCCCGTGTCACAATGCCAGCACCCGGCAACGCAGCACTCACAATGCCCTGGGCAGGATCAAAAGGAGCAGCCAGGTCCCGTGTCCACTGCCAGAGCTGGCCCGGGGGCAGCCCCAACACATCCCACAGGAAGCACTTGAGGAGCTGGTGGAATCACAGGGCAGGGGCTGAGGGAGGAAGACCTTGCACGAGGCTGCTGGACGTTCTCCACTGCAAGACAATCTGCTGGCAGAGCCACCTTCCAAACTCAGCTCATGGACGGAGGAGCACTGCAGAGCTCACCATCCTCATCCCCTGCGGAAACAGGCTCAGGAGCCGTAAGAAATAGGAGGTAGAGGGGTTGCAAGGGCTTGTAGTGCTTTGGAACGCCCACTGGTGTCCCACCAGGCACAGCAAGGATTCTTGCCCCCAAGGTCCTAGGCATTTGGGCACTCTCGGAAGTTCGGGAGATGGCTCCAGCTCAAGGGAGGATAGCATAGGATAGCATAAGATAGCATAGCATAGCATAGCATAAGATAGTATAGCATAGCATAGCATAGCATAGGATAGAATAGGTCCTGGGAGGCGTGAGTAGCCTGTGGGAAAAGGAGCCAGGTCTGGCTCACATGCTCAGGGAACAGCCGATCGCCAGCACTGGGGTCAGGAAGGAATTTTTTCCCCCGGGGCAGATTGGCCCTGGTCCCCGGGGGTTTTTTGCCTTCCTCTGCAGCATTGAGCATGACCACTTTGCAGAGCTCCTCTGGGCCCTTTTGGCTCGGATCCTGCCTGCTGCTCAAGCACCAGGAAGATGGCCTCTCGTGCCCTGCAGCTGGGGGGAGGAAGGCTTTTTTTTTCCCCCAGGTGGGACAGCAAGCGTCTCCGGGGGTTTTTTGCCTTCCTCTGCAGCATTGAGCACGGCCCCTTGCCACGGCTTCTTTGGGCCATTTGGGCTGGGTGCCTGCTGCTCCGCGAGTTGGCCCGAAACTTAGCTAGAACGGCCTACCTAAACCAGTATAGAGCAACTATCCTAAACCAACCTTAAACACCTAAAACAACCTTTAAACACCTAAAACAACCTTAAACACCTTAAGAACCTAAACCAATCTAGCTTCAAAATCTTCACACAACCAGCCATCAACAACCTAAAAAGAACCTTCAACAATCTGCAACATACTACCTGAACCAACCTAAACCAACCTCAAGCAACCAACCGAAACCAACAAACAAACAAACAACCTTCAATGACCTCCAAGAACCCAGCTTCAACAACATGAAGACTCTGAGAAACACGCAACCTACAAACACGCAACCAGCCTCAGACAGCACAAAACAACTGAAAACAACAAACCCCAAACAACCCAAACAACCTAAGCCAAATGACCAAAAGAACCTCAACCACCAAACGACCACAACTAAAACTACCAAGAAACCCAAACTAAACCACCTATTCAACCTAAACCACCAGAAAACACCTCAACAACCTCAAACAGCCTACCCTCATCAAATCACCTAACCCAACCTACTCAAAAACAACTAAACCAACCTCAACCAAACAACCTGAACCAACTCAACACAAACCCTCCAAGCCACCCCAACGATGGAAACCAAACCTACCCAGACCAACCTACCTAAAAACACAGACATCCACCAACCTACCTGAACTGCCTACTGAAAACAAACAGAAACAAATCAAACCAACCTCCAATAACCCACCTAATCCACCCAACCTCAAATCATCTCAACAACCTCAACCAAACCACCTACACCAACCTCCAGCAAACTACTGAAAACAACCTCAACAAAAACAGCTTCACATACCCCACCTAAAACAACCAACGGAAGACAACTTCAACCAAAAATCACCTTCATCAAGCTACCTAAACCCACCAGCCTTCAACAACCAGCCTCTCACAACCACCCTCAAAGAAGAACCTGCCTCAAACAAACCACCTCAAACCACCTCAACAAACTCAATCAAGCTACCAAAAACAAAACCCTGCCTCCACCAAAACAGCCCCTGCTTGGAAGGGCTCCAGCCTGGCTGAACCATCCACAGCTGCCACTCGGCACCTCTCCCTGCGGGCAACACCAGCGCCTGGCAGGGACCAGAGCGCTTCTCGTTCATCCCTGCCTGAGAAGCACAGCAGCAAAACAAGGCGTGGAAGGCATAAAGTCTGCTCGTCATCGCTACGTGTCACGTAGCTCTGCAAAACAACCCACTGAACCACACCCGTCATCTTCCTCTTCTTCTTCTTCTTCTGTTGTGCATGGTCAGTCCCACGCCTCAATCTCAAGGTTCTCCCTCTTAGGAACCAGGGAAAGCTTGGCCTCTATTCCTGCGGCTGCTCTCTGCAGCTCTGGGATTTGTCTTGCCAGCCTGCAAGGGCTGTTTTTTTCAAGCTAAACTGAAGAATGCATCAGCCTGCTCCTGGCTACACTTGGGCTTGTGTTAAGGATTGTGAGCATTGGCTCTGAAACAGAGTGAGAAAGGGAAATGACATGAAATAACAGAAAAGGAAGTAAATTAAAAATAGAAATTAAAATAGAAATTAAAATAAAATAAAATACAATAAAATAAAACACAATAGAAACAATTGTATCCATTGTGTTATGTGTCCAGGGAAGGGAAGGGAAGGGAAGGGAAGGGAAGGGAAGGGAGGGGAAGGGAGGGGAAGGGAGGGGAAGGGAGGGGAAGGGAGGGGAAGGGAGGGGAAGGGAGGGGAAGGGAGGGGAAGGGAGGGGAAGGGAGGGGAAGGGAGGGGAAGGGAGGGGAAGGGAGGGGAAGGGAAGAAGAGAACACTGTGAATATGCCAGCTTGGTGCTCAGTAGTTGTCAAAAAATGACTAGAATGTGGGGAATTATGAGGAAAGAAATAAAGATCAAAACCAGAAACCACCATGATGCTCACGTCTTGATTACTATGTTAAATTCAGCTCTTCTCAGAAAGAATATAGGTTGAGCTAGAAGAAACACAAAGAAACATGATAAGGATGATCCAAGTTTTGGAACAGCTTCCAAAAAAGGAACAACTAATGCATTGTGATTCCTTAATCTGAAAAAAATAAAAAAAAAAAAAAAAACTTGTGGAATGCCAAAAATGCACAACTCCCAAAAGTGATCAGAAAAAATTCCTGGAGGGTAAAATAAGTAAATAAATAAACAGATTGATTAAAGGCTCTTAAACATGAAGACAGCATACCAGACCGAGGATCTCAAGCCACTGGAGGCTGGAGGAGTTTACAGCGTGGAGGACTAAACACTTGCTCTATACTTATGTATTTGACACACCCTGTATGTCAGTCCAGTGTAGGAAACTGTGCCACATGGATTAATTCAGCCATTTCAGTGCTCTGTTCAGCCCCTTCCAAAAAGAGGCCAGGAGAGGGAAACAGGGATTTCTTGCAGACCCAGAAGTTCCTGAGACAGGAGGGCACCTAACTGCATGCTTAGTTTTAAGCTTATACTTAGGTCTTATTAAATTTAATAGAACTAAGGCGCATACATAATTCCTTTCCTTTCTTAAACTGCAGTGTTTCCTGGGATTGGAGGTCTTGTTATTACTATTCATGTCAATGTCTTCACACAATTGTCTTCACCTTCTATTATAATGTTTCCAGGTTTAAAAAAAAGCAAGGTGTGGGTAGTGCTGCAGCAATTCATTAAGGGTAGACTGAGTGCACACTTGTGTGATTTAATTACATCAAAGCTCTTTTGCTAAAGTTGATCATTACTACTGCAGGGGAGTTTGTCAACCAAAGATTCTTATCACCTCTGAGGAACAAAATAACTTTATCCACAGTTCTTAATATTCACTAATATAATTTTAAAATTTTACTGTCACACACTAATTGGGCAGATGCAAACCTCTCATGGGTTTTCTTTAAAGAATAAATTATTTATAACTGTCAGTGAATTTAAGGTATATTTTTATTTTAAAAGTTCACTAGTTACATTCCATTCAAAAGATACAGAACAAGAAAAAATAAGGACCTAAAGGAATGTGTATATTCAGTCATGCTAATGACTAAGACTCCAGTCATGTTTTCTAGATGTAATAATATATCCTATAGCCTTTTGGAATAATCAAATGAAAGTAGGGGATTTATGTTCCTGTGTGCTTTAAGAAGAGGGCTTAGAAGATTCCCAAAGTAATTTCATTTGGCATTCAAAGCTATTTGATTGCAGTTTCTGAACATTTCTACCACATTTATATTCAGCATGTGGCAATCTGAGTTTTGTGATGTTTTGAAGCTGACTAATACATGGTATTGGTCTTTTCCTTCTTTTTTCCTGTTCTGCAGTGCTGATTGCTTTCATATCACTAAGGCAAAAACGTTGTGAGTACATTCGAAATTGCTAACATTAGAAAAACCTCAGAGTCACCAGCATATTGGGGACTATTATGTAGTATTTGGGGATCTGAAATTTAAGGGGAAGAAATTGAAGCCTTATTGTATCCTGATGGTAAGCGATTTTCTGCCACTGTGAATTTTGCTAGGACAGTGCAAAAGCTGCTGCTAATATATTTTCAGAGGACAAAATGCTGATGTAAATACATTTGCGAGATTCTATTATTCTGATTATTTTATTTTTACTAATATGATATGGCACAGCTGACATAAAGGCAACTTTAATCCTCTTTATACTCATCTTCTTCCTGCTCTTCCATCTCACTTTTCAATCATCTTAAAGGTACTGTACACAAGTTACATTCTGGTTTATTATTTGACTGCAGAGAAAACTAGTATCTTCATGAGTTTCTGGTGGCTAAAGGACCAGACACTTCTACAGCATGGTGACAGAGTAAGGCTACCAGCTGTTGCCTGACCCAGTGATGTGACAAATCCAAGAGACGGTACAGATATTCAAAAATACTGAACCCAACACTATGGAGTGTCTCAAACCTGCAGTCATCACACCAATTTTGACAGGATGGGGACTATTTAGCTCTCTGAGAAAAACACCATTTGTAGTTAAGTGGATGCTCCAGTTCATGCACCAGCTATTTTTGCACACAGAATTCTAGCTTGCCTTTGTTCTGGCACTGCCCTGAAAGTGGTTAAGGCAATAAAAGCTGTTTTGTTTAAAATCTATACAGATATTCCATGATAAATGCTCTCATCTCCTCACTACAATGCTGCTAACTCTTATCATAATGGTAACTAAACTAGGAGTTCTGCAAGTGTACAGCACAGCATTGGGTTTGTCCTTGCCTGTGTAAGTATTCTAGTAAGCAAGAATCATCCAACTCTGACTTGAGTTTCAGACACACACACAAAAAAAAAACTTGAGAAAGAAGTCTTCCTCATTCTGCTGGTAGGGAGGAAGGCAAGAGAATGCTAAAAAAAAATAAAAGTAATAAATGCTGCATCCTTCTTATTCACTGGTATGGGCTTTGCAGTGGTGAGTGCTGGTGGCTCAGTGGGATGGGGGAGTGGGACCAGAGTGACTTACAAAACCCAGCTCTCAGCTATCAAAAGTTCAGGAGGCTGAAGTGCCTGGTGATTCACCACTCTGGAGGCCTTGGAATAAACGTGTTCATTCGTGTCTCATTAGTTTCTTCACTGTTTCTTCCTCCCTCTCCATCTAAAATTCAGCAGCACGCAGGTTGCTGAGCAATGCTCCTGAGAAGTGTCACACAGGAGCATCTGCAAGTGCTGCCTTCTGCAGGAGGAAAGAGCTGGGAAAGGTTGGTTCTACACCTTTTTAATAACCTGCCCCTCGGAAAAGAGAGAAACAGACCCCTGGGTTGGCAGTTGGTGAGAGAGAAGGTCAGAAAACCTCAGTTTAGTACAAACTTTTGCTTTGAAGATTTGGGAAGGGTAGGCTGGTATTTCTCACATTGCAGAACTGCTAGCTTGAGGTGCTTTGTCATGCAAGCAAACAAATAAACCAGCTTTTAATAAATGGCGCAAGTCAATGCCTTTGTTACTGCTCCTGTACCTAACTATTATCCTGAACCAAAAGCAATTAAAACAGGGATTATACTACAACAGCTGCATTTGTGGTGATATATATGCGTAGTAGAACTCAGTTGTGCTTTCAGAAGATGATCCATTTTTTAACACCTTGTTATAATTAGAACCACATGATTTACAATGAATTATTTATTTGATTAATTTCATCCTTTTTTCTTTTCTATCAATGAATTGTCTACAGACAGCATGTTGAATTCTTGAATTCATAATCTGATAATTAACTCCAGGTCTCTAAGTTATTCATTATTTGCTAATATTCACAATTCAAAATTTGTGTAGTGGTGTGCTATTTTATGAAGGTTAGAAGATGTACGTACTCTTTTCTCCTCTCTCTTTGGAACGATATGCATAGTGTATTATTATGTATGCTTTGTAAATTTTAATATAACAGATGCAGAATAATATTGTCTAATAGTTAAAATTTGGAGAATAATAATTTAAAAACATACAAACAAACAGCACTAACTCCTGACATTAAGGTTTACAATTTGAACCCTAATCTGATTTTGAAAGAAACTTAAAAAATCAGGACAGAAAAAAATTGCTTCCAGATATTCATATATTCAGGAAATATGCTTCCAGATATTTAGGAAATAAATTCTGGTAAGTTGAGACAAAACAATTTGGAGAAGTCCAATGCTGGATACTTTTATACAGTTTTTCAAACCAGATGCTTTCAGTGATTTGTTTCCTGAGAATGAATCATCCAGTCCCATCCTTTAGTTGGCACAATAGACAATTCCTAAGCTGCTTCTACAAAGACAGACAAAAGCAGATGCAAGCATGGACATTCATCTTAGTCATGAAGGATGTATGATGTTATAAAATATGTCACCTCACAGTAACATACCTTCTTTGTTTTATCTTACACAACTTAAAGCACTGCTCTACAAAAATCTGCTATCTTAAGAACATTTATCCCAAGATAAGAGTTTCTTCATAATTTGAATAATTTATTTGATGACAATTTCCTGGTCTGCTGTGACTTGTTACTTGGAAATAGTAAATATTCGCAAGTTGCCATGGTGCAATATGTCACACTTGCTGTGATGTACAGGCCTTCAAACCTTCCTTTCCAGCTCTTACATGCACACCTACAGTTATGGAGCTACAACAATCACATTTGTATGACTGTTAGTACAAAAGTCTGTTTGCCTTACCAGGTGATGAAATTTTCCAGCCTGAGGCTATTTTTAATCTTCTGGATGTTTTTAAGCCTTGAGAAAGTATGCTTTGTTAATTTCCCATTTTAGTCAGCAGGAGAGAAAGCAGACGATGTAATAAGCACACAGATGATTGCACATATGATGACTTGTAAACTTGTCTGTAAATTCTGCAACAAATTATTAACAAGCCGCTGCAATGTTCCTACTGAGAAAAAAAAACCTGCTTACATAATAGTTCATCATGGTAGATGCTGAGTATTCATACAGATGTATTACGTTTTTAGCCAGTTCCTATGGAAACATGACTTATGTGATCACACTCTGTATATGTTCCTCAATAACTTTTGAATCCATTGGCTAATTTCAGCTACCTCTGACAGAATGGTGAGTGCTTGGGATAAGTCCTCCAGCTTATGCAAGACAGCTGGGTGTCTAAGCAGTTGCTCTCATCAGAAGGTGTCTGCCGGATGAGCTCAGCCTGTATCAGCCACCAGAGGGTCTACTAGCTGAGGCATGAAAAAAGGTGAGGCAAAAAGATGGCATATACCCCATTCATAGGAAAGATGCGTTTGGAGCTCATTAGCCACCATAAAACACAAATCCATGGGATATTGGACTTCATCGACCCAGATGCTTATAGAAGTTCTTGTCTGGAAAGTACATGAAATTTCACTGCCCCAGAATTAGTTTAAATCTTGAACAGGAAAATGACTGTAAAACCATGCTTTCAGTTCAGGCATAAAATCAGGAAAGCTCAAGTCTGCTCTTGCCTCTGACATATTTAACTGCTGAGCACACCTGACCCTTGAACCTGCAAGTGCAAATGCAGAGGTTTTACTTTTAACATGTGACAATGTCCTTTTTAAGCAGGCTGAGAGAGACTTGATGCTCACAATCTCCTACAGGACCCTTCTTTATGTTCCTTAAAAATCTATCCATGGCCTGGGTGGTCTGTAAGTCTCCTTGGCCAGGCCCATCAATTTCAGTTACTCTTTGCCTGCACATCCCTTCTTTTTCCAGTCCCATGAGGGCAAACAGCCTAGAAAGTGGTTCAAGCAGTCACACTTACGAGAAAGCGCAGCTTGGACAAAGTTTTCTTCTTCTTCTTTTAAGGGAGAAGCGAGGGACAGCAGCAGCCTGAGGGAGTCTCTCACAGTAATCCCTTCCCACCTCCTGGCCAGACACCAGAGCCAGGAATGTGCCAAACTCAGGAAAACAAAAATAAGACCCATCTTCAAGTGAACTCTGTTCTCTCCAGTGGGTCATCCCAAGCAAGTCCCATCAGGAAGACCATGGAGACAAAATTTCCAATTATTCCCTTCTCCTACCGCAATTTTCCCAGCAGATCAGCAGAGAAGACATTTGATGTCAATGGTCTTCTTTCTAGCTGCTTGCTTTTCCACAGCTTCAAAATTAACTCCAACCACAACCCTGAAAGGTGGCTGCCAGTACTCCTGTGTGCAAGGACAGGTAGATTTCTGAAGGGCTGGAGCAACCACCCTGATCCAGCTCCCATATGCCATGACAGATCCAAACCTCCTCCTCCAAGATGGCAAATACTCAAATGCACCCGGGCTTTAATCACTTCCAAAACAAAAGTCAGTTCGATGACCCCAATTCCTCAGCAGCATTCATGCACCAAATGAAACTGTTCATCACATAGTGCTGATTTTACCTTTTCTCTCAGCTTATCCCCACTGTGTCTGTGTCCACAAGCCATGACTCTCCCACCCCATGGAAGGACACATCCTTAGCACCAGGCTGATGGTCAAGGATCCTATAGATTGCACTGTACATCACATCCCACAGCAACCGTGCAGGGGATATATATCCCTCACTTAAGTCTCCTGGATCAGTATCCAGACTCACTCCTTTCTTCCACCGACTATACAAAATACAATCAGGTACTCTGGCAACTAAATGAGATGCCTGCAGCAACTCGAGGAAGGCTGTTCATACCATCTACTTCAGGTACCACTCTCTGCTATTCACAACCCTTTTTAACCCTGCAAGGTTTTGAAACAACCTACGAGGAACAGCAGCAATTCAACCAAGACTAGAAACCCCTGGAAGTTTCAGCAAACTGCAAGTGACTTTCACTTTCAGCAGGTTTTATAGTGTACGTGTTATTGTTCCAGTGCCTGTTATTCCAGTGATGCTCAGCAAAATCAAGTGGTTGTTTTTTCTTTTTTTATATTGTCAAAATAATAAGAGAGACATTAAGATTCCACACACGAAGATAGGAGCAGTAATAATGAGGGAATTTTCTCCTGCACTGCATTTAATTTAAAAGCACCGAGATTAGTACCTAAGCTCTTCTGGACACTCTAGGAGTTAATATTTTGCTCCGTGGGTGTGTACGCACGTCTGTCTTCTGTGCGGCTCTCACACCTGCAGCTGATAATCATATGCAGTTTCAAATGAGTTGAGAAAATGAAAATTACCTTCAAAAGGAAGGAAAATGCATTTGATATACCTCTCATTCCAACACTTGCGAGACTCTCTATAATTACCACTGTGAGCTCACAGGCAGATGGCAAACGCGGCAGCACCTTGAAATCAGTCAGCAGGACGCTGTAGAAATGCTCTTACTAACATTTTGTTCAAGATGTTTCAAGACACAAATCTAAAAACTGGCAACTAAGACATAACTATTGTGATTATTAGTGAGCCTTAAATAAGGAGCACATTACATCTCCACCAGCCTACATCTCTCTGTACTCACAGAGTGCCAACTACGCTATACCCTACTCAGCTGTATGTGTTCAGCCCCAATTAATGTTATTACAGACACGGAGAAAGAAGGGTCAGCATTAACAGATGAGACTGAAAAGGGCCAGGTTCTGCTCCAAGGGAAATAAAATCTCTTGCTTATGTCAGGGGAATAATTTTGAGGCTTGGAGGTTCAGGCAGCAGTGGCATGCAAGTAATCTGGAGGTTGCCAGCTGCCCAAGTCACACTGAGCTTTTCATATGGCAAACTGGGGAAGGGGTGTGGGAAAGGAGAGCTCTGGAAAGGCTGAAAAGAAAAAAAAAAAAACCAGCAACAGGGTAAATATCCAGCTGCCTTAAGGTAGAGGGGTTATCTCTGCTCATTTTTTTAATCCACCTGCCTCTCTGGCTAGGGGATTTGGGAATATCTCTTAGCACAAGAAAGTCTTCCTGTGGAACTGTGGAATAATTTGGGAGGTTGTGAAGGAAAGGGTGCTTATACGTCTGAACAGCATTATGAAACTAATACCGGAGTCCTATCACAGTGACAGAAGCAGACAAAAGAGGGTTAGCTATGTTCTCTTGCTCCAATTTCAAAAGAACTGTCTTTTAAGCTGGTGGGGATTTTTTATTATTATTTTGTTTGCTACATTGGATGTGTTTTTACTGATCTGGAGTCCCACTTTATATAGTTACAGTGCTGGAAACACAAACAGGCTCCTCAACTGCCATTGCAGAGCAGTCAGCTCCCATGCTGCTGATTTAGACTGCCATAGAAAGGAGGATTTTACAATATTTCCACAGCCAAGTCCTATGTATGTAAGGATGAAGTAAATAGAGCAGATGTCCCTAAGCACAATGAATTCTCCTTCCTCAAATCACTTCAATCTATGCCGTTTGCACCTCAAATTGTTTGCATAACTTAAAAAAATGGCTAAAGATTTTATACCGCAAATGTAGAACAAATCCTGCTGTTTGCTAGCTGGTTATGCTTACTTTAACCCATGAAAGGAGGGGTTTTTTAATGATCTAGTACATGAAAATAAATTTAAAGATTAATAAAGCAGATGGCATTTTCCAAAGAGCACTTTGCTCCTATGCCCTACACTCAGAACAACACTGGTATGAGAGCAGAATCAGGGTCAGTATTCCTACCAGCATGATTTAAGGGTAAAGGCAGAATATCTATAGTTAGCAAAGCAGGGTGTCTCAGCTGCAGCAAAAGAAAGCAAATGCAATACTTGATATAGAAAATGTAGATAAAAGTTAAGCTTTCATTCTTGGACTTAGATCCTCAGAAAATTAGAAATTCTGCCTCTTGGATATATAACAAATAAGAGCAAACATGGAGCTTTTGGTGCCGTGAAAGAGCCAACTACTTTTGTGTGCTCTCTGCTCTAAAAACCTTCACCTTGTGTCTGCAAAGGCTGTGGGGAAATACAGCATCAATTCCTCCTTGATTGACAAGCCATATCACATGACTGATCATAAAGTGCCTTATCACTGGTGTCAATATTGAGTTTTGATCAATCTTGGCAATACACTTCACACATAAATGCAACTTTCGTTGCAAATATGTGCTGGAAATAATAAACACCTGCTTTTGTGCCACCTAGATCTCAAGGCAATTGCCACTTACTTTTTATTGCAGATAAATTAAACGAGGTCCATGATGTCCCTTATCTCATTAAATTTATCTTCAGGTAAAACTGAGGTATCTTATGTTTTCTTCAGGATCATGAAAACGTGACACATATTGTGGGGTTAAAAAATAAAAGGTATTTTATTAATGTTAGCAGTATTTAGCACCTTGGAAAAGAGATCTTGGGCTCAGCCTCAAATAGCCTGCAATGACTCATGTGGCAATCTCTTCTGTCTCATATAAGTGGGTTTGAATCCCTTCCAGTGGGGCAGGAAAAAGAACCAATTGCTCCCACTTGCCCAGTGACACGCCTTGGCATCATCAACTGCTTTTGAAGGGAAGCAATGAAGTGGTGTTTTGTAGTGAGTGTGGTCCTGGGGGTGTGTATACAGCCTATGCAGATACTAGGATTAAGAACCTTGGTACTTTGATATGAATGTTAAAATCTGCCAGGAGTAAGCAGCTGTTTCTAGGTTGGGTCAGTCTGATCTATATTGAGGTGCTGAAAAGAACAGATGGCAGAAAAGCAGCAACAAAAAAAAAAAAAGAGGCTTCATTTGCTGAACATATATATTTTCATAACCTGGATAGTTGTAGATAACAAGTTAGAGCATCTTATTTCTGATATAAGCAACAGCAAATTAGTAGAAGAGGTATACAGAGGCTACACCTCAGCCAGAGGTCACAAAAATAATGCATGAAAAATAATCTGGGGGCAGGAGGAAGCATCAGCATTTTAACAAGCTCTGCATAATACTGTGACAAGAACTACAGCAAACAAACCACACAGATCAAGAATCCAGAGGGGCGCACACAGCGTTCAGATCAGAGCACGGGTGTTCAGCAGGCACAAAAGCTGCTGATCAAAGCACAACATCCCCCCCACCATCGAGCAGATATGTTCCTTTGCTAACAGCTCTTTAACACAACATAGCAGGAAGCACGCACTTTGAGCAGGAGTGAACTTTGAAGAAGACAGGAGCACGAAAAAGCACCATGTATTGGAGCAATTAATATCAAGAAACAAATTTTATTTCCTGCTCATCCTTTCATGCCGTCAAATAGACAACCCACAGAGGATGAGGGAAAAATACTCCGAAAGGTCATAGGTGAAGATTACAAACAGAGCATAAGGCAGGAACAAACTTTAACATTTTTACGTAATATAGACCTATATGTACTGCAAATCAGTCCCAGGTGTTGGTATTCTTCTCACCAGTCTTACAGCTGAGCATGTCACTGCTGACAATGGACAGTTTCCCTGACTCAAGCTGGTATGAGGGAAGCCCAAAATCAGGACATTTCCATTCCCAGTGCTGTAAACGCCTTCACACGTATCCAGATAATACATCTTGCCATTTTGAGTCAATGTAGTGTTCTTTTAGTACCCTCTAGATTTTGCCTATGAACGTTTTAGCATTACCAGTTTGAAGCATCGTTAATTATAAAAATTGCATCTATAGCACTTCACATTTTCAGAATGCTGTAAGTTAATTAGTTAATAAATTATTTGATCCTTAACAATATAAGTACGTTGCTATGTAGATAACCATTTTTAAGTGGATAACCCAAGGCAGGCAGAGGTTAAAGACCTTGCCTATGATATTACAGCAGAGGAAATAACAGAGTCAAGATTAAACCAAAATTAAGTGCTTATTATTTAAAGTATATCAACAAATGAGGTGGAGGTCATTCTTTTTAGGGAAGTTAAACTTCTGTGTGTTAGTGGGGGGGGGAAATAACAGAATGATATCTTAAAACCCAGTTTACAGCAGTGAATTAAGGTCATGCTGAATTTGACTTAAATAATGTAGGCAGAAATCTTCACTGAATATCACAAACAAGCCACCAAAGAAATACTGAAAAGTCAATCAGGGTTGATTTATTCTACAGCTTCTGAAAACATGATTTAAAACATCCACAGACAGTCGTACTCCTTTATGAGACACAGAAACAAGGTAAGTTTGCTTTAACTTATTTAGAGGTTCTTATAAAAAACAAACAAACAAAACCCAGAAGCTTTTCAAAGTCTCCGTACTGAAATAAAACTTGCAGAAATACCCAGAAAATTATTTTAATCTGCAGGTCAAAATTATTTCAGGTAGCAGTTACATTGATATAATGTAAAATGTTTCCTCACACAGAAGTAATCCCATGGCACATGAAAAGACGTACAGAAAAGTGTTGCTCTATCAGTCCAGTAACAGGGTCTTAAAGGTTTCCAAGGGGAAACTCATTAAGACACCTCTTTTATGCCATTGCTTTCCAGTAAGAAGTGGAGCAATTGCTTATTCACTCTGATGGAAATGAGGAAAAAAACCTCTTTTTTTTTAAAGTAATAAAAAAGCAGCATTTCCAGCCACAGTGGGAAACTGCATGATCAGAAACTGCAAAGTGCTGCCTTCCAGGGAACTATCAGATGTTCATCATCCCTGCTTACTGGAGGCTAATTCTGCCATTGTGTAGGTTTCCTAAAGTCAACTCATTATCAGATTGTATATTTAAAACTCAAGTAAAGAAATGTTTTGTGGACTTATACAAGTATCTGTTTGAATTCATCCAGAACTAATGAGAGTTACTGCAGATGAGCAATGCTGTGCTCCGGCAATGTAAATTGGGGAAGTTTCTGTGCCATGTACTTTCATTCTGAGACTCCAGCAGACAACATAACTCACGAGCCTCTGTGTTTTAGGTGCTACAGCTGCTTGGATGCTTTGCATAGATAAGCAATTAAAGGCAAAAGTTGTCATCTATTTCACCTTGCATACCTTATGAAAGTAATATCTATCTTTTCAGGTTAGATTCAGAAGTTGTGTGGAATATTTTCAAGGTCAAATAAGCAGATGATTTATAGACACAGAAGAAAAAATGGGAAACACAAAAATACGGGGAAAGTACTAAAGAACTTAATTTGCTTTGGGTATACTTTTTCACAAGTGATAGAATTGTAGCATTTCTGGAAAAGTGTCAGCAACAGAGAGTAATAGGAGATGACTTACCTAATGGTTGTAGCAACACAATTAGTAGCTAAAAGGGCTAGGTTTCTGTTCTGGCCTAGTTACCCACCTAACGGGAAACCTCAGTAAAATCCGTTGATGTTAACCTGCCTGAACTGTTAAACCATAATAAAAAGTAAAGATGAGGAACTGAATTTGAAATCAATTCTCTGCAGGAGAGCTGGTTCAAAGATTTACAAAAAGAACCTTATATCTGAACTAAACACTTCCATTTTGGCACTATACATCAGCAGAACTTAACTGAGGCATTTCACTGCCTTTG
This sequence comes from Patagioenas fasciata, assembly GCF_037038585.1. Classification (NCBI taxonomy): domain Eukaryota; kingdom Metazoa; phylum Chordata; class Aves; order Columbiformes; family Columbidae; genus Patagioenas; species Patagioenas fasciata. The sequence goes on along the minus strand of NC_092521.1, from coordinate 115,996,264 downwards.
GATACTCTGTTTTGAAAATTATAATTGGTTAAGACATGTTATTAGAGGTGATTGAGAAGATAAATCAGCACATTATTTCATATAATTTAAACTATAGAAGTGAAGTTGCAGTGAAGTTAACAGCTTCTAAAGTAATTGCTATAAGAAAAGGTTCCCTCTTCTTGCATGGTTTTCATGGTAAAAAGAAAAGGAAAGAAAAAAGAAAGTACAGTAGTTATATAAAAAACAATGGGAGTTCTACCTGTGCAGCTTCTCATTTTGTTGTACTTTATTTTTTAATTCTCACCAGTCATTTCCAGTGGTGGGACATGATGGAGAGTTGGGTACCGAGCTTGGCATATTCCCTATTGCCATCTAAGGTAAAATGTCACTGATGCACAGGACTTTTAGATTCTAGTTAGACATTCACCTAACAGTATATGAGTCATTCTTGTTACTATGCAAATGTCATCCTTTACCTGAAGGCAAATTCCTGTTTCTCAATATTTAAATCCCATCTAGTTTTCATCGATTTCTAACCACCACATCTTTGAAATTTTCTTAAGGATACATTGAGGGACAAAAAGTCTCACTCTTTTTCCTTCCCCTTGTCTAATAATGGTATTTTTGACTTATTTTACCAAAGCAAAATGTTCTTCTTGATTCAGACAGGAAGGAAATCTCAGTTTAACTGTTAGTGAAAATATAAAGTCAATCAAAATAATTTCCCTCCTTGGACAAAGAAGATGACAGAAGATGGTCACCACCGTACCTCACTTTTAGAGACCAGACCCTTAGTGATAGGTCTCTCCAGTACATGGTGTATTTGGTGTATGATAGCAAAGTCTAACGCACATTAGACTGGCATACCAAGGGACCACCTAAAATTGGCATTCCTCTGCCCTTAGCTAACCAATACAAACACAGAAAAGATGTCTCTTAAATTTGCATCTTCCTGCAGCAACTTCTTCACAGCTACAAGAAATGCCTCTGTCTGCTTGGGATTCATATTTCAAAACCTTGTCTTCAAGACTGGTGCCTGTTTTCTATTAATTGAGGCAAGCAGGTTTTATTGGGGGTTTTTTGAACCATTGGCAAGTAATATGACTTCCATGATGACCTTCTTGGAAGAGTACCAACCTGTGAAGTTCATTCAGTCCCTTGCCTGGGCATTTTGCTCTTGAGTCAGGATTAAGAAAAGCAAGGAATGACCTGAATTCTACAGGAATAATCCAGATATCTAGATGTGTCCCCAGAAGCCCTTTTATTGTTCTGACATTGTTATAAACAAACAATAACACTACCCCAGAAACCTGCCACCATAAGCACATATGAGTAAGATCAGAATCAGACTCATTGCAGTCACTGAGGGTTGAAATGAGATGATATTGCTACAGGCAGGGATACAGAAATCAGCTGCAAAGTTAACTTGAACATCATCATTTTTCATGAAATATTTTTTCTCCAAACAATAGAAGAAAACAGAAAAAAGACCCATTTCCTCCAAAGCAGCTAAGTTATTGCTTATATCAAGCTTGAATCATGGTGCAAAACTGCTTTCATAGCCACACATATAGTCCATTGGCCTTTGAAATACACTGGTACAGTTTTAAAGTGAAGTCTAAGTTTCCAGTGGAGATGCAGTGTTTAAATTCAGTTTCCAGTGTGAAAATGCAACGAAGGTCCAAAGGCTTTTGGCCCAGAAAGCCTTTTACTCAATACTAGCAGATGGAAACCCACTCTGTGGAGGTAACACCAAACCTTTGGAAAGCTGCGAGCTGTTTGGAGAATACTGAAACTGGACAATGAAAAAAAATCTGGGCCATTTACACACACACCTTGCTCTTTGTGGTTTCACCCAGGTGCTTGGAGCAGAACAGGAAACCCCAGGGTGATGGACTTTTTTCATTTGGTGATAACTCTATGTCTGCTCATCCCCTCCCTGCCCTGGAGGATGGTAATCAATGATGCACTGAGAGAGTGTGGCAAAAAAAACGCCCTAAGCTGTAACTGCTTTTGCAAGGTCACATCACCTGTCCCAGCAACCCTCAGCCACAACCTGGAGCTAATTACAAACAGACTGAAGAGAGCTTTGCAACCTCTTAACACTGCCTTGGTGAGACCGCATCTGGAGTACTGCATCCAGTTCTGGGCTCCCCAGTTTAAGAAGGACAAGGAATTACTGGAGGGAGTCCGGCAGCGGGCTAAGAAGATGATCAAGGGTCTGAAGCATCTTTCTTATGAGGAGAAACTAAGAGAGCTGGGTCTGTTCAGCCTGAAGAAGAGAACGCTGAGAGGGGATCTCATATATGCTTACAGATATCTCAAGCGTGGATGTCAAGAAGATGGGACCGGACCCCTTTCAGTAGTGCCCAGCGACAGGATGAGGGGCAAAAGGCATAGACTGAAGCACAGGAAGTTCCATCTGAATATGAGGAGAAACTCCTTGACTTCGAGGGTGCCAGAGCACTGGAACAGGCTGCCCAGAGAGTTTGTGGAGTCTCCTTCTCTGAAGACATTCAAAACCCACCTGGACACATTCCTGTGCAATCTGCTCTAGGTGAACCTGCTTTAGCAGGTGGGTTGGACTAAATGATTTCCAGAAATCCCGTCCAACCCTAACTATTCTGTGATTCTGCGAAATACCACCGGTGAACCAAAGACCCAGACCAACAGACTGAAAGGAAAAAGCCAGGACCTCTGCTCCCTTCACCACAGAGGCATTGGCAAGGAGAAAGGGGTTACGACATTCGTAGCCCAGCCATTAGCATAGAGAGCAACCACTCCTGCTTCCCTAGGGGCCAGCTCTTGGAGCAGCTGGTGGGGCTGTCAGAGGTGCTGCAGCCTGGGCAAGGCCAGCCTGAGCTGTGTTAGCCATTCCCAGGATGCTTTCCCATATTTTTTCAAGCCCTGCTCAGGAGGATCATCTGAATTAGTAAATGCCTTCCAAGTCATGGTCCCAGTAGCAGGAACACAGTTATATAGCCTTTACTTTTATGTTTCGGCAGCATCCAACTCTGTCTTAATTCAATTTATAAGCCAGTTTTCCACGTAGCACCTGTGGAATTTCTGAAGTGCATTTACATATGATTATTGGCTTTTACTTCAGGCAAGTGAAGCAAACGAAAAGTGCAAGTCATTGCAATGACTCAGAGGTACAGGAAAGTAGAATTTGTGCCTCAACTTAATCACCTGAGAGAGTCAAGAATGACTAAACAAACTAATATAATAAATTCTAGGAGACATGTATCTTTCCTCCCAAAATGATTTACTAAACAGTAGACAATGATAAAGGAGAATATTTACTTAGGCATTCTAGACAGTTTGCTTTATTTATTATTTTTAAAGAAAATTACTGGCAAAAATATCTGTGATGCACAGATAATTCTACAAACAAAATTTGTTCTCAACAATTAGAGTCAATGTCCCACCTGGATGTGAGAAAATAATGTTTGTTTTCCTATTGCTTCTGACTAAAATGCCTTGGCAATATAGAGGAAATAAGGAAGGCTTCTTGGGTTTATTTTTCTTCAGACAATTTTGTATTTAGTGGTCATATTTTCTTTGGTTATGGACGAGTAAAAACTCATGTTGGTCAAGCAGGAACATATAAACATTTAGTGGCTCTATTTTTTTTATCAGCTCCTGTGCTCTTTCTGTGCCAGAGACATCAACACTGCAGGGCAGCCGAAAAAAGGAACAAAACACTGGATAAAAACAGCTGGGTGAGAATTGTATGCTGGAATAACACAGACACACAAATACACAGAGAAAAAAATCATCTCAGGTTTAAAAAGAGACAGAATATTTAAAGAGGGCCCAAAAAGACTGGAGAGGAACAGCTTATTCCTCGCTATAAGAATCAGAACAATTCACCAAGCTATCCTGACACAGTATTATGATACTTTCTGTCTCAGGTGCAGGGGAAAGAGGAATATATTTTAAATGTGCCAAATAATTCACAGAGATATTAAGTTAGCCCATCTGGAAGTGGGACATAGATCTCTGGGACTTCTCTCAATATCAGATTTAGAGAAAGTATTTCATATTTTGATAGGCCATTTAAAAGCAAACATCTTAGAGCCGACCCCAGATGCTCCATCTATTTGAAGCAAGAGGTTATTAAAGCTCCCCATTCTAAATATGTTTTTTGTTTTCCAAGGACAAACACAGATGGTACAATGCAGCTTAGTGCAAGAAATGCCCAGGCAAACTGAGGATGAGGCAGTGCACAGGGAGTACAAGGCTGGCCCAGGCAGAGCTGTGTCTTGTGCACCAGCACACACATGAACACTGCTTTCACTAGTAAGACCAGTATCACGTTGACACACTCAAGGTTTCAAGGCACTGAACTTGCCTGGCAGTTTTTCTCAGGGCAGCGCAACAAAGACCAGCCAGTCACAAGTTGCAGCATGGAAAATTCTGGTGAGATATAAGGAGAAATTTCCTCATAGTGGACCGGCGCTGAAACTGGGGCTTGGAAAGGTTCTGCAATATCTGCCCTTGGAAGTTTTTAAAACTTGATTAGACAAGAAGCCAGCTAACCTGGTTTAGCTTTGAAGTTGGCCCTCCTTTGCACAGGGCGGGTAGACAAGAGGACCTAGATGTTCCTTCTGACCTAAATTATTCAATAATACCTAAATGATGTTGATGTACTGATGATATCCTCACAGCATCAGAAAAAGATAGGCAAGCAGGATTTGCAAAATCAGTCTCTGGATATCAAATTTACTCTTGCAGGCCAAACCACCACATAAAAGGAAGTTACCTCAGTTTTTTCCATCAATGGCAGTATCACAGGTATCCCACTGACTCTGTTTTCCCTGAGCACTTTACTCCATGTCCTCTTACTCATCGATAACATGCTCCCTGTGACAGCACTCCCACAGATCTGAAACAACAAAATCCCTCCCCCTTTACACTTTCCCCAATCTTTCTCCCAATACTGCCAGGAATCTTACAAACCTTCCCCACTGCTGAATTTCCACATTTCCACTGCATTCACCTTAGCTCCAAACACCTGACAAGAAGTGTAGAAGCATCTAGCAATTATGACAGGTGCTAAAATCCTGCACATCATTTTTATCTGGCATAACAGGCCACCATAAGGCATTATGCAACTGACCCAATTCTAGGCATTTTAAGTAACAGAGTTTAGCAAAACATGTCTGTTGTGATCTACTAAGTACTGATCCTGTCCCCACTGAGAATCATATTACTGGAGGCAGAACCAGACCCTATACGTCAGCAACGCCCATCCATATACTAAATAAGTTGTACAAGGAAACATACTAGTTTCTAATCTTGGTTCTTCAGCGCCTAAATAAGCCACATCACCATAGCAACAGATGGCTTCACAATCTTTAATGCCTTTATTTTCACAAGCCTTCTGAGAAATAGAAGAGGACAGCTGTCCCCATTTTACAACTGAGTAACTGTGATGCAGAGAGGCAAAGTGATCTTGCCCCAAATCCTGCATGAAGTTCGTGAAAAGCAAGCTGTCAGGACGTGAGGTCTCCCGAGTATCTTACCAGTGCCCCAAATTTCTACCCCATCCTTACTTCTAAAAGTACCTCCTATGCCTACCTCTACATGAACACAGCCGCTGAAAACCAGCCTTTTACATATAGAAAGCCTGGACTATCACATCATAAACTGAGCTGATTTATTTATTTATTTATTAAGATTTATCTCACAGGGGGTTTGAATTACAGAGGAAGTCCAAAGTGAATTGGAAAAATAGATCGGGCCAATTCAGTAAGGCAGAAAACAATGTTGAGGCTGTGTAAATCCCACCAGTTTGTTCATTTTTTAAAAGGTTGCAAAGGAACTGGATTCTGTGCTTGCTTTCTACAGAATTGAGCAAGAATCTGACTTCTATACTGTGCATAGCATGCACTCTAGGGAACATAAACATCAAGGTAGTTGGCAAAACTAGTACTTGTCCAGTTGTTCTCCTCCATGAAGTAGTAACCTAAAAAAGATGAAGTTCATAACCTGGAAAGAGCAAAATTGTGCTCCACACCTGTGCCTTCTTATGTATTTTGCTGCCCATCTCTCTGAGGGTTATCAACACAGACGACACAGAGGTCTACTTCCCCTTGGCTATAGGTTATCCCTATACAGAAAGCCATGTCTATCCTTTCTGTATAATTTAAACCTGTACTGGTTTAAACATGTATCTTCACTTCCAGGCATAAAATACCAATTTCCAAATGTGCGATATTCTGCTCTGGGTCTCTGTGTTAGACTGTTTCAGAAAAATCCATTTTATATCGCTCTGTCTCCTCTCAAACTTCAGGTATTAGCTTTATTCTCCTTTATTTATAATGGTTTATAGGTAAAACAACTTTACTTCATGTGATTTCTATCTTTATTTTATGAGCAAAAAAAATGCAAGGCAAGATTCATTTATCATTATAATCTTCTAAGTTTACAATTAGGATCAGAGTTGTATATAAAACATCTCAACCTTAAAATGTCTCTACTTATCACAGCAGTCTACACCGTTTGTATTTATGAGGCAATTTGCACAAATACGTTTAGATTGATGCAATGATCATTTTTATTTCATTTTTCTACTTCTAGTATATTATGTTCCTCTTCCCTTTATACCGGCTTTTTGTCAGGAAACTGCTTCATTCATTTCTCAGGAAGAACTGCTTTAAGAGAGGCAGATGGGAGCACCTACAAAGTGAAATATGGAAACTGTCTCTACATGGCATAAGTGTCCCCCTGGGTACTCATGAATATTATACTTCTTAAAGTGCATGTTTTACGTTGGAAATAGAAGCAATTACTTTTAATTGTAGTTCTCAGCAAGAAAAACTCACAAAAAGCATGTTTTTCTCCTCCTCTAATTCAGACCTGTATATTAAAAACAGAAACACTCCAATACACACTAAAAAACAGGCCGTAGTTGTCCCAAGAATATATAGCAGTGTTGCTAAGTATGACTGCATAAAGAAGATATGTTAAGTAACTGCCTTAGGTTTACCTTGGTTGCCTTAACTGAAGAGATCAGAGCTGCAGAAACAAACGCAAATACAATCCCCTATTTCACTACAGTAAATTTGGTGCTTCTTTACCAAATCACATCAATGCTTCATTGCATCAGCTGGTTTTGAACATTAGCACTTTTTTTTTCCTTAGTTATGCAGAAAATGTTAAAATCCAGGACACGTGATTTAATTTAAAGATAAATTCTAGAGCTACACCACTAGTGAGATCTGATGTTATGCAGAGTGCTCAACTCAGGCTATGCAATCAACCTCTTAAATCCAACACACCTTGGTGGACCCTATGTCAGACGTTCAGTCTGGCAGCCACTGAAAAAAAAATGTCAAGACAGCACTGATTTGATCATATCACTTTATTTTTGGGGGCTGCCTAGTTAGCTCCTTTTAGAGGCAAAGACAACTTCTGTGAGGCGCTCTAGGTAATCCCTGATAGTCAGGACCGCATTGTTGGAGCCATCACCGATACATGCGACACAGCAGAAGGCAGGACACAGAGATTCCTCAAGAACGAAAAGCAGCAGAAGGATTTGTGCCCAAACCAGGCGTCCAAATGAACAAAACTAGCGTGCCATGGTGAAACAGACATGGGAAACCAAAGGAGTTAAAGACATATATTCAACAGCCTTTTCCTGAAGTGGGAGAAAACTTTGGTTTCGTGTGCATCAGTCTACATTTCAAGGCAGTGTCCCTAATGACACAAGGATGTCCGTTTTCACAACTATTGGCGAGGTTTAGTTCACACAGGAAGCACTGTACAGAGTAGAGCGCGACTGGAGGGGCACATTTCCAACCTTTGTTCGTCCTGCATAGAAGAATAAAATTCCCTTCGACTGGTATTTGCACTTGCTTGACATAGTCTCCCTAGAAGGTATTGCAGCTAAATTAACAATTGCTTTTATCAAATCGATTTTTCTTCTGTATTCTACCTGAACAGAGATACATCCAAGAGTGGTCTAGAATTTAATGGACATGAATTTAAATATCGCCTAGTGCGAAGCTACCAATAACCTCCATTATCTTTTATTTAAAGAGGTATTGGGAAATTATATCAAAATGAAGAGCTTATTTGAAAGACCTTAGAATCATTTTCCTACCCATATTTAGCAGTATTTAATTAAGGAACAATACCATCGAAGTGCGAGTTTTCACCCTCTGATGTTTCGTTCAACAGAAAATTGAAAACCAGAATGCCTATCTGCACTGTTAAAACCTGATGTCAAACACTTTGGGGATTTTCACATGTATAAAGCAACCGATAAAGAAAAAGAAAAATAAAACAATACAATTTGAAGCCCTGGGAACTGCCCTACTTCATGAAAATAGCACTGCACGTCTCAATGAAGAGAAACAATGGTTGTAAATAGCAATACTGTCTCAAGGGGTTGCCTCCAGTTATATGAGGCTACTATTGAAAATAGATATATCTTTTGAAGGAACAGGCAACCGAACAAAAACATGCAAGAAGAGGAGATACAGGGTATGAATCTGCCCTCTTGCTTGAAATGGCCTGGGAGAACACAACTGCAGCAGGTTGAGACTGTGAACATGGCACATCCAAGACAGGTGTGTTTCTCATTTCCTGATAGACAAAATGCTCTTGAGAGAGGAAGGCACACACAGTGGAAGGAATGCAGGGCATCTCCAAGGTCAACCAGACACAGTGAGCAGAGCTACCTATTAGCCTAGGATACTTTGGTCAGTAGATGTCAATGAACACCACGTCATCAGATTCCTTCATCCATTTCCTCACCAAAGATCTCCTCTATTAAACACAGCATATATAGCAATATGGACAAAAATGAGAGTTTGAGATAAAAAAGAAATGTAGAGCTAATACCATGGAAAAGGCTGTGTGGGGAGAGCTTCAAATTTTGTACTCACTAGGATAAATTCATAGACTGTCTACTGGATTCTGCGGCCTGGATTCAGGTTCATATTGATGAAACCTGGACATATCTTGGTCCAGTTATTTATCTTGATACGCTCGTCAAAAGGCAAATTTGGCAACTTCGGACCAATGCAAAAAGAAGGTTCTTTCAGTTAGTATTCCCCTCACGCTACCACACATATGAACACCCTGCTCTTTCCATCATTAATACAGTCACACTGTGCACACTCTTAAGCAGGTGATGTGATAACGATTGAATGCTGGTACTACCTTGACTCTGGGTTACTGGGTGGGCTCAGCTGCAAAGCTGAGCCACAACACACATCCCTGCTTCCAGCAGGTGGACACAACTATTTCCAGTGTTTCTCCCCAGAACTGTGGAGCCCTCAGCCAAGAAAAGCTGCAGGAGATTTCTAAATGGGCTTTATTGGTTGCTCCACTTTAGCTGTCAAAAGTTCCTTCTCTCAGCTGCTTTCCTCATTAAGCCAGCGATAGGGCACCTTAACAAAGGCTCAGCCACCAGAGATTTTAAGAATTCGGCAAACATCTACAAAGATCACAAGCATATCGAAGATGTACTGGGAAGGTACTACAGAGGCGAAAATTCATTACTAGTTTAGTGGTTGGGATGAAGTAGGTAATAAAATATCCCTAACAATGTAACCTGCTTTCTTGGTATTTTGCAGGCGCTGCCATAACTGACTTTAGAGATGAGCTGAAAGATTCACATAACTGAGCAGACTTACAGTAAAATTAATACAATACGTTTCAGCCCTACTACGGTTGCTGCTTAGCAATCAAGGAGGTAAAAATCCCTGCTTCTGTGGCTCCAGAGTGACTCCATGTGCTGAACTGCCTTCAGTCCCAGCTAGCAGATCACACTGTTTACTGTTTGTCAGTAAAATGAACACTGTTCAAAGACAAGCAAGACAAACTAGATGAAAAGACTCAGCTATAAAGAAGAATTAAAAGAGCCCAGTGTCCATAACCTGTCCAAGCCATGAGGAAAGGCAGATATCAATAGCCTGGAATTGCAAGAAAGATGGCAACAACAAACAGAGAGGACATATTTAATGTGCTCCAGGGGAATGACTGGAATGAATGGTATGAAATAGCAGCTTCTGTGACACGTTTTGGGAGCAGTCCAGTTTCACCAGCATTGATGACCTGTCAGCCACTGTTCTATGGTTAATCAGAATATTTCACCAGTAATGATAAATTTTCAGAAGCGTTGTGCTGAATTAATTTTAGGTGAAATAAATCCAGCAGTGATGTAGTAAACTTTTCTCCTCTGGTGAGAACCTTTCTGCAAGCTCAAGCAGCCCAGAGCTCAGACTGAGCTTCCCTGTGTTGAAGGATCAGCGCCAGCTCAGTGCAGAATGACTGTCCATACACTGCTACATCACAGCTCTTGGAAACAGTAGGTTTAACACCTCAAGTATTTCCTGATAGTGATTCCTATTAGGCAGCAGAATACCCTCCTGAGAAAAAGATAAAGCAGCCTTACTGTTAAAAGAATACAAAACTAGGAGAAGACAATACTAGAAACTGTACTCCGTAAATTAAAACATGTATTGTCCTTGTTCGTGATTGAGTAGGGCTTTCCCATCTATAACATCTACAGGTGATGCACAACTCCTTAGGAAAGCTGAATGGTTCATATTAAAATAAAAAAAAAAAAAATCCCAATATTATTTCACATTTTGAAAAAATAATTCATTCTTGTTCTCCTAAAGGACAAAGTGAGGTCTCTGAGATAACTCTTAGCACTACTCTTATGAAATAAGTTCTAACCAGGTGTGCTGTTCTGTTTTAAAGTAAAATATGCACAAATTTCTTTTCCACTGTAAATAGTGGACTCAAGGAAATATTGCTAAACTACCTAAATTCACAGTCCAGTTTACAGAAGTCATTCCTCTCATTAATTGCCAGGTTCTGAATAAGAAGTTCTTAGTGAGCTTTCAGCAAGAAATCTGAGGACAAGTTGCTCATTTAAAGCAATATCAGAAGATACTTCCTTACATTTGTCAGAAACCACTGGAAAGAAAGGCTTGTGAAGCACAGCACTGTCAGCCACAATCAGTTACTCTGACATGAAAGACTGGAAGAAAGAAGTTACTGATGTAGGACCCAGAGGAATTCTTGGCATTTAATTCTCACAAATGATCCAGCTGTTGTGGAATTCAGGTTGACCAAATCTTGGAGAAAGAAACAGGCAAAGGCTGTTAAAAACCATGCCCAAACCAATATGCAGAAATAAAGAATGAACAGATGCCAAGAACCCCATCTGCCCTTCTCAGGAAATGAGCCAAAGATTGTTCTCTACTTTTCTGAATTCACATTTGGATGAGATTGCATATTTTTTCATGGCTAAAGGGATGGTTTAATGCAAGAGCACAGAAAGTGAAAGGAAGAATTTAAAAGAAAATTACTGCTCAGAAAGGTTAGGAACATTTCACTTTATCCTGTGGAAAAACATCATGAACTGTTCAAGGCATTTCCAGAGTATTTAACTTCAGAAAAGGGACCTGTGCTGGTGTTAGCTGAGGCAACAAGTTTTCCTGCAGCCACAGTTAAAATAGTCTGGATAAAGCTGACATTAAATGGAGCTAGAATCTGTGTAGTAGTCCTTTGATAAGAACTTTAGTGGCAAAAAGTAATTTAGGACAATGACTACACCTATTTGTCTTTTCCATATTTGTACAAGAAAGATATGCCCTGGGATCATCAACAGTTTGACATTAGGTCTTTCTGCTATTTTCCTTAGCTGTTTTTGGGGTGTTTTTTTTAAGCTCTGCCCCTTCACTTATAATAATAATGAATCATTTACTCAAAAGAAAATTAAAGAAAACATGAGTCTGCCTTAATATTGGCATGTCAAATGAGGCTTAACAGTTGCTTAGCACCATTTCCTCATTCCCCTCAGTGTAAGTTAGAGAAGAAGTAGCAACACAATGAAACAATTGCAGAATCTTTCAAGTGGCTTACTTCATCTAAATGCTACAGTACTTCACTATAATAAGAACAATTATACATGGATTTAGCTCAATTAAGTGTCACCTTGGTAATGCTCTCTTCTTTTGTTATCCAAACTTCATTGCATCTGTTCATCAGGATGACTGAAATTTACCCAGGAAGCCAAGTCAGTTTTCTAGCTCTGTATTCAAGTGAGTCAACTTTAAAGAAATAATTTTAAAGCCTGAAAATAACTACTCTACATTCACACTTGTTGCTTCAAGTGCAAAGGCCTCAATTGCTCACACACTGGTTACAAACATTCTTTGGCTGTATTACTGGACAAATTCCATTCCAACATTTTTCTGAATAAAAATTAGATATACCATGTTGAATATTTGAAAAACATTATCACGCCCCTACCATACACTTTTCCTCAATGCTAAGAAGTTGCTCTTTATTCCGTTGTGTCTTTGAATCTCTGATCCATTTGCTCTTCCATGAACTCTCTACAGTTAGTCCACAACTTCCTTGAAGTGTGGTACCCAAACAGGGCAAACCACTCTAGGTGAGTAGTTTGGCAGTATATGAGCAACAAATTACTTTATATCTATGCATCCCAAAAACATCTCTTCTTTTTCTTTTGCTTTTGTGACTCTACCACGTTCCCCTTCACCCATTTTCCACAGGACTCAACCATCTTGGATTTGCATGATTGATTACTCCTTTCTGCCTATAGTTTCTTGTCTGGTCACTATTGCATAGCCTAATTTTATTTTTTTTTTTTCAGATAGCAGCTTCAACCTGTCATTTAGAATTCATGTCTTCCCTTAAAATATCCTGGAGGTCTCTCATGGATTGCTGTCATCTGTGCCATTAACAAGTATGCTCTTTACCCCGTCTTCTAGGTGACAGATGAAAATATTCAGTAGTACTGGGTCTGAGACAGCTTCACTAATTTGACTAAGAGTAACTTGCTGTGGCATTTCAGCAGCACTTTAGCATTGAATGATGTTTCACGGGGCAGCTTGATATTTTAAAAAATATCAAATTAGTCAAGAAGTCTCCATTCTGTTCTTCTCTGTTAGAGGCTGAGATCTCACCCTTTGTCACACTGTGTCTGACACTAATTCAGTGAAGGCTGATGGAGTCCTAATAATTTCTCAACTTCATCTGTTGCTCCGACATCCTATTCCCAGGAACAGGAGACCAATTCTTCCCTGACCATCTTATTACTGCTTTGTGTTGCTGTTTCTGTGCCTTGACCATTTTGCTATTGTTCCTTCACATTCCTGCTATAAATGTATTCCATCATGAATGGCCAAGACTTGTTACGCTGTTTAAATGGTGGGAGACTGCTGTGACGTGACAACACACTTGATGTTTCCACCATAAGCAAGGATAACCACACGTTTTCTGCTCCTGCAAAAGCCCCCTTGTGTCCAGCTAGCACCAGAGAGATGGTGTTGGGCTCAATGTGAACCTAACTGAAATATGGCCTTTTAAAATTCAGTTAAAACAGCATGATGCTACATTTCAACACATGATATTACATTTAAATGCATTTTCTTTTTGCTCTAAAGCAGTTTCTTGAAAACACACCATTGCTACTGGTCTCTTTTCCAAAATGCTCGGCAGTCTGTTTGTGCAGGACAGCAACTGTAAAAGTAAGCAGCTGTAATGAGGTTTATTCTACATTCTCTTAAAACTTTGAGACATTTAACTGTAAAACTACCTGATCTTTTGCATTGTTATTGTTGTATTTGCATTATGCACATTCATTGTTTCATAACTCTTCTGTTTTCAACACATAACATGCAGATCATTTCAGATTGTTTCACAGATTGCAGATGCCCTGTCCCACTTACAGCAAAAGAACTTACCTACATATACATATGTACGTATTTATTTGTGCACACACACACATACTTATACATATTCATATATGAGTATATACACACATAATTGTAGATTTTTATATAAATGTATGTGGACAAACACACTTGCATATTGCGCGCATGTACCTATTCCATAGTTTAGCTCCACAGCTAGGCGATTGCTTGTAATGCAAATATGGTATTGCTGCCTGACAGCTTGAACAGAATACTTCACTGAAAATTCACTCATGAGATAATTATACAATGAATTGTTATTTGGAGTATAGATGAAAGAAAGGGGTAGGTTTCAAAACACACAAGAAAACAACACAAATTATGTAACCATGAAAACAATCAAGCATGGTCTTTTCAATGAGAGCCAAAGTAAAGAAGACATGCGTAACACCAGAAAAGGAAAAAGTACAGAGGCTGAACTATGATAAAAATTACTATTGAAATTCACCCCTCAAGGCCAATTAAACTCCTTGTGGACTTTTAGAGCAGGAGTCCTGTGGAAAGCATGTTTCCTCTGGAATGCTGCTGTCCCTCTGCACAGAGGGAAGTTTCATCACTTAGGATGACCATCACTCCATTGCGGCCGCACGCTGTGAAGGAACACCTGATAGAATGGCCTGACTAGGCATCCCATATGCATCAGTTGGACCGGTTGGAAAACAGCAACTTAATTTAATGTCTCTATACAGACAAAGAAAACCACCTCTCAGATACTTGCTGATTGAAAAAAAAAAACCAACCAACCAAACAAAACAAAACAACAACAACAACACACAAATACCACCAAGAACACAGGAGGGACCCTGTATACTTTGAAAACTTGTCTACAGTGTGGGGCAAGAGATTCCGGGCTGTTCTGCCCGGTCAGGAGCCAGGGTTGGATGTTCACTTTCTCTCTAGGCGTATTCCTCATGGCCAGAGGGAACAGGGTCTTTTATTTAGTCCTTCCCTGCTTCTCAAAGAAACCAAAAGGCCGTTTCAGTTTTGACAAAAACAAACTGCCAAAATCTTTCAGACACCCCTACCTACATGTTCCTTCCAGTGCCCCATGAAGGAAGACTTATCTCCTTCACTGGACTTTGGATTAGGCTCATATAAGCAGGAATAAAAGAGGAAACCATAATCATGTGAGATCTTCAATGCCTGGCCTCTCAGTCCCTGCAAAGACAAGACCCATTTATCAAAAGCAGCCATTTATATTACCCAGAAAAAACATGGGTCAGTGGGAATATTTGTAGGCTTGCATTCCTGCAGCAACAAAGAGATTAAAATACTTCAGTGGAGTGGCTATAAGACCTTCAACAACTTTGGTTTCCCTGGCCTTTTCTTAGGAAGTTTCTGTGAGATGCAGCTCTCTGGAATATAAACTAAGGAATAAAAAGCTGTGGGTTCACACAGACACCCTCTGAATATTATCTGTAGAAGGGAGAGAAACGAGTAATCTTTAAGCGTAAAAACAGTGTTATAGTTAATTAAACAGAAAAAAAAAAATCCTTGCCATTCTTGATATAACTTTGACATTTAATTTTATTTTATTTTAATGTGAAATAGGCCTTCCCCACAGGAGACCCAGGATAGCCAATTATAAAGAGAAAAAGAATGCTTTAACATTTTATGTTCTAATAAATCAGAAAGTTGTGTGGTAGTGTTAAACTCCAATGAATCACCAAGCTTTCATGCTGAGCAAAGCATACAAGAGCCTCCAACTTACCTCAAATTGGACCATAAACCCATTCATGCATCATTTGTATGTGAAATATCTTTGCATAAACCAAATGACCAGAATTACCTCCATTCTGCCATCACAAACTTGGTGTACTTACAATGCAAAGTGAACGGTGCCATTAGCGGGCAAAGCCAAGGAGCCTGGTTTCCAAAAAGTCTTGATCCAGGGCTTTCCCCATCTATGTGCTCTCTATGGATTTTCCAAAGCTTTTCCCATCACAAGGCATGTGTGGGGCCCTTGTCTTCTCTGACCAGCCATACACTCTCATGAAACTCATGGAAACTCGCTAGTTTTGAAACTTCTGTTCTTAATCAAATGACCTTAAAATTGAACAAGTCACAAGTTAATTAGAAGGGAGGGAAAAAAGGCATTGTAGCAGATCACACAGCTTGATCACACAACTTTCTGTTAGTTTTCACTGAGGTTTATAAGGTAACAAATGAAAAATTTTAATGACTGTCCTTATTTAACCAAATCATAGGAAAACGAGGAACTATATATAGACTGAGCTAACACTGTACATTTAGTTCACTGGGTTTGCTTAAGAAGCCTAAATTTCAGAAAAGTCTCCTGATCACAGTCTCACCCTGCAAATAGTAAACAGCTGAGCCCACACAATTACATTCACTCCTCCCTTGCCTTTCTGTGCCTTTCAGATCAATCACAGAATATTATTTCCCATTCCCGCACAACCGGCTGGGCTCTCCTGCCAGCTTTGTGCAGCAGCAGCTCTAGCAGACAAAGGAAAAGAATTCTTGTTAGCAATGTAGGACGAGGGCAAACCTTGGGTTTCATCTGTTCATAAAGCACCTGAAATCTACTCAGCAAATCACACAAGGGGAAATCTCAGGGTGCTGGGCAGTAGCTGCCTAGCCTCAAGCTGTTTGGGCTGTCATCAAGGTAAAAGAAGAATTCTGGCAATTTATGGGATCTGGCTAGATGGCCAGAAGATTCATTTACTAATATTGCTGATCACGTACCTGCTCCCTTTACCCTTGCACCTCCTACTGCAACCCAACTTCTGCTGCACCTCTGTGTTCACCCAAGGAAGGTGCTTTCCTTTCTACAACCAAAGCACCAGCCTTGCAGGACCTCAGCCGCATGGTCATTGCCAGGCTGAAGACCCTTTCATCATTTCCCACAAAAGGAAACGTGGTGCAGCAATGCCTGCATGGAACGTGTCCCAAACCCGACTGCAAATGCCTTTCTGAAAAGGGTTTCAGCCTGAAGGTAAATTCACATTTCACCTGTCTGCAACAACTTCATTCCTGAGGTAGGACCATAGTCACAACCACCAATATGACAATTTTCCCCACAGGACCCTGCTACTTCTACTTACTTTTTCTTTTAACCTGCTAAGTTCAATGTGTCTACTTCAAATGTCAGTGATTTAAAACAATTTGTTCAACGTCCTGCTTATCAGTGCCCTTTAAGTTCTACAGTGTGCACAGTGAGTTTAATTATGAGAAAACACTTAGAAATCAAAATTTTCCAAAAAGCAGTAAATGTTAAAAACAAAAATGTTATGTTTAACTGGCAAATTGAATTTAAAAATCTGAATTATAAACTGAAGTAGTCACTCAGCTTATAATCATCTCAAGGATAATGGCTCTATTATTTTTTTTAAATCCATATATGGTTAGCATTACATCAACTAATAAATTAATCTAAACAGTAAGATTATCACAACTGCTAGCAACCTTTCCTAACAAGGAAAGAGGAGCTGCGAAAGTGCACAAATGAGAAAGATTAACGTTAGTGTTAACATAGTGGAATAAGCACTTTGAGTAGACAGCTGCTGCTTGAAAGAAACTCTGAACTGTATAAACACCCACAACATTCTTGCATCAGAAAAGTCGGCCAGGCCAACGGACTTCATAAACAAAACAGACCACACGATAAGGTGCAAAGGGGACCTGAGCAACTGACCAGGGTGAGAAATCCTAAAGCACAGAAGAGCGGTGTTGGTGCTCTGTGGGTCACTCACTGAGGACAAAAGAGTTTTTGCCACTGACAAAAGAAGTTTTGTTGAGTTTGGGTTTTGTGAGGGTTTTTTGAGGAAAAATGGTTGGATAGTCTTCGTTTTCAGAGCTGAACATCTCAGCTTCCTTCCCTGAGCTCCACATGAAAAGAATCACTTATTAGCAGAGTGGCTTTGCAGGGGGAGTCACAAACTCATTACAGGAAGTATGTAAGAAATATCTCCACCACATCCCTGTCTGTAAACTAATGGTATGAGGTGCCACTAATGTTGGGGAAGAAAAAAAGAAGGAAGGAAAAAAAAAAAAAAAAAAGAAAGAAAAAGAAAAACCAAGAAAACACTGAAATAGCTTCAAAAATAAATAGAAAAGCAGACAGGCCTCCATGCACTAAAAATTCCTCTGACAAGGCATTAAAAATCTTTTGTAAGAACAGTAGTGGCCAGAAGCGTGACCAAATTTCTGATACTCCTTGCCCACAGTCAGGGATGCATTGAGAGACAGACAAAACTACACTTCTGCTCATGCCAAGACAGCAAAGTGTACAGGTCACCGATAAATATTAAAGTACATGATCTGTATTTGGTTACTGATGTCAATCAGAATCCATCCTTAATGAAAAGGAAATGCAGTCGGTTAAAATACAATAACTTCCTATTTTATGAAAATAAAGACAAGAGAAAATACTCCTCAGAATAATGTAATTTGAAAGCTTTTCAAACAGTAATAACACAATTCAAAGAAATATGACTTTTACTGTCTTCACTTCTGATAAAACCAACACAGATCTTATTTCTTACTTTGTTCTTAATAAAAAAAAGTTGGCAAATGTCTCAGCATCATCAAATAAGTTTCAGACATGCAATTCTGTCCAAGATTATCTAGAATTTCTCAGGGGAAAACAGAGAAAATATCTGCACCAATTCTGGCAGAGACTAATTTTAATAAATTAAATGTTTCTCCTTTGTGTGTGCTCACACTCTAATAAAACACATATGGAAAATAGTGAAAATATTCAGAGAAACAAAATTTCCTTTGATGATGATTCATTGAAAGCAAAATCAAATCTGTTATTACCCATCAGAGTCTAAATGGTGTGATGAATGCCTGGGATTTACATGGCACTTCTCATCTTCAGATACTGTAATTAATTATTCTTTTTGCTGTGTGGCATAGTTTTCACACAAGGCTCTTCTAATGTCCAACTAGACATTAATTCTAATGGCTCCTTTCCTCAACTGGCATAATGTGGTGAAACTCTGGTCATGTATCTAACATAGATAGAGAACAGATTTGTACTCTATGCTGCAATGACAGAAACAATACGTTTATTTCATTTGTTTGCTTGATGCTTTTGATTGAACCTTTAAAAGTACTTTAAGGTCTGAGTTTGGGATTTTTTTAATAAGATAAAGCTCCAGAGGGAGCCCATGCACGAAGAATGTGTATATAAAATATCTTCCAGACTAATAGGAAAACGGCACGCGGAAATTTCTTCAAATGAGTGTTTCAAACCTATCTTTACTAGGGGACTATAAGTTTCAACTATATGGAATAATCCTCCAAACAATTTTTACATAACAGGTCTTACTTTGTTCTATTTAGTGTACATATGTCAATAAATACAAAGCCTGCTGTAAATGAAACAATCTCCATTTGAAATCAAAGATGTTATTACTTTGCCTCAGAAGAGTTCAAATAGCCTACGTAGTTATTCATAGGAAACAGAGACACCCAGAGGAAATATTAAAATAACAGTAAGATCTATGGGGCTAAAGAGGAATGGTTACACCATGGCATCCCATCCCAGGAAAGCCATCCTCCTAAGAAACACATTGGGGTAAATAGGATGCACAATACATTTCTTTTCCATTTCTCATCTGTAGAGATTTTTCTATAAAATTTACTTTACAATCTATTCTTATTGCATTTGTATCTGACTCAGCTGTTTTCACTGGACCTTCTTTTATTTCTCTTGCCCTGTCTAACGCTGCAGATCAGTCCCTCTCCATGAAGTTCTTCCACTCCAGCTGTTTTCCCTCGAGAACCACTAATTCTACTGGGATATCACTTTGGTTCTTCCCCTTCACAACAGACAGAGAATTCAAACCACTTTTGTCTCTTAATAAAAAGGTTAATCCAAAGGGGAAAGGGGCAAGAATAGTGAACACCTGGAAATACCTGGAGATTTCAGATAGATAATGGCAAAATTACATTTCCCTCACTAGAGGAAGTGAGGAGGAGTTGGAGGTAGGCAGAGTATGTGATCTCCCGTCAGATTTGTATTTTCCTTCTGGTTGGCTCTCACAGTTTGAACCTTGCCAAAAAAGATGTCCAGATCTCACTTGTCATCAACTGCTTACCTTTTTAGGTTTACTACTTTAGAAATTTTTAACACATTATTTGCAAACCACTTTCAGAGTCCTCCAGGACAGCAAAGCCTTAGACACATCCTACAGCCTATGAAAGCTCCTCTCATTTTCTTTAAATAGACCTTTTGTCTGTTTTTTGATTGGTTGGTTTGGGGCTTCTGGGGGGATTTTTGAGTGGGTTTTTTATTTGTGGGGTTTGGGAGTTTATGTTGGTTTGTTGTTCATTTTTAATTCTGGATCATCAGTGCCTTCCTTGACTGGCTCAGTCACAAATTTCCATTAAAGCCCCTGGTGGGACCCTACTGTCACAGATGTGGTTTGTTCCCATAGAGGCAAAGGTCTGGTGTTTCTGCTTCCCCGTCCAAGAATGGAGCCTGCTACTACCTTGATGGTCCCTGAAACCTGCAGAGCAGAATATTGTGATTACTGTTTGAGAATATCCTCTATCAACATATTTCACAGCCTTCTCTTCCCTACTTTCTTCTTCCCCAGAATTTGCTTTCTGTTCACATGAACACAGTTTACCTTGTATACTGGCAAAAGAAAAGAAGTACCATAAAACTAGAACAAGTTTATCAAGCCTATGAATCACAGAATCACAGAATGTCAGGGATTGGAAGGGACCTCAAAAGATCACATAGTCCAATCCCCCCACTGGAGCAGGAACACTCAGATGAGGTTACACAGGAAGGCGTCCAGGCGAGGTCTGAATGTCTCTAGAGAAGGAAAATCCACAACCTCCCTGGGCAGCCTGTTCAGTCATCCTCACTGTGAAGAAGTTTCTAATCATATTTAAGTGGAACCTTCTGTGTTCCAGTTTGTACCCATTACCCCTTGTCCTACCATTGGTTGTCACCAAGAAGAGCCTGGCTCCATCCTCATGATGCTCACCCTTTACATATTTATAAACATTAATGAGGTCACCCCTCAGTCTCCTCTTCTCCAAGCTAAAGAGACCAAGCTCCTTCAGCCTTTCCTCATAAGAGAGATGCTGCACTCCCTTCATCATCTTCGTTGCCCTGCGCTGGACTCTCTCCAGCAGTGCCCTGTCCTTCTGGAACTGAGAGGCCCAGAACTGGACACAATACTCCAAATTTGGTCTCACCAGTGCAGAAAAAGGAGAAAAGGAGATGTGCCAGGAGGTAGCAGAGTAGAGGGGAAGGAGAACCTCTCTCGACCTGCTAACCACCCCCCTTCTAATACACCCCAGGATGCCATTGGCCTTCCTGGCCACAAGGGCACAGTGCTGGCTCGTGGTCATCCTGCTGTCCACCAGGACCCCCAGGTCTCTTTCCCCTACATAGCCCTCCAACAGGTCACTCCCCAACTTATACTGGAACCTGGGATTGCTCCTGCCCAGATATAAGACTCTACACTTGCCCTTATTATATTTCATCAAATTTCTCCCCGCCCAACTCTCCAGCCTGTCCAGGTCTCGCTGGATGGCAGCACAGCCTTCTGGTGTGTCAGTCACTCCTCCCAGCTTGGTGTCATCGGCAAACTTGCTGACAGTACACTCTATTCCCTCATCCAAGTCGCTGATGAAGGGCAGGCTGCTAATGTAAATTCTTACACTAATCAGTTTTCAGAAAAAAAATGCTGAAAGATAAATTTGCTTTATATTCAATCCAAATACGGGAAGAAAAAGAGAGGGGGGGAAAAAAAAACAACAAAACCACAACATCAACATCCCACCATTTGCATTAGCATAATGTTCCTCTTCTTAATCATTGAAAACATTATCACCTTCAGGAAAACTGAGACAGAGTGAATGACTTGCCCCAGACTAAAGCATACATCAGAGAGAGGAATGAGAGGAGAATTTTACTGTTACTGCCTCAGTTACTGCTGATCCTACTGAGATTTCTGGCTCCTCTGCTTCAAATTACCTGCTATTGTTTTGCTTTGGCTAGGAAATGCAAACCCTTCCAGCAACTGGTCTTAAAAAAACAATTATTATCTATACAACTTCCCTTTCCACTATTAATTATTCTTCCAGCCTTAAACACTCCAGTTTCAGTTTTACAGACATCATAGAATACTAGTCAGCTAGGGTAATAGTAATACTTTGCCAAAACAACGTGGATTTTTAAATGCTGTGCTTTTGGTGAGGAGCCGAGACACACAAACATACAGATGGAGTGAAACAATTCTATTGCTCTGTTTTATTCCGGAGAGCTACAGGGGGAAAGAAAAAGCTACCTGAGTGAAGAATGGAAATATTCGCTGTGTTTGACAGAAGAAGCATGATTAAAATGCATCGAAGCTGAAATAATGACTAAACTCTATCAAGAAAAACTCTCACCAACTCATAGCACAAGCGTTGCATTTGTAACGCAGGTAAGACTATATAAAAACTATCCGTCTCAAGGCACATCTTATACCATGTGGCCATTACCATTAAAAAGATATCCCCTAGAACATCTCACAAGATGAGGCAGAATAGTATACCAATGTACCTCCAGCGACCTGAAGGAATATAGTCCTGCCAGCAGTGCTCCAGCATAACCATCATTTCTCTGCTCACTTGCACAGAAACTCTCCCTACGCCTGCTCAGAATTTTTTCCCGACAAAATAGTTATCTGTGGGAAGTTACTGACTAGAAAATGAGCTGTTTGTGGGACAGTGGCAATTGTAGATAATTCCAGGGAAATTTTTCCTTGACATCCAGCACAGGGAACAATAAGGGTTTATTTGGTTCCCTGGATTTTTGCCTGAACAGTAAAGAGGCTTCTCTGAAGTCAAGAAGTCAGATCTGCAGGCTTATATGAAAAATGATTCTGCCAGGAGACTGTCTCAGATGCAGGGATCCCAGTTTTTCACATGCCCTGTGGACAGTGAGAAAACAGCTCTATGCTCCAAATGATGAAACAAAATCAAACATCTGAATCAAGGGACTCATCAGCCAGGAAAGATGTTTCTCTTGCTCAAAGAATAGCAGTCATTTAAAAAATTGTTAACATGGAAAGAACGACAACTAAAATGACAAATTATTTTTAAAAGTTAGGCTAAACTCTTTAAAATAATGTCAAACTTAAAATATTTTACTTTGATTTGAAGCAGTTAGTTTTGTTCTTTTTTGTTTGTTTGTTTGTTTTTTTCCCCAGAACTCCTCATTTCCTAAGAAATTTCTATATCTCAATACTTTAATTTATAATGGAATGTTGTATTTTACAGGAGTGTTTCCCACGGGATAAGTATTCATCCAGCTGTATTTGTCAGAACCCATAGGATTCTTAAAATGCAAGCTTACTTCGAAACTCACTACAAATGAACATGGCAATGGTAATCAGCACTGGTAATTGCAAAATGGCAGTAGTAATTAAACCAGCAAAAGTATAGGCTGCACATCATGAAATATTTTTCAATAAGAACATCAATTATATTTTGAAACATCTTCCAAGACAAGTAATGAAAGCGCCACCGCTTGAATCAATTAAATGAGACAAAACACTTGAAAATACGCTGTGGGGAGCAACCACACACCAGACAAGCAGGTGGACAAGATGATCTTTCAGGCTTTTTACATCTCTCAGATCTGGAGAACAAACCAGCATTGCCACAGGGAACAGGGGTGCCTTGTCTTCGAGGACTCCAGTCAGTCAAGAGGAAAAACCCTGCAAGCAGGACGAGGATGACACCAGCACAGCAGAAACTGAGCCTCTTAGAGCCTCCCAGAACACCTCTGATCAGCTCTCTAGCTTGGGTCTGGCTTACAGACTAAGCATTGCAAGACATAACCCAAAACAGACTGCTAAACTCTCCGCAAAGCTGGGAAAGGCTCACCCAACAGCTACGTTGCTACTAATAAACTGAGGTCTCTACTTCAGTAGTTGCCTGGCTCTGTCTATAGAAGCTGTGGTGGAGACATTTGTTAAAGAGTTTTGCAACCAGGGCATCAGCGTGTGCTGGGTCTCACGCTTGCACCCAGTCGACAAGAGACAAGAACATCACCCCAGTATTTTAAGCTTGAAGAGGTGCAGAATGCGGGCTTCACAGCCTCAGCCTGCAAGACAGCAGTCCCTGTGACAGCAAGTTCCGGCCTCCTGGGATGGTTTCAGCTTTCTGTATTTCAATGCAGCATCTGCGCACCTCTCCTGCTGGTGTGAACACCAAGAAGAACTGATTCAACTTTTTGATGAAACTTTCAGGCAAGAATCAGGTAACCTCCTCACAACAACAGACTGCTTTCATAAGTTTGCACAAAGGAGAAAAAACACTGTAATTTGAAACGCCATTTACATGTCGTTATTCACAGACTACTTTTCTTTCTTTTTTTTCTTTTTTTTTTTTTTTAATAGCCTCCGCTAGTATCCATAAAAATCCTAGCTCACCACTGGTTTTCATTTATCTTCCTTCCATTCTTCTAAAACATCAGAGGAAATTTCTCAGTCAAAACACAACCTGGTTTTATTTTTTTAATTTCTAACATGGTTTCTGAATACCTGCTCTTTATGTCATTCTGCAAAACACTAGGCAATTAAAGACTTATAGAACAAGTGAAAAACAAAGTTTGTCTGCATAACAGGGAATTATATATGAGACAATAACAGCCATGAGTAAGCTGTTATTTTATGTGTGCCTTCAGTACTAAACTACAAAAGCCAAAAATTACTAGGATTTTTATGTTTAGACTGTAAACTCAAAAGTGAAGAAATTTGAAAGTAAAGTATCCATGGCAACCTTAATTCTATTCATCTTGCCCTCTGATGCAGTACTTGTTCAGTGATTACATATTCCTGAGCAAACCTACATCTCTCGGATGATGTAAAGTAAGGTTAAAGAATTCTTAAAATTAAAAAAGTCCTTCAGCATACTTGTAGGATTTGCAGGTAATGGCATTCAAAGGCATATTGTGGAGGAGAAAATAACTAAAAAAAAACAAACTTTGACTATCTTGATATTTGGAAAGAAATAAATGTAAACTACCATCAAAGTGTTTTCAACTCATTTATTAGTTTTTTACTCTTCCTAACGTACCCTTTTTCACATTTTTCTCAGTCTCTCAATGTGAGAAATGAGTAACATACCACTCCTTTTTCTTTTCAGTGTTTAGCTTCTGCTTCTCTGCTTATGCTCCAACAAGAGTCAAAAAACGCCATTTACTGTGGTTATTTGGGTTTTTTCCCTTATTTATCCCCACCAGAATGATTTGTATAGACACATATAATACTGTATGATGGTGTTTAAGATATGAGGGTCACACTGTAAATTTTGAGGCATTTTACTATTTATTTTTAATCTAACTTCCTGATAATAGGAAGCTTACACATTTGTGCTGTCTGTCCAGTGAATGTGTAAATACACAAGTCCTCCCTCATCTTTTGAGCCCAACTTCATCCAAATTTGAAAGAGAAGGATATAATCCCCCAATATAGTTGAGTTCCTATGAGTTTAATGGGAAAATGGGCAGGGTAGAGAACACAGACACAAATTAACGTGGCCAGTAACACCCCAGAATAAAACCAAGCAGAGCAGAGCCATCTCTCATTCTGCTTTAGAGCAGCCAGGTGGCATTAACGCATCGTCTGTGCAAAGCACCAGATTAGCCAGGGGGTTGTTGTGGTGGTGGGGTGGGCAAGCACAAATCATTGTCTATTTTCTCACGGGCAGTGCACTATAATGGTCCCAACAAACAAGGTCTGCCAGGCAGATCTCACCACCATCTGCAGCGCCTCTGAGAACTGAGACCTGTGGCCTGGAAACCTCCCGCCAAAGGGGCGTCACACATGATGGAAGGATTAAAGTAGTCTTGTGACTAAGGGCAGTAGTAATGAGACTTTTAAAAGCAGACAGTTAATGTACTTCGAAAAGGGGGCTGCAGTGGAGCAGATCACAGAGCTGCTGCAGCGTTCAGCCCAGCTGACACGTGTGGCAACAAGAGGAGAACCGCTGCTGGGAGCACTTTCTGCTCATGCTGAACAACGAGCTGTGTTATGCAAAGAAAGTCTGTTGCCTTTCGCAGTGACTCACTTCTTTACACCATAAAGGCGATGCATTTGCACCTCGTGAATATAGCAGAGTCCAGCAACTGATTTTGCTGAGCTACGTAGGGCACTGATGAGCTTCTCAGCTCTATGCATGCCGTCCCAAGCCAGAAAGCACCACGTGAGCTCCAAACCCCAGAGAGTCCAAGTCATCTCTTACAGGTAGCCTATACCATCACCCTTCACAGCAGCACTTATGATACTTTTGCTTCACGCTGTTGCAGCAAGTGCACTAGCAGTTTCTGAGCAAGAAGGACAAGTTATCTTGCTTCAAGTCCAGGAAAAATAAGAATTGGCTCAAAATCACCAGAATTTCTGGAATCACAGCATACTTCCTCTAGCTGCTCTGCATAGGCAACACGCTAGCACTAATAGCAGGTCCTAACCAAAAATAGTGAAGAAACATAACAACATCACCAAATGCCATCCACTTTCTCTTTTTTGCCCTTTCTTGAAAGCAAATAAACTCCACAAAACAAATTAAACAACAAACAAGCAACAACAAAAAAGCACCATCTCCTCCTATGTATCACATTAGACTAGATAAGAAACAGAATAATATGATACTGCTTTCTGTCCTTGTACTGAAAAATTAAATAATATAGCGTTATCTTTAGTAACATTAAAGTGTATTGATAGCAAATAAAATACTTTGCATTATAAATTTGGTTACAATCTCAGAAACGAAACTGAAAAGTATTCCTTGACCACCTGGTGTTCCACAAGGCTCAGTCACAGTTTGGGGTCTATAGCAGCATTGCTCTAACATCTCAAGGAGCACTTAGATGGACCTGTCCCTTGAGAAACACCATCTGATACTGAAAAGGTTCTCGGTGAGACCTTACATAGGTAAAAAATTTCAGTTCTGTCCAGTATCAAGACAGATCTCACCTAAGTTTAAACTCTGCCACTTCTGTCCTTGACAGTTTAAGTTAAAAGTCCTTTCTGCGCTGCACGACACTATTAATATACCTTATCATATATCAGATAGTAAATGAGACCCATGAAGCACACAAAAAGAAACCCGTTACCCTTCCTTTAGCTCAGAGGCACCCAGTGATTCTGAGTTTGTTTGAAGTCATGGTATCTTTGGATAGAAAGAAATACAAATGAAATTCTGTGTACACGTTTCTCTCTCTCTTATTAACAAATACATGGGGCCAGGACTGCCTTCCCATCTTTCTCCAAGCTCTAGTTGATGCCTAAGGAACAGGTGGTTGTTCACTTTGTCCTCCAGAGGCTGACTCCAGTGGTCTTACGCATAGGTGACCAACAGGCTCAAAGAAGTAAGGCTTCCATGAAGGTCATGTGGGATGTGTCACAAGAGAATCACAGAGAATGGTGGGGACATGGGGCTGGATAATAAAACAATAAGCATAGGAGCTCTGTTACAAGTGAGAAAAGAAGCAGCTGCCCAAAGTATTTCAGCTGGGTGGTCTGCTGGGAGAGCGTGCAGCATAGGAGTGCGAAAAGCAGCAGCAAGGAGAAATTCAAAGGGTCAAAAGCAAGATAGGATGCAGAACATTAAGGTAAACAGGAATTCAGATTGAAACCCTTCGCTTCCCTTTGTGGTTTCCTCAGCCCTGCCCAGGGATTGTCCATCAGCTGCGTGTTGTCTCAGGAAGGGAAATGTAAGAACTCTCCGACTATGCAAGAAAATATGTTTCTCCCACAAAAGACTATGGCTCTCCAGCAAATGCGTAACACTCAGCAAGTGCCTGCTCAGCTTTGACCATTAGAAGGTTTATCAGATTCAACTCTCACAGCAGCAGCACTATTCGTGTAGGCAACAGTGACAATCTTCTGAGATGTTTTTGTTCCCATTTGGAAAGGGCAATGCTGCTGGCAGCCCTTATTAGAGCAAGGCGCCAAGCTCTGCATGCATCGCACCCACGTTCTTGCTAGAGAAGCAGCACTTTCCCAAAACAGCCTGGGAGAGGAAAGCTCATGCATCTTCTCTGCTAACCATATCGCTGACCCATAAAGCATAGCCACAGCTGCTAGTGTAACTGCATCCCATTCCTTTAAAGTTCCAATAAAGGAAGCATTGTGTGTGAAGAGAGATGTCCTACAGATGAGGTAGCGCTGAAGGGGGCCACCTTGATTAAACTAGGTTGTTCTGCTGGGGAGCCCTCAATGCGCTTTCTTGGTTATAACAGTTAGAGCTGCAGCAGGGTGACATGAATTGCCTTTTATCTAATTGGAAAACACCCACAGAGTTTAGAAGTACTCATTTAGACAGGCAAATCAATAAAGGAAATGGTAAGCACGAGAATACAGTGCGACTGTAGAGCCTGTGTGGGTCCTACATGCTTTTGCTTAATAAAGATTAACTCTTGCCAGTCTGCTGCAATACCTGGACTTGGATAATAACAGAACTGGCAGATTCTATCCTATAATATCAAGAAGGAGCTAGCTCTTATGAGTACATCTGAATGCAAGAGAATAAGCTTTTTGTTAAAGAGACCAGAAATTTAGACGACTTGGAAATTTAGAAGATATTGCAGAGAAGGCAGAAGAGAGGAAAAACTCATCTTAATTGTAATGGTTCTGAAGCTGGAAACAAGATCAAAAGTTACATTTCTATTACAAGGAAAAAGGAGCAAAACTTGGTTTGTAAAATAACAAGAGGAACTATGGCTGTATTGCCATAGAGATCTGCTGCAAATTGCAATGAAGGAAATGAGCAGAGAAGTGATCCCAGCTTTTCCACTTTCAACGAACATTCTTTGTCCTTTTACCTCCACACACATCAGTGGCTGTGCAAATCCCCACCCGCAGACCCCTACCAAAAAATCAGGACTATTAAGAACAGTTATTTAGTTGTTAAAAAAACATCTAGGCTTCAAGACAAAACCAGCAAAAACTCCACAATTCTTAGAGTTGCTTAGTTTAGGATTAGTTTTGTTTTTCTCATTTCTCTTTGGCATTCCTTCCCCTAAATCTCCAATCACTTTCACAACAGGCTTATACTGAGTAGCTTCAGGCAGCTGGGAAAAAAATCCTGTTTAGCAATGTAAGCATCTCTTCTCCCACTGCTGCTAATAGGAGTTTTGTGCATAAATCACAGCATGCGCTTGAAGGGAGAAGAGATCCTGAAGCCTACAACTGCCTCTACCCACTGCTTGATTCTCTTCTCATTTACACCGATATATTGGCCTCAGAGGGAGCACTTCTGACGTGCCTCAGTGTAAGTCAGAGGAGAATCAGGCCCATGGGATGAGAACAGAGAACTTGCAATCTTAGTCTGCTGGCTAAAGTCAGAAAGAGGGTTCAGAGTGACATAGATGACTCATGTTGGCTCCTGAGAAGCTGGCAGCATGGGACAGCTTGGGACTCATGTTTCAAACTCAGCCATCCTTACCTTACCATCCCTCATCTCTGCTGCAGGCTGGCTAGCCATCCTTTCAGCTCTTCCACAGGTACCTCACAGAAGTACAGATCACCTGATGGGCTGGGTTAGTTGAATTGAGGTAACTTTCCACGCAGTCAGCCATTTTTCTTCTTAGTAGCTATCACCATGTCTTCTGTTCAAGAAAAAGAAGATAGTACCCTGGGATAAAGTTACTGTTTTTTCCAGTATTTTTCCAGTGTTTTGGATTTGTTATGAAGGCAACGTAAGAACTCACTGATATCTTGACTGTTGCCAAGGGGACAAAGGACTTTTCAGCTGTCCAGCTGTAGCTGCAAGATAGCCTCTGGGAGGGGACATAACAAGACAGTATCTTAGACTGACATCCAGGTTGATTAATTAAGTATTCCATATCACAATCGCCACACTCCATATATAAGTGAGAAGTAGCTGGTGACAGCCCTTCTTCGATCGCCACCATCTGAGAGGTCCTGGTCCCACAGCTTCCCCACACCCTGCTGTTGATCTCCGCATTTTATTGGACTCGCCCCGGCATTTGTTGCTGGGAGCGTGCGTCCCAGTGGCTAAAGATTGCTCTGTATCACTCTTATTATTGTTCTATGAAATCTGTTTCTATTTCAACCCATGAGTCTTTCCTTTTCCCTTCCTTCCCCCTGGGGAAGGAAAGGCAAGAGAGAGCAGCTGTCTACTGCTTGGTTGCCAGCCCAGGGCTAAATGGTAACACCTGTATTTACTTGCTGAGGTGACAACTGTTGAGAACAAGATCTTGGAGGAAGTAGGCAGGATTGACAATAGACTCATGTTCAGAGTCTTACTGTCCTCTGTATGTGAACCATTGCATGACAGAAGACAAGTCAGATAGCCTCTAATTGCATCAAGGGCATCTTTTGCAGTATAGGACTAGCAAACCAGGCTGTCCTCTGCCTCTTCCTTGCTCCTATTTGGAAATAACTAGAAAGCGTTTGTGCAGTGTCCTCTCCAAGCTAGCCCGATTTCTAGGGAAAGAGAACACACAAAGCAAAGGTGTGTGAATTTTTATTTTGTAAACTGGAAGCCTCTGGACTGCCAATAGCAAATGACCTTTTTTTAACATTGCCTGGCCTTCATGGTGCCCTCCAAAGTATCTGTTGTATTCAAGATATTCCAAAGTAGGACAAGAGGTGGTATTCTCTGCTAAGCACATGCAAGCGATTGCAGAACAAGCCTCTAGGTTAGTGATTTCTTTTTCCCTGGTTTGGGTGACTGGAGGCAGAACAATTGTTAAGGATGTTGCAAGGTCTTAAAAGAGAAATATCATGACTAGGGGAGCCTAATGGAGCATAGTTACATATGGCATGGATCAGGGAGTTCCTGAGGGGCCTACAAACAAATACATAAAGGTAATCTTTCCTAGGGATGGTCTGTCAACCAACCTTTCATTACTCTATATAGGTCTATTGGTATTAGAAAGCACGCTGTTTAAAAAAAAAAAAAAAAAAAATCAGGATTTTAAGTCAGTTTTTGTATAATATATATTATATATGCAGTTCTTTAGTGCATATTTGCATTCAAACCAACATTTTATTGATCAACATAAACAAGTAAAAAACAAACAGCTCCTTAAAAGAAATACTTTTCATTTGCACTTATGCTTAGAGAGAGAAATGTATAATAAAATGAGCGGATTTTTAATGAGTTCCTTTTCTTCTTATTGACAAAGTGTATTTTAATAAAGACTTCATCTCCTCTTGCTTGATCCCACACTGAAGTTGTGATCCCATGCTTTGGACATCAGTCTGTTGCTATGGAAATGATCATAATATCTCAAAAAATGCAGTATTATGACTTCACTGCACTATCAAGGAGAGATAAAAACACAGGCTGTAAGGGATCAAGTCCTTAAGCAACAATGGCCTTAGTTATTAACACAAAGGGAACAATCATGTAAAATAAATCTAAGGCAAATTAACTTATGTTTTCCAATGTTCAAAGAACATTTTCCCCAGAAGTCAAATGCCTTTTGAAACACTGATTTCAAAAAGATCGTAAATGCCCACTTTCTGTTCTTGCAATCTGTAAACGCATTCTCCAGTTGAAACATATCCTTTCTTTGAAAGAATCCTGGCCGTTTTTTATTCCATCCCACTAAGGACCTCCTTACTGTGTTTGTAGTCCCATGTTATTAGTGAAAGGACTGATGCTTAGTTCAAAGGAATTGTTGCAACTATAAGCAGTCATTTAGTTCAGGTGGTGTGCATGGTGGGATGAGATCTTACCCTGAAATGGAAATAGCATGTGACTAGCATAACATGCAGATCTGATAAGCTCTCTCAAAGCCTAAAAGCACATACTTGCAGACAATGAGTAAACCCAAGACTGTATTTTTGCCTCTAAAGAGGTAAAGTGAACTTTCCTGTTCATTTTCACCTTCCACTATAGCACTTCCCTGTGCTGGTTGAAAACAATTTTAATTCTTACCCAAGACAAAACCAAGGACTTTAGGGATCCAAACAGGCTGCCCAGGGAGGTTGTAGAGTCTCCTACTCTGGAGACATTCAAGACCTGCCTGGACACTTTCCTGTGTAACCTCATCTGGGTGTCCCTGCTCCAGCAGGGGGATTGGACTAGATGATCTTTTGAGGTCCCTTCCAATCCCTAACATCCTGTGATTCTGTGTGTGATAGAAGGCTTTCTTAGTAGATGACCGGGCAAGTTTCAAAAGTTAAACAAAAATTCAAAGATATAAACTTTGAACTCTTCTTCTGTATCAAGCATCAACCCAAAACTTCATCAAGGACCCTCCACATTCCAGCAGGGCTGCATGAATTAATTAAAGCCTAGGTGGAAAGAAGAAAAAAAAAAAAAAAAGATATTTTGATAATTTAAATAACTCAATGGGGCCTCCAAGATGGTGGGTGCTACTGTACCCTGCTAATGTAATTCCTGACAGAAGTAGCAACCTTACAAGAGTAACAGCAACAGACATGCTGTGAAAAACTCCAGAAGAGAGTTATGACCTTAACAATTTCCTTTCAGGAAATACTTGTTCTCATGAGCTCTGTTCCAGTGGCCATTTTTGGGGTTGCTTAAAGCTGGAGAGGAGATTCTGCTTCAGAATTCAACTTTAGATTTTGAGCTTTAACAAGCATGATCCCAAAATCTGCCAGCCTTGGCAGCTCTCTGAGAGCTCCTTTCCACATATCCCACATCAAACAGTTTCCCCCTGGAACCGTTTCTCAGGAAGAAAATAGGATTTGCAGTGGTCAGAGACAATACAAAAGGTGCTGGAAGAAAGATTAGGGAGAAAGAAAAGAAAGCAGTGGTTGAGATAAGAGTGTTCCTTCATGGTTTCTCTCATTTTCTTTTGGATGAAAAACTTATCTTTCTTCTGAAATCCAACATGCACACACCATAAACTTGTGATTTCTTACAAATTTACATGTATACAACTAAAGTTTCTCCACATTACTAAATCTTTCAAGTGAGAAAGCCTAGAGCATCTGTATTACATACCAAAAGACTATTCATTCCCATTAAGAATTCACTGATTTTTTGCCTCCAGATGTGTTTTAAGATGCTGAGAAGGCTCTGAATTTAGCAGATTAATGTGCTCTAAATGTCATTTGATAAAGGGCACTGCTGCCAATGGTTCATTCACACTGCACAGATTTAATTACTTAAATGACGTACACTCCAAGAAATGCATGTTGGATTTGGTAGTTTGAAGGTAGTTTGTGGGGTTTTTTTGTGATTGTGGTTTTAGGTTGTTTGGGGTTTTTGGGAGGGGTTGTTTTGTATTGATAAAACTCAACTTCAGTTTGTATTTTTTTCATTCTAATTTAAATTAATTTCCCTAGCTGTTTGATTTTCAAAAACACCTGGGACAGGGCTATTATTTCAAAGAAGTAATTATGAAATTAGACAGGTAACTATGACACTTTAATTACAGATATAAATAGGGACTATAAAGAAGAAATTGCTTACAGACATCCTCCTGGATTGTGCTGGAAGAAAACTGGAGAATCTGATGCTCATCTGATTCCAAGGAGACACAAACCAAGATAAAATGAAGAGGTTGCTAAATCTGCTATTGAGTTCTGTCTGAAACTTCGATGAAGCCCTTCTCTGTCATGGCCCTATTTATGCAAGCAGAGCAAAAATTGTGAGGCTTTTTGGGGGTTGTTTTGTTTTAAAGCTTCCTCAGGTTTTAACACACCACTAAAATCAAACAACAATATGTGCATGTCTCACTGCAAAAAGCAGGACTTCCCTGATCCTGGAAGAAGCATGGCAGGATAAAAGCACAATAGCAGCCCATATCCTTTGCCAGAAGTCTTAGCCACCTGTGAGTTTGAGCTGGTGTCGTGGTTTAACCCCAGTTGGCAACTAAGCACCAAGCAGCTGCTCACTCACTCCTCTCCCAGAGAGCCCCAGTAGAATGGTGAGTAGAATCAAAAAAAGTAAAACTTGTGGGTTCAGGTAAAGATGGTTTAATAGACAATGAAGGAAGAGAAAATAATAATAATAATAATTTAAAAAAAAAAAAAAAAAAACACAAAAACAAGTGATTCAAAGTGCAATTGCTCTCCACCCATTGATGCCAAACCTGTCCCCCAGCAGCAAACCCCTAACTTTTCCCTAGTTTAGAAACCAAGAATGAACATCATTGTATTCTCAACATTCTTCTCATTCTAAATCCAAAACACAGCACTATACCAGCTACTAGGAAGAAAATTAACTCTATCCCAGCTGAAACCAGGACAGCTGGAAAAGTTAATTCTATGTTGAAACTTGTACAGATAAAATAGTGGCAGCACCAGTTGCAACACAAAAGGGAGAGCATTAAAGGGAAGTGACCTGAAGGCTTTTAAGAGCAGGCAGGATAAGCCCTTCTCAGGAGTAAAATGGCTGCAGTCAATCTCCCATGGGACTAGAGGGTCTCTCAAGGGCCTCTCCCAACCCTATGGTGTTGGGAGAAGACAGACTCTGCACCTTTGGAGACCTGGGCCAGCACAGCCTGGTGCAAGAGAGATGGCAGCAACATCAACAACAACCAGAATAAAATACAGTTATTCACCAACCCTTGTCAAATGCCCTCTGTTATTTTAGCTGGTGACAGCTATAATTAGGCACTCTTAACATAGCATGATGCTTTTCAGAAATCAAGGCGCTCCCCCATGCCTCCCCTGAGAGTCATGTCAAGGGGCAACTTCCGCAACTCTTGCCTGCTGACCCCTCTCTGACATGACTTGATCATTCTCCGTTATTGATCTCAGCCCATTTTTCCATCCGTGACTCCCAAGCCACCTGCCAGGTAATAAAAATCTGCATCAAAATGCACAGCACACAGGGTGCTGCGAGCCAGAAGTGACATTTTTCTTCCAGACCTGGAAACCTGACAGTGTCGATAGGGGCCAGCTATCACAGCGTTGTTTGATCTTTCTGCTGAGGTTGTAAATAACTTCAATGGGCAGCCAAAAGGGGATAGAGAGACTCTGCCACATTAACTGTAAAAGCAAGGTGCTGCTGCTGTGTCAGTGGCAGAAGACATTGTTAAGTAACATAAGCAGCCCCTACTGTCAAGAATTTCTAAAGACTCCGTGAGTTTCAAAGGGAAGGAAGGTTGAGGATGCTGCAGTTTTCTTCTGCCATCTTTCATTTGTTCTTTTTATTTCAGTGCACTGCTTTCCATCAAGATCTGTGTTTGGATGCATGCACAACACAAGTGTCACAAAACAGATTCATGGAGCCCTGTATGGATACGTGGCATTTCAAGCCCAGCCCCACTCATATGGGAAAGTTCTGGATTCCTTTGCCCTCTGAAGCACCTCTGAACCCCATATACCAGCAGAAGCAAAGGTACACACTGAGTGTGGTATCTTGGGCAACAGAAATCTGCCTATTTTTTCACTCCCTCTTCCCCCCACAACATGTAACTCCAGAACATGTCTTGTGTGGCTATATATCTGAATTACGTATCGCTTTCTAAAGCCCTTTTGTCCTTGATTTACACGGAAAAGCCGGTGTAGTAACATAGCATAATAGTGAAATACAAGCAATGAAGACCCAGGGCTAATGCTATGTGCTTTATCAAAGAGATGAAGCTTACAGATCTGATTCTGACTCACTGCTTTTCCATTCTCCTTCCTGCTCTCCAGCCCTGAATGAGTTAAAGAAAGGCACAAGAGAAGAAAGATAAGTTAGGCAAGAAAAGCAAAAGGGTCAAGGAGAATAAAGACAAACTAAAAACTGTACCATCTAGACAAGGCAGTTACCAAGCAAAACCAGAACTCCAAATATGCAATGCTATAATAATCCTCAAACCTTCAATGATATTTTCTGCAATTCTGCCTGTCTCATTACGTAGTGTTTTTTAAATATGGTTCACTGAACAACCTCTTTGGTGTGAGGAAGACATTTTCTGAATTTACTGAAGTTTTCTGAGTTTACAAAAGTACCAACTCAGTTGGCTGCTGTTATCACAAACTGGAAGATCTAATATATCAGGACATCTTTGGTCACATTTTCCTAGCTGGGGAAGGGCTTATTACCTTCCACCAATCAGCTGTAAAGTCAAAGGTAGAACAATTTTCTTACAGTCTCTTCATTTTCAGCAATACACCTTGAAATTAAGCCTAGAATATGACCACATTTTTACTGCAAGTATATTGGCTGGCTTGGAGAAGTGAAAATGCATATACTAGACTTTAATTTCACCTCAAAACAATTAGTATTGATAGCAGTTGAAGTCTGTCAAGGTGAAAGAGGTTTTTGAAGATATGTATGAAATGAATCTGTACTTTCCACTCCAGCTTTTGGGTAATAGTAGTCCTTTTCCAATACCACCCAAATGAAGTGCAAGGTGGGGAGAAAGCAAACTCTTATTTAATCTCCGTGAGGGATGATCCCTCAACAATTACCACTGAAGTACCAGTAATGCTGCAGTCAGGGATGTTGCTCAAGTTATGAGTGTTTTCCTTATTATTTTAAACCTACAGTATTTTTTCCTGCTGTCACAATCTAGACGCTTTGATAAACACTAAAAACCTCTGCTTAAAAGTAATCTTTGTTTCCATCCAATTGTTCAAGGCTTTCTGCCAGGAGACTTTTTATTCACCCTCTTCTCTCAGATATGTATGTGGTGCATATGTAAAAAGATGGTAATTTAAGGAAGGTTTATACATGTTTTTCACTCTGTTTTTAATAGACAGGAAGAAACTGATAGCTTTTCATTTAAAAAAAAAAGGAAAAATGGAAGCAGACATACATAAACATCTAGTGTAATCCAGTGTGCTTATCTACTAGATCACAGAATAATTTGACACAGGCTAAGAAGTTTTTCTAAATGCTCATCTATGCCATCCTTCAATCTTAATGCCGTACAAAGATTACCTTCCAAAATTGTCCCTGCATTATTTAAGCATTTCTGACTAAATTTTTCCATTTCTCTCTAAATTGTTACTGTACAGTTATAAACAGATTTGCAGCACTAGAGCTAAGGACCTAGTTCTCCTCTATACAAAAGTAAAATGAAAAATAATCCCGATGAGAACACATCTCTAAAACTGACTAAATTGTACGAAACACATTCTTAGTCTCAAGGCAACATTTTTCTCTTGAAAAAAACAATGAAAAAAACTCAAATTGTCTAACAATTTCAAAAGGGTAGTTTATGAGATCTGGCACTTTCAGGACCAGAGGAAATATTATTTTAATGAATTGAATTTATAGAAGCACTTAGGTTGGATCATTACTCTGAGCTATTATGCTTAACTTGAAATAGTGACTTGAAGCTAGATTTGCTCCTAAAACCAGGATTTTCTGTTGAATGTCGGTGCCTCCCTGCAAAGTTACAAGCCAAAATATTTCACTCTCGACTGCAGTCTTTCCCTGGAAGCCATTAAACTCCTTAAGCACCTGCCTTTTACACTGAAAGTTGTCACACATTTTAAGTTGTTCTTCCAAGCCTGCCCAGGGCAGGTACAATGACACCCAGCTCTGGGCTGACGTGCAGCCAGGCTGGAGCAAGCACAGCAATGAAAGGCTGCACGTGTGGTTCTCCTGCCCAGCGTCTCTCTTTAGGGCGAAGGGGTTCAAAACTGGTTTTTCAAAAGGAGTGCTCTAGCCACCCACTTTGAGAGAGAGCACACGCTGCTTTGGCTGTCAAAGCTGCAACATCACACAGGAAGGGGTTGGAGGAGGAGGAAGACAAGATGCAGACAGCCCTGAAACCTAGCGGTGAGGAACTCCTTTGGTTAAGAGACCCTGGGCTCAAGTCTCTGCCTTGTCCTACCACAGAAGCAGATATGAAAGGTGTCTTTTCCACAGTCTGCAACAGCAGTGCCCAAAGCTGTGCTTGTGCCCATAAACAGTCTGATATTAGAGACAACACAGGTGGAAGCTTCTTCATCCAGTCCCAAGGATCAGCAGGGGTGAAGAACCACCTCACCACCTCCTCTGGACTTGTTCACATGGAGCAAAGGAGTTTTCTCCAGCCCATGTTCTAGTGCAGCACTCCGCAGTACAACAAGCTTCAACACAAATGCAATCCTAGGGGTCAGTGAGGGTTTCAGTATGCGGACTAAAAAAACATGGAAATGAACTGAAAGAATCAATTATTTTAATTCAATTTTTTTCCCCTCACGATCTGCCAATACAAAACGTTACCATTATCTTCTGAAATAAATTAAACATAGTAGCATAGGCCAATCTAGCATCATCCAAGACCTATAGCTTTTCTATTCTACAAGACATAGAAATTCTTCAAACCTACACTGATTTCAGCAGCAGCACCTTCAAAAGCCAAGACAATAAACATGCTACACTCCATCGCATTACCATTTTACCCAAAGTACTTCATCTGAATAATCTTTACTACCCATGGTATTCAAAACTATTTTCTGTCATTAGTAGTGCCAAAGGCAGAGATTTTCAAGTTTCAATCACCTTTTTCTTTTGAGCTGTTTTGATAGCTCATATTATCAACATTTATTATCAGCACAGGAATATAATGCTACATTGACACTAGCGTTCAAACTGGACCCCTAAAGAATTCAAACTTATTGCTTCACATACAGCTACAGACTCAGCACTCAAACTACAGTCACTCCACTAATATTGTATCACATCCAGCTGAGACTCACAGCCAAGATAATATCAGCAGAAGATTCACTCACTTAATCACTTTTGTGTATGGACACACACAGAGCACTCTTCCAACTTTTTTTAAAAACTTTTCCATTTCAGGCATTTTACAAAACCATTAAGCCTTTTCCTTTAAAGTGATAGTTCTCACATCAGCTGTCAAAAAAGAAGGAAAATTGAAGTTAAAGCTGTTGTTCTAGCCCTAATCTGCTTCATTGTGATTATTAATAGAACGATGCATTGGCTGGATAACAGCGTCTGTAGGTTTGCCATGTGTCTTGCAGGTTTAGTCAAAAAGCGATGAACTCTGGGCACCAGGGCTTATGCAACAGCAGTTTAGGAATAAAGAAGTTACTACCTTTCATCTGTTTCAGATAATTAATTTTTGCTATCTTGATACAGTCAGAAGGTCCAAAATGCATAGCTGGGCATTACCAGCAGTGCCACGCATCACTGCCAGACTCTCAGACTGATGACACTAGCATAGCCTATGAAGTTTCTTAGATTCTGACAAAGCCTCCAAGTTAATTACACAAGTATGGGGTTGGCTTTTTTCTTTGTTCATTTTTCAGAGCCCATTCTAACAAGGTTTCATAATAATACAACCAAGGGAACAAAGTTTTCTCTCTTTTGTATAATTTGGTTCCCTTAGATTTGCTAATTCTGCCTAATTCTTCCAGTAACTGCCTCACTATTTACCACGCAGCGGAGGTCTGATACCTCCCCTACAGAGACAAGTAGCTTTGCGTTCTCTCCTTTGGGCTCTTCGTACTTCTCCAAATTATTCTGATTGATATAGACCTCGATCCATGCTAATTATGGAGAGCTTCTCTTGTAAAGTGAGGTTCCCATGGCAACAGCATCAGGCGAACAGGTGCATGGAAAGCTGTGATATATTAAACGACAGCTACCCTCTGCCTCTGTGATGCAGATTGCCATTCGCAGAGTTTATTTATAGCAGGTAGTAATTAATCCATGTGAATCTCATTTCATCGAGACAGAAAAAAATAAAAATGCACAGAATCGTTAGAGAGTCCTAATTATCCCCATACCTTTTATTCTGAAAATTTTTTCGCCATCAGATAACTCACAGAAATATTGAATTATCATTTGTGTGGAGATGTCATTATGAGGAGTGCTATGCCGTCACCTGACTGACACCTCATACAGTCATTGCTGCAGCACCAAAAGTTGCATCAGTGTTGCTGCAGTGAAGGTGGAGCTACAAAATATAGACATTGCTTGTTAAAATATATACATATATTAAAAAAAAAAATAGGCTCTAACTGGCTTTTCTTGGGGCCCCCATAACACTGCATGGAGTGGAAATCAAATTTATGGCACAGGTCTTCAAAACCTTTGACACAAATGAGAGAAATCAGATTTTAACCCTGACACCAGCTCCCTCTTGGGCCTGAATCAAGTCCCTCAAGCTCCCTTTCTCAGATACAACTTCCATAAGACCTCTTTTTCTGGGGCCAAAAGCAAATGGCCTGAAAACACTTCAAAGATGAAAAATTAATTCTCATGCTACAAAGGAGATAGACTTTAGATTGAAAAAAATACATGTAGTAGATTCTTCTGGACTGTGCTCTGCCAAGCACCCCCTTGTGTCTTCGAGCTCCTTGAGTAACACAAGTAAGCTTGGGAAGCCAAAACTAAACTACAGCATTTTTGTGGCTAGTAAGAATTGTGGTTCATATTGCAATGCAATACTAGAATGGAGTTCTTGGATCTTGACTATGTCTGTTTTCATTCTTTATTTTTCTTTTTATGACCATGTGAAAACAAACATAGTTGGCAGAAAAGGTTCCCTAAAAAAATAAATAGACATAATAACAAAAAATGAATGCATGATCAAAATGGTACTCCAAAAAAAAAAAAAAAAAGAAAGAAAAATCAATACACATCTTAGATGAAAGCATACAGTTTTGAGCATAAGGTTGAAAAACATAAAGAAAAGAAGTTTCCCAGTTGCTGTTACGGATACCATTACAAATATTTTTACAAGCAAGTATTATAACCACAATTACTGCAAAACCTACATATTTTCTTTCACTGCTCTGTTTGGTGGATTTGGGGGTTTTGTTGTTGTTGTTGTTTGGGGTTTTGTTTGTTTGTTTTGGTTTTGTTTAAAAGAAGCTGGGAAGAGTTAACCAGTAGATGTGGGCCAAGGCATTCACAGGCAGTATAGCCTGAGCTACCTCATAGTCTCAGGGCTTTCTGATAAACAGGGATACACATGACAACAATTTGCAAGCAGAAGGCACTGAAAATGCTTTCCTCAGCCTTTCAGTCCTAAGTGAAAACTTTAAGAGTAAGACAACCTGGAAATGTTTGAACCTGGAGAACATTCCCCTCACAAACCTGTGCTCCAGAAAGCTGATAGCCCAGAGGCAGCGATGGAACATCCCTTGCAGTGGAACTTGGTGGTGCCACTTCACCCTTAAGAATGGTTTGCCAGAACAGCATAGCATTTACTGGGGCCATGGGGTCTCAATTTGTCAGAGTTCTGAGAACGTTTTGCTGATTTGGAAGAAGTCACCACCTACTATCCTTTGAAGCTAAGCAGCTCTGGTGCTAGAGACATTGCAGATTATTCTAGGGATCATGCAAAGCGATGTAAGTCAACTTCACCTGTAGTCCAAGGCAGCACATTGTTGTTGTTTTACCAGGTTCAGGTTAGAACTTTGCAGGCAACAGCTAAGCTTGTAATTCTAAGAGAAAGCAAAAATCATGATGACACAGCAATTATTCATTTCCTGAGTAGACCTAGTTATATCAGCATATGAAAAATGAAGGCTGCATAGGTATGTGCCTAACCTGCTGGGAAATCCTCCCATGATAAAATTCTTATTGGGAATATAAATATTTTACAGAAATGGGTTACACGTGGTTGGATCCCTGATATAAATCACTGTCTACTCAGAGCCAGACCTGGTTCTGTGGCCAAGCACCACACATTCCACCCTTGCAGAAGGCCCGACCAAGCTTAATTAGGAGGTGATGAGGCAGTTGAGAGGATACATCTCTGTTTTTTGAAAGACTGAATCCCCTTTTCCTGGGTCTTACACTAAATTTGCCTATATTAGACCCTCATTCTAGCAGATCTGATGTACATTTGCTGAACTTCATTAGCTGTGTTTGCATTTTGTTCTAGAAAGCATGGTCTCAGAACAATTCAAGTGAATAAATTATTCTTGCAAATGAGACTAATTTTTACAGCATGGTCTGCTTGTTATGATTTTCCAACTGCCCAGGGATATCTGTGTCATTCTCCAACAGACATCATACCACAAGACCAGAGACAGCTGGAAAACAGACTCAGTAGCCACAACTGCTGTTTGCACCCACGGTGTCTCAGGGATTCACAGCATGGTGGAGGTACTATTTATACATGAGTTGCATCACTTACATTTGGGCTAAACAGGAAAATCACAGCTGGAAAATCCAAGCAGACCTCAGCTCTATTTTACCATCTGAACAGAAGAAAGAGGCTCAAGCATCTCACCAGCTGAAGTTTTATATTAACATCAAACTGGATCCTCTGGTTGTTCAAAACCCCAATTCAGATTGATTTTTTTTTTTTTTTTCCCAAGTGTTCTCTGCCTCTTTTGGGAGCCTAACCTTGGTTTTAGGCCTGAACTCTCCATGCTTTCCCAAACCTTTCATTTTCCAGAGGTCTGTGACAGGACACAGAGACCAGCTTAGTATTGGAAACCCACATCTAACGGACATTAACATGTAATCTCATAAGTTATATCAGTTCCAGCCATACCCATCAAATCATTCTTCAAAACTGCCTCTTTTACCACCAAGCCCTTAAATAACTGCCAGCAAGAAAGAGGAGAGGCTACTGGCAACTTCTAAAGGGTACTCCAGCATACACCTGCCCCTTGAAATTAACTATATGTAGAGCTGACCTATGCAAGCACACTTTTTTTGTAATCTCTCCTTAGTGCTCCCTCCTCTTATGCTTGTTGAGCTTTGTGGTGGAGCCTGGTTTCCAACTACACTGCAGTCTCTCCCAGTAGAACCCTGGATGGGAGTGTTGATCTGCTGGAGAGTAGGAAGGGCATACAGAGGTATCTGGACTGGCTAGATTGATGGTCTGAGGTCAATTGTATGAGGTTCAACCAGGTCAAGTGCCAGGTCCTGCACTTGAATCACAACAACCCCAGGCAGTGCTACAGGCTGGGGGAAGAGTGGCTGGAAAGCTGCCCAGCAGAGAGGGATCTGGTGTTGCTGGTCGGCAGCTGGCTGAACCTGAGCCAGCAGTGTGCCCAGGTAGCCAAAAAGGACAACAGCATCCTGGCTTGTATTAGGAATAGTGTGGCAAACAAGACTAGAGAAGTGATTGTGTCACTGTACTTGGCACTGGTGAGGCCCCACCTTGAATACTGTGTTCAGTTTTGGGCCCCTCACTACAGGAAAGACACTGAGGTGTTGGAGCATGTCTAAAGAAGATCAGTGAAGCTGGTGAAAGGTCTAGGGAACAAGTTGCATGAGGAGAGGTTGAGGGAACTGGGGTTGTTTAGCCTGGAGAAAAAGAGGCTGAGGGGAGACTTTATCACACTCTACAACTACCTGAAAGGAGGTTGTAGCATGGAGGGTGTTGATCTCTTCTCCCAAGTAGCAAGTGATAGGATGAGAGGAAATGACCTCAAGTTGCACCACAGGAGGTTCAGATCGGATATCAAGAAACATTTCTTCACAGAAAGGGTTGTGAAGCACTGGAACAGGCTGCCCAGGGAAGTGGTTGAATCACCATCCCTGGAAGTGTTTAAAAAAAAGAAAAAATGTATAGATGAGGTTCTTTGGGACATGGTTTAGAGGCAGACTTGGCAGTGTTAACAGTTGAACTTCATGATCTTGTGGGTCCAAAACAATTGTATGATTCTATCTCTTATGATATATTTGTATAGCAAAACTACAGTACAAGTTATAGTTAATAGCAATGTATACTTCAGTGCTGCTGGAGCTGTGGTGATTTGAGAACATAAGAAAAAGGAAGAGGAAACACTTTTTTTTTTTTTTTTTTGGTGCTTTTTTTTCTAGACTAACCAGGAGAAGCAGAAAAAGCAAAAGAACTTCTTTTATGCCCAGGAGCTTGCCTACCTTTCCCAGCTCTATCAGTTAGTTTAATAAAAGACAGTTCTTGCTTTGCCTAATAATTATGTCTAATGTCAAGAGAGTTAAGGTCTCAGTTAAACTCTATTTAAGCAGGATTTTAAATTAAAGCATGAAAACCTATCACTCTTTGCAGTGAGAGATCCCTTGTGTGCATACAAGAAGAGGGTGGACTGCATGGGTCACTGCTAGAACTCATTTAGAAATAGCCACTAGATTTTTTCCCTCCTGTAGCAAAGCTGTAAATATTAAAATGCTATGCACTGCTCCCACTAAGTCACCCTCTTTTTACATCAAGCATATCAATTTATCCATCATGAATGCCTTTCTAGGGTCTCCACTCTAAGGAAATCAAGTTGTTCTAACCTAAAGAGCTTCTAATGACCCTTTTCAGCAAATTCACAATCTGCTCATGATTTAAATGTTGCCTTTTTGCAGATACTGTCATGTTTCTGCATCCAGAGGACAACAGGAAAACTGTCTTTTCCACTTATGCTGGTTCCAAAGGTCTAAACACTCTTAGAAACACTATCTGAAAATAATGATAGATCAAAAACTAACCAAAGTTCTAACTAATCAAACATCAAAGTCTAACCGATATACTGATAGAAAAATAGTAAAGAAAAAAAAAAAAGAACCACTACCATAACCCACCACCTAGAATGCAGTGCATGGTTATAAAATACAGCTAGAATACAGTTCAAACTAAACGTTTACATTCCTCAGTCTGTGAAGAATTTGTAATAACCATGCAGCAAACCTTTGGAGAGGCAAGGGAAAATTTTGAGTCCTACCAGTGGCATTAACATCACACAGCAAACTGTCTTTATGAAGACATTAGGGGTCTACCTATACAACTGTCTATACAGTTTATTCTCTAACTTACTTCATGCTAACTTTGTAATTCAGCCAAGTCTGCGAAGAGTTTCTCTTCGCCTCTCCCCAGCACATAACATTTACAAGATTCATTTCATTTCTGTCCTTCCCCTAGTCCCAGAAGGAAAGTTTTCCTTTCTTCAGTGAACACACTCCCATTTATGTTGCTTGGGTAATTCCCGCTTCATGGCTTTTGTCAAAACTGTCATCTTTTATTCTGAAGAAAACTGTACCAGGATGTATCTGGGCCACGGCACCAGTGACATTTAAGTGACAGTGGAGTTTGCTGTCAAATGAGACCAGTCTGTTGACCCTCAGATTAAATCTGGTACCACAGCAGTGCTCTGCTAGAGCTTCAGAGCAAACAACACAACAAAAAAAACTTTGGTGATGGTGGGAGAGGTGTCACCAAACCAAGACTTTCAATATATGCAGAGACAGCAGGAAAGCTGCCCATTTCAGATGCTTTATAGGCTTACAGTTTTATTTCCTGGTCAGCCTCATCTTTCCTCTGCCTTACAGATCACTGCAAAGCATTGCCACTGTTGTTCCAGGGCTGCTGAAGGCAGCTCATAATGAAAA
Organism: Patagioenas fasciata; assembly: GCF_037038585.1. Lineage (NCBI taxonomy): Eukaryota > Metazoa > Chordata > Aves > Columbiformes > Columbidae > Patagioenas > Patagioenas fasciata. The sequence goes on along the minus strand of NC_092521.1, from coordinate 115,951,382 downwards.
GAATAGATGTTCCTCACAAGAATCATCACCACACTCTCAGCCAAATGGTGTCCATGTGCCATACACCCTGAACCACCTAAACTATGCTAGTTTAAACAAAGAAAGAGGAGAGAAAAGATAGCTAATTCAAATTTTGACACAGTATTTGCAACCACTGGTCTCACAGGTACAGAGTGTAAAAGAAACTAGCAGAAAAACTAAGGGCATGAATATCTCAGGGGATATAATTATTACAAGTTGGAAGACTAAAGTATCCTAAAAATTTATGAAGTGAGAGGCTGCATTTTTTTATGTTGACATTCCAGATAATTCAAGAGAAGAGCTGAGAATTCTTGTGTGATTTAGGCCCATCATATTAATTATAATTGGTCTATCAGAGATTTAAAACTGCCTAAGTGATATATTTCAAAATGACTTCAACCAGTGGGCACTAAGTTTAGTTCTGTAAAGCTGAGAAAATAAGCTCTAATAAAAGAGAACCTGTTTACTCCATAAAATCAGTTCCAGTCCCTGGAGCCTTCACTTAGCACTGTGTGAGAGAATGGGAGGCATAGGACTGATTGAACAATATTTCCAGTTTATCCAGCATTCTCCCCACCACTTGTCAGAAAACATAGAGGTACCTTCCCTCCATTATTCAAACAATTTTATCAAAGAGGGGGCTTCTTTAAATATGTGCACAATTTAAAGTGCATTCAAATTACAATGCTAGGTCTCTTCCATTCTGTGTTTTAGATCAAGCCCATATTCATCCAGAATTACAGCAGTACAGTGAAAGCAAAAACATTATAGGAATATTGTAAGAATCTCTCAAACAAGAATCACAAAGCTAAAGAAATTCCAATTTAAGTTTAAGTTGAAAAGAAAATTCAAGTAAAACGTGATGCATAGAAACACATCATTGAGTCACACAATACAAAGTTTTCCTCTCTAACAGGTGTACTGATACTGTTCAGAGTGCTGTATAAGAATAATTATAGTCCCGCTAATTTTCAGAAACACCTGAGGCCTGAAGGGGTTGTTTGTTGTGGAGGCAAGTTGAGACAAGGAACGTGGGGTTTGTTGTGGTTTGGGTTATTTTTCCTTATGCTACTAGTTGAAGCTAAAGCTTCAGAAATTTCCTAGCTGTGTATTTCCAGACTTTTTACTGTTTAGGTCTGTTTTGCATTTGACTGCTTCTGGACTTTATGCATTTTCAGTATTTGGCTCTGGATGTTACAGTCTCATGTCTTGAAAAGGTGAATGTTAGCACGGGCCAATGTATGAACTTATTCCATATCCAAAATGCTTCCTTAATGATGGCAACATTCCTATGACTTACAAAAAGAAAAGGGTGGGGGGGAGGTAGGTGGTGATGGAAGACGAGACTAAGCAGCAGCATATAAAATATATCCAGCTGGAAAGAATAAAGTGAAAAGTGAATGTGCTGTGGGCAAGGTCAAAACTGAAGGGGAAAAAGGTCATGAATGCAAGCTAGAAAAGGTTGGGTTTGAAAGGTGCTCAAATGGATTTTATCTGCAGTGAGGAGAAGCATCAGCTAGTCGTGACTCTGCCGTACTAACGTTCACCTTCTCAAGACAAAACTACCAGAGCTTGTTCTTCTGGAGGGCTACCAGGTTCCTTAATCCCTATTTCTTTATCAACTCATTCCTGCAAGGAGAAGCCTCAGTGAAAACAGGAGAATAACTGGCTCAAATATTGCCCTCAACTCCATAGGAATTTTACTTACTAAAATAAAAAATAAAACCTGAAATAACCAACAGGGGGAAACCTATTGTTACTTGCCCTACTCTCTATTTGTGACCTCTCTTCAAATAGCCCAGAACAATAAGTATAAATTATTTTCAGGGCCATGTAGACCTCCATTAAATCTACTTAGAAGTTTTTCCTGATAAATCTTCCATAAAGACTTAACTCAGAGAACAAGTATTTCCATTTTTCTCCTCACCTCATTAATTAAGGTGGGAGCTGAGTCCCACATACAGATCTGATGCTGAGCCAGTTTCTCTAGGATGTTCTGCATATCAAGGCTACAATCACACATTACCATATGCTTCCCACTTGTCTGAGGTTTTTTCTGATCACTGATAGAGGGGGAAAAGTATCCCAAACTGGCCTTTACCCTGATTTGACACAGACATTCATCTAAGTGGCCCACCCCCACACAGCTCAAGAAGATGCACCCCTACCACAGTGTAGCCAAAAGAAAGGTTTGCATCCTTATCCCTCTGCAAACAGACGGTTCTCCTTTACTTCAGTCCTTGAATCAACTTTTACCCCAGTCTGCCTACAATCTATAAAGTATCACTAGCACCCTCAAACAGGAATACTTTCTAGTAGGAAAGTAGAGCTCTCAGAAGTTTTCCTCTACCCTGGTTGTCCTGGGCACTGCAACCTTTTTTTAATTCAATGACTGGATATTAAGAAAGAAATAGCCTCTTTCCTTTCTCTAAAAACATTCCTCATCTTCCTCCTTGACCTATGATTCCTCCTTTTCTTGTTCTCACAGGTGTAGCAGGCAAAAAATTAAGAGCCAGTAGTAAGTTTTCCTAAAAAGGCAGCTTTGGTTATTCCATAATTATTTCTAAATTCAAAACTTGAATGTTTTCATAGTACCATTCTCTTTTCTCCAGTAGTCAAGGCAACTGCCCAAGGTGTGGGAGTCTTAAATTAGAGTCTCTCTCCTGAATTTGGGGATTCTAATCCATCTTTTGCAGTCCCTTATCATCCTGGGTCATTCAAATCCAGTATGTGCACAATTCACCAAGGCAGACATCTACTCCCTTGCTCTCTCAATTGATTTTCACATATTCTGCATGAATAGGGATGGTATCACCAGGTATCCCTCACTCCAGACCAGCTGCAGGACACTCCAATCATGCTTCACACAGAAATGTGCTTGTTTGTGTGGAGCCGTGATGTCAAACAGCTCACTGAAACAGCCCAAGAAATAAGTCGTGGGGGAATTAATTGTTTTAACTCAAGTCATTTCAATAGTTAACTTTCCAGTACAGATCTGCAAATGGCAGCATCAGGAGCTGAACCTCTTAGACCAGCTCCATGCCTGAGGAAAACATTGTAGAGCCCAACTGTCAAAGAAGAACAGCTAAGTTAGTCAGACAAATGTAGAAGAGAGACCACTCCAACAACTGAGTCTGACACTAGGAGTTAAGCCAAATCCACAAAACTTTGAGGTTTCAGGATGACTAGTTGTAATTTTTTTTTTTTTTTTAATAGAATAGTGTTCTTAGAATTAAAGAGCTAAAATCACTTAGTTCACGTTACAGTGAAATTAGAACATTTGAGACGGAAACAATCTCATATTAATAACTGTAATCCCATATTCCTATTCCTAATAAGCAGAATTAACAGTTTAGTCTGTTGTTCCCTCTCACACCATAATGGAAAGCATTACACCAGCAATGGACCATCTGGAACAATACACTGCCAGAGCCTTTGAGGATATCTGTTTCCAGACTTTACATAGTTTTGGGGGATTGAGATTTTAGTAACAGTGTATGAGCATCTCTCTTCCCAGATACTTAATCTGATTTGAACCATGACTCTGATATTGGTACTTACTGTTTTACTAGTGCCAAGTGGGCCTAAAGAATGTCTATTCAGTTACTGCTGAAAAGAAATAAGCAAATTAGCAAGCCCATTTTCAATAAAGTTCAGAACTGGAAAAAGAATCAGCTTATGTTACGTAAATCTCCAGCTAGAAATTAAAGTATCTGGACTTCGTTTAATTACATTTTGAATGTGATCCCCAATAGGACTTAGTAACCTTTAGGGTTTAATAACTTCAGCTTATTTAATGTCCTTTCATTATATTAGTGTAACAACACAAGAGCAACATTTGAAAACTGAAACTGTATGCTTCCTCCTGGGCTTTCCCATATGTTCACCATCTTTAGCTCAAACTCCCAGGATACTCATGCCAAGTCTTATAAAATGTTCCTAGAAGGACTGAAAAACATCTTCTTCCACTACGATTCATATATTCATTCTTTTTAGAGGAAGGAAAATAAAATAATTTAGTACTGCAAAGCAATTCTCTGGTTATCTACAAAGATCCAGCCTCATCTCAGGGAGAAAAACTAATAAGGCCTTCTCATCTGACCTCAGCAGCAGAAAATGTGATAGAGTCCACACCTGAGACTGCAAGCTGTTTTGTGGTCTGGATAGACTGATTCTGTATCTGACATTAAGTAGTCGTGCAGTAAAAAGACTTTCTGGCTGAAGAATCACAGAATTAGCTAGACTGGAAGAGGCCTTTGGAGGTCACATAATCCAGTCTCTACTCAAAACAGCAAACTTGCATTAGGCTTACAGCAAAGAGCCTATTTGACAAAAAAACTCATGCAGTACCTCCACTCCCTTCCTATATGTTATGTAAGTTCAAATGTTTTACTCTTAACATATGACTTTTAGCACAAGTACGGTATGCTGAAGCATTTGAGGAGTCCATGTTCATACCAATGAACTATGACATCAGGGCTTGCAGAAGAGCCCAGCCCTTAGAAGGGCAGAGCTGTAGTCTCCTAAATTGGGGCACCCCACTGTGGAAACCACTCTCCATTGGCACAGTGGGTGAGACACACAACACCAAACGTCAGTGTTTACAGGGCTGACTGTAACTGAGCCACCTATTATCCCTCTGAAAAAAAAAAAAAAGAGTGGGAAGAAATAAGCTGTTCAGGCATGGTTTACCTGACCCATTGAAGTGCTGCTTTAGGATAGCAGGAATTGCACTCCAGAATCTATTGACTGTCCTGATTTGATCTCCACTGACTGTAAAGGAAACTCAGTTGTAGACAGATGAATCCTATCCTGTGACTGCTTTTACTCACAGCACACTTTTTAAGCTAGACAAAAAATGTGCATGTGTGAACAAAGCGAGGTCAGATTGTACCCTTCAACACAAATACTGCTAAAGGGAGGTTGTAAAGGGATGGGGATAGTTAAAACATTTTTCTGCAGTGGATATATACATGCTTGTCCAAAAGATTGTCTAAAGAAGCAAATATTTCTCAGAGATCCTTCCAAGTGCAATTCCTGCACCCCCAAGCACCTGCTCCCCTTCACCAACAAGTGAACACAGACTGGAATTTCACTGATTCTGTTCCCTTTGTGAATGAACCAGTTTCCCTGTGCTTTTGCCCTGCTGGATACTTTGAGGGGAAAACACAGCAATTATAAGTGTTCCCTAATTGTTATTGTGAAATACGTTAAAAGTCCACTGAATTCTTACAGGTCACAAATACTGCAGACAGGAGGACCTTCCTTTCCACAGATTAACATCACCAAGTACAGGGCTCTAAGTCCCAGGGTGGCCATGCTCACACAGATGTGTAGCCTTTTTCTTCATGCCCCACTATGACAGTATCATGATACAATTCTAGACTGTACTAAATTCTAAACTGTTAGAAACAAAAAAAGACTAAGATTCTTCTGACTCCCACCAACCAAACATTGAAAAACACTGCTAAATTAGTGAAACAGTCTAGAAAGTTAATGTAATACACTGAGTGCTAATGCACAGCTACTGTGGGGTGATGGTGGCTTTTTCCCCTATTCTTTTTATTTGTTCCTGTAAAAGCAACTGTAAGAAATTAGACCTCTTCAAAGTTCAAGGTCTGAAAAAACAAAGAAACAACAACAACAAACCAAAACGACAAAAAATACCAAAAAACACAAACAAACACACACACACAATAAAATACACCACACTAGAGTGACCAACTTTTCTACTAGGAAATCAGAAATGCATGCACAGTATTTTTGTCCTGCTGGGAACCTCAACAGTAAGAGGAGGTTGACTGAGAAATATAAGGAAGATATTCCCTAGGCAAAAGCTTTTGACACACAGGAGCTGTTGCTATGCCTGATGAGGCTGTGAACAAAGAAAACTGTTAAGCCCAGGTATTATCCTCATAAAGAGTGCTTGTATTTGGCTACATAACATAGCCACTAGTGTAACCACTCTATTTAGGGCCACAAAGGCAAGGTTACAAAGTCTTGTGCTGAATACCCCCCAAATATTAAGGATCAAAATTGGGATTTTTCAGATTGATCTCAATTCAGTAATAAAAGTGAAAAACTCAAGGTCCAGACACCCCACGTCTGGTATAGGTTTAATTAAGACTGGAATTTAACAGCTCAAGCCTATGCTTTATTTAACGTAGTCATAGATGAAACACGCGTATCCATGAACCTACCATGTTTTGACTTGGAATTACCCTGTTACATACCACTGGTCAAAAAAAGATAAAGTTCTAATGATGGAAAGCCCCAGATGAGCAACAAATATTTTTGGGTGTTACTGAAATAATTTACATATACAAACGTGGCCAAATACACTGCCAAATTATTACCAGATCTGGAAAGAAAGGAATTCCTCAGCCATGCAAAAAAGAACTACCACTTCAGCTAACAAATGAACATTTATATGTGCAGCAGTACCATCTGATTTATGTCATTGTCAAGTTCTTTTTAATCTAGGAGAATTTGATAACCTCATTGGATATTGCTGCTGTGAGAAGAAGCCTTATTTGTTAATCCAAATGGTATCTGTTAGTGGGAAAAAAAGACACACAATTCCTCGAAGATACAGTTTATATATTCCCTACCAGACATGATTTCAAGTAGTCTGATGTTTAAAGAGGAGCTGTTTTGTGTTTCAATTAAGAAACAATTTGAGTCAAATGATCAGTACGCTTGCTCCTGAAGAATTATGTTATCAGCACATATTTTTATGCATCCACAGATCGCAGTTTATGCACTCTGATGAGCTGTTGCACATATATAGTGGGTAGCTGCATGCAAAGCTGCCCTGCGGGCAACCGCAAACACCATCTCCGTGCATCACACCCGGGAGCGCTGAACACAGGCAAGTGTCCCTATAAAGCGTGTTGATGCCCATATGCTGGTCTACTATAACTCATTACATCACCTCAGAGTGTTTCCTTCCAATCTCTTTCCCTCCCTTATTTAGCCATAATGAAGACATTATAGTCTTTGCATTATTGTTTTAAAGTAGACAATAAATGAATCAGTTTAGGACTCCCTGCAGGCCCTTTTTGCACCCAAGCTGTTAAGAGCAGTAAATACGCTCTTCAACTTTGCTAAAGGAGTTGATGGGTAGAAGGGTGAGAACAGGGATAATAGTTGAGTGTGACAAATCCCATCTTTTAGTCAGGCATCAAGTACATTACAATATCATTTACACTTTGGCCTCTGTCCTAATGTCTCTGCAAGTAAACAAACAGAAGCCAGATAATGCTTAAAAGTAACATCAGCATTTTAAAAGCCTGTCTAAAAAAGTTTTTTAATTTCTGTAACATATGTAAGAGTATTTAAAATGGAAGAAGCATATGACTCCAGATATAAGTATACAATGTCTTCATTCAATACAAGGCAGGCCAGGTAATTGTCATTGCTGAAGTTGCAAGAGCAATTAACCTTATAAGACAATGACATTTTAAGTGTCTATAAACTGGTAATAAAGATACTTCAACATCAAGGGCCCATATAAGACTTCAGTAAAGTTTTCTTTTCTGAAGGTACTTTACGTTTAACCACACTGCATTGCTGTTGATAACAGCATAAGTGAAAAACAGATTAATACGTATCCTTCAAGATAATCAAGAAATAAAGTCAAAGATTTCATTAAAAATAATTGGTGTTCTGAAAAAGTGATCTTTGCGATCTGTTGTTCACCTTGCCTCTATTAAGACGAAGTCTGTAACAAGCCATTACAATTTGCTTGTGGGGATTCTTAATTTAACATCAATAATACAGGTTACAAATTGTCTATCTTTATGCCACATGCAAGTATACAGTATTTCCTTTATTAACTTTCTCTTCATTTGTGATGCTTTTAATAATAATTAAAAAAATGCAAGTTATCTTTATCTGTAACTGCAGGTAATAACCACACATGACTGCAGCTGATGAACTGAGGAGCACCCAGTCCCAAGTCTCTTGCTTATATAGCGAGAATGGCACTTCTTACATTTCCAAACACTCAAAAATCCCAAGAGAAGGAAAAGTTAACACAAAGTGCTGTGCCACAGCTCCTGAAAGAAATCTAGAGTCTGACCTCAAGTCCAAGTGCATCTGTAAGAGGCACACAAAACCTTTCCATTCAGAAGCAAGTATAAAGAAACTGCTTCGGCTTCACAAGAATCAAATGGGCCATCATGTTAAAAAAGGGGAATGGCTGCAGTGGCCTTCATGCTGGGATCTACCAAAGTGTCACACAGCTAACCAGAGAGCACAGATGGTCAAAGCAATGAAGGACACAGAGCTACCCAGCTCAGTATCAAAGAGTGTCTAGCCTAGCCAGGGATTCAGTGTCACTGGTACAGCGTTATCTTTCAAGTGACCTCCATAACTACAAGCCCCAGTGAACTGAGCTGTTCTTCCACAGTGAAACTTTCAAGGAAGAACAAGCATGCCAACACCTTTCAGCCTCCTGCGAGTCTTTCCTACCGAATCTGATGCTAAAGCACGGATCACCTACCAGCCTTTGAGATTCTCTGGGATATCAAAGACAGCCACACAGCAGATCCGGAGCAATAGCTGAAGATCAGGTAGGAAATCCTGGGTCATTTCAAAAGAGACCACTTGTAAATGTATAGGCAAGTGAATTAAGCCATAGCTCTCCATTAGGAGAATTTGGATGCCATATAGACACCTAAATTTATCCAACCCCAAGTCTGAATATAGACACCTACTCTGTACTAGCTTACAGAAACCTTCATTCTAGTGTTTAGGGCAGGCCCCAGGTATGGGTTTCTCCTCATCTCTGAAGAATTTGTCTGCATTACACTAACCAAGGCTGCTCTGTAGTTGACAACATTAAGTTGTTTGACAATATGAAGTTGTAAAGCACAAATGGCATTCTCCCCACATCAGTAACACTCAACTGTATTTTTCCAGCTGTAAAGGCTGCATTTCTTTTTATAGGTCTGAGTGATAATACACTGAATTCTACAGAGTCAGAAAAGTTCAGGACAACAGCATAACGATCCTTACAAACACTTCAAATCTTTCAGTCCAAAACAAATCCCTCTTAATTCAATATTGGTGGTTCTAGGTGAAGTTTTTGTGGCTCCCAACTCCACCAACAAAACATCTTGCTTCTGCCTATTCAGACATAAAGGGCTGGTGCAAGGAACTAGGCCACAGCACCTATACAGAACAGACTCCTCCTCAGTTGTCCGTCACCTAGACACACAAACTCAGGTGTTTCAAGTCCTGGCAAGAGCCAGATGCTCTGTGTGATTTGCCACAATGCCATGAAGTAAAGAATAAAATATTCAAAGGGCTGCTCGCAAGTAGATAAATAGGTGCCTTCAAAATTTCTCAACAAATCCAAATAGACTTGTGTGCCCAGAGCATTAAGGACTGGTGTGTTCCCTTCCCCTCTAACCTTATCTTGTAAATTTAACAGGACAATTCAAACTAGTATCAACAAAATCAGTTAAGAGGCTTGTGGATTTACGGGTACCTAGAACATCCCTCTCAGGTGACGAGGCATTTTGCTGAAGCTGTTTAAAATTAGACCCACGTAGAGGAGCTCAGCAAGGCATACTTTGCTCCATAAATATCTATGCAGACTCACAAACCTTTTTTACTTTAGGAATTAAAGAGTCTGAGGTTAAGTGGGACTTTATACCATTTTCTTAGATTCTGACCATATGTCATTATAGCAAAATTACGAGGGCATTCATGAAGAGCTGTGCTGCTTTCCAGTGATTACTTCAGTGATCCTGGTCTCTCTCTACTTCCTCTCTTCACAGCAGCATTGTTAAGTTTAATTTAATCCACTTAAAAACTACAACTACAGCACTTTCTTTTAGCAAAGCATAGAAAGGGTGGTCCTTTCAAGAACCACATTAAGCATCATAGTTCGCTCTTCAATGAGAGATTAAAAGATACTTGCTAAAAATTATGCAGAACAAACCTTTTCTTTATGAGTGGCCATATGTAATTCTGAGTGGTTTTGAAAGCAAATTATTAACTTGTCTGGAAATACACATACAACAACTATAAGTTTATTACTACTGCTTGGTCAAATAAAAGAGTCTATTAAAAACATTTATCCTGATTCCACATGAATCTCTTCATCTCTGAAGAATTTGTCTGCATTACACTAATCAAGGCTGCTCGGTAGTTGACAACATTAAGTTATTTGACAATATGAAGTTGTAAAGCACAAATGCCATTCTCCCCACCTCAGTAACACTCAACTGCATTTTTCCAGCTGTAACAGCTGCATTTCTTTTTCTAGGTCTGAGTGATAACACACTGAACTCTACATAGTCAGAAAAGTTCAGTGAACAAGGGAGAAAAGAAAATGGAAATAAGACAACCCACCACTCTTTTGCAATATAGCCAAGTCAGTCACCTATAAAAAGAGTCCAACACAGAATATAGAAACTCTGATTTCCAGACCCCTATCCATGTTATGCATCCAATGCAGGAAACACCCACCACGGGCACTGTACAGCCCAAGAAAACATTTGCTTTGATGCAATCTTACTTTCTGTGGTTTCCTTTATCCTATACCCGGACTTCCACAAATAAACGCTGTCATTAATAGCTGAGAAACAAATCAAGCTGAGAAAGGTGTGTGCACACATAGAGGAGAAATACAGTCCTAAGCCAGGATGAAAGTTTCAAGAATTTGGCCACTACGTTTAGAACTCACAATCAGTCCAGTGCTGAAATTCCCTGTACAGTACGACTGGGGATTACAAGGGGTTTTCCTGGGGTAAGAACACTGAGAAAGGATTTCTAAATCTGCCAATAGCACACTCTTAAAAGAGGGATACAGCTGATACTTTTTTAATTTCATAATCACAAGTATCTAAGAAATCAACAGCCCAAAACTCTCCTGAAATTTCCTCCTTCCATCATCCACTGTTATATGGACAAGAAGCCTACTCATTCCTGAAGATGGTGGAGACTGTGCAGTTAATGAAACAATATCTTTGCATTGCATATCTTCCTGGAAAGTGGTGAATCTGGCTGGATTCAAAGACCTTAGCTCGCTGACACTCAGACACTTCCCAGTTTCCATAACTTTCTTAGATAAGGTCTGGGAGCAGTCTGTAGGACTACCAAGGTTTAAGCGGACAGTGCAGGTCATTCTGTATTCATTGGGACTGAAATGGAAGTCAACCTATCACCCACTGCACCTTGTAAAACACTTTCCAAATTCATTTTGTGGAATTTCAGTGTGTTGCCCACCACAGAAAACTAACCTTCTTACACAAGTCCTGTTTTTCACCGTACTATATGCCTCACACAGAGGGTGGCTTCAAGATCTTTTAGATTCAAGTTTAATTAGTATCCTAATTCCAAGAAAACTGTGCTGTGTAAGTGCTAATATGTCACTATGCCACATACATCTTTGACTTAGCTTTGAGAAAGAAAGGAGAGAAAACATTTTTGTGGTATTTCAAAGGAAGACTTTAACGTGCACATGGAATAAATACCCACTAAACCATAAAATGCCAAGGATCTCCACATTTGACAATGCAACAGTACCTGAACGTTTGACTGTGCAGTGAAATTAGATTCCATACATCGCTATTTTCAACAGGAAAACAATCACACCTTAAATTCATATTCGATCTTTGAAGCTATTTATCAGGAAAAACAAAGGTTTTTTCAGCATGGCTCATCTTGTTGTCATAGAGTAAACACCATTCCAATTCCTCTCTGTCACCTTTATATTCAGGTTTTCATGGCAACCTGAAGTGCTAAACAGACCTCTGCTTGCAGTTGTCCTGTTTTGCCTCTAATGTGACCATTTACACCTGGTGTTTACTAGGTGCAGAGTTAGTCACAGCATACTCTGTCTACTTTGTCCTGGTGCTAATGATTGCATGAAAGTTCAGGACCCATCTTTCTAATTACTGAAGATTTAAAGGCTGTTTTGGATATGGGGTTTTTAATTATAGCAATTGCCTGTCCTTTACTAGGTGGACACCTAATACTAGAGTCATGTAAATTGTCATCCAAAGCTATGACTGTGTTAGGAAGGTTGTAGCGAGGTGGGTGTCAGTCTCTTTTCTCAAGTAACAGGTGACAGGACGAGAGGAAATAGCCTCAAGTGATGTCAGGGGAAGTTTAGATTAGATATTAGGAAAAATTTCTTCATGGAAAGGGTTGTCGGGCACTGGAACAGGCTGCCCAGGGAAGTGGTGGAGTCACCATCCCTGAAGGGGTTTAAAAGGCGTATAGATAAGATTCTTAGGGACGTGGTTTAGAGGTGGACTTCACAATGCTAACAGCTGGACTCAATCTTAAAGGTCTTTTCCAACCAAAATGATTCTATGAAGAAATCACCTAATGAGTGTTCCTGTGCTTTACCTTGGACAATTATTGCCCCTGTTACCTGACTGGAAATTTGATTTGAAGACAACACAGTAGGAAAACCTTTAATCACAAAAAGAAAGTATCCAAGCACATCTAGGTCTTTTTGTTTTGTTTTCACTATAGATGTAACTCTCTTAGCATCTATATCAACATCACCTTCTGGAGGTAAACAAGTGCAAGCATAAACTGAGATCAGGTTTTGTCACTTACAAACTAGGCACAAACATGCAGAGAGCACACTCTTGTAGAGAAACATTTACAAACAAATAAGCAAAGGGCAGAGAGCACAGTTTTCAATAACAAAGTTTCTGTGTGATTCATGTGTCCTCTCTATGAACTCTGTGCAGTAGTGGGTGTGCAAGTGTGTGTTTTCCTGAGTACAGGATGGGATGCATCAGTCAGAAGAAGGTCATGGGCCTGAACGCTGACAGCTACAAGGCATGTAGAGCACACAGCCCAAATACTGAGATTGGGACTCTCCCTCAGGCATAAACGACCCAGCAGCCTTAGTGCCAGCAAGTACCAGGGTCCTGTCAACATGAAATTATCCAGAGTAGGCACAGCCTGGAAAACAAATCAGGTATTGACATCTGTGTTCACAACATCATCCAGAAATGGCTGTGCCTATAAAAACTGTGTTACCTGACCTTCATGCATCATTGCTCTCCTTTTCAGAGGAGAACCTGGGCTATTCACATCTCCATTCCTGTTTGTTGGTTTTCAAACCTGATTTTGTTTCATTAGTTAACAAAGGCTTACTGATGCTAAATCTGTATTAAACTCTGCCACTCTTTACCTGCCGTTTGTACCAGAGTTCACAACAAATCTTTCTTGGGCCTTCACAAAGGTCAGAATCTACCTCTGAACAGAAGTGATACAGCTTATGAAAAGGGACATGCTATTCTTTGTAGGCTACACCTCTGAAGTGTAGACTCACAAGGCTGACTTGCTCCCTTTAGTCATAACTTTATTAAAAAAGAAAAAAAAGTCTGAAATTTGTTGTAATGTTCTGTCAGCCTCTACATAGCGGAAAGAAAAAAGCTGCATTCAATTACTATAGATTCCTATTGAAAATTAACTAAGACCTGCCCTCAGGGAGTCAGGAGGTCTCTGCTCACCCAAAAGCTGTGGCTTCCTATACCTCACTAGCAAGTATCAACAGTGAACTCTCTTCTCTCAGGTCTTTAAGTTACTATTACTACTATACACACACCAGCTTCAAGCTCCTTTTCATACCTGGTAAAGCAGCAAACCCTTACAAGTCACCTTCAGCTCCTCTCCTGTAATCTTCATTAAAGCAAGTGGGTGCTACCTCCCTCTAAATCTTTTCCAGACTTGAGGCTTCTACTTCTTTCCTATTTCAGAGATGATGATGCACACTTCTTTGTACTCCCAAATTGCCTACACTCATCGTCAATCCTAAATAGCTTGTTCAACAGTTTGTAGAGAGCTCAGTTAGTGCTCCAGCACTGCAATGACTCAGTTGTGCGGGGTGGCCGCGAACTGCTTGCTCAAGTTCTCCGTAGTGCCAATACAAGATCTGCCTCTTAGCTAACTTTTAAGTGCTGCTGTTCATTATACATTCCAAATCTAGACCACACACTCTGGGAAATGGCATGAAGCTGCAGGCACCGTTTTACTGTGAAACAGAGACTTGTTTGTGAACACAGAGATTTCACCACCAGGAAAAACAAGAATGTAACTGATCTAAGGCTTTGCAAACTCCTGCTAAATGGCAGGAAGCTGCTTGATTTCAACATATGGACAAACTCAACTGTCCCAGCACATACAAGGGGAAGTCTGGTAAACCAGTTTTTCCATCAGCAAACCTAAACAGGCTCACTTTAAAGGTAGCTACTTCTAGTTATCTTCATGCCCAGAGTGCAGGATTAAGCACCAGGGATTTCTCATTTCTCCCACTTTCTTTGCTTGAATGCAAATCCCAGGCTTCTTCAAACATTTCTGACTTGGGTATAATACACTGCTGATCAACTTGTTTTCCATGCTTATTACCTGGTTTGCTCCATAGGAGATGCAAGTCTTTCTAGTTGCAGCTGAGCTTTTTTTCAGCTCCAGATGTAGTTTTGGGCTTGTTTGACTGAGGGAGGCTCTAAATCATTCCCAGATGCCAGCTAAGATAACAGGTCCTCAAGGAAAAGTTTTATGTTTGTTGCCCCAGTTGTAGCCTGCTTTCTGACCATAGACCAACAGATTGCTTTGGTATGGATAGTATTTTATGGTTGAAGTGGCATCAAAAATACCAAGCTTTACATCCCTCTGCATAAGTTGCAATAATAGCACAGAACAGAAATGCAAATCAACGTGGATATCAAGAGGGTGGGACCAGATTCCTTTCAGCAGTGCCCAATGATAGGATGAAGGGCAATGGGCACAGACTGAAACACAGGAGGTTGCATCTGAATATGAGCAGAAACCTCTTTACCTTGAGGGTGCCAAAGCCCTAGAACAGACTGCCCAGACAGGTTGTAGAGTCTTCTTGTCTGGAGACTTTCAAGAGCCATCCGGACACATAGCTGTGCAATCTGCTCTGGGTGAACCTGCTTTAGCAAGTGGGTTGGACTAGATGATCTCCAGAAGCCCCCTTCAGCTGCAACTATCCTGTGATATTCTGTATTCGGCAGAGATCAGTACCCTAGGAGAGACAACTAGCAGTACTGCTAGGGAAAGCACAGACATGAAATGGCAGGATGGAAGATGCTTGCTTGACAACATATCAAGATAAATCTAGCCTTGTCACCAAGTTTATGTGTTGCATGCCTCTGAGGCATAACATTTCTGGTTTAGATTTATTTGGAAAGCACACTCTATGGTTACAGACCTCACTTTTTTACACAGACTTGGCTTTAAATACTGATTTAACTAGTGTGATTGGTCCTTTCTTGATGATTTAATTCATTTCTAAGAGTTAAAAATTGTGAGTGAAAGGTGGCTTCTAAAGAACAGAGCTTGATATCCACATGGAAAGTAGGTTTCTGGCTCTGACTAATGCACCTCTCAATCCTGAATAATAAAACTAATAGGTTCTCTCCCTTCTTCAGAAAAGGTAGACAGATATCATCAAGAGTCTATGAAATGGCACTTCAAAGAAATCTCTTCTGCAAAATAATAGAAAAAGTGATGCTGACTGATGGATGGGAGTCAGTTACACTGATTTCTGGAACACATTATGCATTAATAAATCTGAGATCATGTTCATTGAAACAAGTGTAGGAGGCATGTTAAAAACTTTTAAGGGAATAAGAAAAAATAGTTAAACATTATATTTCAAAGAAACCTACAGGAGGATTAGCACCAAGTACTTTTTATGAACACTGAGTATGTACACGAAGATCGAGAAAATAGACATCTCCACAGGAACTCCTGCAAGCTATTTTTTGTTTTAGAAGACACTGCTGCTTTTCACTGCACTTAACAACAACCCTATGCTATTTCTGAAGCTCTCCTGCCCAGCCCACAGCAAAGGTATTAGTTCCAACACTGATCATCAATTATAACAAAAGAAAAAAAAAAAGCCTAGTGTTTAAAACAAACAGAGTCCCAGAAAATGAGAGAACTTTTGCAATGAAAGTGAAATCTAACACATGCCACAACAAGGGGTCTGAGAAATGCACGCTTCAATGTGAACAAAACCAGAGATTTGCAGTTCTGAGGACTTGAGCTTGCAAATCACATCAGTGCTATCTCCACCATCCCAAGTGGCTGCCTGGACAGATTAGGTTTAAAAATTCAGGGAAAATAAAAGCCTCCCAACCTGAAAAAAAAAAAATTTGAGCCCTTGCAACTCTCAGGAACAGGGGACTTGTGTAGGCAGATGAACTTACCCAGTCTGCTCTTCCTCAGTGTCTTGTCTGCAGGGGCAGGAATCTGAGAGGAGACTCCCACATTCTAAAAACTCACCACCCTTTGGGGTTTGCTGCATTCAGGCAAAACCTATTTATGCTGCAGAAGTGGGGCTTTCTTTCCTTCCCTCTCAAATGCAAGTAAAAAAATATATATATATATATATGTGTTTCCTCAGACGCATTCACAGAGTGACCCTGCTGGTACTAACACATTGAAGATGCTGTTAGAGGTTAGAATACAAAATTATTAAGAGAGACTGAGAGCAGCTGTATGCTGGGGAAGCAAGATTTCAGTTGATAATACAAGCCTGCACTGAAGTCTGTGAACACAGAACATGCTGTTCTGTCAATAAACCCTTACCCTCCTTTCTGTCTTTGTTCCAGCTCAATTACAAACTCTCAGAAAGGATGTATCACGGTAGAGCAGGCTTATGTATCAGTAAGTTAAGGTAATCAAGCTCAGGTTTAGCCATTAAAACCTCCGTGATTTCAGTAAATTGGAAGAAACATAAGTGAAGACAGAACGTGTCCTGCATTCTCTGTCGTTGTTATGTAGTAAAGTTACAAAGCAATCCTCATCTAGGCAGCCCCAGATGCTAGGTTATTTGCAGCAGTGGACAGGTTACAGCACAAAGAAACACTTATTAATTGGAAGTATTCCTGTTTCAAAAGCATAACATTGCTACCGTCTATGTATTTTAACAGAGCAGTTTGCCTTGTACGTTCATCCTACAGCTCACAGAAAACGCATTTTCTAGGGAGCTAGAAGTTAAGCAGCGTTCTTAAGATGAAGGGGGTGCTATTATATGAAGACGTACTGGCATAAAAACATGATCTGGGACAACTAAAACAAGAAATTAAGAAATAACTTGTAAAACTTATAAATAATTGAAAAGAGAATGTTCCAAAGTTTTGATGTGTCATAAAAATCCAAGTTTAGACAGTGAGGAAATTATTTCAATTAAATAGAACAAATGCCAGTAATGAATGCCTAAGCATTTTAATGAATTCATCTGTAATACTATGGTGCATGCTGAGGCACAGAGCCAGTGGGGGTATACACATACAGACAAATTATTTGTGAATATAATTTGAACTGTATAAGAAACACCTACTCAGACTGTGGAAGAGTTTCTTGAAGCAATCTGCAAAAGCTCCAGAAATTTCTCTAATACCAAAGCCTGATTGCAGAATGGTGATACACAAAGATAAAGCAGCAAACGGGTCCAAAACCAGGGAACCAGTTCAGTCCAAGCAGCTGAAAAAAATTCTTTTAACTTGATTCCCAGTGCATATAAAGCAGTTGTGCAACAGAGCAGTTCCACTGACTTAAATGGCAGAATTTCCTTCCTACTCTGTAAAGGAGACAAGAACTAAGCTTTATTTCTGCAAAATTACGTAGTAGAAAAGTTCCCAGTCAGCTGAAAGACAACATTCTCCTCTATCAAAATAATGAAGAAATCAAGAGAGCTATACAAACAACAAACACAATGAGTAAACAGAGCTGGTACTCAAATTGTTTCTCCTCCAGAAAAAGTGACTGGAAAAAAAACTAGAAAGCAATACATTTTAAATTAAACAAAAACAATCTGTTTCCTGTTCATAGCAGTACCTGCACTTTGAAGACTGCTAGGGCCCGCAAATCACTATCAGCACTCCAAATACAACTGATCACCCACTGGCTATTTTGAAGCCATTTCTTATACTGAAGCCCTTAACCTATCACACAATTCAATTCTATAGTGGATTTATCATATTTGGTAAGTAGCAACCACACTTTATTGGTGATTAAACAACCCACAATGGCATCCAACACTTTAAATCCAAAGAGCCCAAGCTGTGAGCTGTATCGTATGCATGTTATCAGTATGCTGCGTACTATTTTGCACACTGCCTTATTGACTATCATCTATGATACATTTTCTATTTGGTTAATTATTTTTCCCCTTAGGAAAAGCATGCTCACAAGCTCCAGTGATTAGCTGCACTCCGAATTTTCCCAGCCATATGTTCTCCTTGTACAGAACCATCCAGATCTTCCATAGCCCATGCTTAGTGGTTTAATGGATCACTGACATCCTGCTCCTTAACCCTTTATTTCACTATCAGGCCCTCTATAAAAATCTCCATTTCCTCAGTTGAACAGCTATAATAATTAATTTTGTATTCTTGAAATTTTCAATTATACTCTATGACTAAAGTCTTAATCAGCATATAGCTGAGCTGTGAAAAGTATTGTCATGGTGGTTTTAGGTCAAGAGTGAGAGAAAGGACAATGTAAGCACACACACTAACCATTTGAAAGTGTTAGAAACATGATCTCTTCATGTCTTAAGATGTGAACCAAACCAGCAGTATTTCAGAATCTGCTTACAGGCAACTTCGTGTTCTTGCACATAGTCCTGAAGGGAGAGATGATAAGATGGTTCATACATCTGGAAGTTTATGGAAATTCATTTATTCCTAGGAGTATTAAAATAGATTTTGAGTTAGAACAATCAAACTGCCAAAATAAATAAATAAATAAATCTCCATAAGCTTGAAGCACTTAAGAATAGCATTTAACTTGGCATTTAGCATCTGTGTTTAGCCTTTCCCAGTATTTTCTGGGCATTTTGTCAAACCAAAACTAGAGTTTTCAGATCATGAAGATAAAGCCTGACCTTCTTGTTCCATGAAGAGTTAAATTGGAACATGAAGACGTATTTTCTATAAAACTCACCCTTCCTGTCCTCAGAAACAGACTTTTGTATGACTACCTGCTGTTAAACTGCCTCCACAGACTCATGAGAAAGCTCAGTCGTCTTCCTCTGTCCTTCAGACACAGCAGGAGAAATGTCTGCAGATAACAGCTTTCTATTAAATTATTTTGGCAAGTGAGCAATCCAGCCAGGCACTCCCCTCAGGAAGGTACAGGGAAAGAGTTCCCCCCAGGAAACTGTCAGGTGAAAGACAACTCATGGAATCATAGAAAAAGACATTTGGTAGACAATATTGGGCCTCTTGGAGGTTTCATATCGGGCGACTGGGATACCAAAGGCTTGTACAAGTGAGAAAACTGAACTCTGAACAGACTACAGTAAAGGCAAATAGTGAATGGTAGAAGCTACTAGGAAATCAGCACAAGCAGAAAGCAAGCAAAACACTGCTGCAGTTATTCAACAGTTTGAAAGAAATTGCAACTTCCGACAAAGAATGCGAGCTATGTGGGTAAAGAATTATTACGGATCTGGCAATCTACAAACCAAACTCATTTCAGAAATTCAAGTGACGAACAAGTCAGTCAAATCTTCGAATAGGAAACTAGAAGGTTTTATTGCTGCATGGGTAGAGGAATAAATTGTTATACTTAAAAGCAAATAGCCAAGACAAAGATAAATAACCGAGGCCAAAAGAAATTTAAACAGTGACAGAAAAGTCTAAAGAATAAGGAAGCCAAAACAAACAAAATACTTAAAAAAGAGTTATTACAGATATGCAGCTAGCACAGGGCTGGCTTAAATCTTCTTTTACCTCCTACAGTCGTTTACATCTATGCAAAATGCCTATTAAAGTCTACTGAACCGAATGGTCATTCCTTTATATGATGAAGAATGGTTACAAAAGGCACGAGAGAATATCACATTTAGCAATCCAAATTATCACTAATGAATAGTGTTTGAAATGATATTAACCTAAATGACTAAAATTTCAAGTGATAAGCAACTAAGAGGGAAAAGCATCTCATGACTTCTCAGACAGCTCTTCACCAAACTGAGATATTTGCAGGAGGAAGATACAAGTCACGTCTGAGCAATAAGGTTTTCCATAACCAAGTAAAGCACTGAAGCAGAGTCTGTTCCTTTACCATCCTGAGCACTAGAAACGAGACCAATCTTTTCCACATAGACTGGAAAGTCACAGTTCAAGCTGCAGTTGAGATCAACAAGTCATATTCACCTCCTGGTTGAGGATTCAAAGCAACTCTTCCAGCAAAAGCAAAGTATTAGCTGAAAATAACACTTCCAGTAGTCTTTGAAAAAAAAAAAAAAATCATAACGTTAATAATCATAGGAAAATACAGGTTGGAAGGGACATCTGCAGGTCATCTAGGCCCATCCCCTGCTCAAAGCAGCACCAGATTTGAAGTTAGACCATGTTGCTTGTAGCCACAGCCCAACAAGTTTTGAAAATCCTGGGAGTCCACAGACCCTCTGGGTCCTGTTTCTATGAAGAATTTTCCTGTAATCCCATAGGAATTTCCATTGCAGCTACTTCTGGCCATTGGCTCTTGTCCTTTCACAAAGCATCTAAGAAAACTCCTCCTGTATGGAATGGAAAGGCTTGCAAATAGATCTCTAGATCAACTCCCTCTGGCTCATCTCACAGCTAAACCAGCACATGTCCTTCAGTCTCCCCACTGTACCTCATGCTCCATCCCCTGGCCATATTAATAGTCCACACTCCAGTACACTGGAGGGAATGGGGAGACACCAACACCAGACATTAATCATATAATAACGTTCCCATCCAAGGAAAAAGAGTTTTATGGAGGTGGGTTAGCAAGTGGTTTCCCTTTTTCATCAATAGAGACACATGTAAGGGAAGTAGCATACCCAGTGGTGTCTGGTAAATTCATATTTGACGTTCATTGCACTACCTTGTTGCACAGTCCTTACACGAGAATTTCATACATTGCAAAGGCATTTGGTAGCTCTGGTACAAATGGAAAGCACCTCAAAGCCTCCCACAGAGACAGCAATTCCTCACAGAACTAATTGTACTCAATATCACGTCCTGAAAGACAAATAAGTGCTGTCTAGTTTTAGGAACAGAGTGTATGGGGAAATACAGTATAAACAAACAATAACTTACACCTTTTCCCATGTATCAGGGATTTAAATTTCAACAAGACACAGGAAAAAGTGTTTATAAAGCAGTTTAAGTTGAGTGACACTCTTCTAATTACACTGGATAATCTTGAAGCAAAGAAGTTTTTCCCATATCATGCTTTTAAAGGATTTAAAGAAAAAAAGAAAGCTGCAAATTACCTTAAGAACTGAATCACTCTGAAGATTAATGATATTTAACCAGAAAAGACTTCAAAGACACAAAGCAGCCTTCCAAAATCCCATTCACCCATCCGCCCAGTAACAAGCAGGTTGGTTCTGCTGGCAAGGAGGATATGGATTTCCTTGTTTATGGCAGCCAAACAAGAAGCTGAAGCCAGCGGATTTCCACAGCAATTCTGCAAGGCTGACTTATCCTGAGGGAAGAAGTGAATTGGCATCTGAGATCCATAAGGAAAAGCAAAGAGGTACTGTAAAGATAATTTTTTAAGAACTCCCCTGGAGTTCAAACTCCTTCTCCAACATCCTACTGTAGGTCAAGGAGATATTTTAATTTATTTTTTGCCTAATGCAAATCAGCAGGAGGCTCCTCTTCCCCTCAGCTGCCAGGAACCATCCGTCTGCTGAGCCAGCCCACGCAGCTGGGCTGAGATGCATCTGGTTGCTCTGGATCTTCTGGAGGATCAGCTCAGGATGCTGGGTCTCACAAAAGCAGATCAGTTCCCTTTTCTAAAGATTAGAAAACCCATAGGAACATTACAAATCCTTGATAGTCATCAGTTACCTTGGCACCATCCCTAATAAAAGCAAGTAAATAATTGACTTACTGAAAATTAAAAAACAACCACCCTGTTTCTAGTGTTGTAAATGATGAGTGAACAGAAACAGAAGTGTGATTTTTCTCTTTTACTCCTCATTCTAGGATCAGAACTAAGAGGCTTCTCTGTCTTTGTTATAGAGTCTTAGATGAGACAACTGTGTGGTGAATGCTCCACTCTTTGAACAAGCCTTCGATCCTCAGATTTTCCTCACAGCAGGGAATATAGGCTGAGGAACATGTTTGCCATAACACCCCATTCTTCCTACACAGCCTCCAGCTAGATTCAGATCTTGGTCCTTTTCCCACCCTTTAAGACCACTGTATTTGTCTTTACTAAGGATGCAATTTCAGCAGGCTTCCCCCACCACCACCTTCTCCCCTCTTCTATTGACCATCCTCACTTCTTTAGAAATGTTCAAAGTACGTATTGATGGTGTCCATGTGAGAAAGGTATAAAAAGGGAAACAATATTATTTCCACAGGCAGGTTACAGACTGAAGAAGTTAGGGCTGGATTAAAAGTACCTCCGACTTCTTAAATCTGTTTCACAGCCCACACAAAACATCCTGCTGCTCTGAGCCGGCCAACCAGAAGATAAATTGAGGAGGAAAAAAAAAATAAAGATACAGTGTAATTGTTAAACAGAGGGAAACTGTAAATACAGCTACAGAGTGCCTCTCCAACAACGTAGTTTTGTGCAGATAAATTCATTTACTTTGCACAATAGAGATCAACAACAATCCATAGAGATAAACAGTGCAAACAATATGCCACTGCAGGAATAAACCAGTAGATTAGAAATAGAAAGGATTATTTATGTAAAAGAGCTACATTTTTTATTATTATTTAGTTTGTACAGCAGGTTCCTGAGGGCCTCCAAGGAATGATAAACTCCACACATTTAAGGGCTGCTTATTTCTTATACCACTCAAAGGCAGCCACCCTGGGAGGGAGCTGCTGCCTCCCCTGGCAATTTTTTCAGGCATTTTTATGGTATGTGGCATTTTCCTTAAAGTTATGACTGCAGTTTTCATATTATATGATGTAAAGTTTCTGTCCTTCATAGAATAACGAAAAACTTGAAAACATTGATGCTTTTAAAAGAAATAAACCCCAAAACCTAAAGACCCACCAGTCCGCACATTTATTCCAGCTGCAGGAGTGTGACAGCATAGTTACGCCAACAGCTGGCAACGTCCTTTTCAGCTGTTCCACCAAGGACCACACTGTCATCATGCAGTGGTTTGCAGTCTGGGTACAAGCAGGTATATCCAAAACAGTTTCATGTAGTATCAAGTGTTTCCACAGGACATACATTCAAACTGATTTATAAGAAAGGCCTCTGATAGAAGGGCTACTTCAGCAGGATCCCTAAAGCAGTTTTGCAGTGATGGAAAACCAGCTCTTCATAACAAACAAACAAAGACGACACCTCACCAAACAAAAAACATACACTCTACATGCCAGTGTTTCTCATTAAAGGAGTTAAGGATTTTCAACACTGTAAGGAATGCTGTTTTCTAGGACCCTGGTTTTAATTCAGTCATCTCAGACTCTGCTGGACATCATGGAAACGTTATTTTGACACAAAAGCTCTGACTTCATGCAGCACACAAGACCAGAGATGGTAATAATGGGCCTTCAGAGAGCTTCCACTAAAGTTGCAAAATTCAATGAAAAATAGTGCAGTTTTTCCTTTTTTATAGGCACAAGGAATATCCTCCATTCTTAGAAAAAGGTATAAAGTGATATTCCATGAGAATACCTTGAACTAATATTTCAAAAGACTTCTTTTGAAAGAATGATTTATAGATCACAAAGACCAATGGGTCTTTTATCAAAGAAAATTGATTCCTTTTCTGAACCACAAAGAAAAGATTGATGATATCCTAGACCACATCTCCATTTTTGAGAGTTGTGTAGCACCAGAAGACAACAGTTACAGTGGGTTAGTACTTTACAACACCACAAATAATTCGCATACTAATTATGGATTAAATTATTGTGGTGTTTTACGGAGGCCAAAAAGCAAACTTTGAGCACAGAGAAATTCATGACTAAGGATAACAAGAAGGACGTTAAGTAATACATGCACATGACAAAATAGCAAACTGGATACAGATGTGTCAACATGTTGTTTTCTTTTCTTACCAGGACTAAGAAGGTGCATACATGTAGAAGTATGCTCTTTGTATGAATGTTAAGCTACTTCCAACTTGATCATCTCTCTTCCTCAACTCTTTACTCAGAGCATAGCCTGTATGGACAGGCTTTCTAAAATTACGATCCAGCCAGGGAAAAAAACATGGTAGTTGTATTAGCTTCTGGGTTTTCAGAAGTAAAAAATAAAAAATATACCTTTCTTTTTAAACTGGTTCTATTTTTACTGATTTTTCAAAGCAATACTTTCCCAGAGTACCATCACCTAATATGTTAAATGACAGATACCATTTATCCAGAGTCAATAAAATATGGAATGCACATGTTTTTACACATACAAAGGAAAGATAAATGCAAAAGAGTGTGGAAGAAAGCAAGCAACTCACACTGGCATTTATTCTTATGTTGGCATGTGCTGTCCTCAGAAAACACAGCAGGTCTGTGGAGGCCAGAAGCAAACAGCTTCCCGGCTGGACAGGACTTGCTGAAAGCTGCATCTTTCATGCTCATCTGCTAAAGCCTTGCACATCACTAGAGGTGTGAAATTCCACCATTGGTTTCTTGTGATTTGCTTCATCCCTCAAATTCCCTACTTTTTTTCTTCGCCTTGTGAGCTTGTGACCAAGGCTCAGTCATAACTGTTGGTACTGAAAAACTGAGCAAGGTTAGACTTAGTAAATAAGAAGCAATAGCACATTATAGTAAAATAATGAAACCCTACAAAACACAGGTTTTTGTTAGCTTAATCAGCTAGATATCATAATAAAGAAGATAAAATTAAGAGTAAATCTTTACAAAGTCCCTTAGATTCCCAGGATATTTAAGGACAATGCTATTTACCAACCAGTTTACTCGTGCCTATTCCTCTAGTGCTATGCATGAGTGCATTGTGGAAGGGGTAGAGCCACAGATTATAAAAATCCTGCTTCTCTGTGGTTTCCTTTTTTCTTTTTTACTGTTGTTCTTGTTGTTGTAATCTCTGTGCTTTGTTCTTTTGGGTTAATGTGGCATGTCTCCAATACAGCCTTGGAAAATAACTATAATGTGATTTGGGTTTAGTGTCATTAAACCAGATTAGCAATAAGTGTTCATGAAAATCCATAATTACCTCAAGAAACAACAAAAAACAAACAAACACACACCACAAAAAACAAAACTCTTTTTTTGCCAGGAAACTACAAAGAACTTCACTTCCATTTAACTGTTTGGAGTACTCAAAAGTTATTGTCACATTGTTTTGCCTCTGCACTTTTCTGTGCTTTGTAAATATCATAAAAATACCAAAATCCACTAAAAACATCCATCTTCTCTCAAAGCTGATTTCTAATATGGAACCAAATATACAGTCTTTATTTAAAGAAAATAACATTAAAACCCCTAGAGAGCATAATGCATCTTGATGGATGTGCTAGTGCTTTGGGTACAAGGCTGGACTTTGTGACTAAATCTATAATGGTATAAAAAGGTTCCAGTTGGCACAGTGTTGGCATAGCTAAACTGTTTAACCTCCCAAAGCAGGGGTGGTGCAGAGAGCATGGTCCAGTCCTTTGGAGGCTTCCCTCCCCCTGCCCCACCACTTCACCATGTGTTTTTCTTTGTTTTTGTTGTTTCTTTCTTGAAAAGAGGAAGATAAGGCTCTAAACTTTGTGAGTAGAGGCATAAGAAACTTTAGTTTAAGGCATACAACAACACGCATACTTCCAAGCTCTCATTTTTGTTTAACATTTAGTACAGAACAATCTCTGCCTGTAGGTTTTTTGGGTCTGTTTTCAGTTGCAAATTGAGTTGAGATCAGCCTTTGCATCAATTGCTGCTTGAAAATCTCAGTAAGAAGCTGGGACAAAAAGAGCCTTTCTCCCCTACACATCAGGAAAAGGGTCTGGGGCAGCTCCACTGCCACACTTCATGGGCAAGCATTCCCACAAACCCGTCCCCTGAGCTTTGCTGAGTTCAACAGCATTCTTGTTTGATTTTCCCAGTAATAACATCCTCGGAGAATGAGGTTGCCTGCAGTTGGCTTAAGCAAAACCAGGCTTTCTTTTGCACTATTATTTTAAGAGGTTCCCAGCCTCTGTACTTGTGTTAAATTAGAGGCTTGCACAGTCACAGTCCTGGTTTTAAGCCAGTGGGTGTTCTTGAGCCACAGATGCCATAGACTTCTTCCCCTACAGGTCTCATGTCTGCCTCTAGGGCTGTTCACCACTGGGTAAATATTTTCCATATTCTATGTAGGGACGAAACAGCAACGCTTGTGCAATGGTTGCATGTTGTGCGCACAGTGAACCCCATTCAGAGGCTTGATTAAACGTTCTCTGTACATGAATGACAGTTGGGTCTGCAGTCTGGAGAGGTGCCCTTGAAGTGCTCTAACATGCAAATTTTGAAATGTAGGTGGAAACACGTGCTGCAAAATAATATTTGAGGAACTCTCCAGCCCTAGGCAGTGAAGGTAAAAAGCACTGACAATCTCAGTGGTAAAATGAGAAATGTAGAAAGTGGACCAAAGTCACCTTCATGCAAGAAGAAAGAAGTAAACTCTGTGTTGCTCATATTAGAAGCAAGTAAAATTCCACTCACACATTTGCTCTCTACATGCAGTACGATCATGATATCATGAAAAATAACAAGATTACTTCAGAAGGTCTCAGGCTTGTCTTAACTGCATAACTTTATGGATACACAAAATACAATTGATAAAATACCTAGTTAAAAGCCTCTGTGCCTCCACCCCATTTCAGTTTTTATTAACCCAGTAGAAACTAAAATCTGCATCTTCCCACTCTGGCAATTTACTTTTTCATCTACCACATCAGAGACCTAAAAACTGGGAGCCAGGTTACAACTTAGAATCATAGAATATACTGAGTTGGAAGGGATCACAGGGATTATTGAGTCCAACTCCATGCAGGGCAACCTAACAGTTAAATCATATATCTAAAAGCATTGTCCAAGTGTTTCTTGAGCACCAACAAGCTTGGAGATGTGACCACTTTCCAGAGAACTCGTTCCAGTGCTAGACCATCCTCTCAGTAAGGAATTTTTTCCTCATATTCAATCTGAACTTCCTCCAACACAGTCTTAAGCCATTCCCTCTCATCACCAGACACCAGAAAGAAGAGATCAGGACCTTCCGCTGCTGCCCTCATGAGGAAGTTGCAGGCAAGAATGAGGTCAGGGCTCAGCCTCCTCTTTTCTAAACTGAACAAACCCAGCGTCCTCAGCTGCTCCTCATAAGTCACGTCCTATGGTCCTTTCACCATCTTTGTTGCCTGCCTTTGAACACATTCTAATATTTTCATATTCTTCCCAAAACTATACACAGGACTCAAGGTGAGGAAGTACTAACGCAAAGCATAGTGGGACAAGCACTCACTTCAACCAGTTATCTATATTGTGCATACTACACTCCAGGACAGGCTTGGTCATTTGAATTGCCACGGCACACTTTTGGTTTGTACTGATCTTGTCATCAACCAAAACCCCCAAATCCCTTTCTAAAGGGCTTCACTCCAGCCTCTTCTCCCCCACTCAAAACAAACATCCAGAATTACTCTGTTCCAGGTGCAGAATCCAGGATTTGTTCTTGTCAAATTTCATGTAGTTGGTAATAGCCTAGTGGCCTAATTTATCGAGACCTCTCTGCAAGGCCTCTCTATCCTCAAGGAAATCAACAGCTCCTCCTAATTCAGTACTATCAACAAACTTACTTACTGTGCACTCAACTCCCATGTCCAGGTCACTAATAAGAACATTAAAGAAAAAAGGCCCTAAAATTGAGCCCTGGGGAACACCACTAGTGACTGGCTGCCAGACAGATGTTACCCAATTTTCTATAATTCTTTGAGCCCACCTCTTCAGCCAATTGTTCAGCCATCATACTGTGTACCTGTCTAGCTGTATGTTAGACATTTTGTCCAGAAGGATATTGAGAGAGATAGTATCAAAAGCTTTGTTAAAAAATAGGGAAAAAAAATCATATCCACCACCTTCCTTTTGTCTGCTAGGAGGATAACCTTGTTATACAAAAGGATATTAAGTTAGTAAGGCATCACTCTCCACCTGTGGTGGCTTTGAACAATGACTGCATTTTCTTTCAAGTGGTGTTTTTATTAACTTCCTGAATAATCTTTTCCATAATTTTACCAGGCACCAATATGAGATTGACAGGCCTATAATTACCAAGGTCTTCTTTCTTGCCCTTCTTGAACACTGGAATAACACTTGCTAGTTTCCAGTCAACTAGGACCTCTCCGGATTCACAAGACCACCAATAAGTAATGGAAAGGTCTTGCAATAACAGTGTCCGGCACTTTCAGTACCTCGGAATGAATCCTGTTGCTTCCCATAGATTGATGTGCATTCAGTTACAGCAGAAAATCCTGTATCAGTTCAAAGTCAGCTGGGAGCTTATCACTCCCTCAGTTGCAGTCTTTCAACCCAGGGCTCTAGGTGTCCTGGAGTCTATAACTGGTGTTAAAGACCAAGGCAAAGATGACATGGTATGTCCACGTTTTGTCTTAATCCCTATTTGTGAGGTGACCAACCTCATCAAGTAACAGACCAATGTTTTCTTTAATGTTCCTTTTGCTGTTAACATGCTTTAAAAAACCTTTTTTGTTATCCACCACAGTACTACTGGCAAGCTTCATCTCCGATTGAACTCTGGCCAAACAGGTTTTCCCCCTACAGTGGTGAACAACATCTCTGTAATCCTCCTACATAGCCTGACCTTTTTTCCAAAGTCCATATACCTTCATTTTCTGCTTAAGTATCGAAGAACAACCCCATTCAACCAAGCTGGCCCTCTGTCCTGCTTGCTTGACTTCTGACGTATTGGAATTGCCTGCTCCTGTACTCCTAAAAGATTAACTAGCATTTATGGACTCCACTACCCTTGGAAACAGATTCTCAAGTCTCATTTTTATCACTGATGTTGTAGGTCTAGGACTGAGCTGAACCTTCTAGCCCCTCTTATTTTTCATGCTGTGCGGACCAACAAATAAATATTTCAAACACTCTCCAATGTAGTCAGTACATCATGGAGCAGAGTGAAAGCCCCCGCTAACACACCATGCCCCAAACACTGTCATGTCATCCCATGGCTTACCATCCATAAGCCTGATTTAAGCTCTTTCCCTAACTTCTCCCTCATTGAAAAAGATGAAACCCATCAGGCCCCAGTAGATATGATGTTGTGTATGCCATTCCATCATCAAAATCTCCAAATTCTGCCAGCAACACCAATCTTGGAGACAGGTGTTGATAAGCTAGGTCCACCTGTTTGTTTTTTATGCCATTCCCTACAAGCAGAAAAAGAGCTGCACTCTTGATCCCTTTACCAATCTCCCCAAGGCCCTGAAGGGTCTTTTGATCTCCCTTGGACTTCTCACTGCAACTTCATTGGTACCCACAGGAAAAAGCAATAGCAGACAACAATCTGAGGGACATACTAGGCTAGGAAGTTTCCTGGCAATGTCTTTAACCCAAGCCACAGAGAAGCAGCAAACTTCCCTATAACATCGGTCTGGTTGGCATATTAGGCCCTCTGTTCCCCTCAGAAAGGAGCCAACTATAGCAACATCCTACAAGCTTTTCTTCATGGAGGTGGACATGAAGCAGGAGACAGGCTGACCTCATCTCAGTGACTCCTCTAGCATAGCTACATCATCTACCTCATCACGTCCTTCCAATTCCAGAGCCTGGCTTTTACGAAAATTCAGTGCTCGGTTCTGCTAAGCCTATAAAGAGAAAGAAGTAGGGGCTGCGGGGGGAAGAGGAGAGACAGAACATACATCATGGAAGGAAAACACTGAGGAATGGTTTAAATAAGAATGCAGAGCTTTTCTCATGTACCTCACTGACCAGGGCAAAGACATGTCCCCACACTTTCATTAATTAAACAGGAAAGTTAACATTGTTAGCAACACTGGGAACAAAACCTCATTTAAATTGTTCTGAAACAAAACAGAAAAAAAAAGCTGATGCATTCAGAGGATGACCTTTGAGAATTCTGGCTTCATTAACATTTCAAACAACACAGCACAAAATTAAGACAGGAAATAGGCTTGCAATGCTATTTGACTGCAGAAATATATATCATTAACATACCCATAATTAGCAGGATACCAATGTTTGTCCCATTGTCTCTGCTAATAATGGTGTAACATGCAAATGGGATTTCTCCTAACAAAATTGAAGGAGATATTTAAGTTTATTCCACCTCTTAAGCATCTGAGTAAAGACAAACAAGGCCTTTTTTGCTCTTTGGATGGGCTGCTGGCTATGCCTGCTCTCCCAGCCTCACACAGAAAAATTGCAGAAGGTAGATACAGGCTGCACTTCAAACACAGGGACCAGTCATCCTTCCCTATCTCACAGCAGGAAGCTAATTTGGCAGCTATCAGTAACCATCTAGGTATTACAGAAAGCAGTTCAAGATGCTAACAAAACCCCTTTTCCATGTGACACTGTGATGACAGCAGATCCAGTTCCTCTGAAGGGGATCTTTTTCCCCAAGACATGAAGACTCTATCCTTTTCTAGCTGTTCAAAATGCTGAACTCCCGTGCTGTTGCTCAGTGCCTGCTGGACACACCAAGCACAGTCACACACCTCTGATGCTGCCCCACTCCTATGGGGTAGGTAACTGTGCCTGGTCTTTAAAGTGCTTTGGGACCTTGGAGTAGAAGTAAAATAATCTCTCTAAAACAAGGCTTAATAGGCAAATGCAATAGATCCTCTCTGTCATGGCAGACTGCCACTCTGGAATCAGCGGGCTTGACTTGCTAGAAAAGGACTTCAGTGCAAGACACTGAAATCAGGCTGAACCCAGGTGCCACCAGCAGAACCATGGGTGGACCAGAGTCAGCACATCCGAGGGGCAGAGCAAGGCCCAGAAGACAGACAGGTTGCCAAATTGCTTCTTGAGTTCTCAAGAATTTCAACCTCCTCTTCGTGAAACAGACTTAGGTGCTTTTTAAAACTGGAATTAATTAGCTAACATATAATTTGCTGCCCAGATAGAGAAGCAAGCTATTCCTGCAGCAAGTGGCTCCTGTCACAGCCAGGTTAGCCCAGGTCTGGCTGGTGCACGTTGCCAAGGTAGTGCCTATTCATTCCTGATGGTATAGTACAGCCCATTATAGGGCTGTATGCAGGTTTTGGGTTTTTAAACATGCACACAGATACCGTACATAACGGCATTTCTGCCAGTTTCCCCAGAAGTATTCTGCAGCCTGTTAGACCTCTCTGCTGGGAAGCATTGCCCCAATATTCACTCTAGACTCAATTTCCTTCTGTTTTCCCATGTTAGATCTTCTCAAACTTGCTTGGTCATCAGCTGACAGGTTTTAGGACTTTCAATCACTCATGTCAGATCACCTTGAAAATCTGAGAAGCCTCGGCCCTGCCTTATGATAGAGAGGTGAGAGGAAGAAGTTCTTGATAGGGTTCTGTCTCTTCTCAAAGCACAATGAAGGGCTGAGTATGACAAACTCTTGAAGTAGCACCAGCACTACAGTTCTGTGATTAAGTCAAGTTGCGTATTTTCAGTTATTCCCGTTAGGCCCTTTTCTTTGCAGTCAAAAGACACTGAAGTACCAGAGAATGCAGTTTACCCTCTTGTAAGGGACTAGGGGGATTATCTAAGCTCCCTCTCTCTATATTAAGATATCATTTAGATTATGAGTTTGCTTACAAAGTCACAGAAGAATCAGACAAACTCAGTTGGTTGACTGTTTTGGTCATGTAATAAGCACAGATAAAGAAGTCCCATCATCAAGCTGTTAAACAGTTATTGCTGTGCCACAGATTATGTCACCAACGTAATAAGGGTTAAGGAAATAATTACTGTGGGGCTGAGAGACTTAGGAAAGAGCAGAAGTTCAAGGATGAACCAGATTTGTTGATCCCAGCAGAGAACTACAATTAAGACATAATATTTCCTGAAGATTCCCCCCTCCCTTACTGTTTATCAGTATTAAAAAGTCAATTTATACTTTGCAGGTCTCTGGACCAACCAGTGTATTTCACAGCAGGTAGGTAAGATTAAACTGTCCATCACAAGAAGCTGTCCTTTCCCTGTGTTTATATTATCAAAGCCTATTGAGATTAAAGCCATAGGAAACTGGGAGAAATGTGTTTGTTTTCTTCAAGTTCATAGGCTTATGAAGTTAGATTCCTACAAACACCTTCAATAGAAAAAAAAAAAAATGTCAGAAGTTCCCTCAATGGAAGTAGAAGTTGGCAAGTATTATATGCATTCCCTGAACTCATTCATAAACATCATAAAATACCTTCCTAGGATACCCTGAAAGAGCAGAAAGTCAGAAAGGCAATATTTCTGGGGCTGATCTGTTCAAAGAGGAAAACTACTTAATCCACTTGGCAAGATCAAGAGAAAGTACCTCTGAGCAGCTTTCCCTTCCACAGGACTCTTACCCAACCTCTCCCACACATACCAGTCAGTAGAGCGATCCGCGGGTGAGGGACGTTTTAAAACACTTCACTGCTCTAGACGCCACCACTCAAAAAACCCACTTTTGACTAGGAGTCAATACTACAGTTTTACCATATCAATTACACATCAGTCATACTGATCTCAGCAGTACATTGTAGATTATTATTGGTACACTCCTCCTCAGGCTTGAAAACCACAAGAGTCACTGTATTATGTAGCCACCTCATGTTTGTTCTCCAGTCTAGTATTACTATTCTATATTCACTTAGTTACCAGTCTTCAAACTGCACCTGCCGTGCCAACTATAAATCCTCCAGGATCAGAACATCTACTCCTCACGGAATCACAGAATGTTGGGGATTAGAAAGGACCTCGAGAGATCATCCAGTCCAATCCCCCTGCCGGAGCAGGAACACCTAGATGAGGTTACACAGGAAGGTGTCCAGGCAGGTCTTGAATGCCTCCAGAGTAGGAGACTGCACAACCTCCCTGGGCAGCCTGTTCCAGTGCTCTGTCACCCTCACTGAGAAGAAGTTTCTTCTCAAATTTAAGTGGTACCTTTTGTGTTCCAGTTTGAACCCATTACCCCTTGTCTTATCATTGGTTGTCACCGAGAAGAGCCTGGCTCCATCCTCCTAACACTCACCCTTTATATTTCTGTAAACATTAATGAGGTCACCCCTCAGTCTCCTCTTCTCCAAGCTAAAGAGACCCAGCTCCTTCAGCCTTTCCTCATAAGAGAGATGCTGCACTCCCTTCATCATCTTCATTGCCCTGCACTGGACTCTCTCCAGCAGTTCCCTGTCCTTCTGGAACTGAGAGGCCCAGAACTGGACACAATACTTCAAATGTGGTCTCACCAGTGCAGAAAAAGGAGAAAAGGAGATGTGCCAGGAG
Organism: Patagioenas fasciata; assembly: GCF_037038585.1. NCBI lineage: Eukaryota > Metazoa > Chordata > Aves > Columbiformes > Columbidae > Patagioenas > Patagioenas fasciata. The sequence continues at coordinate 115,917,960 of NC_092521.1, read as the reverse complement.
GCAGCAGACGTGCCTACAGCAGCCGGGTCCCTGAGCGCTGGGAGATGCGGCTGAGCTGCCGGGGACTCTGGGTTCTCCAATGGTCCAGCCCGGCTGGGAGCTCTGCCAGGGCTCTCTCCTACACGCAGCCATCTCACCTCAGAAAACAGCCCCAGCTTTGGGACCTCTTGCCTGTTTCCTCCTCTCATGAACTAAAAATTGTCAAGGCACAGAGTGAAAAGATGGCCATGAGGGGGACTGACCAACCTGCCGGCAAAGAGACGGCTGGGATCACACGCACACATGGGCCTGTTCTCATCGGCCTCAGTCCTGCACAAGTCAGACTAAACCCAACACAATCAAGCTTTATCTTTTTATTCAAGATGCCACGTGCAATTTGCAGAAAAAACAGCAAGACAGGAACATTTTCTCAATTAGAAAACTCTGTGTGTGAGTTCATAGCAGACTGTTTCTCAACTGTTCATTAATTAGCAGCTGCTCCCAGCTAAAGCAAGCCCCCCCAAACACAATCTGTATAGAGCATAAAGAAACACCACTATAATGGCTGGAAACAAAACGCACCACTGGACTGTATATATGACAAATATTGCACTGTTACCTTCTCCCCATCACATACTGTCAAGAGCTGCATGGGAAGGGTTGATTTGCAAACTGCACCCGAGCAAACAGTTTGCTGTGGAAGCCATGGTCATAGGGCACGGGTAGGAAGGTCCCAGCAGTAAACACTCACAGAGAGAAAACCCGCTGAGTCCCCAAACCCATCAGTGCCAAAACATCCACTGAGGCAAGAAGTATCTAAGGAAGAGAAGGTCAAAACGCAGCAAGTCATTGCACAAAGTGCCAGTCAGAAGGCACCTTCCTGTAACTGAACAGAAGATCATCACAGGTAGGAGCGCTACAGGAAGTAAGGCTGGACCAGCAACAAATCCACACTGTATTTTTGCAAAAAAGGGACACTATTAGGTTGATTACTCCCCTGGCTTGTAGCTACAGGGACTGATTCAGGGCCAGCACCCCAAAGGCTTCCTCCCAAGGGTGCTGGGCAGACGAGGTGGGTGGGTGGAAGGGGTGCTGGGCGGGGCTGCACACCCGTGGCTCTGTCACCCCCAGGTCACAATGCCAGCACCTGGCAATGCTGAGGTCACAATGCCCCAGGGCACTATAAAAGGGAGCAGCCTTCTGTGCCCACCACCAGAGCTGGCCCGGGGGCAGCCCCAACACATGCCCGAGGAAGCACTGGAGCAGCTGGTGGAATCACAGGGCAGGGGCTGAGGGAGGAAGAGCTTGCATGAGGCTGTTGGAGGTTCTCCACTGCAAGGCGATCTGCTGGCAGGGCCACCTTCCAAGCTCAGCTCATGGATGGAAATCCTTTTCAGCTGGATAGCAGCGGCAAGACCAAGGGAATTCCTTCTGGAGGAGCACTGCAGAGCTCACCATCCTCATCCCCTGTGGGGCCAGGGCCAGTAGCTGTAAGAAGTGGGATGCTCAGATGTTGCAAGGGGGCCCAGGGCTCTCACCCCCATCAGAAGGTACGTGCCTCCTTGCCACAAAGTGACAGAGCCAGTGCCGAAGATGGAACATGCTTAAGGTATTCAGTGCCTTCTGGTAGTGCAGGAATGGGAAGCAACGACAGCAGAAAGTTCTTCAGCCAGTACTGCTAGGGAAAGGAGGAGGTAGGAACAGAAGGAGAGAAGACTTCAGCTGGAAGGGACCTACAATGATCATCTACTCCAAATGCCTGACCACTTCAAGGCTGAACAGAAGTTACAACATAGTATTAAGGGTATTGTCCAAAGGCCTCTTCAACACTGACCAGGCAAGGGGCATCAATCACCTCCCTGGGAACCCTGTTCCAGGGCTTTGACCACCCTCTTGGTAAAGAAAAGTTTCCTCTTCTCACGTCCAAAGCTCCCCTGATGGATGCAGCTTTGAGCCGTTCCCACACCTCCTGCTCTTGGCTATCAGGGAGAAGAGATCAGCAGCTCCCTCTCCATTTCCCTCCTTGGAAGCTGTAGAGAGCAACGAGGTCGCCTCTCAGCCTCCATCTCTCCAAACTAGACAAATCCCAGGTCCTCAACATCCATCAACCAGAAGAAGCTCTAGCTCACAGAGTAGTTCTACAACCCCCATACTCCCAACCAGCTGAAGCTCCAACACAAGAGAAATCCCCTACATCAAGAAACCCTGCGTGAAGATCTACAGCCTAGAAATAGGGAACACAACGTCAGGCGGAGCACCATCAGTTTCTGGCACTGGTTGAACACATTGGAGTAGAAAAATGCTCCTGGAGGCACAAGTAGGTCACAGCATGACGGTGAGCCACAAATGTGATATAGGCAAACGCATTCTGGTGTGTCAGGCAAGGCATTGCCATAGGAAAGGCAAGCCTTTGTGCAAAGCCCTGGTCAGCACTCACCTGGACCACTAGGGACATTGCTCCTTCCTTGGGTTCAGGAAAGATAAAATCCATCCAGGATGAAAGTAAATCAAGACTAAGTAGCTGGTTAGGAACACGGAGGGCCTACAGAAGAAGACAACGGCTAGAAGAAGCAAGACAAAGCCTGAGAGGGTTGCCATGACTTTCAAGGAAGATTGCAAGGATGAATGCCAAAGGAGGAAAAGAGCTATCAAGAGCAAGCAAAGACTGGGTCAACAGCACAAAACCAGTCAAGACTTCTCCCCAAGCAGACAACCTCACCGTAAATGACAGCGCAGCAGCACATGTCACTTGCTGTATTGGGAAGGAACGGCACAGGGACTGACATGGCCACCTTCCAAACCTATCTGATTGATGGATGGAAAGCCTTTTCAGCTGGATAGCAGTGGCAAGCCTGAGGGCATGATGCCTTCTTGAAGAGCACTGAAGAACTCGCCATCTTCATCCCACATGCAGACAGGCTCAGGAGCCATAAGAAATAGGGTACAGAGCAGTTGCAAGGGGCTGCAGTGCTTTGGAGCACTCACTGGTGTCCTGACAGGCACAGGAAGGATTCTTGACCCCAAGGTCCATCAGCTCAGAGGCATTTGGGCACTCTTGGAAGTCCAAGAGATGGCTCCAGGTGGAGGGAGGACAGGACAGGACAGGTCCTGGGAGGCGTGAGCAGCCTGTGGGACAAGGAGCCAGGTCTGGCTCCCATGCTCAGGGAACAGCCGATCGCCAGTGTTGGGGTCAGGAAGGAATTTTTTCCCCCGGGGCAGATTGGCACTGGTCCCCGGGGGTTTTTTGCCTTCCTCTGCAGCATTGAGCATGACCACTTTGCAGAGCTCCTCTGGGCCCTTTTGGCTCAGATCCTGCCTGCTGCTCAAGCACCAGGAAGATGGCCTCTTGTGCCCTGCAGCTGGGGGGAGGAAGGCTTTTTTTCCCCCCCATGTGGGACACCAAGTGTCTCTGGGGGTTTTTTGCCTTCCTCTGTAGCATTGAGCATGGCCCCTTGCCACGGCTTCTTTGGGCCATTTGGGCTGGGTGCCTGCTGCTCCACGAGGTGGCCCTAAACTTAGCTAGAACAGCCTACCCAAACCAGCATAGAACAACTCACCTAAACCAACCTTCAACAACTGGAAACAACCAACCTTAAAGAACCTAAACCAATCTGTCTTAAAAAACTTCAAACAATCAGCCACAAACCACCTAAAAAGAACCTTCAACAATCTACAACAAATTACCTAAACCACCCTAAATCAAACAAAATAAACCAACCTAAACACCCTAAAACAAACCCACCTAAAACAAATGACCTAAACAATCCTACCTAAAACGACCTAAACCAGCATTTTTCAACCAACCTTCAGCAACCTAAACCCAAGCAAGCAAAAAGCAATCTAAACCAAACCACCTCAAACAACCTAAAACAACCCTTCAACAATCTACAACAAATTACCTAAACCAACCAAAAAGAAACAACCCAAACACCCTAAAACCAACCTACCTAAAACAAATGACCTAAACAATCCTACCTAAAACTACATAAACCAGCCTTCTTCAACCAACCTTTGGCAACCTAAATCCAAACAAACTAAATACATCTAAATCAACCCATCTTAAACAACCTAAGTCAGCCCTTAAAAAAAATCTCAAACTACTTAAAACCCACCTAATAAAGTATAAAACCACCTGAAACAACCAAGTCAAACTAATGACCTAGACTAACCAACTTAAACCAACCTCAGAAATATGAAACCAAACAACAGAAACAACCTGAACAAAACCACCTAAAGCAAATGTCCTAAACCAAAACAGAACCACCAAAACCAACCTAAAACAACCAAGCTAAATCAACAACACTCCAACAAACAAGCTAAAACACTCGAAAAAACCTACATGACCAAAACTCAGTCAACAAACACCCTACCCCATGCAGCTACCATATACCCTTGCCCCATGAATGGTACCCCTCCAACAGGGAAGGTCATCCTCTTGGAGTGACCGCCTGGCTTTGGGCAGGACACACATGGAGCAGGGAAGGAGGAAGGGGACACCTGCCTAGCCAGCCACATCGCTCCAATCAACCCTGGCCATCAACGGCATGACAGAGGTCGCAGTCAGATTGCTCTCACGTCCAAAACAACCAAATGCAACCTAAAACCAACCAAAATCACCAAAACCAAATGACCTATATGATCTCAAACTACCATCCTAAACAATCCAGCCTAAGCCAACCAGCCAACCTGCAACCATCAACCTGCTTACAAACAAACAAACAAACAAAATTTAACAACTGAATAAAACTAAATAAAAGAAACAAAATCCTGATCCCACTTTTCTTCTTTGTGTTTTGTGTCCTTGAAAGTGATTTTGGAGCTAAAACACCCCTGGCATTGCAGGGATATAGTAGTCTCATCGTTATTCAGTTCATGGTGAGCAAATAGAATAGAAAAGTTCTGCTCTGCTATGCCTGGAGTTCTGCATGACGAGCTCTGACCCAGCCCTGAGGGCTCCCTCCATCCAGGAGAGCCGCTCTCTGCAGGGCAGGGCCCAGGCCCAGCCTGGGACAGAGACGACACGGGCACACACACCTATGACACGGCTCAGGCAGGGACTCAAGGCCCCAGGCTGAGCTGAGACACGTCCCCTGGGCCCCAGGCAGGAGGTGGTGGCGGTGGATGGGGGTCCCAGGGAAGGCCGGTCCTAGCCGCTGAAGCCTGGGAGCATCCCCAGGACCCTGGCAGACCTAGACTTGCAAACATTTCCTTCTGTGCCTTCGAAATACGTGCTCACTTAGGGACCATAAACAATACTTCTGGCTACATCAATGACCCTACTGTGCTTCCTCACCATACCGAGTGCAGGCTCCCTGGAGAGATCTTGGGTTTCTCCTCTCTCTTTGCACTGAGGAATCACACAGAATCACAGAATGTTAAAGATCATCCAGTCCAAGCCCCCTGCCGGAGCAGGAACACCCAGATGAGGTTACACAGGAAGGTGTCCAGGCAGGTCTTGAATGCCTCCAGAGCAGAAGACTGCACAACCTCCCTGGGCAGCCTGTTCCAGTGCTCTGTCACCCTCACTGAGAAGAAGTTTCTTTTCAAATTTAAGTGGAACTTGTCCTATCATTGGATGTCACCAATGTCCTTATGACACTCACCCTTTATTTATCTGTAAACATTAATGAGGTCACCCCTCAGTCTCCTCCAAGCTAAAGAGACTCAGCTCCCTCAGCCTTTCCTCATAAGGGAGATGCTCCACTCCCTTAATCGTCTTTGTTGTCCTCGGCTGGGCTCTCTCCAGCAGTTCCCTGAGCTTCTTGAACTGAGGGGCCCAGAACTGGACACAATATTCCAGGTGTGGTCTCACCAGGGCAGAGTACAGGGGAAGGAGAACCTCTCTCGACCTACTAACCACCCCTCTTCTAATATACCCCAGGATGCCATTGGCCTTCCTGGCCACAAGGGCACAGTGCTGGCTCATGGTCATCCTGCTGCCCACCAGGACCCCCAAGTCCCTTTCTCCTACACTACTCTCTAATAGGTCACTCCCCAACTTATACTGGAACCTGGGGTTGTTCCTACCCAGATGTAAGACTCTACACTTGCCCTTGTTACATTTCATTAAATTCTTCCCCGCCCAACTCTCCAGCCTGTCCATGTCTCACTGGATGGCAGCACAGCCTTCTGGCATGTCAGCCACTCCTCCCAGCTTCGTGTCATCAGCAAACTTGCTGAGAGTACACCGCCTGAGACACAGCACTCCTCAGCAATTGGTTGACCTGATTTATTTGGAAAAGAGTCTTTGTGCTTTCCTCAGGGTCCAACAAAGTCTATAAAGTCCGAGGTGACCATACAAGAATTTAAAAAATAAATAAATACCTCTGTATTGCCAGCTAGCTCAATGTAGCTATTTCATTTTCACAGACAAGGCTAAGCACTCAAAAGGGATTTGTATCTGTCCAGAAGGACACTTTTGTGTCATGGTTCCAGGTGGTGTTGAACACCTGGGGTAAATCACAAACACCTGTGCCCCAGAGCAAGCCAGCTAGCTGATATCTACAGGTAAGTTAGTCAGCACAAGCTAATTGAAGTTGCAAAATTCCCTGGGGCATCCTGACACCCTGATAATGGAAACAACCTAAGTGACAAAGGGAAAAAAAATAGATGGCTGCCTGGAGAAAACTGCTGCTGGGAGTTCTTTGTGGAGCTCTGTGCCAGAACCCAGGTACACCCCACAGTTTTATTTGTAGTGTAAATAATATCTGTCTCATTTTCAGGAACTCTGCTCAAAAGCAGAGAAGTGGCCCTTCCAAGCTCAGAGTAATACAGGGAAAGAGCCCTCTAGGATGCCCACATCTTTTTGTCCTGTCTCCACAGACCAAGCTCTATTCTTTGGATGCTGACAAAGCTCTATTAACGCACAATTGAAGGAATTTAGGGGAGTATTTTTCGCAGAATAGAAGCCCTTATTAGATACCCTTTATCATCCCTAGTCAAAAACACCTTTCTTCTATTCACTAAAGCTCCCTGCTACTTAAAAAACACAACTGCCTCAGGACAGATGTGTCCCTACAAAGAAACTGCAGAACACAAACTTGTGTCCATCCCTTTGCTGACAAGTCACATCCTCAGGAGTGACAGTCAAATACAGAGAAATTAAAAGCTTTCACAGCTTGGAGAACAGAGTGAAAAGGCAGAAGAGTGAAAGAGTGAAGGGCTGAAAATATTTTCTCCTCAAAAGGATAGATTTTTTAAATTCTCTGCTTCACCCATATTAAGCAGCAGCATGAAAACTGCATATTCAGATGTACATTTCAGTCGAGAGGAATAGAGTCAATACAACAAACAGGAAACTCATGAGGACAGGTAGTAATACTTCTTCTTCCAGCTCCAATCTGCTAATTGATAAAGTATATGACTGCTTGTGGTTCATTTTTATCCTCATTTTAACAGAGATAACACTAGCTACACATCCCTATGAAACTCCCCAGCATCTTTAAACTGCAGGAGCAGGGAACTGAAGGAAGCCAAGCCTACCAGTTTCGTGAACAAATTGGATTTGGATGAGGATCTTACCCAATGCTGTTGGGGCTGCTACATTTTCGGGGTAAGGCTTCTACATAGAATTTAAATCTAGATGCTTCTGTTTCAAAAATGCACATCTTTTTGTTTTGCCCACCTCTCCTCAGCAACTTCCCTCCCAGCCTTAGGTCTGCTTGTCCATTTTAGGCTCTGTCTGAGGAGATCTTCGGTGCAAACATGCAGATCTTGTAGCAAATCATATTCAAGTTGATTGCTGCTGTTGTGCTTAAGCTCAACATTGACCTGAAGTGCCCAAATACCCTGCCAGTCCCCTCCATGTAATAAGTGTTCACTGCCTTTCACAGGAGACTCGGCTCTGGATTTCACTGTCCATACCGCAGCAGCTTTCCTTTGAAGCCCTGCCCACTTAAAACTCAAACAAAACCACATCCCATTTGTGGTTCGTTAGCAGCAATGCAGAAGACCAAAGGTACCAAGATGTATTCCTCAGTCACAAGTCACATTTTCTAAAGGGAGCACCACAAAACATATGTGCCCTTGTCAAAATGAGACTTGCTTTCAATACCGGTACAGCAAGATGTATTGGTGAAAAACATCTTCGGCCAAGGATGAATTTCCCAGAACAGTCAAGGACTGATGCTATAGAAGCCAGCTTAGAAGAGCAGAAGGAGAGGGGGAGAGGAAAAAACACAACCACACAAACAACACACCACATACCATGAAGAACAGGAGACATTTCTCAGCAGGATTCAGCAAATTATGTTACTCACTGCAACATATATAATTGCTCATGCCAAGCACAAATGGAAACAAGGAGACAAAGCCAAGAAGAGACTCTAGTATAAGTTTGTGGGGAGGTTTTACACAGCAGGGGGACATAAGAGATTAACAGAAAAGTTGATTAACAGTAAACCGCGTCTCCAAATTCACAGCAATGTCAAATCTAATGAGCAGACACAATGCTGTAGCAGCAATTCACATCAAATCACAATAGCCAGAACACAGGATCCCAGGAAAGACCCCAGACCTCAAGGGACACATGCTGAGGGTGCACTGAAACTTATCACTAATCCTGTCTGCCCACCCAATGTTTTTCAGCAGACATTGCCACAATAGTCAGCCTACCCATTAAAGTACACAGACAACAACAGGAGAACAAAAAAAAACAACCAAACAAAAAAGGTACCTTCCTAAAATAAACAAACCCAGCAGTAAGAAAAAAAAAAAAATCCCATCCAGTGACGATGGGAACCAGTCTCCCTGCACAGATGTTAATGGGCACTAATCAAGAATTTTAATTCCCACAGACTTCAGGTGTTCAAACCTCATCAAATACACTTACAGCAACATAAGGAATGAGAAAGAAAAACAGACTCTGTGTTGTGACAGATAGCCATAGCACTTTCCTGGTCAGGTCAACAGCTGGACAACCAGCAAAGAAACCAGCTGGGAGGTAGCCAGGCTTGTTATCCTGCAACAAAGCTGCTGTAATTTAGCAGGCACCCAGAGAAATCAACAGGATTTATTTGAGACACCTGAGAGACCACAGATATTTTGTAACAAAGGAGGAAGAAAATCCTGTTCTCAGGTGATGAATGGAAGGGGTAGGAGAGTAGTGCCAACACCTGCAGACATCAGCAGCCCAGCCCTTCGTACCTTTTGTGGGAGCCACAAATTAATCCACAAGGAACCCATATGCAGGAGCAGTGAATCAAACCTGAGCTCTCTAGCTCCAAAATGAACTGTAAGTGACTAATTAAAGGCCAAATAGTATTATTGCTACTCGCATTGCCCAGTAACTTACACCATGAGTGGTCCCTTTGGCTTCAATTAGTTGCTATCCTGATGGGTGCTGACTAAAAAGCAGATAAATGCCCAGTTTTGGCAAATTTTGAAATGCTGCCTGAGTGAGTTTTCCTGCCAGGTGCCCTGTTGCATTGCAGCTAGTTACCTTAGTTGAGGTGAGCAACCCAGAGCTTTGAAAGCTCCCAACACCACCCTCCTTTTTTGAGAAATCTGCTTTTTCCTGGACATGAACACCATGAGCTGTACCTGCATGGGTCTCAGTAGGACCTGGAGGAGCAACTGGTTCAGATACAGCCTCAACAGAGGAGCTGAAAAGTTCACAGAGCGCTTTCCTCCTGACAAGGTGCATTTTTTAAAAGCCCACACTGCTAACAAACAGCAGCATTTGGACTGTGACCTGGGGGAGCGTACTAGAGAAGTCATTTTTTGTGTTTCAATTTTGACTTTTAAGAGAGAAAGAATAGATGCCATAATGTCAATTATGCCTCAGTGCAGAGACTGCTCAGAAGCCTACCCAAAATGTTCCAGAGACGCATTTTAGAGGCACTCGTCTTCAGATATACCTTCTGCATTGGATTGTGTGAATGTTAAACACAGCTTAAAACAAAATACCCAAGATAATAATGAACCCCCAGCAAGGAAAAATTATAAGAATCAGCTGTTATTTTTAATTTCATAGCTTTTTGAGTAACTTTAGTGAAAGGAGAAAAAAAAAATCTTATTTTTTTATGGCTTCTTGTAGTGTATTAAACACAGACTGGATGCTTTGTATTTATTGTGCAGCCATTCCAGCTTGCACAAGAATAAGACATTGTTTCACATTAATTTTTTTCCCTAATATCTGTATTTATATATTGGCACTGATCTTGCTCCATAACAAGATCAGACTGGCATGATATTCTAGAAAACTTAATGTCTTTCAATTTCAGAGAAAAAGGAAAGAAAAAAAAAAAGGGACCAATTTATTTTTAGTTTCTCCTCCTCCACCACCCCCTCCTCAATAGACAGAGAGGTTTTTCTATGACCCCTGTGAGCACAGGCCAACAGAGGGGCACCAGGAGAGCAAGCCTGGAGGCAGCACCGTTACAGAAAAAGTTGAATTATTTGATGAGAATTTCCCCTTTTCATCTGCAACTTCAAGCTGTATCAATTGCTCAATCCACTTTTGTCACCTCAGGTGACTTTGCCAAGCAGTGGACTTCTTCAGTGCTACAATACACAGGACGACCCCAGAGATCCCCATAAAACTCCAGGCAACACCTCTGAGGCAGGTGAGGACCAAGTATGGTCCCAGGAGCTCCTGCAGAGACCAGGAGGTCACGCACAGCTCAGTTCCTTGTGTCCAGCTTCACCACTGGGCTTATTTGACAGCTGGGTAAGAGGATTTGTCTCCCCTGTGGTAAGTAGGGAAGCTACATGGGAGTTCAAATTACAAAAGTTTTAAGTATCTAGGACCTTTTTCCGGCTCGAGCCTTAGCCAGTTGCCAGACAAGCAGCAGGTGACTTTGCTAGCAAGATACAGGAGGAAAAGAGCCAAGCAAAACAAAAGAAAAACAGGCTCGACTTACCCTCTCATGCCTCTTCCTCAGATCTTCCCTGGTTGCAGGCCCCCTGTTAAAGATCAGACTGGCTATGAACTGGGGATAACAGTCCCTCTAACCAGCCTCACCTATACGACTGAGCCAGCAGCCAAAAAATCTGCCAGCAAAGATCTAGAGGTCACATTAGTGATGCCACCTGGGGTAAAGGAACACAGCTGATAGAAATGTGAAGTATGTGTAGGTACATCTGCAAAAGATAATCAGAAGTTGGGGGCATAAAGGAAGGGAAAACGCAAGTTATTCAAAGCATGAACCAGACACTTCCCAAGCAGCCAATCATGAAAATAAATAGACGCATTTTGACTCTTAATCATTTATAATCACAGCGAAGAATGAAAACTTTGTTACTTTTGAAGCCTGTAGCCATTTAATCACACCAAACCTTACCATTCTTCAAAAAAACAGCAGCCAACTGCCTCCTTTCCTCAGCTGATCTCTCCCAAATTCCTCAACCTTTGTCTATGAAAGCACAACTTGTTTCAAAGGAATAAGATGCGAACAGCTCCGGCAAAAAGAAAGCATCCTCCTTATTCACAGAGGACTGTGGATGACCCAGGAAAGCTCATAAAACAAGACAAACACAGCAAAGATTTTCCTAATTAAATGGAGACCATCAAAAGTAATTTAAGTTTTTAAAGAAATGTTGCAGTGTTTATAAAGGGAAGCTGATGCTGTTCAAATGGCTCCTGAGAGGACCATACAAACAGCAAGTTTGCAGCATCTAGAGTATGTTTGTCTACCAGATATTCAGTAATATTTCTAAGTACACTTATTAAAAGTGAAAACATACACCAACCTTGGCAGTCTAGGCACTCACTGTGGATTTAACGCATACTGTTCCTAAGTCTGTTTGTTTTCTCACAAGCCTAAGACACCCCCAGTAAAACCCAGAAAGCTTCAAGCAAAACATTCTAGGGCATAATACCAATGCCATAGGCATTGGTAGAAAATAAATGACTTCAGGTGCTTTGGGAACATTAGCGGTGCTGCAGGCAGAGATGCAGGCAGTGGAAAATAAATACAGCTAAACAGTAGGAAATAGATTACTTTTGCTCCTTGAGGCTTCCTGCTGGGGAAGAGGGTGGCAAATACAAGGCTGGAAAGGGCTCCCAGACATACCAATGCCCCTAAATGAGGAAACTATCCCCTTTCAAGTTCTTCAGCTCATCCTGCTAACATTGTGAAAACCAAACAGCAAGCTGTGGTGAAATCCTGCACTGCTGCCATGGCCAGCACCTGGGCTGCCTGAGAACAAGTGGCTCCAAGGCCAAGACAATTTGGTCAACAGGTAAACGTAAGGCAGCAAGTTACAATCTCCCTAAGTTACAAAGCAAGTGCAAAGGGGACTGGGGACTTACAGACCATTTGTAAGCTGCCAGCCTTGGAGACAATGCCCAGGAAAGTGGTGGAGTCACTGTCCCTGGAAGTGTTTAAAAGGCATTTAGATGAGGTTCTTAGGGACATGATTTAGTGCTAGAGCTAGATTATGGTTGAACTCAATGATCCTGAGGGTTTCTTCCAACCAAAGTGATTCTATGATTCTGTAGGGAGAAGAGAGCACTCATGTCCACCTCTTCTGCAGGGTCCTCTGAATCCTTTTCAGAGGATCTTATTTACCCCATTGGATTTCATCCACAGAGTCCTCCTTGAGAGAGCTCAGGAGCTCAGCTAGTCTTGGCTGCCAGCAGCACAACACTTGCTGTTCCAGCCTGAGCAGCACACGGTTTTCAGAGGGAAAGGATTTTAGATCTCCTGCTCAGCAATCACTATGCAAACATACACAGATTTAGGTGTGACAGAGCAAGCAGTCTAGCGCTAGACATGGAGTCAGAGCAGTACAAATCCCCACACAAGCCTCAAATTACAGCATACCTGGTCAGTCTTTGCCACCTGTGTTGGGACTAGCCTGAGAATGGACCCAAGCACCCAGTGGGACAGCTTGCACTCACATACCTGCACAACACACAGCAGCAAGAACAGCTCCTCCCAAGGGACAGGCAGCTATCCAGGCTGAGCTGAAATGGGGATCCTGGGGAGAGGTCAGGGGTGGGGAAAGACTGATGAGGCCAGTTGGGTCCCTTAAGGCAGAGAGGATGGTGAGGTTTTAGGGGAAGGCATTGCCTCTAACTGGTGCTCTTCATTTGCTTCCCCATGGTCTCTAGTCAGAAGGGTCCCAGGCAAAGCGGAGTTTGTTGCTTTTTAGAGTTGGATATCAGGAAAACGGTCACCTCCCTGATCTGTTCATGTGAGCTACAGGCCATGGGCCTGCCGTTGAGGTGGCTGCAGAAGAAGGTTTTACACTTGCTGTGAGCACTAATTCAGAACTGACTTAATTTGACCAGTGGCAGCTAAATCCCTCCAACCTGCCTTCTTGAATGATTAAATTTCATCCACCAAGACTAACTTGGTGCTTCTATCTGTTCTGGTGTTTAGGAGTGGCAAATTCTGTTTTTCAAATATTTTGTACCTTTTTTCAATTAAACATATCTCCATGATATAAAAATTTTTTTCCTTTCTTCCATATACAGTTTGCCAACTAAGTATTTCCAGCTGTGCCTAAGAACCACTAAACTGCTCTAAGTCAATGTGCTGAGTTGTCCCGTATCAAAGGCTCTATGAATCTGTTACGTACTACTAAAAGAAGAGCAGCTTTTGATCAGTGCTAGCAGTATGAAAACTCATGAAGAGAAATCTTTGTGAACCAACTGCCTTCCTACCTACCTATCTGAGCAACCAACATCATGACTGTTCCCAAATATTCAGAGTTTTCTTTCTCTTCAGGATTTTTACATCAGGTAATTCCATGGGAAACTTAACCACCTTTTAGAAAGAAAGAGAGAAAACATCCAGCCTTCCAGGCCTTAGAAAATATTCCCATGTAAACCTCAAAAATCAAAGCAGAGCATGAGAAGAACCAAGTTGGTTCTTCTCTTTTAAACCTCATGCTAGGAGAGCATTTGGAGCTGGCAGGACAGCCATGAGCCATCAGCAGAGAAGCCTCCCTGGGTGTTGCAGTGTGTCATAATGGTGTCACAAGCAACAGAAAGACAAAAGGAAATATGTGATCTTTCTTCCCATGCTCCTAAGATCCTTGGGTAAATCATTGAACCAATGGACACCAGTGGTTTCTCCATTAAATTAATAGAAATTTTAAAAGTTATGAGTTGTATTTGATTTTCAGCCTTCTTTATGGAGAAATCTTTTAAACAGCACTGTAGAAAGATAGCAGGGAACTTAAACACGTAGCAGTTTGCATTATTAATATGAATGAATTTTAAAACTCCAGTTTTACTTTTATCATCTTTGCTTTTCCATTATTAACTTTTCTGGGTGCTGTACTCAGCATAGCCCTATGCAGAAATGTGCTGAAGTAATTTAATATGAAAATGGAAAAGGCTTGGCTAGTCAGGGCAAGTTCACATCCATCTGTACAAAAAATGGTATTACAATATTTTTGACAACTAGAAATGAAAAAGCACCTTCATGTCTATTCTTACGTGAAGATTTCGGAGCAACTGAGGACCTGACAAGGTTCAGGAGAGGCTGTTGGCATGACCCTGAGTCAGAGGAGTGGAGAGCAGTACAGCCCAAGCAGCCAGACCCACCTCTGCTTGGAATGAGGCAAATCACTCTGTGCAGCAGAATGGAATTGAAAAATGTTGGATACAGAAAGCATTGTGTTTGAGGTTACTGCTTCTCTGGGAGCACCCAGCTGTCCCCTCTCCCATACTGGTTCTGACTCCAGGTGACCCCTATCAGTGGGAGGTGCCAGGCTAGCACCATCTGAAGCCTGGAGGGTCACATCAGTGAGGTGGTACCAGCTCTGGGGCAAATCAGCCCAGGCACTGTGGTATCAGCATGCACAGCTTCAAGTCCAAAAGCTACCCCAGCTCTGGAGCAAGGTTGTCTGCTGAAAGGTTGGGGCTTCCCACCTACAGCATGGCAGATTCCCAGCAGGGTTGGACATCCAGCAGGGTGCAAGTGGAGACCTTCTGTAACTCAGAACAATAAGGTTTCATTGCACCTTGCTGCTAATGCTTAGCAGTTGTGAGGCTGGTACAAGCTACATGTGTTTGAGGACAAAAGGGGTTTTATTTTGCTATAAGAAAGTGAGGAGATATTCAAGTTATCGTAATAAAATTTTACTTTTAAAACTGTTTCTCATCTACAAGTGGAATATTTATCAAGCCAAGAGGTAGCTGTGTTGAAAAAAAATGGCTGGGTACAGGATGAATTCCTCTGCAGCAGCCAGAAATCCTGTTTTATGGGTAAGAGAAGGTTAAAAAAACCTTCATGTGGAAGGAGAAAGACTTTATGGCATTTACAGAATTAGCACAGAGGAGAAATCTGTGGTTCAGGGTATTTCCAGGATGGATTGCAGCAAAACTGCAGGGAAAAAGAAAAAGGAAAAAACAAAAGCACTATATATATATATATATATATATATGTAATTAACCTACCTAAACAGTGAAAAACCGAAACACTTGGAAGGTGTAAAACTCTCCATACTGCAATGGTTTAAACAAAAACAATTTAAAAGAGATTTTATACTGAGTACTGTGCCAAAATAGAGCAAACATTAATTAGTGATCATCCAAGAAAGGTACTCTGAAAATGTTAATTATTAAGGGTTTTCAATTAACAGAACACAATATGTAGGGAGATGTCTAGGAAAAAGATTAAGGCTTTGCTTTTGGGTTTATTGAAAGAGGCATGAGGCCTAGTCTGGAAACGATAATCTGATCATGTTTCTCTTTCCTGATCTGCTGGAGCTCTTTAGGGGAAAAAGGTGATCCAAGCCTTCCAGCACCAGAGAGCTTCTGAAGGAATAAGATGCTATTAAGCTCAACTTGCAGCCCCAGGTGAGTCACAGAAGAGAGAGATCAGCATTTTCTAGTCTGAGCATTTGATCTGAGGCAGAACTGTTGTTTGTTTCATGAGGGGCTGACTCCAATCCAAAATACAACCCTGCCATCCTGCAAAACACATTCCTCCTTTCCATCCTGACACGACTACAGCATGCTCATATCCAGATACCACGCAACTTTATTTAAAAGAAAGTCCATTTGCAGATGAGATGTCATTTGAGCAGCTGCACTCTGCTGCAAGCAACGAGTTAGGGAAAAATACGTTGCCGAGCTAAGTTCGTGCACCGTGAACATGTTGTAGTTGTTGCTCTAATAGGAGGGAAAACGGGCCAGAGGAAGAGAGCATCTCCTCTCAGGGGAAAAGCAGCCTCAGTGATGAATGAGATAGGACAATTAATAGCTAAAGCAGAGCAGATCAAAGGCTGAATACTAAAATCAAAGTATTAATACAAACTGCCCACACAGGTGCCAAAGCAACAGAGACCAGGTACATAGACCAGGGCAGGCAGGAAAGAAAGCAGCAAGCTAGCAGAAGAAAGCTAAACATCAGGCTGCCACACAGAAGGGTGCAGGAGGATTCACAAACCACAAAGCCTGACCTGAGCATGTTGCATGCAGGCAGCAATAAGGATCCTGCCTTTGCCATCCAACAGCCAACCCAAACGAGGGCCCTGGCTTCACTAGGCAAAGGGGTTGCATGATCTTTCCCAAGGACAAAGGACATCTGAGCCTCAGGACGCTGGCACACACGTTGTGCACGGTCCTCTGCCTGACAGCAGACCATCTCCTAAGACAGGCTATAGGAAGCTTGAAGACTTACTGAGGAAGTGTAGAAAATTTGATTTCAAAGCTGTCAATAAAACTTGCGTCAGAGGGCTTGACGCACAAATATCCTTTAAACAATAATGCTGACGTGCACTGGACCGTTAATAACAAATATATACCAGAGATAGAAAACACACATCTCCTCAGTGCTGCTGGAACAAAAGGCTCTGTGAATGTCATCAGATGCAATGATGCAGGTCACAATGAAGTGTACACCTGAGCAAAGTATAGCAGTATCTTCAAAGGAGAAAAAAAAATCACACGTGAAACATAAAATTCACATACCTCTTGGTACTGAAGTTTAACAGTATTGTTTCAGCCAGATGCAGCTGCTCATTGGCCTTGAGTTTTATACACAAGAAGCACAAAAGCTAGAGAATTGTCTTGCCAGGTAAACATCCCCGCTAAATAACCCTGATTAATCCATCAAATTAATGACAGTGTTCTGAAAGGATGAGTAATGCTGCAAACTTCATGGTTCAAGGCTTCACAGCTGAATGAAATCATCTCTTGTCAGCTTTCCACGGGCTCAGTCAACTCCACAGGTACCGCGTCACAAAGGCTGAAATCCTGTTTCAGTTCACAAATGCCCTTGTGGGCTGCATCTAAAAGAGTGCCTGGGAAAATTTATGAACAAGGTATTGCATGCTGAGTGATGCCCTCGTGCATGGTAGTGCCTTTGAGGGATGAACAGAGACTGTGAGAAAAATATTGTGTCCGTTGGAGAAACAGAAGGTCAAGATGAAAGGTCTTAAATATGGTCTAAGTCAGAAGTGTGTGACATAGGAATCAAAATGTCTCCTCAGTGGTGTTAGGCAACAGAGCAACATGGCACATGGGATGTGCTTGCAGATAAACCACCAAGTGTCACCACAGTGTTTGCTGGTCATTGGGTGTCTTCACCACAGACAGCACAGTCCTGAGCAGCAGAACTGCTGCAAGAGTTGGTGACTTGGGGCTGGGACTGGATACCCAAAGCAGATTTAGAAAAAGAAGCAAGCCAATGAGGAGAGGTATGAACAGAGGCTATTTAGCTGGACTACACAAACTACAGAGTTTTGAACACACTGATACAGCCAGAAAAATATTCTCCATTGGTTCTCACTTCCTGTGTAGCCTACACACAGATGTTTTAATTAAGGTATTAGGTACAGCTCATTATAATGGTGTCAGGATGTTTGATCGAGCATTACTGTTTACAGCAGGGGGAGAGCACTGACTAACAGGAAAACTGGAGTTTCTTTTTCAGTAACACCATGACTAACAAATTGTAGAAACCCACAGTTTATTCAAAAAATAATAATAATAATAAAGCTTTCTTCGGAAGAAACAACATGACCCCATTGTGACAGTACTGATGTTTGCCCATTTTGCCTAGACTGCAGACACCAAAAGAGTTTTCAGTGCAACAGCATTTATCTGGGTATCTTTTAGCTCACTGAAGCAAAAGCATCCTAGATTTGTCAGAACTGCTGATGTTCATGCTGAACAGCCAACAAGCTTCAGAGAAAAACAAAACTTTTTATTTTTTTCTGGCAAAGCAATGAGGCAAGTTCTTGAGTAACATCTTGGAAGTGACAAAAGAAAAGCATTATGTGACTAAAGGTAAACTTGATCTGTACTTGAAATCTAATTGCCTGCCAAGGAATTTTTTCAGGTTTCTCCATGACACCTTCTAGAAAAGATAATACTGATTTGCGAAGTATGAGATGCATCAAGATAAAGCAAGGTATTCCATTTAACTGTACCTTTGAGACATCCCTTAGCTGCAACAGGTGAACACTGGATAGCCTGAAGAGAGCTGTCTGCAAAGGGGACCCTGCTCCAGGCTCTCCCTTGCACTAGTGATACCTGCAGTTTATCAAGGTGACACACTGAAGCTTCCAAGCAGGTCCTGGGTCCCCAGTTTTCCATCTCTCTTGCTAGTCAGTTTGCAGAGGCTGATTGCATTTACAGCTTTGATGAGCTCTGTGTATTTGCAACACCACAAATTAAATATTGCTTCAGCCCAGGGGAGGATATAAGACACCATTTTGGCACATCAGTGGTTTACACCCACTCTAGCTGGAGGATCACCTTTCAGACACCTCCTTTCCCAGATCACATGTGTTGCATTAGGAAATCACTCCTGGATCTGTAGTAACTTGTTTATAATGAGAGATAGATATCTGCTTGAGACCACTCAGATTGAAGCTGCTTAGGCCACCCTGCAGTGATCCATCCATGGTGACCGTGGGACGAAGTGGTACCAATCCTACACCAGCCCATGCATGATACCCAGGTGGGGCAAAAAGGTTGTTTTCTGCCCTCCTATCCCATTCTGGTTTAGCAAACCCATATCCCTCCCTCTACTGTCTCACTCTCTCGGTCCCTACCTCCTCAGCCACATGCAGAGAACCACTTGCACTGAAAGCCCATGGAGCAGGCTGCATCTGGAGTACTGCATCCAGTTCTGTGCTCTCCAGTTTAAGAAGGACAAGGTATTACTGGAGAGAGTCCAGCGGTGAGCTATGAAGATGATTAGGGGCCTAGAGCACCTTTCTTATATGAGGAGAGACTGAGAGAGTTGGGTCTGTTCAACCTGGAGAAGAGAAGGCTGAGAGAGGATCTCATCAATGTTTATAAATACCTCAAGGGTGGGTGTCAAGAGAATGGGACCAGACTCCTTTCTGTGGTGCCTGACGATAGGATGAGGGACAATGGGCACAGAATGAAGCATAAGAGGTTTCATCTGAATATGAGGAACAACTTCTTTACTTCGAGGGTGACAGAGCACTGGAACAGACTGCCCAGGGAGGTTGTGGAGTCTCCTTGTCTGGAGACATTCAAGACCCACCTAGACACACTGCTGTGCAATCTACTCTAGGTGTACTTACTTCAGGAGGTGGGTTGAACTAGATGATCTCTAGAGGACCCTTCCAACCCCAACCATACTGTGATTCTGTGACCTGAGACTTGAGAGCAACATTTCCACCCCAGCTGGTCCATAGGCAGCACCTGCTCCTGTGGAGAACCTCCTCTTGCAGCCCAACAGCTACAGACAGCTGGGAAACACCTCCTCTTTTGTGATGAAGCCCTGACTAAGGAAGATGAGATCTCAACTACTGCACTTGTGCTGCTGAAGTAGCAATACCCTTGACGGGGCAACTGGCAAAGGGACACTGAACCACTGGACAGGACATGCACAGCCCCTCAGAAGTCTATTTTGTGAGTTGTCCAAGGTATTGTCTGGAAAGAGACATGTTGGCAGAGGAGAATCTCTTACAAAGAAAAAAACCCTATGTTTTTAAAAACCTACTAAAAACATACAAAAAAGGTGAGGGATTTAAAAAGTATAGAAAACGAGGTGTAACAAGATGTCTATGAAAAAAATGGGATATCAAGGACAGAGTATGTAAGCTCATTGGAGGCTGGTTTTCTTACAATATATGAGCCTCACATGTTTTGTCAGTAGAGCCTGTACCTGCAACCAAGCACAAAGCAAACTCCCACAAATCATCTGTAGCGCTACTAGGTAACTTCCCCACCTGAGCTTGGATTAGAAGATGCTTCATATCAAGAAAAAAAAAAAAATACATTCTTGGTACAGTACACCAATGCACTTGCACATCTTGCCCAAAGCCAAATTGTCAAGCAAGACTGTGGTAGGCAACCTCTTGTATTACCTTGTTTTGAAATTTGGGTTCCTGAAAAGGATCCATGGTGCTCTGGAAGGGGCAGAATTTACAAGCAACTTCACCAGAAAGTTGCTAAAAAACATGTCACGCAACTGTCAACTGTCCATAGATCAAAAGGGCAAGCAGCCAACTCAGCTGACTATACTGAGAATTTTACTGATTTTTGTATGACTTTGTCTGATGTGAAGTAGGCATATATGTTTGGAAGGAGGTGAAGGGGTTGTTATCCTCCTGCGTTTCATGTAGAAGAGCCTGAAGCACACTCAGTGACGGTGCATTTCACTTACTTTTAAGCTCTGAGTCTACATCTGGGGACCGTGAGGCTTGTGCTGAGAAAAAGAAAACAGCAGAAGAAAGAAGCTTCTGAACCCACATGAAAATATTTGAAAAATCTGATGGGGAGGTAGAGAGCACAGGAGCCCACAGTGCAGCCCTCTTGTCAGGAGTCTTTCAGAGAGAGCTGGGTCTGACAAATTAATGTTACTGGGATGGTAACATTTATTTCACACTGGGAAGGAAAAGGAAATAGCCCAGTAGCAAAAATAGAAATGGGAAAAGATGTTAAGAGTTCTTCACTGCAGCACTTTACCTTCTTGTAATGTTTTCTCCACATTTGTGTGTTCTGGTGTCTTTTGATTTATGTGTTCTCCTTTACATCCGTTCACATTGGACTGAAAGGAGACACACAGTGCAGAGCAAACCAACTCGCTTACCTGCAGACTGGAAGGAGATGGGGATTCAGACTCCAGGGACCGACACAGCAAGAGTAAAAGGTGCCTTGGCCCTTACCTACTGATATCCTGATGCTGTCTGTAGCATTAAAACTTTCAACCAAAAAGCATTTTTATCTGCATTTCAGAAATGCCTGTGCTATTGGTCTGCCCCCCTTGGAAAGTGTCAAGTAGACTGATCAGGTATTCATGCCAGCTGCTGAAAGGCACGTTTGCCAAAACGATAAGGCAGAATCTAAAAATGGTGCTGCCTCAGAGGAGAGGGAACAGTAACAACTCACTGACACTAAAAAGCCATCTGGAGAGAGGAAGAGATGCTCCAAACCCACCAGCACTTAGCCATCGCAGGATACTTCCACACTGTTTACATCCAATGACTGCAACAGGCTCAGAAATCTCTTCTCCGTGTATTAATTCCTGTTTTCCTTTCTTCTTCTCCTTTCTTTTTTCTTCTTTCCCTTTCTTTTTCCTTTTTTTTCCCCTCTTTTTCTCCCTTTTTTTTTTTCTCCCCCCTTTTTGTTTTGGGTTTTTTGCTTGTTTGTTTGTTTTATCTGGAACAGCAACGAGCATTTGAAAATTATTTCCAAGTATACTGCACAACCCAACTTCACATGCCAAACCTTTGCCAGCCTGTCAGCCCCACCAGACCACACAGGCAGTGGACAGCAAACCAGCATTCTCCACTCTCCACCAGCAACCTGTTTCTTCAACTCATGTGTATCGGGACGGTCTTCCTGGGAGACACGTTGCTTG
Source organism: Patagioenas fasciata (assembly GCF_037038585.1). Taxonomy (NCBI): domain Eukaryota; kingdom Metazoa; phylum Chordata; class Aves; order Columbiformes; family Columbidae; genus Patagioenas; species Patagioenas fasciata. The sequence continues at coordinate 115,896,232 of NC_092521.1, read as the reverse complement.
TGACCTACAACTAACAAACCACACAATCACCTCCATCTTGAACCTGGGCTCCTGTCTGACACCCTGCTGGCTAAAATATTTAGTACTAGTTAGCACGGATAGCGACTTTTATCATGCATTTGGGAAGGATGAAGAAAATCAGAAATTAAGATTCTTGTACAGAAGGGTCATTTCATTTCTGACCCCCAGTGGTAAACAGTCACAGTTAGCAGAGCTTAAGGAGCTTAGAAAATACGAATGTAAATGAAAAGAAATCCTATTATCTCCTTGTGGAAGCGAGCTGCTGTACTGGTGATCTGACAGGTAATTCAGCAGCACACCGAGCGCTGCCCGAACCTGCTCTGCTGAGGAGGATGTTTCAGCTGCTTGTCTGCCTATTAACTTTGCTTTCAGCTTTCCACAAAACAGTGCCCTAAATTCTGGTAAAGTTGCCCTAACTAAGTGAAGGAGACACTTAAGGTTTTTGCTCAACCCCTAATTCTCCACATTGGCCACAGAGGAAAATCTGCAGTTTCAGTCCCAGAGGAGCCAGGCTGGCTGCAGCGTTCCCCAGGCAGCCCCTGCTGCCCAAGCCCCACCAGCATCCCTGAGAGCCTTGGCCCTTGTTTAGCCTTGTTTAGGTCTCTTACATCAGTGCTGGAGAAGAAAGAAAAAGGAAAGACAGACCTTCTCCAAAATGAACTTTTTTTTTTGTTTTAAATGAATAAGCTAAGTGCTTCCATCAGGAAATATTGAACATTTTTGATAGTCGATAACAAAGGCATTTGAAATCTCACTGCAGCTTCAAGTGTTTCAGCATCTTGAAGGTTAGCTCAGAGTATTCCTCCAAAGTTTGCTGGTCCAGAATTAACCAGAACATACATCATTTCTTTTACAGGCAGCATTGTTTCTGATTTCTTCAGAGATAACTGCATGGATCAGGAGGATTATTGTGGCATTAACTTCTCTGATTACATTCCCTACAGTTTAATAACAAGAGCAGTGAGACCGTAGGTGTATCAACAGAGTCTTATATTTGTGAGCAAAGAAAGTTGGGGGTTATTAGCAGAATGCAAGAAAAGGTCACACACTCGAATGTGCCTCTCAGGATACAAATGACATATTCTGTTGTGCAAGAAAAGTGATTTCTCAATATAACATCATGAGTTTTCTGATAAGAAGCAGTAGGGACTTTGTTAGGAAAGCTGTAGATCCATCTTGTCACATCCAGAGTGCTTGGGCTGTGAACTTAATCCATAAAAAATAAGGCAAGCACATTTTTTAACATCTGCCTTTTAAAGATATTAGCTATGGTGTGTGCACACTTTATGTTCCTATTTATCTGCCAGTGTTTGCAGTGATAACTGCACTAGCTCCTGGATTTTTTTAATCAATAAGAAGAAACTTACTTCATTGGAAATAAAAAGCTGGAAAATGGGGTCTCAGCAAAATGGTGGCTGTTAACTGCACTGTTGTGCTTTCGGTCTAATGGTTTCCCCAAGGAAGTATTGTCCTGTCCATGGAAAGATTTTGGCTGGGACTTCATGAAAGAAAGCAGAGAGGTAGCTGAAGAACCTTACAGCTAAAATTACAAGCTACCAATGAGATTAAACATTTTTTCCCAGGCACATTTACTGAAGATAATACAGAAGAAGCATACAATTCTATTGTTCCAGCACCCCGTGCCTGTTAAAGTGCAGAAGACAATCTGTAGTTGCTTATTTTGTATCTAAGCAACTGTCAGACTCTATATCTACTAATAAGAAAGGGTATAATTATATGCTGCTACTTTAATTAGCAGCAGATGCCCGTGTTTATGAAATAAGATGTAAGATTTTCTGAAGTGCAGAGTCTTGCCTATGTGCAAATTGCAGGAGCACTTTCATGGGCTGCTGCCAGGCTTTGTGTGGCTGGGACACCTCTGGGGCAGGGCAGGGGGCACGCACAGCCGGGTGCTGCTGCTGTGCCTTAGGACATGAGCCCAGCTGCCCTGCATGCCCATCCAGGAGAGCTGCAGGTTAAATCAGTGTCTAACATTCCTTTTTGATGCTCCTAGCGCTGACAGGAAGCAGGTGCTTGCCCCTGGTTCAAAGACCAAGAGCCACCAGTGCACAGCCTGCTCCGGGCTACCTATTTTCCATGCCCCAGGGACTGCTTTCTGTGGGATGTGGTCACAGAGCAACGAACATGGGGAAAGAATCCTTAAGGTGAATTTCTGATCTCATTGAGATGCTTGAGTAGCACATAGCGATGCAATGCAGCATTTTTTTCCAGAAGGAATAAAAACAGGATCTATTGCTGAGGTTCCTTCTTTGCATATCAGAGGAAAAGAGTACCAACAAAACAAAATAAAATCCAGTCTTTCAGAAACCCATGAAGACTCATGCAGGCAGATGAGAATAACCTTGTCCAGGATAGAAAAGCCTTGTTAGACAAGTCTCTAATTTCCATTATTCAGTATTTTTAGCCTTGTTTCCATGGAAACAGCACTTGTACGATGATGTTGTCCTGCAAGGGAGTGAATGCACACATGTGTATGTACATCTGTGTATTCTTCTCCTGGCCTTCAAAAACTTCAAACAAATTTGCCAGCAAAGTTGAGATTCTGAGGATAATTAGATGTAAATAGTTTTGTGAAAGCATCAAGGTAAGGGAAAAGTCATCTTGTAAGTTTTCCAGACAAAGAAATCTCATTAGACAGTAGAGAATCTGCATGAAAGGAGAAGAAGGCCACCCTGTAACTGCTGCACCTCCAGAAGGCGCTTCATTAGGAAAGCTCATATTTGCTTGGGCATCAAACACCATGACACACTGCCTGCCACAAGGCACAGATCCACAGGAAACCTGTTCTTAGGTTTGGAAGTCAAGGCTTCTGTTTAGAAACCATCAGAATGCAAGACATCCTGCCTGAAGGTTTGGAATTCCCGCAGAACAACCAACACCCATCTTGCCCTGCTACCTGCTCTCTTAAGAAAAATAAAATGAAGTAGTTAACCAAGTTCAGCCCATCTCTCCATTCCTTCAAAATGAGGTGCCATGCTGCCTCTCACAGCCACGTACGCAAAAAAAAGGACAGGCTGGATCATCAAGGTAAATGAGATAGATTCTCTAATTAGAAAAAATGTCTAATTCTCTCTAAATTAGAGAGAATCTCTGATTTATAATCTCTAATAATCCATCACTACATTCTTTATTTCAGGAAGAGATTAAATCCTTCAGCATACCTTTGTATTCATCGTTTTTATGCCCCTCTGTCACTGTTGCTAATCCAATTACAAGAACTAAATTGTGCAAGACTGCACCCTAGTAGGCTGCAAGAGCATGCAAGCGTATAATCCATACCTTTGTCTTCTTTTACTACACTTTCTAATCTCTAATCCCCTCTCTGCAAAAACAGGCAGCCATTTCTCTGCTCGCTGCGGCAGAGGCTGTCAGCAGAGACACACAACAGATGCTTTCCCACAGAGCCCGATTTTGCTCTCACTCTGTGGCTCTCCATCAGAATTCAAGGTCGTTCCGATTACAAATTTGTGTTTGTACTTTGTCTTCCCCACACACAGAGTTAATGTACAGTATGCAAAGCAACGGTTCCGCAACAGGTACCTCTCAGGGCACATATGGAGGCAGAAGGATCTGGTTGAACAAGACACCTGCTAGCTGGAGCGTTCGCATCTATTTAAAGGCTTTAGGAGCTAGTTTATCATGTAGGATAGACATGTGACAGCCTCATCTTGCATATGCTCTAAGAAATTAACCATGCTTAAGGTGAGCTGCATAAAACCACTGTGATCTGTACTAATCAATGCTCTAGAAGAGGAAAACTCTATCTACACCTATGGTCATTTTCAAAGTGACCTGTGTGATTGTTGAGCAGTGTTTCAGGATTATCCTCTTCGCAACAGGAGCTTTGTACCTCCTGCTACACACACAGTTTTAATAACCTGTGCTTCAGTAGCATTCAGTAAGAGGTAAAAATGTACTGAGTGCACGTCAAATGCCAGCACCTTTTCTGTGGTGTGTGATACAAATATTGTTGCAGCTGTGTAGGGAATGGATCTCCTCACACCAGTCCAAAAGACAGCGAGGGCAGCTCTAGTGAATTGTGCACCAAGGCACAAGAAGTTTCTCCTTCCATTACCCTGAGTTTCCAGCTCACCTCCTCACGCTCCTCTCCACGGTGGATGAGAGGGCACACAAAATGCAACAACGATGAAGACATAGGAGGTAAATAAATAGCTCAGGTAAATTCACCCTAAGCACACACTCTTCCTCTGCCATAACTGGCCTGCTACAGCATGTGTGACATTCAAGGTCTTATTGTCAGCTCTACATCATGGCAGAAACCAGTAAGTCTCCAACAGCACAGTCACCTTTGGGACACTTTGGATAAGCGCATATGCTGTTGGGCAGCAAAGGCAAAGTGGTGGCCCTTATCCAGAGGGGAGGAATGGAGGAAGAAGAAGACTCTTGTGTCCATTATTACCTCCTCTCCAGAGATATGGATAAATATTTTAGATTAGCAAACTTATTAATTGATAATGTGGCTCATTGGTCTCAGTATTTCGCACAACCTACTGCCCTTCTGCCTGTTAACTAAGAACAACGGGCACGAAGTGTTATTTCACAGAAAATAGGGTTGTAGGTGGGGTGGCTCCATTGTTAAGCCCCACTGACAAGCCTTTGGTGATATACCACATGTTTAACATAACCGAACATGGGGAAAAGATCTCTAAATCCAGAAAACAGCCTTGAAGGGACATAGAGGTAGCATTTTGGTTTCTCTAAAATCTTCGCAACAATCTCTTTTCATAACATGGAAAAACTTTTTCTTCCATCAGCTTGTATCTGTTCATCTCGCCCCTTAACAATGCTGTTCAAAATTTTCCACGCAAAGCCGATGATGCCATTGAGATGCAGGGATTTAACAGCAGTGCAGTACGTGCTGGATGATTTGGGTTTACGTTATGCCTTTCCATAGAACGCCACCTAGCGTGCATTATACAGAAACTGCCAGACAGCCTTGGTTAGCTATTCCTTCCTTGCATCTGGCGATTGGAAGTGCACTGCAAAGTTCTGTTTACTTCAAAGCAACAAGAAAAAGTGTTTCAACGAAGCCCTGTGACAACACTGGAAAACAACAACACAGCAGGCAGATTGTGGGTTTTTTTCTGCATCTACATCTGTTCCTGTGCTAGACCACATACTCCTTTTCTGTTTATGGGAATTAATACTTGCTAGAAACCACTGACTGGTGAAAAATTTACTAATATAATACAGACTGCTCTTTCACTAATTAATTATAAATAGTGTCAGCAAGTGGCTGAACAGAGAAGAAAGTCAGCTTTCTTGTTTTAAATATGAAATTCCATTTGCTTTGAGATACTATCTACCACCAGTTCTTGGGCTTCAGCATCTCCACCTGCTGTCTCTCCTTTATAGACTGTGGGGTTCATATCACCCCTTTTTGTCACCAATACAGAAGACTGGTATGTAAGTACCTGCCTTGATTTCTCTCCTCAGAGTGGTCACGCAGTTGAAGATCCTACACATTTCTAAGTCAAAACTCCCCATTGCAGCCAGCCTTCGCCAATGTGGTCAAATGCATATGATCTGCTGCATCTTCCTTCTCCTCTTTTAAAGACTCTCTCTGTCCATCACCAACCCCAAGCTTTCACCCAGCCCGCCAGACCCACTGGAAACTACTGTCTTGATTAACTCCTTTTCTTACCATTATGCTTCTGCCCTCACCCAAGCAGGAGGAAAAAAAGGTTCATTTTCTTCACCTTTAAATTCCTTTTCTGAAGCTCTCCCTCCCTGTAGAGCTAAAGCTCTCTCTCTTTTTTTGCCTTCTCTTTAGCACCATTGCTCTTTTGTCTGTTTCAATTAATTCTTAAGCTCTTTCAACTTGAAGTCTACTTTGCTTGCTCCGCCCAGGATGTTATGACTTCCTGTTGTCAAAAATCCTAGGGCCTTCCTTCCATGCTCCCTTGTCTTCCTAAACTCATTTGATGAGCCCTCCTGTTTCCTCAACCATCAGCTGTCCCTCAGCTTTTCTTCCACTTTCTCCTGGGTCTCTCTCCTCTCTGATCACTTTGCCACTTTCCCTCTCTAAGTGTTTTTAATCCACCTGATGCAACATCCACTGGTACTGTTGTAGCCACCCCACAGCGACAGAACTCTTCCTGCCAATGTGCTTTTCTCCTGCCAGCAACATGTGCTCATTTTCTATCCCTCGTCTCAGAAAGGGTCATGGTAACAACCACCATCCACTTTGCCCCAATGTCACCTCATCACAGCAGCAGCTTAAGCCTAATCAGATAACTCTGCACTGGGTAAGCAGCCATCTTATCATGTCAGGTAAGGGAGATGAGTTTAAATCACACTGGGTAGGTCCAGACGCTGTCCAGGTGTGCAGACTAAAGGTGGAAAATACCCAAAAGCTACATAACTCTCGCAGAGCAATAAAGCAGTTTAGGATGACCGCAAAGCCTTACCTATCCCTTCACCTTCTCAGCACAGTGCTCCGAGTCCAGTTTGCAGCTGGTCAGGATGGTGGACGTGGGCAGCTGATGCAGTTGTCCTTGTGCTTGGCTGGTTCTGTAGTTCAGGCTCCAGGTCACCAACCAAGGAGCCTTCATTATATCTACATGGCGCTTAAAATTGGCAATGCTTAATTAAAAGCCATTTGCCTGTCCTTCCTGCAACATGAACTCAAAAATCTGGTTTTGCAGACAGTCGCACCAAAAAGATCTGTTGGAAATGCAGTTTTTCCCAGTTACACGGTTTCAGCCTGCCCTCTGCTGCAGGCTCCGCACACAGCACCGTCTTGGTCCACGTCCCGTTGAAGTTTATTTTCTGAGAACACCGACAGCACGGGTTAGCCCTGTCTTACATGAATATACAACTCAGAAAAGCTTGGTTTAAACCAGCAAGACTAAAGAGGCCAAACAAGGTGTGACAATGAGACTAAGAAATCCTTAGTGGGAAATGCAAACCAGAGGAACAAGAGCTGCGCAGGCACATCTCCACACAGATAGCACCATCGGTAATTCTCCAGCTATAAGGTAGCTCACACTTACACCACAGTTCCTCCCCGTAGTACATGATTGTCACCATTTATTGCAGGGTGACAATAAACCATGGCAGATGCTCTCTGTTAACTCTCACACACACAGAGTAAGGGAAGGTAATAGGAGGAAAAGGGATAGAGACTTTCAAGTTGGAAAAGTTAAAAATGCCTTATTAATGCCACTAACAAATACAGAAAATAATATAAAATATACAAAACCACTCTTGAATTTCCTGGCATAGCACAGGATTGCCTGCAGGAGCCGGCTGCTCCAGCGACTGGACTCCTCAGTAAACCAGAACTGGATTCAGGGATGCAGGGTCTGGAACCAGGCCTTGGATCGCAGGGACAACAGGCAGGGTCCTCTTCAGATGCTGGTCATGGTTGCAGAGAGTGAGACCCTCATGATCTCCAACTTTTATAGAGTGTATGACATGTATGGGATGGAATACTTGGTCAATTTTAGTCACCTGTTCTGTCCATTCCTCGTTCCACTCTAATTACTCTGGTTCTTTCCCTGACTACTGGGAGGGCCAGGAATGAGCCACAGCTGGTGGCATTTAATGTTCCACTGCTCCCAGCAGCTACAGCCAAATTCAGAAAAGTGCAGTTACTTAGAAGAACTTTGCTAAAAGGAAAATTCGCTAAAAGAAGAAACTGGTCTTGTTTTTAACCAAACCCAGACTAGGATGCAGAGTCTCACTGTCACACCCCGAAAAGCAAACAGGCTAGGAGCAAACCCCAAACACTGAACCAGCTGAAATACAGGGCAGTCTTCTACTTCAGGCAACCACTCCCTTCTAGTGTCAATCGGTATGAGTTAAGCCTGGACCAGCTGTGGCAGGTGACAACCCCCTCCTGCCCCCTGCCTTCTCCCCAGGGCTTTAGCTCCGCAAAAGGAATCCACCGCCCATGGTGGGGCTGCCTGAAGTGGGGCAGGGGCAGCTCCCACTCAGCTGTGGCACCAGCAGCCATTTGCCCCGTGTTCCTTGTACCATGGCACCCAGCTCTTCCCACCCAGGTCAGGTAACGCTGCTGCTCCCCAACAATTTCACGGGTGGATTTCCAGAGTGAGCCCAGACCGGGCTGTACCACAGGCTAAAGGTTACTGAGGATGAAAGGTTATTTGAGGTCAGAGTACAGAAGTTACTCCAGGTCAAAGGTTACTCGGGGTCAAAGGTTACTTTCTAAGGTAGATTTCTAGGGTGAGACCAGTTCGGCCTTTGTCACTGGACAGCGGTTACTTGAGGCCAAAGGTTACTTGATGTCAAAGGACAAAGGATACTTAAGGTATCCTTCACTGGAGGTCAGTGGACAGAGACTACTTGGGGTCAAAGGTTAATCGAAGACACAGGCAGACAGAAGCCCAGGAGGGTCCATCTAAACATGAGGAGAAACTTTACTCTGAGGGTGCCAGAGCACTGGAACAGGCTGACCAGAGAGGCTGTGGAGTCTCTTCTCTGGAGACATTCAAAACCCACTTGGACACATTCCTGTGCAATCTGCTCTGGGTGAACCTGCTGTAGCAGGCAGGTTGGACTGGATGATCTCCAGAGGTCCCTTCCAGCCTCAACCATTCTGTGATTCTGTGACAGGGATTCCTTGAGGTCAGAAGTTACTTGAGGTCAATGGACAGATGTTCCTCAAGGTCAGGAGTTACTCTAGGATAAAGGTTAATTCAGGTCACATGACAGAGGTTACTCCATGTGAAAGGCTACTCTAGGTCAAAGGTTACTTGGGGTCAAATCTGGTTTTGCTACACATCTCACCAGGGTTCACACTGGAAGCCAGAATCAAGTCTCTACTGTGTTTCTGATGTTGACATGCACTCCCCATGCCCACAAGCAGGGGCTGAGGGCAGTTGGCTCAGAGTGTCTGTACACCCATACTCGTTCATCGTCTCAGCCCCCAGCTGGGGGGGCTGCACACATGCTGCACCCTGCCCGCCCCACCACACACCTCACCCACCTGGCAAAAGCATTGCTTGGGATGGGCTGCCCTCGCACCAGCGCTCCAGCTGCTTACTGGGACGGAGAACAGCACCCCAGCACCCAGCAGTGAGTGTAAACGCAGTCAAGACACGGCCATACGGAATCACTGCAGCGATTTAAGGGCAAAGAGCTGAAGGAACCGGTAGCAGTAATTTGCCATGAAGACCTGTAGCTGATTTTGCAGTGGTGCTCGTCTCTCCCTTTTCACGCTTGATAGTAGAAAGCTTTTCTTCGCAACCTAGTTAATAAAAGTGATGGCTAGCTTCTTCCAAGAATTTACAAATATAATTCCATTTTATTAAAAAAGAGATAACAACAACTGAGATACAGTTGTTGCCATCAGGGACCATTACACTCAATTAGGGGAATTGCATGCCAGACTAAAGTAATCATTTGGGACTAAAAGGAACTCTATGCTTGCCAGTAAAAGTTACTATAGTTCCAAAATTGAGTCCAAACTAGAAAAATCTCAACCCAAATATAAAGGTTCTGGCTATTTGTCAGAACATAAAAGCATAAGAGAAAGTGCTTAGGATGGTTGGGGGAAAAAAAAAAAAAAAAAGAGTCAAAATTATTATTTTTTTTTAATCTAGTAGTATTTAACTATCACGACAAATGGGATGTCAACCTTTTTTAAAAGTAATAAACACTGACCATTTTAAATATGGCTTTTATAAATCACAATAAATATAAAAAGCTAGCAGGTGGCTGATGCTAGTTAAAAGTAACAACAACAAAAAAAGCCCCAAATCCTCCCCATAAGCAATACAAAAAAGCAACTTTGAGTGTTGCTCTGCTGTAATAGCTCATCTTTTTGAGAGCTAGAACATCCAAAATAGTTTCTTTTAAACTAAACATAGTGAAGTCTTGAAAATTCAGGTAGCTTCATCCAATACTATACAACCAAAGCTTAAAAGCACAACCACTCAGCTTAGTCTATTTTAATGTTCTGTCAGGATAACTACATTCTAGACAACAGGTTCTGAGAGGCATGTCACTTCAGAACCGAACACATTTCAGTAACAAATACATCTATGAGCTAATGCAAAGAAAAAAATTGCTTTCCAAATAATTTTCTTGCCATTTTCAGCCACCTGGCAACAGGTAACATCGTCTTAGAATGTCAAGGTCCAAATACTGCCTCAAGGTACTTTGAAATTAAAAACTATTACATTCAGTGTAATTCAGACTAGATCCCACAGGTCAGCCCTAAAAACACTCAAAATAATCCTACATCCTATTTGGGATGACAGCAAAAGAAGCATCATTAGCTGGCAATGCCCAATTAGTGCTCAGGAAAGATCACACTTTTTCATATGGGCTGAAACCACATTAAAAAAGAAAAAAATAAGGAAAAACCTACTGGCCCTTCAACAGTTTGGTATTTCACTGATGATCTGTAATTAGTTCACTTCATAAGGCTTTTCTCATTACTTGTATTGAAAGCTTTTATGCAAGACAAAAGGACGTGACCGTAAACTTTTGTCCCCACAGAGCAATTGCAAAAAGCATAGTATTATAGCGTCTTTTAAAAAAAAAATAAATAAAATATCCACTTAGAATCACAGAATCATTCTGGTTGGAAAAGACCGTCAGGATTGAGTCCAACCATAACCTAACTCTGGCACTACACCATGTCCCTAAGAACCTCATCTATGTACCTTTTAAACACCTCCAGTGATGGTGACTCCACCACTCCCCTGGGCAGTCTGCTCCAATGCCTGACAACCCTTTCCTCCGTACATACATATACACAGGCTGCCGTTTCCCAGGGTAGCCCGTACACCAAGCACCTTCATCACAGCACAAACTTACTCGAGGGACCATGACTTAGTTCCATCCTTTACAAAAGTAACACTTGTCTGAAGCCAAAGGACTCAAGAGAAAAGCCATGAAATCAGGTTTTCTAACTGATTTTTTTTAATAAACTATAGAAGAACAAAATAACATTTCAACCAAAGTCATGACAGCTGCATGCTTAAAAGCAGATACATACAGGTTTCTGGATGTTTCTATTTTCTTTAAAAAAAAAAAAAAAAAAAGAGAGAGAGAAAAATGGTCATGTGAAAGCTAAACAGAATGCATAGATTTCTATACACATTCAAATAATAGCAGACTAAAGCAAGCAGTAACACAACTGGAAAAATGTTTGAACAGCGATTCCAGATCTATGTAACTTTAAAAAGGAAATTTCAGTTCTTGGAATCTTTATGCTGAACAAATTACATTTTTTTATACAGCATTAAAATAAGCTTTATAAATTGAGGCACTAGAAACAAACTTACACAATAGCTCAAATGCATCTAATGTGCGAAATGAAAAAATCTACAGGCCAGAGTGTGCTAGAAATTTAGAACTTAAAAGGTTGCCTTAGATTTGCACTTGCTCACATTGACACAGTGAAATTAGTGGAAAACTACTGATTTTCCAGCTAGCGTAAAATCAGGTTCTGATTGCTGGTTCCAAACAGTTGCCATCCTAGCTTTTTCTCATTGTCCTTGCTTGCCTCTTATGCATTAGCATCACGTGAAAAAAATAATCGGAGAGGTTCCTGTGCCACCCCATTCAGCAACGTTTATAAAGAAATGTAAAGCACCTGTCCTGTGCTCAGTTTATCTATGGCGCTGTATTCCCTTACTTCATCCTGTTCCCCCACATCACTGTCCTTCTACAGGATTAATATTTTTTTTTTAGATTTAGATACTTATGTTCTATAAGGGATGCTTATTTTTCATCTTCTGATCTGTATTCTGTATGAGGGTCAGGGAGTAACAAAGACAAGTGGTGTTCACCAAGTAATCAGAGTGATCACATAGCAAGAACTTGAGACAAAGAAAGGAGCTCATATGGACACGTACGCTGCTTTCTTTACAAAGAGGAGTACTCAAGATCCAGTGAGGTTTCCACCCAGATGCTACAATAACTGGCACCCTCTAAACCCCTAACATTAAAATATACCTCGATACTTAAATCAGGCACTTAAATAGAAAAACAAAGCAGTAACATTTAACATTGGTATTGTGATAGCTATTCTGTAAGGCCAGAACCTCTTGCATGAAACACTCAACAAATGAACTGTCCTACTGAACCAAGTAATGTTTGTCAAAGGCTAACGGAATGGAGAGTCCCTCACTAGACAAGCATGTTTGAAAAGAAGAAAATGGGACTGAAAGATGGTTAGCAAATATTTGGTAGAAGCCATTAAGCACAAACTTATATTCTTTGCTATCTAATGCAAAATGTAGTGCAGGTTTATTAATCCCTTGAGAAGATGGATCTACAAGTAAACATTCAATGTGCTTTATCTTACAAGAAAATATTTCTTTCTTGCCCTCACCCCCCCAAAAAAAAGCTTCTCCGCTGATAGCAAGCTCCCTGAGGGAATACATTAATTTTTTCAAGGGAAAAAAGCAGTCATTTAAAAACATGATCTGAAACGCTCAAACAATCAACAGTTGCTCTATTTTGAGCCATAACACATTTCTGATCAATATTTCTTTGGAAAATGTGGGTTAGACCAACCATTCACTGGTTTGTAAAAGGGACCCTGATCTCTCCTCTTTATGTAGTGTTCTGGAGACAAATATAATCATTCTTTTAAGTCTGTAATGAACATATATTAATCCAATACACTTCAAAGTTATAGAAAAACTTTACCCACAAGACTTCATCTACCAACATTTAAGTGGTTAATTATAGATTCTGTCACAAAAATACAGAATCAAGGAAAAGAGGTGGAAATTCAGTTGTAAGGCCAAACACTTGAGAAGTTATTTTTATGTTATGCAAGTCAAGGGACAAATGAAAGAATCTACAGACACACAAAACACATTTTTATGGTAACGAGAATGCCAAGTATTTAAACCATTCTTAAGTAATTTATTTTTTTTTTACTGAAGATTTACAAGGCCTTGATTATTAGACAAAATAGCATATTTTAACTAAACTCAAAAAAATACAAACTGATAGAGAGGGAAATGCTATATGTTTCTGTAGAATATATCACACCCAGTGCTCGCACTGCTTCATTTTTCTCATCTGAACCTATTTATTACTTATAGGATTTTTGAAAAGGAATATTTTGGTCTAGCCAACATGTAGTGTACAGTTTGAGACCACTGAATTAGGCTCTAATTCTGGCATTAGTCTATAGTCTAAACCACTGCAGCAGATCTTTCAAAGTGGTTAGTGTAATCAAAAACTGATCTAGACATTTTTGAGCAGTTAACAATGAAGAGGAGTTATAGACTGCATACAGTTCAGTATCGTACACTAACTGAAGCTAAAGGTTTTAGTATGCTTATTGCCAATTTCTCCCAAATTCTAACAAGCAGAACTTCTTTGCAGATGCATTATTGCTGAGGGTAATAAGGCTGTTGAGGAAAAGGGTATCCAGGTTGTTGAGGCGGCGGGTATGGTGCTTGTCCAGGGTTTTGAAACACAGGTGAGGGTGCATATGGCAGATTATACTGACCATACATGTATGGATTATAGCCCATTGGCATTGGCATCTGGCAATACCTGTGTAAGGGGAAAAAAAAAAAAAGCGCACATTTGAGCTGTAAAACACTGATGATGTTAACTTGTAAATAACAACTCATTAACAGATACAAGAAGACATGCAAAAATGCTTTCCTTTCATTTTCCTTTTTGTGCAGCAGACAGTGTGGTAACTTTCAAGGATCAAACGTGAAAAAATTTATAATGCATGGAAAAGAAATGCAGTCAGAAAGCAGAATAAAGGCAACTTGCTGGAACTAGAACTGTTATACTTTGATTCTCTTATGTTTAACATCATTGTACATATTTTAATATTTGCTAAGCCTGTTACTGAAGGAGAGAGCAGCTGCCTTCAATTCCTTGTGATGACTCCAGAAACATGGTAAAAAAGCATCAGAAGAAAGCATATTACTCAACTGGAACTTTTTCTGTGTTTTCATCGCCTTTAGCAAGATACTAAGATTTGAAAAATGAAATATGCCAACACTCTTGAGATAAACACAAACTGATTATACCAGGGCTGGCAATAGTTCACAAACCACTGACAAGCAGCTGCAGTCCTATCTCCCTCCTTCTTTAGAAAAAAAAAAAAATAAATAAAATGAACCCTTCTACAAATGGTACCTGCAAACGATTCCAACAAGAATTGTGTGATTAAAATGGGAAAAAAAAAAAACAAACTAAAGAGAAAACATCTTGCCTGCAAACACTAAACACATCTTCAATTATAACAATAACTAATTTTATAATGTCATATGCAACAAACAAGTGCTTTTAGATAATGGGATAATAAAGAACTGCTCAAGTCCTCCCATAGCTTACCCTGGGTAACCTGGGTAAGTTGGGTAGGGAGGTCCCTGTGCCTGTGAAGGTGCAGCGTTTGCTGTAGGTGCACTGGCTCCTGGAGTAGGAGCAGGAGCAGCAGCAGGAGCAGCAGCTGTTCCAGCGGGTGCTGATGTAGAAGAGGAACTACTTGCTGCAGAAATCACTGGTGGTGGTGGTCGTGCTGGTGGCTGTGGCTTAGTCCCCTAACAAGAGAAAATGAATTAAGCTTCTTTCTGGAAGTCTTGGAATCAAAAGCTGTGGTTATATGATTGGTTGCTTTTTATTTTCATTTCAAATGGACAGTCTATATTTACTCTATACAAATAATAATGTGAAGCATGTAAAAAGCAATAAGCTTTCCATTTTAAATCTATAAACTATGAGCACCTATCTCTCCACAAAGCCTTTAGACTTTGCCCTCTATTACACTTCAACACATTTCCAAATACTCCAATACATTAAGGAGTGATATACACAAATTACAGATCAGTTTGGACTTCCGAAGTATGGACATTCTATTTTCAACCCAGTGATTTCATAGCATATATTTACCACCATGGTCCTGGGTGCTGGAGTGGGAGTTGAAGATGCAGCAGGTTTACTTCCCCCGGCTGCTGTGGTCTGATATGTAGGCAGAGGAATGGAGGGAGCACTGGGTTCCCTAGCAATGCTTTGCTGCAAATCTCTGTGGAAAACGAATGAGAAAACATACAGCTTAGTTTAAGAATTGTTTGTTATACACTTCAGCAAGCTAAGCTACAAAGATGCAACAGACAAAATGCGGTATTTAAAGCATGATCATTGAGCTAGCTCTAAATCTGGAGTCCAAACCACTTCCACAGGAACAATCCTCTAGTCAATCCTCTGATTAACTGCTACAATTATTTTCTAACGAAGTCTTTATGTTCCCACTCACAGAATCACAGAATGTTAGGAACTGGAAGGGACCTCAAAAGATCATCTAGTCCAATACCCCTGCCAGAGCAGGTACACCTAGATGAGGCTACTCAATACTGTCTATAGGTCACTGAATTAGCCAAAAGCTTTGGGATGGGAAATTACTGAATAGTCAGAGTATTTAGCAACTTGGAAGCTTTCCTGAGAACCTAAGGAAACATCCAGGCTACAGAAAAGGATAGAAGTAAATTTAAGTAATTTTGATAGGTAAAGAGATGCCTAAATACAGAAGAAAAGCAATGTTGTACTGTTTGTAGAGTGCTCTAAAATAAATAATATTGCATGCAAATACCATACATCTAACAGAACTATTTAAAAAAAAAAAAAGCTAGATAGTCTGCAGTATCATTTATATGTAGGTAAGCATAACTATCAAAAAAAATCCTGGCAAAAATCTGAACGAGTCAACACACAAGCTTTCAAGTTCTCTCTACTGTTACCTCTACTGTTAGAATTAGTCTTGGTAAGACACTTTGGTATCTTACTTTGCTAAGACACAAGAAAGCTTTGGTGTTGTGTTGTACTACAAGCTGCCACTGAGCAGCATAATTTTACAGTCAGCTTGTCATGAAAACTCCAAGGAAGTAGTTTTAACTTACATATTCAGAGGAATGTAATGCATTCCTCAATGCCAAGATTCAATATTTGAGCTTGGGCAGATTCTTCAGACAGACTTTAGGAAGCACTTAATATTTCAGACAATTTGGAGTAAAAGTGATAGGTGAGCAATACATAACAGCTAAAACTTTATATCAGGCATTCTGAAACAGAAGACAGAGACTGACAAAGTCACACATCCCAGTTAGCAACAAACTACAGGCTCCTGTTACACAGCACACAAAGGTGAGCTCCAAAGAACAAAATTCATAACTTTTGTAGAAACTTGGTAGAAAAAACAAGACTGCAACAAAAACTCCAAGAAAAACGTCCTCGAAGTAAAAAGGAATGATGGAGAAAAAGCTGGAAATACTGTCTTGATGCTCTGTTACATATGTATATGTAATCTCAAACTACTTGTTGCTGATAGCGAAGTGACTATTCAACACTGTATTATACTGAAACTAACAAATTCAAAACTTAATATCTTAGAAGATGATGTAAGGGATAGACCTAACAATTTTCTTTAAATTATGCTTCAAAGACCAATGGCTTACAGAACAGTGGTACCATTGAGTGAAGTGTATTTTGACTACAAAATGACCAAACGCATTAAATGTGATGCTTAAAACACTATCAAAATTGATCCTCTAATGCGCAATCATTATGTGAGGGGAAAAAAAATCTCTAGTTCTAAGTGAGAAACTATCTAAATAAATTTGTTTTCATTAGTGAACATGCAGCTTACTGTCAATATTTTTATTGTAGGGGGGAGTCAGGGGGATGGGGCAAAACACACATGTTATTCACTCAAACTGTGGGTTGGGCGCACTGAGCAATACATGTTGTACACATACACTACAAATATCCCACATCTGATCATTGCCCCTAACCTTGACAGGGTTTCATGTCAGTGAACAGCTAATACATGAATCAGTAAAAGATATGGCAAGATTCAGCTGCGTGTTATGCAAATATTAAACCTACAGCTTTAATACCGAACATAAACATATTAGAGATACTAGATATTGCTAGTTTAGGCAGCATACAGCTTCCAAATTGCATAGATGTAGGAAGAGAGGTGGAAGGGGTTGCATACAGGTACTAAGAATTAATTTACAAGCACAAAGCTCAACAGAAAAATAATAGTTCTGCAAAGGATTAAGTTAGGAAAGGAAAAATTTGAGGGCTGAGCATCCCATTCACACCACTGTACATGCACAGAAAACCTGCAGTTTCGCCAATTGAAACTTCAGTAACAACTGGTTCTTTTTTATAAAAGGCTACACGCTTTGCTGAAGAATTGATTATAAGGCAAGCCCTTTCAGTTATGCTTTCCTCTTAAGAGCCTAAAACTCACAGCTGAAGCAGACTATACCAGTATTGATTCCATGTGGAGGACAACAACAACAACAGAACCCCTCCTTCACATGAAGGACAAGATCTACTTCTCTCCCAAGCAGTGCAGAGAACCCACATACCTAAACAATAGTAAACTGTCAGATCAGATCAGACTATGGGGAGCAGAGGTGGAAAACAAACCGTTTTTTGCCCGTGACACCAGGCACATAGAAGGCAATCACACATTCAAGCATTTATCTAATTACTCAAACCAAAATGACAGCAGGAGCAAGGTGCAAAAATCCTAAGTTCCTCACAGGAAAGAATAAAATAAAATTATTAACAGACACATGCCAGAAAGAACAGTGAAACGATAAGATGGCACAGATTCATGCTGGACTGTATACAGGCACAGGAGATCAGACTTCGAAGCAGAGTTTTCCATTTATTTCTACTATCTACCTTCCCAGTTTTTTCAGGGGAGAAGAAAGTGGGGTTAGCATTAAGGAAAGAGAAGGTGATGATATTAACACACTTTTTCTCCCTTTCTCACTTCATCAACTACCATAATAAATGTGTCCCCAAAGATTAATTCCTGATAAATACTTAACTGTTTCTACAAAGCTTAAACAAAATACTGAAATCTTACTTGAGCAGTTCATCTCTTTCAGTCTTGCGAGCAAAGACAATGTCACTGCATTTATTTTGGAATTTCAGCAAGAGTTCTGTCAGCTCATTGTAGAACTAGTGGGAAAAAAAACCAAACACAATAACATGCTCAATCAATACCTTCAGACTACATGCTCACATATTTCTATAGTTATAGTTGTTGTATTATTACAATGTGCAGAGCCTGCCATTCCAGTAAAGTTTCCTAGTGCATTTTATTCTGCTTTTCAAAAGCAAATACTAGTCAGCTCTTGTCCATCCCTGTAATATAATACAATGTTGTTAGGTGTGTGTGTGTATAAATATAAAAACTGTCTAAGACAACTAGACAATGCGTTACAACCAGAACAAAATTAGATTACTTCTGGTGATTAAGTATTTATTGTTTAAAAGATAACTTTCTTTTTAATTTTACTGCCTTCAGTCAGTTCCATGTATTCCATTTGTATAGACATTTCAGAGATTCATTTTCTTTTTTCCTCTGGTGAGCTACCAATAAACCAGCAAAAAGTACTTAATACAGAAACAGTGAGACATCTTTCAGAAGCCCAGATTACAAAAAAAAGGCAAGCTAACCAAAGCCCTTCTCACCTCTCCTCATGTATGCAAGTAGCACTATATAAAATACCAATTTGATAAGGTGATTAAATACCACAGGAGAACAGATGAAAGCACTCCTCTGATAAAATGGCTCATCTGGGTACTTCAGCATCAGTTCAGCTGTAATTAACACCTCTTCCTATTTCAATACAAATTAATACTCAGAAAAGTTTACTTTTCAGATAGGAACAAAGAAGCCTTTCACAGTTATCAAAACAGAATTTGAACAACTCACCATCCCCAGTTCTGCAGTAAAATCCTCAAAAACACACCTCTCATACAGCATGTCAGCAAATCTTATTATGATTTTTGATTCACATCTCATTGTGCAAATAAAAAAATCACAACATTCTTCCAATCCCTTAAGCATTACCATACCTTTGTGCCTTCTTTTAAATTGGCAACAAGTTCCACAAAGTTGTCATTTGCTACAGCTAAGTTCTTCAAAACTTCTTCTCTTAAATTAGATTCGTTGTTTGATTGTTTCATCTTTGAAAATTCCTGATGTGCATTCTTCAAAAAGAAAAAAATAAGCAGTGAGAATGATGCAAGCTAGTGCCATGAGGGATTCTGTATCTTTTTTTTTTTTCCATTATACTCATTGCTTCTAACCCCTCTTCTCAATACCTACCTTTCCTCACCTTCCATCCTCACATAATACATCCCAATACTTGCTGTCTGCCAAGTGTAGTGGCTGTTTCAGAACTACACATACGTTAACTCACTGGCAGCAGGTATCGGCTAATTCTCTGTTCTGATGTGGGCTGCTTTCAGCTAATTCTCAAGTTCATATTGCAGACTCTCTTTCAGAGGCTACACTAATTAGGCTCTCTCCTTCATTGATATTCATAAAGTTAGTCTAAAAGCAAGCTATTTAAAGGGCAGGGAACTGGAAAACTTACAGAAGAATCACCTACATCTTCAGGTTTTTTGGGGAAAACAAACAAACAAGCAAACTTAAGAAGACTACATCAGCTGCCAGAAGCAGCCAAACTTGAACTTCAGGACATTCAAACATCAAAGATTTTAAAAGTATGTTAGGTTAAAAGATATCTCACTACTAAATATGTAATAAACATGGGCCATGTTGTCATTTAGAAACAATTTTTTCCCCTTTTGGAAAAGTCTCTTATTCTTGCAATCCAAATTGCAGTCAGAAGTTGCAAGTTATCTTGTGCACAAACAGGCCCCATAATTACTCAAGCCACTACTGTCACTTGTCCAAGCACTAGCACCTCCTCTTTTTCCAGATGTTTCAGGTACCTGTCTCTAATGTTACTGACAACTTAAGGCTAAATTTATAACTAAATTTTGGGAAATTCTCATTAATTTTTACTTTCATGAGCTTTGCACGTGCTGCACGTCAAGAACGTAGTAAATAGCAATTAGGAATAAACCAAAATGTACTTCAGATATCCAAAATGTCTTCTAGTAGACAGAAAGGACAGGTCTCATGTTATTCCTGAAAGAAGTATTATGACGGGGTGAGAGGAAAAAACAAAACAAAACACAAGCTTCTTAACATACCAACTAAGCCTCTTTCAGGGGCAAAATCATCTGCAGAATCGGGCTAAAAAAAAAAAAGGTCCAAGAGAATTTACACTGGAGCTCTCTGTGAGTTTGCTAAAAATTCAGCATTCTTTCCAGAGAACACAAAAAATAGCCCTGGATATTTCAGTGATGAAAGGAGTACAGCAGTATCAACTTGCCTATGACAGAGTAACAAGCAAAACAGTGTAGAAAGCAAAGTGAGATTTCTAAAGCACTGGAGAGGTAAAGGAATAATTGCTCCTTAGTTTAAGAGGAAGGAAGACATACAACATGGTGTACCTGAATGTTTTTGAGAAGTTCTTCCTGCTTTTTTAGAGACTCTTGCACTTTCTGTGTGTAACTTCCATAAATTCTGTCCAACTCAGTCACTGAGATAGCCTCCTCATTTATAGCACCATCCTGCGCAAGCGCAGTCAGGAATTTGCTCGTCATGTCAAAATTTACAGATTTCAGGTCATTTTCCAGTTGTTCTCTCTCCTTCTTAACTTCATCCAGATTGGCCAGCAAAGTTCTTAAGACATTAACAACCTAGGCAATAAAAATTGTCAGAAGTTAGTATGTTTAGAGGAATTACTGTGGAAGCATACTCTACTATTTGTTTCCATCTTGCACTCCTCATTGATGCTGGCAACACTACTGCATGAGTATTTGTTTATAAATGTGTTTAAGATGACTAATCAGGACAAAATGCAACAAAACGAAGATATTCAAGCCGTTCTCAAGCTGTATTTTCCTCTAAAGATTTGCATCCGCTGATAACACTGAATTACTACAAAGGTTTTTAAATCTATTTTTTTAAAAAACTGATCAGATACTTCCAATAGGATGTTCTAAAAAAAGGCAGTCAAAAACACTGACTTCAAATCAGTCCTATGAGAAAAATAATCACATTACTGTAGATGAAACATTACTTTGTCTGAAAGCAAGTTCACATAATTGCCTAATACTTTAAAATACTGGACCATGTCTTTTACATTGCCTACCTGCCCCAAGAACCTGAGCGCTACACCCCACCACCATACATAAACAGAACTATCTTTGATTAATATTTTTGTTATAATCATCAACCAGTCTTGCTGTCCATGGAGACTGAACTTGCTCACATAAAGTGTAACAAAATATACTCAAGCAAATTTTAAACCAACTTGTTTTCCAAATGTTAGCTAGCTCCTGTATCAACTGTGACAGAAACAAGAGCAGCTAAGGATCAGCTTCCATACCAATTCATTTAAGTTTACTTGGTTTGATGAACATCACTTTTATTCAAAAGAGAGACAAACTTCAACACTTTACCTCACTTCCTTGTAAAGTTTTTGCTGGGTTGGCAGAAGGAATGGCTGCATTGAGTTCTGACTCTGGCTTACACAGAAGTGCAATCGTATCCCTGTGAGACTGATAGCGCTCCTTAACTTGGCCATCTGCTTGCACAGCCTTGCTCAAAATATTTTGGTAATTGGCCCCCTCTGGTGGTAGGATGGAAAATGTGTGTATTATTTCAAAGCTTGTTTTACCCAAGTCTTGCATGACAGCAGTTTTCATGCTTTTCAGCAAGTCTTCATACATTTTTATGAGCTTTCACATTATGAAGTAATTAAGACTTATAAACAAAATATGTTTCTAAGTTATGTTTTAAATAGTGAATAATATTGTTTAAATAGACACCTATATTAATTCTCCAGAGAAGCATACAAACATATATGAATGAACACTGGGTTTGAGCTACTCCCCAGATTTGAATCCCTCTAACTTTGTCAAACTGAGGCAGTGTTATCAGTCCCTTGTTAGCTTCAAAACAACACATACTAAGGGCACAGAAAACATGCTATAATGATGGCTTCAAGTAGTGTGAATAACTGCTGGAGGAAAACAAACCACCAAATCAAAGAGAAAATAACATCTTGAGGGGAAAAAAAAAAAAAAAAAAGAGTTAATATACAAAGAAAAGTACACTGAACTATTTAAGAGGTAATTGCAACCAGATTCTTAGGAGGGAAGCCATTTTTCATTACATATGCTTTCTGAAACTTTAGCATGTGCTTGGACTCCAAGGGTACAAAACCAGCAGCAAATTCTCTGTGCTATCACACCATGTCACAACTCCAAATAATGGTTCTGACTGCAATGAGGATATTTTGGCATAACCTCTCCTAAATTGAAATTTGTATCTTTAAAGATATCAGAGCACTGAAAACTAATTTACATGATGAGAATGGACATTTTTAGAGCAATCCCAGAATCCAAAGCATGAAACATTAACTTTACCTGCCCTTAAAGGCTTATAGAGTTCATTGGATGGTGTTCTCTGCCAGCGTTCTTTGAATTTTGTTCGCAGGTCATTGTCTGTAGTTTCTTCTTCATCTAATAATCTTAGTGACTACAAGAGAAAAAATGTTACATGCATTATAAGCCATTCTAAACATGATATAGCTACAAAATATGCAGCTAGTGTAGAAAATACAAAGACTTCTTATACATCCTATATAAGTTTAATTTGGCAAATGAAAAACAGGCACGAAAGGCATACATCACCCAAATTTCTTTAGAAGGCTTCCCCCTCGCCTTAACAATTTTAAAAACAAATTACTGGTAAGGGAACAGCCGTGTGTGACAGCACAGTTTTTATATGGACCAAACATTTAAATAGCATATTTCTGAAGTGCTATTAAAGTTACAAGCATTTTGGATAATTGTGCAGTTTTTCTATTGCCATTTAAGAGAAAAAGGTCAGTGGTGGCATTTTTTAAGAATGTTTTAGTGTTGGCAGTTGCTGAGCTTACCTCATCTAAAATCTCCTTGTTCCTTTGTAGCAGTTCAGGCAGATCTTTGATCAGCTGATCAACAGTCTGAATTCCTCCCTGTTCAATCACAGACTTAGACTTGTTCAAAATAGACTGAGGAACAGAATCACCAGATACATCTTCAATAGCAGCAGGCAGATTGAGGGAAGCCAACACACTGAAAAAGCCAACATGATAAATAGCAAACTGTTTAGATGGTTTTATCCTGTAAATAACACTTCTATCCAAACAATCACACAATTATAATAGAAACAGAGTATAATGTACTCCTGGACAGAAGCTTCAAATTGAAATCTCTAAAATTATTCCCAGTATATACCTCACCAAAAATAAGCTTCAAAGCTTTTAAAAAGCTAAACAAATCCTAGTATTTCAGCACTTAAAAAATATGGCAAACACTTTCAGTAGTAACTATCTGGTAGATAAAGAACCAGCTGCCTCAAGTTATATTCCTATCATCTTTCAGCTTGATATAACTTTTTTATTATTATTTAAAGAAAAAAAAAATGGGGGAGGAATATCATGTATTGAGTCACTGGTACAATCAAGCTGACCACTGGAATGTGAAAATCCTTCTAGATTAATGGAACTGGAAATTTTTCCAAGAAAGTGTCAGACTCCTAAAAATGAGGAAAGACTGAAGAGAATTAAGTACTCTTTGTTCTTAGTATGCTTTCAGTCTTAGCATCTGCAGAAAAGTAGTTCTAAATACCCCTGCTATGGTTTGCCAGCTAACCACACAGTAATAAAAAAATGCTGCTGTAGTGTGGATGTCTGCAGGCTGCAAGACAACCAGTGTTTATAGGGTGTTCCATAACTCCTCTTGATAAATTTAACAAGCTGCCATACTCACCCATTTGCCAGATTTGTGGCTTCTCTCATCTGGGCTATTGACCTGTTCACTAGATCTGCCTTCCTCTGGTTATAAACACTCACGGATTGCTGAACTTGCAACGGAACCATCTTCTCAAACAGGTCTGCAATTAAAGTAGTATAAATTACCCACGTTGCACTGTGAAGGTAAAAGGACACAAACACCCCTACAGCTCTTTTGTACAGGTTGTATTACAGAGACGGATCTACACAATTTGAGATGCTCTCCCGCACTCCCCAAGATGTCTTGAAAAAAGTAAATAGATTTCTACAGGTCTTTAGATTAGATATCAGTTGTTAAGACTGAAATTGATTTAGAAATAATTTAAAGGCATTATATTTAAAACAACTGTAGGATCACAAATCAGATTTTCCTTCATTTCCTTCAATTCTAATTCTGCTTTTCCAAAAGAAAAAATGAGAAATGACAGTTTTCCAGAACTCCCCTGTACAGCCAACAAACTGAAATTTCTCAGCTTTATGGAAAGCCAGCAACTAGGGTAGTTAAGATTGTACAACTGGATACTTTTCCCATATATTTGTGTTCCTTCTGAAACTAAGAAGCTTGGTTTAATATAGAAAACACAGCTGCTGAGAAAATCTTTAAGATTTTCATCAAACATAACAGTTTTCAACCTGTGGTTTATTCTTTCAGTACTTTTTTTTCATCATCAAGTAGTAGAACAAACTGGAAAAGACAAATGGCACTTTCAAAAACACTGGTGTACATTTAACACATTCAAAAGTAAATGTTTACTTTTTCATAGTACAAATGAACTTTGGTGGTGATGTGTTTAACAAGGTAACAATTATCCTGTTTGCTCCACACACTTCGCTTACCAGTGAATTTCTGACTGAGGGGAACAACAACTGGAGTAGACTTCACAAGACTGGCTTTTCCAATGGACTCCAAATCTTTCAGGTCAGGAACCCGGTCATGGTAAATGAAGTCATTGTCTTTTTTGGCAGCTGTAAGTGCACGGTTGATTTTGTCAACCAGATCTTTAACATTTATATATTCATCATAACGAGATGCCACTGTTTTCACCAAGTCTGCTGCATGCTAAAAAAAAAAAAAAACGGTTAAAATAAATATAACTTTTCTTTCTCCTTTTCATATATACCTAGGAAAACCAATGAGTCTCCCAGTTAGCCAGGTAACTACTGCCAACGCATATGAGCAATATTATTATTTCCTTGAGAAAACATTCTCTTATGTATCAAAAAGGGAAAAGGAGGTTTTACCCAGTAAAATAGTTCAGTGGGAAAAAAAAAGAGAACAAAACTAAAACAAACATTAACCAGGTTATTATCTCACAATAGCTTCACTATGACTCCCCAGAATCCAAAAGAAGTGGTCATGAGGCAGTAACACCCATTCACCATAAAAAAAAAAAAAAAGGCGACGATGTCATTTTCATGGTATTTAATAAAATCCACAGCTTGCTTTTCCAGGTAACTTTATATTGTTTCTGAAACCTTGCTCACTTGCTCATGTTCATGAAGAGGCCAGAGCCCCTGCTTTTCACATCTGCCACTAACACTCACCTAACCTTAAGCTAAGAAGCTACAGAAGTTCTGCTGGAATCCTACTGCAAATTAAAATAAAATACCAAGGTCTGCTGCCTCTTCACTTCTGTCTACTCAGCCTAGATGCAAGCCTGAGATATCTGGTTTTGCTACATCGAATTAACTGCAGGAGAGATGCAAGACAAAACACTGTCCTGTGATTGTATCTGTTCAATCTTATCACTTTGTGCTGTGAATGTGTAAAAACAAAATCCTGAGAAGAATTGTCAGTTGAGGTATACGGAAACTCACAACAATTCGAAAACTCAGACTACTTGGGATCGTGAAGTGGAACCTGAGCTACATCTGAAGTGAAGTATATCTGAAATTTGCTGAGATTTTGTGCCACCTTCCATTGTACCATAAATCACACAACAGTAGTTTTGGTTTGATACAATACTACAGTCTAACCAGCATTTGCCAGAAACAGAAAATGAGAGAAGAAACAGGGGTGTGCATATATACTTCAATTTGTAAAAATTTACATTAATCTCCTCCCCACCCCCATTTAATCCATCTTTAAGTTATAAAAAGAGAAATAAAAAAGACAATATTGCTTTATAGCAACTGCATTTTTTAAAAACTCATTTAAAAGGATACTAAGCCTCTAATTTAGATTAATTACAGAAGCAGTCTTTCAGTAACTATGGAGAACAGGATTTGAGTTTCATCTTATTAAATGTATTAAATAAGAAGATACGGAATTTTAACTTTTGACTACATGCTGTTCATGAAGCAGAGCTAAAATAAGTAATAATGGAGTATTTTCCCCCAGGCTCCACTACAAAAAAACACACCAAAAAACAAAAAACCACACAACCCCACACTTTACCTAATTCCTGTAACATAACATGAAGAAAAATCATGGACACAAACTAATTTACTATACAACTTAACTATAATAGTAAATTTTACATAGCTAGCCCTATCAAGAGTGATCACAAAAAAAATTATACATTAATATTCTGTCACAGTAGAGTCCTAGAAAAGGAGGTCTGCTAGGCAGATTTGAAACTCAAGAACGAACAGATATACCTTCATCTATCACCTAGTAATGTAGTCATAACAACTTGCTATTACAAGTTCATAGACGCACTTCGTTGTCATGCAAGTATACAAAGAAGTTTCAAGCTCCACCCTGCACCAAGTCAATAAATGCGTAATGGTAAGTTTCAAAATGTCAACATCATAGTCTTATTTAAGTCTCTCAACTCTCCTGCATATCAATAAATAGATATTGCACACGGATCCTACAAAGTCAGTTGAAGTGACACTTCATCCTCCAAGCACCAGGGAACCTGAACTAAGAAGTTATCGAACTTAAAACATGAGAAGACCTTACTCATTACATCATCTATATCTAAGTCCCTCTAGAAACCAGATACAGAAGCAAAAAATTATAGTTTTTAAATCAGGATTGCAGGAAAGGACTTATGTATAGACTGGACAGAATTTTAATGTTTTGGATATTTTTTTTAATAACATTACTTGGAAAATTTAATAACAAATCTGCTGTATTAGTGATGCTGAGATAAGAAGTCCATGCAAATGTAAAGATACAGACCTAACAAGCCAAGCAGTATCAAACTGCCCAAAAATCATTAAAATACATCTTTATAAAAGCTTCAGAGATAACCCTCACCTTTGCAGCTGCTAGTAATTTGATTTATGTGATAAATGTGCTCTGCAGTTTTTTAATACATGTCATTCTTAGCTATTTGAATTTTGGAACTCTGAGCTAGCTTTTCAGGATCTTATGTTTTCCCATATTTTTCAGAGAAGAAAAAAAAGTTACCCACCTGTAACCTCCCAATTTCTTCACCAAATTTCTTTTGCTGTTTTGCCACAATAGATTGATGATATTCTGCATTGGCCTGCATAATGCAGTGCTTTGCAGCCAGAACAGGAAACACCTCCTGGAAATAAAAATACTGACCAGGGGAAAGTCCAACCACATTAACCACCACAGACAACATGGGATGCAGGAAGAAAAAGGAAGAATAAAAGGAAATTAGAATCACCCAATTAATGGTTTAGATAGGTTAAAACATTAGAGGTAAATGTCAGAGACCACATGACTTCACATGGACTGAAAACAGTCCTCTTGTGGTTTTTTTTTAAATTCGTTGTTGCAAAATACGCAGTTTCCATTATTTCACATCACATGAACTATAGTTCAAATTCAAGCCATGAAGTCACAACATTTACTCTGAAAGTTAGAAATGCATGCATATATTAGAAAGGATAGTTGCAAGAACACCTCCAAATGCCCCCAAGACAAAGCCAAGACCAAGTGTTCTTAAAAGAAGGGCAGAGAAGGGAAAGTTCGGCCTGTTTGGGTTTTTATTTTGTTTTTTGTTTGTTTGGTTGGTTGGTTTGGGAGGTTTTTTGTTTGTTTTTAACTTAACAAAGCAACTACACTTAAATCAGCAACAGGCCTATTGAGAAAATAACTCTAAAATTATGAAAGCAAAAAACAAATAGAGAGGACCAGAAAGTACTGACAAGGAAAGCAATTCAAAAGTCATTTTTAGACTTTTATATAAATGCACTTATCTTTGCAGAAGTACCAACCAATACATGACCAAAAAAAAAAACCAAAACATTAACCTGCAGCCCGCAGTACAGGCACGGTCTTTGATCAAGGATTCGGCCTTATTGCTTTATTTCTTAAATCAAGGAACAGTGGAAAACCACAGCAATGTCTTAAAGACCTCAGTACACAAAGACCTGCTTCTTCACATTTGTATAAACTTGCTGCCCCCACAAAGATTAAAAAAGAGGGCAAATTTCAAAGAAAAAGCTGTTTGGGAAGACTTGCAACTAAAGTCTGATGCTTGAAGTCAACATCTATTCTACACTTGTAACTGTGTTAACTCATGGAACCAGCAAACCTTATTATGTTCTCTCTAATAATCAATTTACAGATTACTGTGCAACTGGAGCAGGGAGAAGATCTATGGCTTAGAAAAGTCCGCAACAAGAGACAAAGCAATGCCTTTATTATATCTCATTGCCACTCAGAAATCGTTCATAAACATTATACTTTGCACATATAAAATAATGTATAAAGTTGCAACCAAGCAAGGTATCAGTTTAACTTCTAAAAAACTTTCGTTTTTCAAAAATACATATCAAAGTCGCTAACTGGCCTACAAAGGCATTTGTGTAATGTATTGCTTAAGAATAAAAATGCACACTTTTGGTCTAGAGCAGTAGCCCTTACCCATACAGTTTCTATCAAAATTTTATTCTGCATTAGAAACAGAGGGAAAAAAAAAAAAAGGAAAAATCATCTGATTTCTTTTTCCCCATGGATAACAAAAGCAACTTTAGCAAATACTCTGGCAATAATTTGACTAAGATTGCATATTAAGTTATAGAACTAGATATCAACCACTTCCATTTATCAGTGGTTTTTAGTAAGTTCTCTAGTATAATTTTTGTAAATCTAGTATATTTCACATTTTATTTGTAACAAAAAACACCACTGCAAGCTGGAATAGGTATTTTAGAGTTTTGAAAGTATTAATGAATGAAAAATAACTGCAAATTAGCAACAAGGGATGCTTCCCAGGGACATTCACCAAAAAAACACCACACACTATGGAAGACAATCTCCTACTTAGGTAGATCTAAATTTCAAGAGTCCTACTTTTACATTTGTAACACTGCACAAAACGTTTTCTGCTGGTTTATGAATGGAACGTAATTGACACATTGAAAACCTGTTCATTTCTAAAGTATTTGCTATACAAGATAAAGAGTATGAAAAAAGATCCTTCTGCATCTTCCAAAACCAATAGCACTCAATTGAACAGTTAAGACTAAATTGACTTAATTTAAAAGTATCAAGATTGTTTTGGGGTGGAGGAAGAAGAGAAGACAGGCAGAAGGACAGAGGGCACACACTGACTTCCACTCATGTTCTTCATTAACAGGTAAGTGAACAGTACCACTGTATTCATGCTGTCAACACAAGAGCAAATTTCACATGAAAACATTGAGACTAGAAGCCAACTTAGCCCCATTAGAAAGTATTAGTTTGAAAAACATTTAGTAAGGCATTAAGTACTAAGAAAGCATCCCTAAACGCTATTATAAACATTACAAGCTCACTTTACACAAAATACTTTGAAAAAACAAACACACTATATTTTGCCTCCTAGATTCTTCACTGTTTGTTCAAATTATAGGTTCAGTTCACTGAAATGTAGGAATGTCAGCTTTTCTTGAGGATACATTTTAAGTGTATTCTATCAAGTACATCATAAACAATAACAGTTACGCACAATAACAGCAAATTCCAGATTATTTCCATGAGAGTTACTAACCTTGGGCAAAGTATCTTTATATTGACATTGTTTGTAAGCATCTCCATAGTAATCTGCAGCTTGGTTAGCTAGTTTAGCTATGATAGCATCTTTCATTTTATCTAGGCGGAGGAGAGAAAACACAAAGAACAATTATGATTATCATCAGTTTTTACAAGTGAACAGGAAAATTACTTCATTTTCAAACAGCAATAACTGCATTTGAAGGGTTTAGCTTTACATTATAGCTCCAAAGTGGGATCCCATTCTTCTTTCTTGACACTCAGCTGCAGTTTCCAGATTTTTGTACTTTAACCATGACGCTGAAGGTCCAGTCAGTTGTACAAGAGATCTTTTGGCATTCACTGGCATTTATGCAGGATTAAGAGTGATGCTTTACATCAGAGCAATGGCAAGCTGCCAATAAAAGCTGCAGTCCCACTCTAGCTCTAGGAGCTTGTTCCCAGCTTTTCTCTTGTGCCAGCACACACATTTGTACAGCCACAGTCAATTTAACTGAAATTTAGTTAGCAAAGAATAGTTAAATTTTCAGCAGGATCTGTTCTATAACCCAGCTCCATGTCAGGACTCATACAAATTTGCAGAAGCACAAGAGAAGAGAAGGGACAGGTCCTTTCCACAGTGCTCCACAGCACTGTTAGGTTATAGTGAGTATAGAAACACCATCCCTAGACATAAATAACCACAGTTCCTCCAAGTGGCATCTACTATTTCATATGAGAGCTGCATGTGCCTAGCGGCAGTGGTATTCCCTGCCTCACGTCCTCACCCTGTTCCCAATGCCAAAGCTGTTGAAACAGGAACATGCTTCATCTATCTTTATCTCATTTTATAATCACCTCTGGGCTGCAGTAGCAACTGAGCCTTCCAAGAGACAGCAAGCAATCAATGCAAATATCAGCTATCCACTCTAAAGAGCTGCCCTTACAAACAAGTATCCTCTGACTCAGGTGATTTTTATGTACTGCCAGATTGATAAGCATGAATGGGGGGTATGGGGAGATAAGGAAGTCTGCACAGTATGCTTAATTGCCAGAATTAAATCAAAAGAATTCCCAAGTGAGCTGCTCACTCCAGCATATTCGCACATCTATTCACAACACTTCAGGCATGAGCTATGAGGTAGTGTATTTACTTTCAATGAGGCAAATGCATTTAAGGTATGCCAGAAAAGACCTTTTCACTGTGGAAGGGGATTTAGATGACAAATGGAGAAAAAGGATCTTATGAGACCTAGCAACTTACTTTTTTGCTAAAATGTTTCTGTCCAGGGCAGAATTTAATAAAACCAAAGCAAATAATATCTAAATAGACTGTTCTTCTAGCCCCACCTAGTGTGTGGTAGTTGCATCTTCCTTCATAGAGCTTGAGCTCTAAGAAAAGAGAATTAAAAAATACTGGCATATCAACTACATCTCCATTAACAAAGGAAATGTTAGAGGAGACTCACTTATCCATGCAGAGAGCTCGGAATAGATCTTTCACCACCAGAAGCTTTAGTTTTTACTCACATATCTTTAAAATATTGCAGCTACAATGCAAGCCTTGAGATGAAAAAGCAAACAAATGCAGACTTAAAGAAAACATTAAGAAAGGCTCAGAAATTTAAAGAGCTGATCTGTAGTTACGCAGTGAGTTAGACTTCAGTGACCAATTTGCGTTTTGCTGAACACTTTCATGTTCTTTCAACTTGTGAATAAACTCAGTTAAATCAGATACAACAATATCAGCTAGTAAGCTGCTAAATTGACTGTCCCACATGAGAGAAAAAAAAAATCACAAGTAAGGTAGTCAACACAGCAAGAAGCTAAATTTGAGTTTTGAAATCAAACTTTGATGCATTTCCACTTGAAAAAACAGGTTTCTGAAAATAATTGTGTTGTCAAACATGATTCTTCAAAAATGTCTTTCCTGGCAGGGAAAAGAACCTCTACATCTGGCAAAATCTACAACCTCCATAGCCAGATGATTATTAACCTTACTGTCCTTCTAACATTGGCAGACTTGTTGTCTTGGGAATAGTCACAAAACATGTGGGTTTTGCATCAGCCTTGCTTTGTCTTTTTCATGTTTTGGATAAGAAGAAATCAAGAAGGTAACAGAAAGATCTATTTCCCATGCAAAATGAGCCAAGTGTTTGCTCCTGCTCTGAAGAAAAGTTTCAGGCATTTGTTATACAAATTTATTTCAAAGCAAGGCCCAAAAAGCCAGAGACTAAAACACTGCTACCAGAATGATAAAGAACATAAACATCAGTTTTTCAGTTGACTGAAAAACTACAATTTCTTGTTGAGATTCTGCTAAAAGCAGTAAGGCTACAAGGATTTTCAGGGATCTTCCCCGTAAAGAAACATCCCAGTTAAGATAACCCTTGCGTTCCTCCACTATATTCCAAACAACACGGTGAGAGAGAGCAGTTGGTGGGCAATCACATGTGACCTCTGTCCTTAGTTCTGCTTTTAGATACCTGTAATTTCTAGATGCACAATTTCTTGTAAAGACAGAGCGAAGAGCAGCATAGCAAAGAGCTGGAAGAAGTCTTGTACCAAAGACAGCACTGTTCCACAGGAAACATCTCTGAAGCGTATGTACTTTAATGCTTGTATTAAAATATACAGCCTCTGAACCAGTATTTTACAATCAGCCTTTAACAGTTACGGATGCGATTTTTTTTTTCCACCTGCAAAATACCACTTTCCAAGATAAACTGGGCGTTCTCAAAGTTAGACTTGGTCAAAGAGTTTCTCTTAAAATTCGGAGCAATCAAACAGAATTTGTTTCCCCTAAACTCTTAGGAAATTTCCTTTGTTTCCTAGCACAGTCATTTATTTCTCAATTCTCATTAAATCAGACAGAAGTGAAGGGAGTAGTGGTAAAATCCCTATGCACCATTTCTAGTACTCCCAGTTATTTTAGAGAATGTCTTTTGTTCTCAAGGGCGCGGGGGAAGGAAATAATATAAACCAACATAATCCTTTGTAAAGATGAAAACTAATGGTTTTGGACGTCATAATAAAGGACAAGCAAATGGAACAACTGCATTGTCAGGTGAACCTTAGACAAATTCTGAAGTGACATCTGTAGTTCTGTGTTCAATACCTTCAAGGGGATGGGAGCAGAATCAGTAAAGACAAAAATAAAAGCTTCTGAAAGGCCCTTTAGAAGCTCTTAATAACTTAAAACACTTCTAAGTTTTTGTGGAAGTTGTAATGAGCACATAAATATACAAGCCAAAAATTAAAACACACCTCTAGTAGCTTTTAAAAAAAAGACTTCTTGGGCTTGAGCCAACATAATAAGACTGAGAGTTCCAACTGTGTCTGGAGAGATGTCCACTGTAGGTTCTCGATTCAAGGCTGACAAA
Organism: Patagioenas fasciata; assembly: GCF_037038585.1. Classification (NCBI taxonomy): domain Eukaryota; kingdom Metazoa; phylum Chordata; class Aves; order Columbiformes; family Columbidae; genus Patagioenas; species Patagioenas fasciata. The sequence goes on along the minus strand of NC_092521.1, from coordinate 115,863,215 downwards.
ACAGTGTCTTTAATGTGTTGGAAAGCACCACTCGCAAACTAAGCGAAACAAAATAACATACATATATTATATTCATGTTTCCAAATACATTTTTCTCTTACAAATATAATACATACAACCACTTAAGAAAACCTAGAGCTTTTCTGGTATATGGTTTCCTATTTACTGTTTAGGCACTAAAAGTAATTCCTTGTGACATCTTGTTCTTAAAGCCACTTATACTGAGACATTTATGGACTGTAAGTAAAGGTACACTTGCTACACCTAACAGTATAAGAACAGCTAAATTTCAATGCATTCCACAAAGAAGAAAGAGATTATTATCTGTTAAAACTAAAATTCATACTAGCTGAAAAGATTACATCTTAAACTGAAGCTTATTAGTTACCACATGCTTGAGGGAAGGAGTATGGGGAACTTATGGAATTAAATCCTTCAAAGTCGGTAAATAAACACGAGCCAAGACCAGCTACTTAGCCAATCCACCTTTGCAATTAAGAGAGGGAAAATATGTATATATATATATTTATGTGTACAGACAGTTTTAAAATAGAGAGATACTTATTTGATGTTTTACAATTAATGTTTCCGAATCCCTAAGCATAAGCAGGGAGCCTCTGTACCTGATAGTGCTTAGCTGCAGCTTTCAGTCCTTCATCGTTATCCAGATTCTGTTCTGCTGCAATCTGGCTTGCCAGTGCCCCACAGTTGAACAAAACGCAGGTCTTCTCATATCCCAAACTTGCCAAAGCTGCAATCGAAATGGACAGTTACGCATATTGTTAAGAAAATAAACTTCCATAGTCTAGTATGTAGATGAGGCCAACACTACCAATAACCGTATTTAAAAACATCAACAGCTTAAAGCCAAAGAAAGTAACAATCATGCTGAAATCTTAAAGTCAAAGTCGTTTTCATTCTGAAGGCTTTAGATAGTCTAATTTAGTACTTCCACAAAACTTTTCAACATGGAGAACTACAGTGAGTGGCATAAAGCATAAAAGCAGTAGCACAAAAATCTACACAATATACACAATAATTTGAAAGTCTTTCTAACTAGAGCACAGCATTCTGGCTCCTGAAGGTACAGAAACACATGCATTACTGCAGGATAATCTGATATATGAACTTCCATGCATTAATCACTATTCAATACTTGCCCAATTACATGCTCTTACTGTATCTCGAATGCAAGATTAACAACGCTTCTCTGATTGAGGCCAAAAATTTTTACATCCTCTATCTTACTACCTATTGAAATGTGGGGAATTTTTCACCTCTCAAAGCTATTGTTTCAGACTGAAAATACTGACAAATATCTTGGTTATCCATGTACTAAAACAGCTAAGGATTTACTTAATTAAAACTTGTGCTCACTATAGTGTGTCCTGTCCAGATTCAACGCCCGTAGTACATCCTAGCCCCAGAGGATGGAGCCCAGAGTTCTAGAAACAGTAATACCCAAACAGAAACCGTTCTGAATCTATTAATTGCTTTCAAAAGGTTATTGGCCACATACCAGTACTGGAAAATCTAAAGACTGCAGATACTCATTTCCTACTACTGTTAGAAAGCGTCTAGACACTCCTTTTGGAGAATACAGAACACTTAACTAGTTAATTTTCAATCCCACAAATCCAGGTACACCTTTTAAGTTATCCGTCAAACATAAAGGTACTAAAAAGCCACATTTGTTTCATTTCACTAACATCCAGCTTCCTTATACAGCTATGTATCTATTTATCTAACACGACTCTTAAGTTTCTGTGTTAGCAGTTCCTGACCTGCACTAAATTTTGAGATCAGCAGCCACAAATCTGACATGCCATTTTTCCCATTCTGTTTCCCTGAGTGAAAAGCAAGCTATACAATCGCTGTATTTCATCAATAGCCATTTATATAATCTCTCTTCTGTAGTTTATTTTATAGAATTTTTCTATAAAGAATATCTTGTACAACTTACACATCATTCAAACAACTAAAACACACAAAAAAAAGAAAATATGGCTTTAAAGTTTCTGAAGTGCAGAATTACTTTATCTGCAGAACTACTTTATACTGTGGTCTGCATCTCAAGTGTGATTTACTACAGTGAGAACAGCTGTTGAGCAATATAGCTTTTCCTCAGACTCATCTGTTTATAGCTCTACCTATTAACTTCAGCCAACATATTTCAGATTACATGACACCCCGTGAACCGGGTCACTTCTCAAGCAGCCACAGTATCTGTCAGCTACCCCTGTGATACAGATTTGGGACTCAAGGGAAGCTGGGAAAAAAAGTTTGTCACCACAGCAAGAGCCAGAACTCTCAAGTCACACCCCTGCATCTTGGCCTCATGGAAGTCAAAGGAGTTTTACACTGAATTTCCATCTGGAGATAGGATTGCCTCCTCTTTAGAAGTCAACAGAAACGTTGCTCCCTCAGTAACTGAAAACTTTGCTTTACACTGGGAAACCCCACTGCTAATTCTGATCTGAAATAATGCTGAAACACATGCTCTAGTTAACCTGGAGAGCAGCATCTGCATAAAGATATATACTAAAGGACTCCTTTTGTTAATTTTTTCCACTAAGGTCTGCTTTAAAGTTTCAAAATAAAATGTATTTCGTTGCTTGTTTAACTGAGCATTACTCACATCTCAGTTAAGAATTTCTTTGAGACTTCATGTGGACACTTGCATAAATCTCTGGACATCTGCCTCACACATTATATAGCCTAGTATATAATTAACCTGCAGACAAGCAAGCCTTTCAAGCTGCTGTAACACCACATATATTCAAATTTTCAGGGTAATCATCAATGTTATGATTACTTATTCTTTACAGACTATGTTCAACTCACAATTAAATATTCTGAACTTTATATGGAACAGGTTCAATCATCATTAAATGTTAGCCTCAAAGAAGACAGAACCAATCAAACTCTGAGAAAACAACCAGCATCTTCAGGAAGCTTCTTCCAGAAGGACTTCTTAGAACAGTTAGAAAATAAAGCAAGAAAAGGTGTGCACCACCTGCTTACACATAAGAATGTGGTGTATTGTTACACATACAGTTCACACAAGCACAACTTTAGCAGGTGTATTCAGAACATGGAAAATTGCAAAGACTTCCAGTAGCTGCTAACAGAGAACTATATAAAGGACACAAACTTTGAAAAAACTAAAAAGATAATAATAAGTACTCTAACATGTTTTCAGGTTTTATCTGGAGCTTCAAAATTGCAATGGTCATCTTGCAATGCTACTCATGATGAACACTCAGTTATAAATGGAAACACTAAAGTATTATGACACATGACCAAACAGCTCCTCATTTAACTCAAAAGGATTTAGTCTTAGTTTCTATACTGCCAAGTGTTCCAAACCCATTTAACGACCCTGAATTTGTGGTGCCGAATTTCCTCTATAACTAAAATAAATCACAGGCTCAAACTCCTTATGTTTGCAGGAAACATTTTTTTAAAGTGTTCAAATCTGTACTAAAATATTTTTTTAAGAAGTGATACGCGTGTCATTTCTCAGCATGGGTAGATCCTTCTATTCTCTTGAACAAAATGTGACATCACACTTGTTTACTGAATGAAGCCAGCCACCTTTACTCCCCTTCTTCTGAAGGAACTCACTCACCCGAACACCTCAAGAGGAACTTATTCCTCTAGAACAGTTAGAGCTGGCTTACCAAAAACCTACACTGAAATTTAATATAAGTTGAACAATTTTTATTAATGTCAGCAGGGGCTGCTCCCAGAAAAAGTCTGAAGAGCAGACAGCACAACTATTATCAGACTGCCCATCTATTTGTGCCTCTGGAAAACTAATATTAAATCTCAATTCTTTGCATGTTGCCCATTTATTTGTTACCAATGTTGAAGTGATAATCTGTTACCAATACAGTGGCATTCATTTGAAAGCTAAGCTGAAAATACTAGAAAGATGATTAACAATTCAGCTATATAAAAATATGTTTTAAACTTAGTATCATTAATACTTCCACACATACCCAATTTGGCAGATCCTCCAAAAAGCGATCCTTTATCAAAAGCATCTTTCCATGTAAATGTTACACAGACCTGAAAATTGAGAAAAAGAAAGATGTTTATCTATAAAATTAAATATGAAATCTTCAGAAAATAGCAAAATTCACATACTTATCCTTTTATATTCTAATTGCATAAAACATCTAATCCACCTGTAATATTACATACATTCTGGAAGTTTCAGGAAGTCATCAAGAGTTATTTAAATATATATTATTATACCTTCTTTCCTTCCTGCTAGTTTGCTCAATACATTTCAAGCAGACAAGACAGAAATTCTCAAAATCATCTCTCCACCGTGCTCATATTCTGAGTGACTGGTAAATTTATGTCCAAACCAAGATATTCCTCCCCCAAGAACTCTGACAGTCTGGTATAGTCAGAGTTAAAGGAAACCACCCAATCAGGCAGTTTCCACTGTTCCAAATTACTAGCATATTGGAACATTTTTATGAGTGAATTCAGTAGTAGCATTATCAGGAAATGCACTCAGAAAAGAGAAAGCAAGTAAAGATCATGTGGTTTATATTATACTTCCAGCATATATTTCATAGACAATGCAAATACTTCACAGAATCTGCTTTGAAGTTCAACAACTTGATTCTTTATTCAGCTGATCAAACTACTTGTAGGCAATGGATATCAGACCACAAAGGACAGCAAAATTCCTCATTTTAAAGTGGCTGGGGAGAACATCTTCAGAAAGAGCACAGTACTGTTTAATAACGTATTTTCCTCTAGCAGCAATGCCAGTTCAGGAAATTGTGGTCCCCAGCTGTTCATTGCTGCTTCCACTGACTATTTCTTCCCTTTGGTGGAAGAATTTACAGATCTGCAGAACTTGCTCTTAGTTTTCCAGTTTTCCATTCCTCAGGTTTTGCAGATCACCATATCAAAACATTTGCATACTAAAACCCAAAGTGTAGTTATTGGCTACAAGTGAATGAAGCTACATGCAAAACTCAAAGCAGTTTGAACTGCATTAAAACTATCTCCTTACTTGTAATCTGTAAGTCTGAAATAAATATTTTCTTTTAGTCATAACACTACCATTTAAATACGACTTGATCAGGAAAGAAACAGAAGTTCTGTGCAATTTTAAACACATCCAAATAAAACCTACATCTTCTTGCATCAAAATACAAGAGCCTAAATATGCTGAATTTTTCCTTAGAGACAGGATTTTAAAGAAATATGGTAGGAAAAACAAAACAAAACAAAAAAACAAACACTTAATGAACACTAATATCTACCTAAAAATTATGTAATTTGTAGATGGAGAGGCAGCAACTCTGAAGTGGGCTTATTCTGTTAGCTGTTGCAAATGTAACATCTACTGTACTTTAAAAGCCAAAGATCATATTCCATCTATCACTAAAGGTTTTCCCATAGAAATGATGTTTTAAAAAGTCTTCGTAACATAGTATGAAATAAGACTTCTTGCAAAAAGGAGAGTTGAAGAGGACTCAGTACAACTCTGACCTAAACTGCAGTGACTGCTAACCAAAGTCAAAGACTTCTGAATCTGTAAAATGAAGGCAATTATGGCAATTATAGACTATATGTGAACACCAACTAGAAAATAAACAGAGACTGGGAATATAAGGCTCAAAGAGATTAAATGCCTTGTCCAAAAGAAGTGCTGTTTAGTGGATTAGGTACAGGTTTAGAAGTCATACATTGTAGGTGTCACCATTCAGTTTAATGGTTTGTAAGTAGTCTTACCTGATTTTCAGAGAATGGAAACTTCGGTTCAATTGAACACAGCTGATCATAGTATCTACATTAAAAAAAAAAAAAAAGAAAAAGCTATTAGATAAATCAAATTAAGAATTTGGTTTCTTACACTGGCATGTAAGGAAAAGGGCACAACAATCCCACACACAAATAAATTGTGAAGGTCATTTGTAACTATGGAGGATTTGCAGGACAGAGATAAATCCTGCCTAAAATGATTTTTTCAGTAGAGGAACAAGATCAACTGGAGGCAGCCTTCCATAGATAACATGGAAACCCTGCCTCAGTCAGAAGTGGAAGAGTATCACAGTTGAAGCTGACCCATTCCTCTTTCTGTTGGAGTGTAGATTAGAAAATAATGCCATGCAAAGAACTCCCTGTATACATACAGGAAGACAAAGAGTACATTAGACATTAAGTTACGCTGAGAAAGTAAATCAAGTATAGCATTTAACATAATATTAACAAGCTACACTGCACTCTCTTGATCTGAACATTATAGCCTACTCCCTTACAATTTCTGACTCATCTGTTTAAACTTCAATGTCTTTGAAATAGATGCCATCTGCCTTACACAATATCAACTGGAAAGCTTAATCTTGATAAAATAATTTAGCTGTAAGCTTCATTTTCATTAGAGTATATTGTAGCAGTCACAATGAATTAAAAACAGAAGTTCCTCTGTGCCAATATTTTGTCTACTCACTGTGGAAGATGTTTAGGAAAGAATGCCAGAAAGATAATATACCAAGTACAGCACTGTCCCTCACACAATCTATCCAGGCAACAGTTAGCAATTCGAAGTTTTCCTGAAGTTGTACCCTATACCTGCATCACTTGTTAAACATGAGAGGCTGGATGCAGAGCAGAAAGCCTTTAAACTGCCAACGCCTGAGAACACAGAACATGTAAAGCCTGTTTCCTCTTCCCACAGCACATACCATATGGGCATACACCCATCATTAAATTGGTCAAATTCCTTTTTTAACAATTTATATTCCCAATATACAAAATACCTTGTAGCAATGAGTTTCACAGCCTGTGGAACAGGGTTAACATGGTTTCTGTTTCCTTACACTATTAAACATTAATCGCTATTGATCTAGACATGAAGCAGATGTACAAGGTCTACATTTTGCAGGCAATAAATGTTTGCTTAAAAATTCAAGACACATTTTTTAAAAGTCATATTCAACAACAAAAATAGAGCTAGTATAGTCTTCAGTGAATTGTACCTCCCAGTGTGCAAAATATTACAGGTTTCTGACTACAACTGAGCCACTGCGATTTAAGACATAACATCCTAAACTGTACCAAAAGCTACAATAACCTGCAACAATAACCCAGCAGGACTTCTACTAATCATTGAGTTGAAAGAAATTGCTCCTAAAGTTAAAACAAAAGTCTGCAGATGTTTACTGTGACAGCCATTTAATCAAGATTAACTTTTAATAACTTACAAGGTATGCAAAAGGCAAAGTTAAAAAAAAAACACATCTTCATGTGGACTTTAAAGCAAATGGTAATTTTTCTTACTGTCTACACACATCTATGAATCCATATTCTACTTTGCCATGCTTCAGCATTGAGGTTGCTAGCACAAGAGCAGCCATTATGAAGTCAGATTTCAAATATACCGCCACTGAGAGACTTAACTTTATAAATCAAAGGCATTTTTTAGAAATAGCTAAAATACTGGCAATAAAGTCTGATAATTTTAAGCTATGTGATAGTACAGTAACTAGTTTCTTCCAATATTTATGAAGCTAGCACATGAAAGGTAATGACTTTAAAATAATGTATATTTATTTTCTGTAAAAGAATTTTCATTTGTCTGTTTTCTTCATCTTTCATTAGATGGCCATACCTTGAAAGCACATATCACTTGAAACAGAGCAGTAGTTAAACAGAATTTAGTTACAATTTTTTAAGTGATCTTACATCCAAGGCTTGACCTATAAAAATCATACACAAGAGCACCCCTTCTGTAGTTAGAGAAATTCAGCTTTGCATGTTGGCGTGCTCTCATCAGTTTAGGCTTGGTCTGACTTATCACACCATCATGCTTTTTTTTTTTCCAATCCTAATAGGTTTCAGTGATACAGATTAACACAAGGAGTACAAAAATTAGTTCAATATTAGCACTGAATATCACTTCAACTGAAATATTTACATGTACTTCCTTTGCTGACTTGAGCTGGTCTCAACACAGTAGTTTTCATGCAGTATCAGAAAGAAAATGAGATTTCCCACGCTGTCTCCTCCTACCTCAATTTAATTTGTTAACCAAAAGCCACCAATAAAGCTGAGTTGTCTTCCCACATTCCACAATTATCCTGTCCTTATCTGCCAGGAGGGTAGTCAAGAAGCAAAGCTTGTTAAATGGCCTTGTGCCTAAGCATTTGCTGTCTGCAAACAGGCTATTCTTTGTATGTCAACAGAACCGCAAAGAAAAAGAAAATAAGATAAGGAGGTGTATGTTCATCCCAAATATGCACATTTCTGTATCTAACATCAATGAATATCAACAACACAGGGCCATTTGTTTGGTTGCTTTTTAACAAGTTCAGAACTTATGTTACTACTTTCTTTACTATTTTAAGCATGTGATGTCATTCCTTTTTATTAAAGAACTTGAAATTCCACTCAAGACTAAGAGCTCTTTAAAACTCTGCAGACTGAAAGGAAAAAAAAAAATCACACAAGCATAAAACCATTAGTTTTGTTTAGCAGTAGCTAAACATATATAATTGTATATATAAACTAAACATATATAAATAAAATGGTAAATGAATATGTTAACCACAGAACAGCATAGAACTAGCAGTACAAAGACAGAAAATAAATAATGAAGGAATGGCCACATCTGATGCACACATCAGTTACACATTGAAGGATGAGAGTAAATATGAAGGTGTTATTTGAAACAAAATTTACAGTAATCTAACTATCAACACACAAAGAACAGAAGTTGATGAGCATGTGTCTTTGGCTGTGCCAGAGTGAGGAACTACAAAAAAGCACACAAACATGTCAACTGCCCGAGTTCCAACTAGAGCAAGGAAAGACAAGACAGATATCAGCACCACAGATCTAGTTCTTGAAGTACAGCAATCTTTCACCAAAACAGGCATTACACACTACCAAATGCTAATAAAAATGAGCTACAGCAGTTAAATGAGTTGGAAGTCAAGGTTTAAATTAGAATTTAATTAAAATATATGCATTGCATTAAGAATCTCAAATTCTGTTCCTCCTTCAAAGAACCATAAAGAAAAACCTCTTCCAAAAGAACATAATAGAGACCAAAATTTGCCTTCACTCTTCTAGGTAAGAACAGGAGGTCTGAACTCACAGCTGGAAAACAGAACTGCAACTTTCAGCCCTCAGAGGATTTGATCACTCAAAATAAAACCATGCACCCCTCCCCTTTTTCCCCCCTTTTTCTTTTTTTAAAAGAACTGCTAGAGTTGTCAGCAGAATTAAACCAATTAAACTTGTATCACCACCCCATCCCTCCAGAAAACAGAAATGAAATCCAGAGTATCTTTAATATTAAGAGAGAAAGCACGGAACCCCTTGAAGCTGTAATTATGCTTAAAAGGGGGTTTAAAAAAAAAAAAAATCTGCTATGACAGAATTTAAGGGGAAACATCTGTACCAAGCTCACCTATGTCACCTTCAGAGTGCTCAGATTCTCACAAAACAAAGCAAGCCTGGAATCAGGCTGAGGTCTTCCCCAGTTACGCTGTGCCCCTTTTCACTGGCTACCTCAAATACTTCTCCAAGAGAAGCATTTGTGATCATCAGTCAAACAACAACACACCACACACTTTCAAAGTTTTCCTGGAAATTAGGCTGCAACTGAGTTCATTTCTTCCATAAAAGAAAAAAAAAAAAAAAACCTGCAGTAGCTACTAAGCAAAACGTGGCTTCTAAAGATTAAAAAACCATGAGCAAATCCTAGATTAATTAGCAGAAGATTAAGCCCTCCTTTCTCAACAGTTAAATGGTCTGAAGTGCTCTGCTAGGTATTATGGTCTATAAAAAGCCACAAAGAAGTAAATGCATGCAAAGGCTACCCACATTGTAATTAGCTCTTCCAACCTTACTTCATTAACTAAGAAGTTTTGAACTCCAACTTTAACAAAAATCTTGCTAAAGTTGTTACTTAAACACAAGACTCAGTACAACCCTTAAATAGAAACCTGAGAATACTGGAAGAGGTAATGGCATTTTCAGAGGAAATGCAAGGCACTGAGACGCTTGTGCTCTTTCAATCATAAGCTCAGCTGGATACTTCAAGCTTCTGGGTGTGCAGACAGTCTGACATTTAAAGTAACTGCACCTTACAGAATATATGTCAGAATATTCTAACAGAATAAGAACAAACTTATTTTCCAACAACTGTAATGTATATAAATGGTCAGACAAGGACAAACCACTCTTAACTTGTTAAAGGAAAACATACATCTGACAATCTTATTTTCTCTCATTTACGGTTAATTCAGACCTTCATCTTATCCCACTTCCACTGTAAAGGGAACAAATATTATCAAACAATGCAACTTAAAAAGCAAATGTTTGATATGAGGATGCCTTAGCACAGCTTCTGTGTGGCACAGGTATCACAACTTGTTCGCACATAAGGTGGCACCGGTGCAGAGCCTCATTCAACACCTCCTGACTACTGCAATACCTTGGATGGCTAAATTCATCTACGGATCAACAGCAGACAGAGAGTGCATAAGGTATTGACTCAAAAGGAAAATTGGTAATTAAGCAATTGCAAGTGGTTTCCCTCCATTAATCCGAGAGAAAACCTGCGGCAAAGTTACATACTACAGTTTGAATTAATTTCATGACTTAGTGGCACTAAAAGAGGGAGGCCCCACTCAACCCGTCGGCTTTCAGCAACACTACTTTTAACCTCGCAAATGTTCATCTGACCTTCCACTGAATTCACTTAAGTTGCTCATCTGTCAGAAAACCATGTACACCTTTTGACTTCCAGAAATGGCTTAAAAAAAAGACCAGAACTGACGAGACAGCTTTCTTCTTTTGGTGATGTAGAGCTGTTAAGGTGAAGTTATACAATGTGGCTAGGCCAAACAGGGATTTCACATAGAAACTAATCACAAACCCCATTGGGACCTTCAGAAAAGGAAACTCAAGTCCAGTGTTCAAGGGAAGATAGTCATATGCCTTTCAATTTGGCTAGCAGAGTCCCTCTTTTGGTTCATAGATGCTTGTTTTTTCCCTGACCTTGAAAAGGTATACACGGTAGTATTTTCAAAAGCATACACAGCAATAAACAGGAACAGAACAGGAAACCACAAAGATACTGTAAAACACAATCGGTACAGTCATAGCTTTTATAGCCCAAACACCCACTGAAGGGTTGATAAGCTCAAAAAAAAAAATCACTAACTTATTTTATAAATCTTTTCTTTTTAATAAGTGACTTGTTTCTTTTCCATTTCTCTTCATTTTTTTAAAGTTTATTTATAAGAAATTCTAGCGAACATTGGATGTATTTCTACTTGTTCATGGTATTACAGAAGTGTGTCATGTCTACAGGTATCACTTCTATATTAAAAAATCCATCTTTTTTTTCCTACTTAAGAAAAAAGAAATCTGGTACTGCAAATAGAAGTGTGTACTTAGTATTAGCCTGGTAAATGAATCACAGTGACTGCAGTGAGGAGATGAGTTACAAATAAATGGGCTCAAAGCATTTCAAACATAGATAAACAGAACAACAGGATTACCGCAGTAAGTCAATAATGCAATTCATAAATGTCCTAGAGAGAAACAGGAAAGAGTGAGTGCTTTTGTAAATGATGGAGCAGTTATCCTAAAGCAGTTATGCAGGTTATGCAGTTTACTAGGCCAAAGGCACAGATGAATCTTTTGCTCACCTCCCCTATGATAATTCCAGCGCAAGAGGCAACAGTAAACTTTCTGATAGCAAGCTAATTGTGTTAATGCAGAAAATAAGGATGTATTTGCAAATACATCAAAAAGCCACTAAACACAGACAACAGAAGGAAAGTTGTCAGCTGTAACAGCAAAATGTAACACTAAAACAAAAGGTACACCTGCCCTCTTCTGATTAACAAAATAGTCTGCAATCTCTACCTAGACCCAACCCTGACTGGCATGTTACAAAGGGGAAGTTGACCGGGCTCCACCCTATGCCTCCCCCGCCAGCCGGGCGCTGTCATCATATGACATCCCACGACGTGCGGTACAGACAGGGCACCCCAGGATGCTGCAAGACACCCAAGCGCTGACGCGCCCGCCCGCCCCAGACACAGGTGAGCAGGCAGGCAACCCACAGGCCGCTGCAGCTGGCCCGGCAGCCCCGGCTGCTTCCTCCCGGCGGACCCCGCCCCACCTGGGCCGGCCCGCCCGCACCTGCTTCCGGCTTCGCCGCGCCCAGGGCCTGGAGCTGACGCCGTGGCCCCTCGGGGCAGGGGAGGTGCGCGCCCGCCCCGCCAAGAGCGGGCGGAGAGGAGAAGGGAGGCCCGGCGGAGGGTGGGGTCCGCCCGGCGCCGAGGGGTCTGTGCCGGCCCGGCCCTCCCGCCCCTACCTGAGGAGGGTCTCGAGCGCGCTCTCGTGCTTGTCGAGGGGGCGGCCAAGCGCGCTCTTGCGCAGCTTGCTGAGCTCCTCGGCGGCGCGGCAGTGCTCGGCCTGCGCGTCGCCGCCCGGGTAGCTCTGCTGAATGAACTTGCAGAGCGGCTTGGCCAAGTCCACCTCCGAGGCCTTTTTCAGCTGCACCGAGATGAAGTTCGTCATGGCTGCCACCACCGCCGCGCGGGGGATGAGAATAAGGCGGGCAAGGCAGCAGCCGCCGTCACCGCAGCTCCGCGCTCCTCTTCTCCTGGCCGAGCAGCCCGGCCCGCCGCCTGCCCCGACCGCGGCCGCAGCCCCGCGCGCTTCCGGGATCGTCGCGCGGCTTCCCGGCGGAGCGCCGTCACTCGCACCGCCCCCCGCTGCCCGCGCGCAGCCGCCTCATGGAGGTGACGGGGTAGGGAGGCGGTGCCGCGTTACTCCAAAACCATCCCCCCCCCGCCCGGGTCCGCAGGGGCGGCACAACAGATGGGAGTCGCGCGTTTGCACCGAAGGGAGCGGGGCCGGCGGCAGCGGCGTGGGGGGGTGTTGGAGGAGGGCGGTGCGGGGAGGCCGGGAGCTCGAGTGCTGCCTCTGGAAAAGCGCCGCTTCGCGCAGGACGTGACCGCGGAGCTCAGCTGTGGGTAAGGGGAGCTTCGCCAGCCGGCGACATCAGCTGTGACACAGCGGTAGAAGCGGCGGCTGCTGGAAAAGTTAGCGAGGTGTCAGGCTGGTAACGCTTGAGAGGGCAGCAAAGGGTCCCACACTCAACCAACCATAAGAATCGGTATTTTAAATAAAGTAAAACGCTACTTCTCTGCGGCAAACCTTTTAAATAGTTTTTAAAACGTTTTAAATGCTGCTATGGGCGGCAAAAGGCATGGCTTCACGCGTTGATGTGCCTGACGGATCCACAATCACAGCATCACGCTTGCGTTCTGCTGACTCAACCCAGCATAGCTCGAATAGGCGAAACAAGTAATCTGCGAGGGACCTAAAATGAATATCCAGCGCTTGCTCTCATTTCACTCTTTCTTCTGTCACTTGTTCCAGACAGCCAAGGCTGGTAAGCCTGCAGTTTTCTTATTACGTAAGCCCCGAGGTGATGATCCCATAAAAAGGAGTGGTAAAAGTGCTTTTTAAAATTATGTAAAAGGGTTTGGTCTCACATTGTAGTAGATCGTGGGTTTTGCTGTAAAGTAAATCCAGTGACCTCTCCCTGCTGAAAGTGTATTGTACTCAGCAGAGCTTTCTTCTGTCTCATCTGGTGGACGTGTAAAGTGGTGGCATAAGAGGAAAAGGGCAGAGCCTGGGAAATCAGTTTTAAGTGCTCCTGTCACCGCTGGGAGGGGCAGCTCCTCCAGTATTAACCATCCCTGTACACAATCCAGAGATGCTGTGGCAACAGCAACCAGGCCTTCGCATGCACAGGGAAGGAGGCGATGGAGTTGTCCCCATTCTGCTGCTTCTGATCACATTCGGTGGGCCCCGAGTGGTTAGCCTTCACAGCTTGCTTACAAACCTCTGTTATATTCACAAAAAGTGAATATATATTTTAACAGTTCCGTGGATGCACTCTTGCCTCCCTGCACTGAGTAAGCACTCAGTTCAATTTCTCATAGGTTAATCAAAACCAAATAGTAGTTGACTTATTTTTACAGTTAAAAAAAAAATAATTGTGGGACAAAGATTCCCCCCCCTTTATGTAGAAAGTAAGCTCTCCTGTCTTACTGATATCTGGGTATGTGAGTTCCTCACTGCTTTTTTTTAACCCAGGTTTTATTGCCCACATACACTTGATCTCTTGGCCTGAGTCAGCCTTGCACTGGCTGCATTCTCCTGTCCCAGGGAAAACCTCCACCCTCACCAGCTTAGATTCTGGTCAGTCTTAAGATACAGTCAGCTGGGCAGTTGCCTCCCTTTGTTCCCAACATCAAGACCTTATGGGGTATAGTCAGCCTACACATCATTACAAGATACATGGCTGTCTATATATGGAAGATGGAAGCCATCAATACCTCGCAGCGTAACAGTCATAAACACGGAAAGGGTGTGAACAGGGAAGGGCAAAAACTGCAGCTATGAGATCATAGTTCTACTTTGGAGCCTTGGTGACCTTTAGATGGCTGTTGCTTAACAAATGCAGCGACTGATATTTTGCATTCCTGAACCGTCCACCAACACAGTGCAGAATTTCACTTTGTCTTAGAATTAAGTTACCAGAACTTCAAAAATACAGGTGTTTTGCTTCTTTTCCACAGATTTTTTAATGAATCGATACTCCTCTGAAGGCTTTGTTCTGATTATTGCAATTATAATATTATAAACAGTAATGATTTGTCTCCTTGTTACCTCTAACTATTTAAGTACTGTTTCCCAATTTAGAGATGAGGAAGCCACATAATAAGTAGTTCTCAGTGCAGGGGGGCTAATCTACATGTTCTGACTCAGAGTCCTGTGCTTTAAACCATACTTCCTTCTTCAACAAATTTGTTATAGTATCTAAGAGAACCACTTTAAAACAGGTTTGACCTAAAATGTTTGAAGTAATGCAGCATAAGCAAGTTATAGCCTTATTTAAGCATTAGCAAGGTCACTGAAATATCTGAATTTAGTGTAGACAGATGTCCCCAGTTTTCCTCTTTTTACTGAACAACCATTATGTATATGTAGAGCACCACAGTTTTGCAAAAGTATTTCTAAGTTAGATTTGCTTTCAGTATGCAGACTGGCTTTTCTGCATGCTACATGGTTTTCCTCTACAATTTTGAGTCAGAAAAGTTTCCACTGAACTTTGATGTTCTATTTTGTGTTTGCTTTCTGTTCACAAATTCTGTGTACAGATATTTCATTGATGCAAGATTTTGTTCTGTATTTACTGCATTTTATTCCATAGATTTTGATCATGCTGCTTTATCCATAGTGTAAGAGTTGCCCTGTAGCAATAGCACTAACTGGGAAACAAATGCTGTACTAAACAAATAAAAAATCAGCAAAAGGAAGTTATAGGGTGCCTAATTGTTCATTTCATTAAATCTGATGGCCCTCTTGCCTAAAGCTTTATTTAATGAGTCAGATCTAACCTCATTTTGACATGCCTAACATAATCTTTAGCTGAGATACAGTAAGACCAAATAATTTATCATCATTATCTTTTGACCATGAGTTTCAGGAGTGATTATCGTCAGTTACCAAAAGGATGAAATGAGAAAAACGAGTTGTAGATCAGAAGCAGCTCTGATTGGATCCAAATAACCATCTAGTCCTACTGCCCATTTAGAAGAAAATGTAAGATTCTCATGACCTAGGAATTAAATTTCTCCTGAAGAGCCCATAATCAAAAGCACAGGAAGAATTTCTACCATTTCCTTCAAATTTGACATTTATCTTTTGTTTCAAATTTTAGAGGAGCTACTAATGCTATTTTTCTCATTTTTTATTTGTTTTTTATTAGAGTTTTATATTTCTTGTAGGTGAGGAGGGACCTGAACCAGCATATACATTGGTAGCAAACTGAGCTGGGCAGGGGCTGTGCTTATCTTTGTGCTTGTAGCACCACATTCACAGGAATGCTTGGTATGCCATCCTCCCACTGTTCCAATGCTAAATAAGAAAAACACATCTTCAGTCCAAATTCCAGGTGTAGTACAGGTCAGGATGAAGAAATGAGGTTGGAGAATGGGGAAAACTGGTCTAAATCAATACTGTATGTGCACTTACTTATGGTAGACACTTATGTATAATGGTAATTATAACAAAGTTGCCTTTCAGTTACAATCTAAATAAGGATAGTGACTATATCTGATTTTTGCTTGAGGACAGGGTGCTGGCAGAATGGTTTAGAGTAAGAAGGGCCTCACATGCATAGCTAGTGGCACAGAAAAGAACCTTGTAGATGAAATAAATGGCAAGCAGGAGCAGAAGTGGGGATCAGAGGAGGCTAAAGAGAAGATAGAGGTGAATTAATATGAACTTAGGTAAGATATTAAAGAGGGAGAGATGATGCAAGGCCTGGAAATTGTTGACCTAGGTAAATAATTTTACCTGGTGCACTGTAGACAGGCTAGAGCAGAGCAAACAGGGAATCCCACAAGCATTAGTGCAATATTTTCCAGAAATGGTTACAAGAAAATCAGCTATTAGGCCAGTCAGAATGCAGCCTAGAATTTTCCTCAAGTCTCAGCAGGCTTTAGAAATATGCCATAATACTGATCACATAATGACAGTGCCTGTGCTTGTTACTCAAATACACCACATAAACAGGAAGAAACATCTCTTCACTGTCCCATATAACAGTTTGTAGTAGTGGGTCTTCATAAGCACCAAAAGCATTGCTAAAATATTTTCATATATCCTATTAAAAATCTGTGGTAAAATTATGTCCCACTCAAAAGGATACATAAGATTTTTTTTAATGCTATTTTTTTACTACCTGTACAATTCATATAATTGTGGTTTTAGAAGATTTACAAAGCAGAACAGGTTGTAGAAGCCAGCAGCAAGTTTCAGTTCAGTAAGAAACAGCTGAGAGTATAGTAAAACCTGTTTCCCAAAAGCTCAAGGTCAGGATTAGTCCAAGACATACAAATACAAACATACAAAATGCTTCTTTACAATGCATTGAAAAACTGCTTGCTATTTAGCTACTACTACCATAGTGTATATACTGTATATTAGGGTACAGTCACATTCTGCTTCCAGGTACATATTCTCTACTTAAAAAGATGCAATGTTTCCATAAGTAATGATCCTGATACAAGATAAAATATAAATATGCATTGCTATAAATATACTGACACGAGTCAGGTGACTGGTAACCCCCAAAATGGGCACTTGACTCTGAATGAGAGTATAAGGATATAAGTTTATACCTTGTTACCCTTCTATTGGTTGTGGAGCAACTACACATAAGAGGTGGATGTAATAGAGAATAGCCTTGTCATATAATCCTGGGTAGATTGTACAGTTATTTGCAGAATGAAACTGTGTATAGAAGTTTCTGAAAAATCCAAAGTCATCCATGAGTATTTGGCTTTTATGGTGTGAGGTTTGCAGAAAGTTCAGATCCTTTCTCTGAAAGTTTTTTGAAATAAAAAGTTTGTTCTACCTTTGTTCAGTGCTGAACTGTTGATGTTACTTAGTAAATCATTCATTTATCTATATGAATTGTGGAGTTTAAAATATTTTTTACCCTTAGGAATGGAAAACAAAGTACCTGTCATATTGCATTTAGAGCAGATGAAAAATCAAATGACTGTTTTTTGTGATAATGGACTAAATTTTGTCTTACACTGCACTTTTTCTTGCTATGAACATTTCCTTGAACTGTCATAGGCTTTTGGAAGCCTCAACAGGAGATGGGTAGTGTTCTAATGTTATCACATCTTTAACTAGAAGAAGAAACAATTAATGACGTTGAAACACAAGTTCTTGCAATATATCCTTCCCCTAATTATGCTGTGGTTTTATTGCTTCTGATTTTAATACAATAAACAATTGAGACTTCAGTATGTGATTATTTATTCATTCCAGAAGAGAAAAGAGTTTTTGATTTTACAAATTGCTCTTACAAGCTTGACTAATTAAGCTACCCTTTAAGATTAGGAATTTAGAAAGTTTTCCCTTAAATTTTGTATTACTAAGTAATGCAAATATATTAATTATTGCACTATGGGATATACCTAAAGCAAAAGCTTGTTCAATTTAAAACATTGCTTTCTTTACTTAAAGCTTTGTATTTCGCATTTTATAAATAATTTTGTCCGAAGAGGTCATCAATTTAATCCAAGTATTTTTTTTCACCAAATGACAGAGTAGCCTTCAAAGAAGCAGAAAATAATATTTTTACTTTGTTGGTGTTTTACAATATGTAATTAAATCTTATATTGGTTTCGCCTGTATACTCAGTGCAAGAAAAATGCTTTTTCCTATTTGTTACCTCACAATTACAAGGCTTGACTAGAAAACTCCATATATAATTTGGAAACTACTAGGTTTATTACATTGAAGGTATAAAAGAAATTAAATCTGGTTAATTGAGGAAGATTCTTTATATATCATCATTGACTTAGCATTTACTTCAACAGTGTTTTCAATTTGGAGTATTTCTTATCCTGAAATTTATTATAAAATATTCAAATAGAAATAATTTCATATAGCTTGAAATAGGTCTGGGTGGAAGGCAATTAGGTAGTCAGTCATTATATAGCATAATGCTTGCTCGTATAGAGAGATCCCTTCTTGCTGCATGGAACAAGGACAGTAAATAAGATCTTGACACGAACACCTTCACTTGGTAAAGTCCACAAGAAACATTGCGGAAATTCAGTTCTGTCACTCAACAGAGTCTTTTTATGGCAAGTAAGAGGTTTACATCCCTAAACAATCCTCTCTATTGACAGTTTTTTATTTTTAGCATTTCAGGTGGAGAAGAGTCTGTAGAAAGCTGCAGTTCACACACCTACGACTCCTCCACTGTACAAAGCGGTCTTGTTTTTTGAGAGGACACTACTAAACATTGTCCCTCATGCGGGTTGCGTACATGTGCCCTGGCAGAGACAAGCTTGTTGCTCGCGTGTGAGGCGGAACGTGTCTCTTTGGTTAGTTGCTAGGTTATTTGCCACCTACTCACTAATTCAGATAAACAATGAGACACTGTGCTCTGCCTACTCGGTGCAGTGACGTTGAGGGGTTTTGAACCGACGTGAGTCTAAAGCCAGACATACTCTTTTGAGCGTGCTCATAGGGGCCAACCTTCCGTACCCTCATCTGGGTGTTTGACCATCGTCTCTGTGTAGATGGAATCTCTGACGTAAAAGTGTCTCACGGTCAGGGGAAGAATTTGCCATTATGTGCTGAACAGAGCAGAATCACACTGTTGGAGCAGTATTAGGAGATGACAGGGGGGGCCAAGGCCTAATTTTAGGTCCAAGGGCGGTGACAGGCATGTAAGGGGGAAAGCAAGGACCTGATTTAAAAGCTGTAAAGTCGTATTTTCCCTTTCTAATGTGGGAACTGAATGAATCGTTCCTCGGGAGTACAGTCCAGGAAGAACTGTGGTCCTTGTTCCCTGGAAAGAGCCCACTCCAGTGAATGACAGTCTGAGACCTTATAAAAAATGGAAAGATCAAGCAAAAGAAAGAAGACGCTGGGATCAGGGTTGTCCCATGGTCTGTGCAAGAAGGGATTTATGACTTTTCCCAGTTCAAAACATCTCCTGAACATACACGCTGACTGACTTACAAAGAGCCACCTCTAATAACAAAATACAGGGAATCTGCTTCTGAGAGCAGTGAAGATCCTTATGTTCTACCGTTAAAATTGTCTATAATATCAGGTTTTTATCTTACACATTCCAAACATCGTGAATCATAACAAAGTTTCTCTGTTACATAATGTAACAAATGCCAGTGCAGGCAGCTCTTTTGAAAAAAGTTTGGCCAGACCACAAAAATTTGGGGATAAATAAATGGCAACAGGATTTGTCAGATGATTCCTCCTAAAAATGCCTTTTTTGCAATGTTCAAAGGAGAAATGATAGACAAACTTGCAGTGGCGCAGTCTAAAAAAGATGCAAAAGATGTGGTTTAATCTTCCATTTCATCATACTACTGGTTCTATATAGCCGAACATGGTGCAAGCAGGCAACAAAATCCAGTATTAGCAGTGTGCTTTTTGTACAGAAAAGGGAAGGGGAGGATAATTTGATCAAAGGCATTTTTACAGTATATACCTTTTTCTATGTTTTGGGGTTTTTTTGTTGGTGGTTTGGGATTTTTTTTTTTTTTTTTTTTAATCAAAGGAGAAAACTGTGGCTAAAGTTGCTTCTAATTGTGGTAGGACATCCATAGAACATCACAGAGCCTGACAGACATTAAAGGGGAGAGTCTGACAGACACTGGATGAGCCAGTTTTGTTGTGAGACTGCACTTCAATCGACATCTTTGCAAAAGTTATATAAACTAGGGCAGATTTCAGTGCACTATTTGTCATATATGATTTCGTCCTGGCATGAAGTATCTGGACATGGCTTGACTAATGCCAGTACATAAAATATTACTGTAAGGAATTTAGCATGCCAATTATGTTCTGCAAGCTCAGGAGATTATCCCTACTCCTTACTTCATGAATTCTCAGGTTGCTCTGCCTGACGTTCCCTCTGAAGTTCCAGGAAGTTCTTACTGTCATATATACAGACTGAAATTTTTGTAATGAGTCACGTGTAGGGGTAAAAAAAAATCAATTTTCTTAACTGATATTTTCTTCTGTGGAATCAGACATTCAGTTGATTTGTATATGCAACATTTCCTCCATTTGCACTGACTGATATAAACTGTAATGTCACGTTCCATTCGAACTAGTATGCCTGGCAACTTAACCCTGTTTCCTCTCCTTTCAGATACAGAGATGTTGACATACATAAAAAGTTATTTCAAGGAATGTGGGACAGTATAGTCCTGCTTCAAATATTTTATTAAAATGAATGCTTAATTACTATCTGTTCTCTGTGCAAGCATTGACAGGCTTATCAGCGGTCACTTCTGCAGTCAGCTGGCACTGCCTACAAACTACTTAGCTAGGAGTTTGACAGTGATTAGGCATAACTGACGTTAAATTGTCTTTGTAATCACTCCAGGACAGCAAATGAACTTCACAAAGTACAAAGCAAAGACTAACCGCTTCTTTACCAATGGAATCCTTCATGCTTGTGCAACTCTGGTAACACCAGGTGTGCATGTGCCCGTCCACTTTCAGCCTCATGTTTTTGTGTATCACTTCTGTACCCCTACTATCTACATTTGTTTCTAGTATCTACTTCCTCTGCTTTTGACAGGGTTCGAAGAATATGCTTGGGACTGGTTAGCTAGATGGGAAGGAGTATAGCAGGTCAATTCATTTTCCCATGGCATGTTTTGTTCCACTTGCTGACTGTAATTTTTTCCGTTTTGATCTTACCCGTATTACCTGCTTGGCATGGCACTTTATCGGTGACTAATGAAGTACCTATTTTCAGGGATGAAGCAGCTAAAGAATTTTTTTCTTTGCTATGTATATGATTCAATATGACTTTTCATTCAATGTACCTAATGTTTATATGTTAATTATTTAAATGTTCTGTTTTATTGCCCAGAAATGCATGCAGTGATTCAACAGTAACCCTCTCCATTTGTGTGGAACTCACATGAGGTCTAAATACATGCGCATCAAAATATATGCCCAAAAAACAGCTCAGTGAGAGATGGGAAATTTTACTTGTGATGTATTGTTTGTTAAGAGCAAAGATAAAAATTAATGATGTAAGGCTCGCAAGAATTTTTTTTCGGAAGTGTGATAGTTGTACCCAGTAATTCACACTCCTGGGCTGTGATAACATGCTGACTCTGTATCTCATCACTGACAAACAAAAAGATCAGTCCGTTTCCCTCATTTTGCCTCCCATTTTCAAATATACCCACAGAGAATAATAAATCATGTTTGAGCACGACATATTAGCGAGATTATACACAAGGAAACAGAGGAATTAAAAATGATGTAAGGAATGCTGTAAAGAATGGAGGACCATGAGCAATTATTGCAAGCTAAGGCGATGACTCAGGATGCTTCTTGTGACGAAGCATTAGGTTCAGGGTGTCCCAGTTAGGTCAAGTGCAAAATTTTGGGGGTTTTCACATCTTCAATGAGGAACATAGGGAGTGTGGTTTTATTTGCCACAATACCTAGTAGATAACTATGGGTGCATACAAGGGTCTTTGTGAAGATTTAGGAACACTTTGTAAATGTTAATTAAGTTAGACAATAATTGAACCAATTATATATTAATAGACCTATCTTAGAGCAGAGAAGTTATTTGCGAGAAGAACTCTCATGCCAGACCCAGGAGAAGAAACAAGGATTTCTGGTTTAGTATAATATATTGTGGCCATTAACTGTCCCTGTTTCTCCCCTTCTTTTCACATTCTCGAGAACACCTGTACCAGAAGAGGTTTTCCCCCAAAAATAAGAATTTACTAGACTGATAGTACTTGCTAAATATCTTTCTGTGTATGAGCCAGCATGAAAGCAGTCTGAGGTGTGGCCGAGATGTTCTTTAGTACTTGTCATGCATAGTGCTGAAAAGTCCTATGGGAAACACAGCAATTATGGTACAAGTTAGGGCAACTCTTAGGGTAGCTGGAATTTTTCCAGGGACCAAACTGGCCTGTGGCAACTTCAGAATGGAGATAAATGCATATTTCTTGCCTTTGCTTTTGATTCTGTACTACACCTGAAACAAACTAAGCTGTCTGACATTGTCTCGGTTCTCTAAGTGTTGTCAGTATTACTGTGCTGCAGAGGAAGAACACAACTGCATGAATTACTGTACAAGCAAATTTTAAAACGCTCTCTGAAACCACATACAACTGTAAAGAGCTGACAGGTGAAGACAGATGGAAATGTACAAGGTTACTTATCTAATATAGAGTGCAGAGGCTCCTGAGGTTCCCCCACCAGATCTACTTCTCAAAGAAGCTTCTAGGAGCACTACCCCAAGCCAATTAGCTGTGTATTACAGTGTGGAGGTACTGTACTGTACTACCCGCAACATTTTTACCATCAAGGAACAAAACACACATTTTCCCTTCTATCTTAAAAAATAATTTACAAAAAGGAATGAAAAAAACTCTTGAAAACAATTACCATGTAAATCATGTTTCCACCCTTACACTCAGCACTGCCTACATAAATAGAGGATACTGATAGAAGTGATAGGGAGCTCATTTTTTTCTAGCCATGAAACAAAGCTCAAAGTAATAATATTCATGCTATGCTTTTGATTTATTCCCTGAGTAGTGTATCTCTTGGCTCTGCTAACAACAGCAAATGCCATGCTGACAAAATTTATCTCCCAGTGTCAAAAGATTACACTGTACAAAGCTATTATGTATTACTTTAATATTGAACTTTATCTTTGTTGCAGGATCAGCTCTCTGTGACTACTGACATACGAAATAAAACACAGTGACCAGAACACATTTGAAATTAAGTCAGATTTTATTGCATAATGGACTTATCAGAGTGGGGGAAAAAACAGGGCTTGTAAAACCAACTGCTAGTTAGTGGTTATGGAAAGAAAGTCAATCTGCAATTAAACTATAATGGTGGGAAATTAAATAGTGAGTAATGTCAGCTAAACTTAATTAAAGCTGGAAATATTTAAAATATCAGTAACAGTTTTATACTGAAACCATATGATGAGTTTTGGCTTGATCACTCTCAGAAGGCCCACTGCTGTACAACCCTTCAGGCAAAACACCTGCTGAGATCTATATGCTCATATAGAGAGATTTCAGACACATTTTAAAGCTGATAAAGACTGTCTGGACTCAAGCAATGATTACATAGCCATTGCCCAGTCCTGTGAGGTATGGTTTGCATTATCTTTTGATGGGGTCTGCCTCTGTGAAAAAATATTGTTTGGATTAAATATTCATTTACATGGACTACTGGATGCTATTATGGCTCAGGAAATCTTTCTGTGATAATTATGTTCTTGGACTTTCATCTGATGACCATGTCTTGGCATGAAAGGTACAGAGCATACTTGAAACTGGATTTTTTGGTACAGGTTCGGGAATCTCAGCCACATTGCCTTATTAGACTGTACACTGCCTGAGGCCAGAAACTGTCCGCTGTCAGTTATTTATGTGCACTCCAAGGCACTGAGAGAGAAACCCAGTTAAGCCACCAGAGGATCCTCTTCACGTGTCCACCAGTGTATGTGCAATGAGGAGGTCTGGGCTCTCAAGCACTGCTGCTAGGACAGCTACAGGGCCACACCACTGCCTGCACCACCCGTGATGTGATTCTTCCACTATTCTGCAGTACAGGTGGGATATTCAGCTGCCTTGTTTTCTAAGCTGACCACACCATCACACCAAAACGGCACAAGAGGGGACCACATCACACCACACTCCAGCTCCAGAACGGCTAAGCCAGAGTCTTCCTTGTACCTGCGATGACAAGCAAAAAGCAATGCTGGGAGTAGACAAGCACAGTCACAGCATCTATACCTGTGTTTTCCCTTTGGCTTTCAGCTGCAGCTGCAGAGCTTTCTCCATCAAGACATTCTGGACCTGACTGTGACAGGTTCTGTTTGGCTACAACTTACATTAATAAGGATAGTTAAAGTATTTTGTCTTGGATAATACTCCTTGAATAAAATTCCTGGCCTGGCCAGGAATATGGTCACATAACCATACAAATACCATGCTTCCTGAAATGGTGACTTGGAGGCAGCTTTTGGTTTGCACAGACCCACATCTTTAAACACATATGGTTGCACAAATATGCACTCAAAAATGCTTTCAAAGCTGAGAGGCCTGATTTCTTTTTCTGACATAACTATACTGTATCCCTATATATGGAGATCCCTATAATAGTCTGGAAGCACCCTGCAGTCCGCAGTGTGAACATGGATAGAGTAACCTCAAATGCAGCATAGACATAGCCGGCGTATCTGCTTCATTCTCTAGGCTCAAGTTGGCATTTCTCGAAGCAGCATCAAGATATCGATTACATTGCCTCAAAGAGGGAAAATGTTGCTGATCTCATCTGTCCCAGGGAAACCCAGAGAGCGCAGTCCTTGTGACACTTCCATGCTGCCAGGGAAAAGCAAGTAGTGCTACAAAATGCCAGGAATGTTGCAACTTCTTTAAAAGTCTTCTCATCAAAATCTGATTTATTTGAGCATTTGCTTGAAGAAATAACATGGATGATCCAGACACACTTTGCTTCTTCATACATACTTCAGGAAAATGTAATTGGGGGAATAATACGTTCTTATCCTCTGTTGAAGTATGTCTCAATATTTTTTTTCCAAAAATGCATATAACTGGATGCTAGTTTTGAAAATGTCGTCATGCTCCAGGATTACTTTCATAAATATGAGGAATAGTAGCCATTGCCAAGATGTGTTCTATTCCTATTTTTGGGCATACTTCGGAAGTTTATGCTTAAGCAACACTCACTGCACTCAAGATAAGTTTTGCTTAGGTAAGAACTGACATGAAGCCTAATCATAACAGGATTTTCTGGATTTCTGAATCCCAACCCAAGTCTATAACAGAAGCCTTGAAACTAGTCTTCAGACTTATAATGGTCCACAGCAAAACCGTAGAGATGAATAAAAGTGAACTGTGGGTGGAAAATCAAACTCTGTGTTGAAATTTTAGATGTTGTAATTCAGGTCCATCTCAAATGTAAATCTGTAGTTCAGATGGACTGGTTCTACTGCTCTTACTCCTTTACCACGTAGCTTTGTGGCACAAGTGGGATACCGGTTCTCCTATGTTCAGTACCACATGTTTAAAGCATTTAAGACAAAGGAACACTGCCATTCATGAACAGATAAAGAAGCATGGAGTCTCCTTCTCTGGAAATATTCAAGATCTGCCTGAATGCATTCCTGTGCAGTCTGCTCTGGGTGAACCTGCTTTAGCAGCTGGGTTGGACAGGTCCCTTCCAACCCCAACCATTCTGTGAAATCCACAGCATGAGGACCCTGGGTGCAGTTCCCTAGCAGAGGTCTGACAGCCTGTGCTGGAGGCCAGCAGGGATGTGGTGTAGATGCGTCATCATGGATCAGGTGGCTGTGAAAAGCCGGTGGCTGAGAAAGAGCTGCGGGAAGCCTCATGGAGGCCTTCCCCTTCACCTGGGAGCTGCATTTAAGCTCCAGCTCTAGCCCTTGGGCTCCCGCCTGAGGTACATTGTGGCTGTGCCTGCACCCAAGTCATGCACCACTCTGAGTCAGACACCTGGCCTGGCCTGGGACCTGCCTTGTGACTGCAGACCTGTCTGGCAGCCACCGAGCTGCTGGGTGGCCCTGGGCACTGCCAGGGGATTGCTCTGCTCCCCTGGCTCCTGCACCGGGCACAGTGAGGCCCCTGCCCCAGCTTGCCTCATTGTCATTTGGCTGGTGGCTTGCCTGGTTGTCACCCTGGGCTGATGGGTTGCCTCCCCTTGCAGAGCAGCCTGCTCCAGCTGCAGTCCTTGCAGTTCACAAGATCTGATGTGAACTTAGAACATCTGCTTGATACCAGGATCCTTGAATAAAAGTTACATTGTTGAGACCTAAGAATGAAGAATGCTGTTTCATTGAACAAAACAAGCTACTGTTCACTGAAGTTGTATTATTTTAGCTGAGGTTGTACAGGCTTTTCCTTCCCAAAGAATCAAGCTATAGTTTGGCGTTCAAACTAGTTTAAAATCAGCCAACATATTTACCATAAGCAGGTTTCTAAACTGAACGGACTTAAACTCCGATTATAGATGTTTGGCTCGTCACTCTCGCTTTTATACATTCTCAGTTTCCTATGAGTGTCTGTTGTGACATCTGTCAGAGTGAATGGGGAGGAAGGTTCACAGACCCACTACAAAGGTGGCCGAGTACCGTGTTGGGGACAAGGCTTTGCATCTGTCGTCACTTTGAGCCCTCACACGCTTGCTCACTTATGCACTAGGCATACGGTCTGGAAAATTCATAGCACAGGATACGTCTGTATGCAGAAATACCCGTATACAGAAATTTTTATTTCAATAGGAATTTACTTCTAAATAGGCCACTTATTGTCTGTAAATGCTGGCAATGAATACAAGAATGTTTCTGCTATGAGTCATACAATACTAAGGAAAAAAAAGTGAATTCATAATTGAGACATCACAGACACTATGGTTTCTCAGTTAAAAGAAGATTAAAAAGAGTCCACTTCTGCAGCCACAAATTTATATTATATTATTTGCGTTTTCATATAAAAAACTGATATTAATACCGTTGCCTATATTACATTATTTTCTTTGATTTATCTATAATTAAATAGTTCCCCAGACCTGCAGTGTGGATAAGTGAGTTCTCTCAGTGGAAAGAAAGAAGCTCTAAAAGTAGAACAAACAGCTATTCATAATTTGACTCTTAAGAAATTTTGTCTGTGCAGAGTGCCCTGTGTATCAAATCCGTATGTTAACTTCTCTAATCATTCCCATCCTAGAATGTAGAAATGGTGAAGTACCTAAATTTTTTATTAAAATACTGCTAAATTGGCATCTAAATGTTGTTTTATGAAACACTTAACTGCAAATATATAGGTTAGTGTAAGTTAATATAAAATTGTTTATATACATGTGTAAAAAGACATCTGCAAACATAAAATAAATTCCTGGCCATAGAATTTGTTGGGGAGTAAACTGAAGATCTACATAGGCTTAATAAATACCAAATAAAAGGTCTAAGTTGTTATGAATAATTCTTTGAAACTTTTTTTGTAATTTGAATATGTGCATATATGTTTAAATAGCAATTTATAATTGAAGTTCTGACAACTATATCACATTATAAGACGTTTTCTAATTTTTATTACTTTGATTAATAATTCTTTCTATATACTTTCTTTGAAAAATGCCGTAAGTACACATCACATCAGTACCTCAAACTCTTCCAGCAAATAAATTTTAAAAAAGCAAAATAGCAAGCCCAATCCCTGATACTGGTCAGAGCCATAGGATCTGAATTCAACTCTAGTTTTCAAAAATTACCCGACTTCTAGTTGCTTGGATTCATGTGGTTTTGTTACTGGTTTCTCAGATAACTATGCGTGACTGAATGCCTTATTTTCTTGACAGACTGAGCTATCTGTTCATCATTAAAACACTGAATTCGACTATATTTAATTTAAACAGTTGTCCTGGTTTTGTTAAAAAACAAGTTTCTCTTTCAGTGAATTTGCCTGTCAGCTAAAGCCTTCATATTAGCTGCATTTTCCTGGAGAACCAGATACATGTTTGGTAAACCTAGCAATGGAGTGCGAAGTTATTGATAAGCACAGATTCACATCTCCGGAGAGGGGCGACGAGAAACAGGTGGCCAAGAAACTGACCAACTGCATATAACATCCCATTCACTTGAATACTTCATATAAAAGTGGAAGATCACAAGGATCTCGTCCCTTTTTTTCCCTTTTGCTTATGGCCAACATTAGGAGAGGACCTTGCTGGTCATCCCTGCGAACTGAGGCCTAGTGACAGACTGAATCCAGCTCTGGTTGGCTACAGAGTCTAATCCAGGACTTTGGGTGCTGGCTCTGCAGTTGCTGAGACTTTTAAGATTGGTTTTGTATATTTTGTATTATTTTCTCTATTCTTATTAGTAGCATTAGTAAAACATATTTAATTTTTCCAATTCTCTTCTCTCTGTCTTCTTTCCCTCCCAATTGCCTGTCCTGAGTGGGAAGGGGGGAGAGGGAGGGGCAAAAGGGGAATAGGGGGGAAGAGGAGGTTAACAACACATCTGCCACGGTTTTATTGTCACCCCACAATATAAACCCTCGACAACAGTCCACTTCAGAACCCACAAGACACACATACAGAAAACCAATCTTACTGTCATCCCCCATAATCTCCCTTACTTTTCCCACTATTTTACGTGATTTACAGTGCTGTTATTTTCAGAGCTGTGATGTCATTTCAATTGTCATTCTAAAGCGATATAATTCATTCTAGCTTGGAAGATCTGGACAGGCCGTCACTTGAACCATAGGAAAACAGGGAGAATCGGTGCACCCTCTGTATTTGTAGGAATGACCTTCACGCTCCCTTGTTCCAGCTGGTGCAGCAGTACCAAAAAACCTGACTCGGCCTCTCTCACAGGAGACACTGAAGAGTTGGTTGCAATGACCACACCGCGTTGTGCAAGAGGTTTGCAGGATTTGTGGCAGCTGCTGCAGTCCCTGACACTGCAGATCTGCATCTTTTCCCAGGTGAGGCACAGAAGCTCAGGACTTGGTGGGGGAAGGGAAAATGGCTGAACCTCTTTTTTTTCCAGACCCTTGGTACTCCTCCTGTGCGGAGTGGGCAACAGTTCTGAACTGCAAAGCAATTTAGTAAAAACACATAGCACAGACCCATAATAGCAGGTATTTGGTCAAAGCTGCTGATGGCTGTAGCAAGTACAGTCTGCCTCAGACTGCATGTTCAGCAGCACCAACTCAAATATGAATAAAAGAGATTCTAAACTATTCTACACAGAGACAGTAATTTCTTCTTTTTAGGGTAAAAAAATAAAAGCATCTGTGATTTGTGGGTTTGGTTTTTTTCTCTTTTTTTTTTTTTCATAGAACACAAATGAATACTTACAGATTTTTTTAAATGCATATTGATTTACATAAATTCCCCAAAATACCAAGTGATATTTGTATCCATACCAAACCAGTAGGTTTCTATGTGAGAAGGGTGGACAGCCAAGCAAAAAATATGATCTGTAACAACTGCTAGCTTAGCTTATTTTTTTTTTAAGCGGCACAGTGTTAATCAGGGATACGGTAGGTAAAGTTTCAAGTACATGCCTTTGGACCGGAATACTTGCGAAGATCTTCCGGGAAAGTTTACCACGAGAGGGAGCTCTCACGCAGTTGGTTGGTTTTGAGCTGTTGGTTGGTTGATTGGTTGGGGTTTTGTTTATTTGGTTTTTTGTTTTCAAACTACGGAGGAAGAGCATGTCAAAATTATGCAATAGCCAAAACATTGTCAGCTTAATCCCAAAATATAAATGCATACAATTATTTATGAAAAAAAAAACCCCACACATTTAAAACGATATGTCTGTAGCTTTATGTATTGATTAAACTGCATGTACGTAAGGAAAACTTTCTCTCTTTTTAAGGAAGAACTGTGCAGCTTCTACTTCCCTGAGAAAACTTCCCCTCATCAATACTGGTAATGTAAGAGTTACTCAAGTGATATATGATGAATCTGGTCGTATTTACAGCAGGGTTTGCATTACAGAAAACAAACCAAGCCAAACTAGAGTCAAACAAGTCGGCTCACACATGTTTTTCCCTTTCCCTTCCAGTTCCCAGGTGGTGAGAAGTGGGTTGGTCGGTGTAAATGTGGGCAGATGCTGCCACTGCACCCGTGTTCCCAGGATAAATATCAACACGCTGCCTGGTTTGGAAAGCTGTTTCTATGTAATGACAAGGATACCGTTCTGCGTGTTTTTTCACATTCTTCACCGCATTCACTGTCTTCCAAGCTTCCTGCAGATAACGAAATTGCCGTGACTTGTTTTGCAAGAACAGAGATTTTGCCAGTCCAAGGTCAAAATACACCCATCTACACGTCCCTGGGTACTGCTGTGCAGTACACTGTGTGCTCGCTAGTCTTGACTTTTCAGGTCAGATGAATCAAGTATTTTAGATCCTTTTCTAGTTTTTTCATGCTGCTGCTACAAACAGTAGTTTGACAATACAAAGGTAATTGCAACTATATTGAAATAGTTCTCATAGGTATTTTAACTAAAAGTTTTATCAATTTCTTAACCATTTAGATAAATTAGTATTGATGGAATATTAATAATGTTGAGCTATTGCATCCCAATGTTTCCCAGCACGACACAAAATCATTATACAGCAACACTATACAAAGGTTTTACACAGAACACTGGTGTATCGTATTGCAACTTAAAAATAGAAAAGCATAATTGATCAAGGTCTTAGCAAACTAACCTGCTGCACAAAACAGATGCAATCATTCGTGTGACAAACCACAGTTGAATACTTCTTCCACTACAGACAAACATCTCTGCCACTGTACAAAAATGATATAAAGGACACTAAGTTTTGTAGCAGTGCTTTGAGAAATTAAAGAAGGTGCAACAGACTAACATCATAAAAGTGGACGTTTACATGTTAATTCTGATACTGTTTTATTGATCTGTTATTACTATTTTTCATTTCTCACAGTTTTTCATTTGTTCTTCCTTCTCTGTATCAAGAAAATTAGCAAACAAATCATAAGAGATTTGTCAGAATGAATTGTTTAATTGCAGCATCTACATCTTAAAACATATTTGACAATAAGAAACGATGCCTTGGAGTTACCTAGTAGACAGGCATCAGTCTGACCCCTCCCATGCCCCATTTCTGTAATCAAATTGACTTAGTATGTAGAAGAAAAATACTAGACTACTAGTTTCAACTTCTGTTTCATAAATACACAGAAGAAAGTGATCTATATTAAATATGTAATTTCAAGAACATCCATGGCACAAGTCAAAATGTAGCAGAGTTCACCAAGTACACTTCAAGTGCAGTTACATCTAATTTAATCTTTAAGGCCTTGTGAGAAAAATGGGCAATACTTCAACTAGCTTGATACATATATTGCATCATCATCATAACTTTCCTTCGTGAATTAACTGATTTATATTCAGAAGATATTTATTACTTCGTTATTCTGATACTCTTCATGTCAGGGGGAGGAATCCAAAACAGTGATAAATTCAGCTTGAAAAGATACAGATCATCTTTTTACAATTAACATAAGAAAAGATGCAAAATAAATATCTATATGACATGACATGGATAACAAAAAAATGCTTAAATTTCTGCTTAAAATAGCACAATATGACACTATTATACCCTGACAGTATTAAGAAAAACCTTGACGTACTGATCTCCAACCCATAGACAAATAAAAGCCTATCGTTATTCCAGAATACATTAAAAGGAGGTGGTATATGATTGAAGGACACCACATCCAAAATGCAATCTGATAATTTGTTTCAAGCCACCCGGTGTGGAATACGAGGCAGAAAGTGCCGTCCCAGCTGTGGAGGAATCCGACAGGAACGTAAGGACAACTTTCTCATAGATTTCTTTAGTGTCAACTTAGGCTACGCCAAATGTAATTTACAGGAACTTTCTGAGTGACCCATGTTTAAATTAACTCTATTTTTATTATTATGGTCTGTGCTTGCTATTTGTGATAAAGAGACTTTTTAATCAAAGGGGTTTCGAAGGATTTTTATGGTTCTTTCAGTGATGGGATTACATCTTCTGAATAGGAAGGATTGTCCAGAAGGCGAAGTTGGTCTGTGAAAGGAGTTTTCTGCTGGAATGACTGACAGGCCACTACAGAAAACCGATAACTGAGTTGCACAAGGTCTCCGCCTTTTAAAGCTACAGCTAGGGAAGAAAAGAGGGTAGAAACAGGGCCTGAAACGCAGTAAGTGCTTCCTTATCAGCCGAAGGCATGAAGAGCAAGGCATTCTCTCTCCCCAACCTGTTTTCCTGTATGATTCTAGCCTTTTTCAGAGCGGGACATTACATGCAATAATTGCACAGCATAGAAACAGGTTTGGTGCGCAATTCAGGTTGGAAATGCGCCTTGCTGGATGAGTGTCATTTACCTCAGCTCCTGCTGTAACCGCTGTGGTTGCCAGCAAGTCATATTGAGAAGACTGAAGGAAATTTGGATTCTGCATTCAATTACGGTGCTTAATTGCTCTACAAAATATTATGCACTGTACAAACACACAAGAGTAGTGGATTTACGCTCACATGCTTGCGTATCAGAAAGAAGATTGCAGACCAAAGGAAGCAATCTCCTTAACTAAGAGGCTTTTAAAAGATCTTTGGCTTGAATAGAAATGCCCTCCTTTTGGATCCTAGCCCGCTCCCCTAGGTATAAAGTCCACTAGGACTTTGTGAGAACATCTAACAACAAAACCGTGTCCTTTGTCCAGCTGGAGGACTGCTCTAGATTCAACATTAGAGTGCTACCCCTGCCTTGCTACAAAAATAAATGAGTATGCAGGAGCTCTATTTGCCAAATCAAAATGCTGTTTGTTTGCAGAGGAACCAACATTTATTGGTCCCACAAAAAATAATCCTGTTCAGTGCTAGGATGTCAAAGGAAACTGCCTTGATCTTATCAGAACACCTCAACGATCAAAAGGCCCCCGGTTTCCTAGTGTTGTATCAGTGTTTATACAGTAGAAAGGCTCTAGTGCTGCAGGTAGTAACAGGATGAAATACAGTAGGCTGATCCACTGATTTTACAGCGAGGCAAATATTTTTTCCTGTGTTTTCTAAGAAAACGCTTATTAAATGAAATGGTGTGGAAAAAAAAGCCACATACTCCAGCCTGGCTTTTTGCCCTTAACATAGCTTTGTGATGTTGTCTTTGGGTTCACAAAATAGTTTCAACATTTCAAGTGTGTATGTTATCATACTTTACTCTTCTCCCCAGTTTCTGTGCTACTCAGATGATCTAATCAGTATATGGGCTTTGAATCAAGGGAAATTCAGAAACGCTAGTGCCATGAGCTTTCCCCCCTCTTTTTCCTTAGAATTTTCTGTCTTAAGAGATTGACATTAACGTGGACTATAAAGGTGAATTTTAAATTACCTGCTTTTTCAGAAAGTTTGGTGGACTGAAACTGTTTCCAGTTCTTGATGCTCGAAGAGTTCAGTATCATCTGCTCAGTTCTTTCCTATTTAGCCAACCTTATTAGACCATCAGCTACTCCTAGAACTTTCACAGCAATACATTTGCTTTTTAAGCTTATAACACCAGTGAACCAGATTCTAGTGCGCTGAAAATATGTAACAATACAGTTTTATTTTTCTGATATTTATTTTTCCATTTCCAGCAGTTTCTTGAGTTCCATTTTCAATAAAAGCGACGAGTAATTCCATACCAAGTTTTCATAATCTATCTTCATAAATGGCATTGTACACACAGGGCAAGTACTATTCAGCTCCATCCAAAATTACTTCTTTATATGTGCACAAGTAAATCCATTATGAACAAATGATGAGCACTTCATAGTATTTTTGTAAAATTATAATAAACCCAAATTATGATACATACATTTCTGTTTGAAAGGCATCTATAATCTTTTAAATCATCTTTATTATTGCTATACCTAGGGACTGATCAAGCATGGGATCCCGAATTTGCCACATCATACCAAAATCAACAACAAGCTGCTTGTGGTCTCACCTTCTGCTATACCTGTGGACATAGATCTCTTTTTTTGTTGCCAGAT
Source organism: Patagioenas fasciata (assembly GCF_037038585.1). Taxonomy (NCBI): domain Eukaryota; kingdom Metazoa; phylum Chordata; class Aves; order Columbiformes; family Columbidae; genus Patagioenas; species Patagioenas fasciata. Next base: position 115,828,963 of record NC_092521.1, on the reverse strand, counting down.
CAATTCCCTGAACAAGGGAGACCCTTGCAAGGTCACACAGATGTCAGTGCCCAGGACACGAAGGCAGTGCAGAATTCCTGAAAATGGGACTTGTGAGAAGCACCAAGGAGGACCGCTGTAGCACCAATTTAGTTCGGTTTACACTGCTGTGAAACTTCCATTTGCAGGTGTGGCTCCTCAGTCCGTCCGTACCTGTCTAAATCCTGCAGCCAAATTAAGAGAGTACCTCACTTTCCTGCAGTCTCGTCCTTCACCAGCATTAGGACTAATGAGGCGAGCGAGACAGCCAGTCTGCACTTCCTCGAAACTAAGCTGAGCTCTCACGACACAAGGGCTGCCAAGGAAAGAGGTCCCACCAGCCCTCGTCTGCCCCCATCCAGCTCCTGGATTTCTGCTTCTACTTCCCCTGCACCAATTCCGGCACTTGTTTAACCCCAGAGTGAGGCAATCAGAATCAGCAAAAAGCTAATTCTGAGGGGGGGGAAAGGAGAAAAATCAAGGAAAAAAATTATCTCTCTGAATTTTGTATACAAAGTCAAATTAACATCAGTTCTGGTATAAGAAAGGGAAGGACTGTAGACATGACAGCAAGGGAAGAAAAGGTCAGGCTGTATCAACAGCAGCTTGCAGTCCAGTGTAACGTGAATCCTGCCAGCACCACAGGGACCGCAGCCCAGCACTGCTGTCCTCTGCCACTGCCCATCTCTCGAGCCCTGTGCCCCTGCCCGCACCACCTGAGAGACGGCCCACATCACTGACACCAGCTCTGTCGTGTACCCCGTTAAGTCAACCCACAGTGGGCAGTGAGTGCAGGACCTGTCACAGGGGACACAAGCGGGCCCAAGCAGAGCGGATTGAGGAGGAGGAGGCAAGTAACCCCCTTTCTTTTCCTTCCCTCTTTCATTTCTCCTTTCCTTTTCCCCTTTCATTTCCTCTCTTTTTTCCTTCCCTCTTTCCTTTTCCTTTCATTTTATTAATTTCCTTTCCCCTTTCCTCTTTTTAGTTTCCTTTTTCCTTTTCCTTCTCCTTTGCTTTACCCCTTCATTTGTTCCTTTCCTTTTCTTTTTCCTTTCCCTTCCTTCTCCTTTAATTTTATTAATTTCTTTTCCTCTTTCCTCTTTTTAGTTTCCTTTTTCCTTTGCTTTTCCCCTTCCTTTCTTCCTTTCCTTTTTTCTTTCATTTTTAAAATTTCCTTTCCCCTTTCCTCTTTTTAATTTCCTTTCTCATTTTCTTTTTCCTTTCCCTTTTTATTTCCTTTCCCCTTACTTTTTCCTTCCCTTTATTATTTCCTTCCCCCTTTCCTCTTTTTTGTTTTCATTTTTTCCTTTCCTTTTCCCCCTTTTCCCTTTCCTCTTTCCTTCCCTTTTTTCCTTCCCCTTTCCTTTCCTTTTCTTTTTCATTTCCTTTCCCATTCCTTTTTCCTTGCCTCTACCCTTTCCATTCATGTGAAAACCACCACCATGCCTTCAGAGGCCTGAGACCCCACATGGACACGCTACTAGGACAAAGGGGTAGGAAGGAGCAAAACAGGACTTTCTAACATCAGGGGGATTTAGACCAGTTTAAACAGACCCCCAAAACAACACCTCAAGTCACAGACCCTGCACTAAAGGGTCTGTTTTAAATTAAGTCAGTGCACATGTGGCTGAGCCCCGCTGCAGAGTTTGCACACCCGTGCCCCGCTGGCTCCCCGGGGGTGTCCCCGCCTCAACCCAGGGCAGCGGGCAGGGCCGAACAGCCTGCAGGGCACCACTGGACAAAGCGGGGACACAGCAGCTCCATTTCCCCATGTGTACGTGCCGCAGCGGGGCTCTCTGCCGGTGTTTCCCGCCCGCAGAGCTCCGCTTACCGCACCGCTCCTTCCCGCGCAGCTCCCTCCTCTCTCCCCCGCGCCGCGGTGAGCAAAGCCGGCACCAGCCACCCCACGGCACCCGGCTGCCCACATCCTGCGTGGGGCAGGAGGGCAGAGCACGACGGAGCACGGGAGCCGACTCGGGGTGCCACCCCAGCAACGGCCTTTTAACCCACCGCCTAACGCCCCGGGCCGGGCTGGAGCAGAGGGGAGGCCCCCACTTTGCAAAGGGAAGCCTCACAGAATCACAGAACGTTGGGTATTGGAAGAGACCTCGAAAGATCATCCAGTCCAAGCCCCCTGCCGGAGCAGGAACACCTAGATGAGGTTACACAGGAAGGTGTCCAGGCAGGTTTTGAATGTCTCCAGAGAAGGAGACTCCACAACCTCCCTGGGCAGCCTGTTCCAGTGCTCTGTCACCCTCACTGTGAAGAAGTTTCTTCTCAAATTTAAGTGGAACCTCTTGCATTCCAGTTTGTACCCATTACCCCTTGTCCTATCATTGGTTGTCACCGAGAAGAGCCTGGTTCCATCCTCGTGACACTCATCCTTTATATATTTATAAACATTAATAATGTCACCCCTCAGTCTCTTCTTCTCCAAGGTAAAGAGCCCCAGCTCCCTCAGCCTTTCCTCATAAGGGAGATGCTCCACTCCCTTAATCATCTTTGTTGCCCTACGCTGGACTCTCTCCAGCAGTTCCCTGTAGCACCGCAGCCTCCTCGTAGCACCGCGGGGAGCCCGCGCTCCCGTCTTTCCGCGAGCGAGCCAGGAGGGGCAGGGCACCCCTGCATCCTTCGCACCGCTTCCCCTACTCCTCAACGCTTCCTCCTCCTCCTCGCCCGCCGCCGCCTGCCCCGGCACACCGGCTGCCACAGGCCGCTCACGCCCTTCCCCTCTGCGGGCAGCGGTGCCGCCGCCAGCGGGCTGCGCGGGGCGCATGCGCCACTCGCCACCGGGGGGGGCCAGCAGCGTGCCCAGTGGGAGCGCGCCGCTCGCCCTTCCTCCCGCCGCAGCGCGGGGCGGGCCGCACGGGAGCGCGCTCGGTGCGGACACAGGCGAGAGGCTGGGGGAAGCAGGGAGGCGCGGCGGGGGGCGGGGCCTCCGGGCGCTACGCCCAGTCTAGCTGGCGCTGGCAGGGCGGCCCGCGGACGCAACTTCCACGGGACGGAGGCGGCGCCGCAGCCGGGCGGTGGAGGGCGCGGCGAAGCGTGACCGGCTCCGTGGGGGCTCGTCCGACCTGGTCCGCGGCGAGGCCGACGGGGAAAGTGGAGCTAGAGACGGAGCGGCGCTGAGACCCGCCGAGGCGAAGTTTGGAAGCTGTCCCGCAGGCGAGCGGGAGGGGTCGGAGGCCGCGGCGTCAGGAGCATGAGAGGTCCGCCCCGGCCTCACCGCTGCTGTGTCCGTGGGAGGACCGGCCAGTGCCCGCGGCGGTGAGAGGCGGCCTGGGGATCGCTTCTCGGTGCCTGCGGGCGGGAGGAGAGAGAGCTAGAGGAGGTTACAGCTCCCGCGGGGACCCCCACAGCTGCCCGCCCTCCGCCGAGGTGCCTGCGAGCCTCCTCCGCCCCGCAGGGCGAGCTTCAGCGCCTGTTCTCGCTCTTAATTTCCCGTCCCCCGGCGGGGGAAGAGGAGGGGCAGTGGTGAGGAGCTCTCCTGGGATCCCCCGTCGACGACGCGGAGGTGCCTGGAAAATCCCGAGCCCGAGGAGGCGGCTCCCGCCGACCCGTCCACCCTCCCGGCAGCCGCAGCCTCACAGCCTTGCGTGCGCCCCCGTCTTCCCGTCCGACTCCGGGCTTCACCTTGCGGGCAGGCTCGGGGAGGAGGCCGGAGGAAGCCGCCCGTGCCCCTGGCGGCGGGTGCGCGCATGGAGGCGCCGAGCGCTGAGCCGGGGCGGAGAGGGCGAGGAGAGGCTCCATGAGCGCCGCGGCCCTGCCGGGGATCGCCGCCTCGCCGGGCGTTTCCCTCCTGCCGCCGCCCGCCCTGCCCTGCCCGCGTTTCCGACCCTGAAGCCGCTTGGTTCTTCGTCACACTGAAAAAAAAAAAACAGCAAACTTTTGCGCAGTGGCCGAAGATGGAGACTGCCGGGATGGATTATTTCTGCGAGCAGGTACAGCAGAAGGACGTGGGCCGCAGGATGCAGGTCGGCCAGGAGCTGCTGGAGTACCTGGGCGACCCCGCGAGGTCCTCCGATCTGGAGCAGGACCAGCAGCGCCTTGACAAAGTGATCGACGAATTGACAGGATGGGTCAACTCTAGTAATTTTAAGGTGAGGAGGCTTGTCGGCGGAGCTTGGTAGAGGAAGACCATGATTCATCATGGTAGGGAGGTCCGGAGGTCCAGATTACTCTTTAATCAGATACGGGCAGAAATAAAACTACATCTATACCAGTTTCTATCCCTCCCCCACAAAGGGGAATTCAGAAATTTTGGGAGGCGTTCGTTAACATTTTCTTGTTTCGATTTCTCTGTCCTAAAAGAAGCAGTATGTTTGGGGTGTTTTCTGTTTTGGTGGGTTTTTTTGTTTGTGGTTGATATTATTTTTTTAAATCGCTGGTTAAAAGGTTGGTTTTGGTTTGGTTGTTTTTTTTTTTTTTTTTTTTCTGCAATTGTGTTTTTTATTCTGAGACAAGATAGGTAGTGATTTTTTGTCTTTTTTTTTTTCGCTACCACTCCCATTCCATCGTCTCTACGCTTGAGTGTAAGGTTTCCTGGGATTGCCATTATTTTCTGTAGGCCATAAAGAGTGCTGTTTACCCGCGTATGTATTACGCAGTGTGCGTTTTATACGATTTAATGTATAATTTGCTTCTTGGTATCCCTGTTGTGAGTTTTTATCGTCTTTAGGTGACTTTCTTGTGTGTGGGAAGTTATACAGTATCTTTACAGCAGCCCAATGATGACTCACGGTTTGGTTGGTTTGGTTGTGTGGGTTTTTTTTTTTTCTGCGTTTTTGGGCTGAGCTACGAGAAAACTGATCACTCCTGCGCACGCCTGTTGTAAGATTTGTAGTTTTTTCTGGCGGTGCTCAGCCGATAACCCGGTTGGCAGCGCAGTTTTACTATCGAGGGCAATAACCGTGTTCGCATTGGCGATTTCCCCCCGCCCCGTTCGGTGTGTGCGGGCGGGCGCTGCCGTCGCCGGGTGGCGATGTCGCTCCGCGGGTCCCTCTGCTCTGGTCCCTTCATCTCCCTCTGCTGCCCTACGAGATGATTGACTTGCCCTTTGGGCCTTTGGACGTAGCGTTGCGAGGTTATTGTAATTTTTTCCTATTTGCTTAGGCTCAGGACGCAGGCCTGGGAGTAACTTGTAAGTGTCATGTCTGTTCATTAATTTTTTAAATTTTTTTTTCTCTGTTGACTTTACAGTGCTGTGTACTTGCCGGTGTTTGCACACAGCACTTCTGTGAGTTTGAGGTCTGAAACTAATAGGGATTAAATCTATTTGCACGTATGACTTAGTTTTTTTGACAGTGTATTTGTCAGTAAAGGTCAGGTTAACTTGAGGAAATGGTGTTGTGCTAGACACGTATGATTTATTTGCTTTTTAATTTCTCACCTGAGAACAGTTGTTCATGGTAATTGATTACTGTGAAACCTAGACAGCTGTTTAAAAATACCCTTTTGTGTAAAGAGGACTAGATACTTATCTTAACAGGGTAATGCAAAAGTTTCTTTCCACACTTTGAAATTTACGGAATTGGGCATAAATACTTGAAATTTGCTTTTGAAGATGTATTTTGCGTAACCCAATGAATTCTGCTTGCTGTTGATGTGAGGTGACAGAACTCCTTGGCTGTTTAAACTGTAGGAGAAATGAGGACTATGCAGCACTCCAGATCACGAGCCTCAGTCATACAAGATAAGGTTAAGAGTATTACAAATTCTAAGAGTTTTAAAAATAGTTTGCATAATATTGAAAAAAAAATCTCAACATCCACTTACTGGTGGCTCTTTACGCATACAGTATTCCAGTTCAAAGCGTATTATTAATATATACGTTACATTTGATTGCGACAGCACAAGATCTTGGATGTGTTGGATCAGTTCCATTGTTCCTTACTGTGGTAGTGACTGTCAGCATCTGCTGTTTCAGAAAGAAAACTAAAAACATTATGGAAAACTCTGGTTTCATCTGATTTCTTATCTTTTACAAGCATAGATGTTGTATGTTTCAATGATGGATTTGAGCTTGTTATTAAACTCAGGGGCTGACTGATATCATAAGTAGTGAGTACCACAGGCTTACATGTATTTTCAAGAAAAATATGGAAGTAATCTTTATTTTGAATTACTGTATTTTTAATAATTTGTTGGTTAGCCTTTCCTCTGCTGAGGAATGGATATGTAGAGCACTTAGACAATTCCACTTAACCTCTCTTCTTATATTTTGCTGAAGGTCTTGCAGGTCTTCAAAGTCTCAGAGTAATTAATCCCTACCTGTTGATGTGGCTGTTTAATTGAGCAGTGATAATGGCTGGCAAGTGGGAGCTCTAGGTTCAACTTCATGCTGTGCATGAGAAAACTTTCTATGAAATGCCACCCTAGAAAGTTCCTGCCTTGCATAACCAGAAAGGAAAGGATCTGGATGGAATAGGAGGGTTGATTTGGCAGACTTGGTAACAAGTGGGGAAAAAGAAAATAGATGTTCGTTAAACAAGTATGGACTCATTATCAACAAAGTTGAATTGTCTCAAAAAGATTCTGGCCATCTAAATAGTGCTTTTTTTTTTTCTTTTTCCTCAAGTTTGCAGCTATTTATAGTGATTTAATAAACTACTTGGCAATTCCAAGCTAAGAAAGAAGATAGGAAAACTTCTGAGTTCATCTGAACTCGGAAAACAAAATTGCCGGTTTGAGTTACTGATAAATCAGAGAAGCAGGATTAAAAATGTCTTGGCTCATCTGAAAGTGGTGTATGGATTTGTAGTGGAAGTTGGTTGTAGAACACGGGGAGTAACCTAGAGAGAGAGAAATGAGTCATCTTCAGAGGCTGACCTTAATGGTCTATGATGGGCACTTGAGTTACAATGTCTGTACAGTCAGTGATAAATTAGCTTCTGAAGACTGTTGAAAACCTTGCAACATCAGGGACTACACGGATATGCATAATTTAAGCTTTTAATTTGGATCTCATTAGAATGAAAGAGTTGCTCACTGAGCTGAAAATTGTTTGCTTGGTGTCCTGGTGCTGTGATCTGGTTTACTTCATATTGATTGGGACTGACCTCTCTCTTCCTACAACATGGAGCTTTAGTGTTGGTGTTTGTTTTGTTTTTCTTGCAAAATCACCATTTTCCCAAGACTGTGAGGAATAGTGGAGAAAAAAAAATAAGGGCAGTGAACTTTGAAATGTTTTTAACGAGTTGGATGCAAAGTAGTTAAGATCTGGGTGATGGTATTTTTCTGCTATTTATTCTTCTCAAACTCTGAAATATTTGTCAATCTCAGAAAATTGGACCAGTGCTAATGTTTGAGTTCAGACTCACGGGTGAACTTCAATCAGTAAATTAATTCCCCATTCTGAGAGTATCACTACTGATGGATATTTGCTGGCTTTACTAGGTTAACCTGGATATTCATCTATCTATACATGAGCTTTAATTACCACATCTCTTGTGTCTCTCTTGTACTTGCTAGTCACTTGAAATAATTATAAGATTATCTAACTTCATACAGTCTGATGGCTCAAACTGTTCTGTGTCTGACTCAAGCAATCTAGAAATCTGCTTTGAACTTCTGCTAAAGAGATGTGGCATGGAGAAATACTACTTTTCTAGTAGAGATTTGCAAATCTACTGCTAGCACGTTGTGGGGAGTTTTTAAAGCCCGCCAGAATTGAAGACTTACCCTCTTAAAATTTACTTTTTGAGCATTAAAGCCACCTTTTGGTTCTTGATGCAAATCTCACCTGATCAAAAGTAATAAAAACCTATGACTAAAATTCTGGTAGTTTCTTAAGGTAATTTTATGTGAGAAGAGTAATCAGTAATGCTTGTGACTGTGAGTCATATTTGGATTTCTTACCTTTGTAGTCCATATTTTACCTTGTTTTATTCCTCAGCTGCAGTAAGAAAATCGTTAACAATTACTGGGTTTATGTCAGAGCAGCAGGTTATTTGCCATGCACAGAAAAAAAAGGATTTCACACTACCTGTTTCTGATAGCACAAATAATCTGTTTATTTTAGGCAAATCCTTGGAGTTATCTTTTATTCTATGCCTCCTGAAGAGTTAGATTTTCCTTGAAGATTTTCTTTGGATTTGTTTGTTTCAACATCAAATACTGTAAGATACTAAAATACCACTGATGACGATGTTGCATTTTTGTAGTTCCTTGTTTGGCAAGTATTTATTTTGATTTGTCTTTAGTTCAACGAAAGGCCAGCAGGAGGAGCGTTCAGTTTTCAGAAAGGAGGATTTAAACTGTAATTTTGCAAATAGTTAAGTGGTTAGGATTTTTATCCAAAGTCCTCACAAAGAGACAGCAGCAGTTATAACTTCGTTGGCTGTACGTAAGTATGTGAGGTAGAAAATAGAATTGAAAATTATGTCAGTAAAATACTGAGATCTGAAAAAAGAAAAGTAAGCAATGTGAAGTCCTACATTTTAGTGAGAATAATTGAAGGCACAGGTGTGCAGCGTGTGGGGCATGTGATTGAGCAGCAGCCTCTAGGAGGAAAATGTGTGGGTTATCTGGGTCTAAAGTTGAACACAAGCTGACATATGCTACACAAAAGGCAAAAGCTGTGGTGAGTTTTAGGCCTGTAACCTGTGAGACAGAAGAATGGAATAAAAGAGGACACACTTCCACCTTTATTTTTCAGTTACTGGATAGATCCTGGTATTTCCATAGTCTTTATTGAATAGTGGTAATTTGAATGTCTTTGGTGGAGGAGAAATGTTAGACTTTGAGTTCTTTGCTGAATTTCATTCTTCCTTCCTTCAAGTTGTTTCACTTTGGCTATGTGGGAGCTACTGCCCTTATTTCTGTGCAGGGAGAATGTGGTTTGACCTGTCCATGTATGAGTCCAGTTTTAGTTTTCAAGCTCAATGATTTGCTTCTTTTTCTTGAGTAATAATTACTGTTTTTTCATGTATTATTTATGTTCTGTTCATATAATGTTAAATAAACTATTGCATGTTATCCAAATAATCAAGCAGATCTCCAGAAGGCAAGGGAAACTTGCAAGAAGTTTTAATTATTTTAAGTTTTGTTAAAACTAATTCTGTCCAGCCTTTAATTAGTAATGTGGAACATATAGTTTCAAACTCTTGGGCATGTCCTCCAGAGGTGGAATTGATGGTTCTCAAATGTTCTGCAGCGTTGTGTAATCCAACCTAACTGTAGTTCCTGTTGAAACAGCAGCTCTGCTACTCCTGTGGCCAGGCATTCTCACTCTTGTTCTTGGGGCAATTAACTTTCTGTTGATGTTGAATTCATTTTCCAGCTGATTTGGCTGCTGCTACGGGAGATACAAATGCACCAGAGCGCATATGCCTGGAAGTCAAGAGGGAGAACAGGGCTCTGTCCTTTTTAGCTTGCAGTTTGATTGATCCGGGTGTGAATGGAGACCCTAGCTGAGCTCGCTGCAGGTTGCAAGCAGAGGGGTGCATCTTTCGGAAGAGAATTCACAGCAGCCAACGCACGTCAGCCACACGCAGTTCAACGTTTGTTTTTAGCGGTGTTTCAGGTTTAAGCAGTTTAATTCCCAGGCTGCTGAACTGTGGTGATGCATAGCACTGTCATCGCTCTGAGGCCAGGGCTTGGCAGGCTGCACAGTGAACAGGCTCAGGGAGGAGATCTGACTAGAGAAGAAGGTGTTTTTTCTTGTTCATTTGTTGGGCTGTTTTCCTAAGGCAGGTTACTGTTCAGCTGCATGTATACTTGTCTCCTCACAGTAGAAGAGCTGGTGCCAGGGGTAGGAATAAGTAGCAGAGAATGGGAATCACTGTATGTTTAATACAAATGAATAAGAGGAAGTGGGAAATAAAATAGGAGACCTTGGGCATGAAAAGAATTATATTCTTTTGGAAGAACTAAGTCCTAAAATAAAGTGTTTCTTTGTTTTGCTCCATCAACGTGCTTAGAAAGGCTTTCAAGTGCATTTTTCTTTGGGGGGGATGTGGGGGAGAGGAAAAGCTCTTTCCTTTTTTTTTTTTTTAATTATTTATTCTAAAGAGAAATACCATACATCCCATTGTCTTCCCACTGAGCCCTGCTTTTAAAGAGGCTTTGTCTTCAAACTTTTTCTACTGCAGCACACAAAGTTTAAGCCAGGCAATTTAAAAAAGAAAATGGCTTTAAATGTCAGGTGATGCTTTATCATATACTTTTGTTTTATGCTCACTGTCCTTGGAACAATGTATATGAAAAATTTATGGCGGTGGTCAAGAGTAATGTTTAATATACATGCGAGCAAACTGTAGATATTCCTGTAATGGATCAAGCTGGAGGTAGTGCATGGCACATTTTAGAGTGGGGATGACTGAATTGTCCACCGAATACAGAACAATTTGGAGTCTGAACTCAAGTCAGTTTGAGAGATTTTTGAAATAGTGGAAGGTTGTAGACATTTTTGCAGTAACCATTTTGAGTGTTATACTAATGTGTTCTTCAAAATTGGGTCAATGTTTCTTAATTAACGAGGGGGAAAAGAGTGTTACAGTTTCCTTCATGGGGAAGGGGCTTTAAATAAGCTTTAAAATTTTTATGACAGCACCATGCTTGCTTGTTTTGGCTGCTGTACAGGAGAGGTCAAAATAACAAGGACCTCCCAGATCTGTGCCTGTTGAGAAGGACCTCTGAAGAAACCAAGCCTTCTCAGTGCTGAACCACACTTCTCAGTCTCTGGATAAAAACGGGTGATTCAATCAGTAATCGTGTGGTGGTGTGGTTACTTGCACTGTGATGCTGAAATTATTTGTGGTTGGCCATCACAGAAGGGTAATGAAAGGAAGATTATCATAAGAAGTTTGGTAGTCTATGCCCCTTTTGAAACAGTGAGGGTTGCAGCTGATGTGCAGTTGTAACAGCAGCAAAGATTGGATACTCTCAGGAGAATCTTAGCTCCTAGTTCAAGTTATGGTTGCAAAATGTTGAAGTTGGTAAACTTGCGTTTTTAGATAGAGGAGGCTTTGCATTTGCTCAAGAGCTCATGACTCAAATTGTTGAGCTTGAAGACTGTTAGATTACCAGCAGCCTCTCTCCTTGCAATGTGAAGTGATGCGATAGACATAAAAACACAATTGTATGCATCTTTGCAAGTGTGTCGTTTGTACTCTTGAAGATGAAAGAAGCAAGAGAATGGAAATAAAGCTTTCTTGTCAGCTAAAGCATCTAATGTATAGACAACATGTGTGGTAGCTTCAGCAGTTGGGGCTGCAGTTTTGGCTGCTGTCAGCAGAGGCAGCCGCCCAACCAATGCTGAGTGGGAGGATTGCAGCATTGCGTTTTCTTGTACAAGGGAGAATGGAGTCTGAAGATGACCAGGCTGGGAACGAAGAACCAAAAAGGAACAACATGGACCTGTGGGAGAGGGGCCAGAGGAGGCCACCAAGATGATCAGAGGGCTGGAACAGCTCTGCTGTGAGGACAGGCGGAGAGAGTTGGGGTTGTTCAGCCTGGAGAAGAGAAGGCTCCAGGGAGACCTTATTGCGGCCTTTCAGTACTTAAAAGGGGGCTTGTAAGAAAGATGGGGACAGACTTTTTAGCAGGGCCTGTTATCACAGGACAAGGGGTAATTGTTTTAAACTAGTAGAGAGGAGATTCAGGCTAGACAAGAGGAAGAAATATTTTACAACAAGGGTGTTAAAACACGGGCCCAGTTGCCCAGAGGGGTGGTAGATGCCTCATCCCTGGAGACATTCCAGGCCAGGCTGGATGGGGTTCTGAGCAACCTGACCTAGTTGAATATGTCCCTGCTTGTTGCAGGAAACTTGGACTAGATGACCTTTGAAGGTCCCTTCCAACCCAAACTGTTCTATGGTGACCACTTGGGTTGAATAGATGACCCAGGAAAAATGGAAGCTTCCTTCTGCCCATGGATCCAGGGGCAGTTTTTGGTACCTGCAAGCTTTTGGGTTAAGGGCAGGAGTGGAATATGGGTAGACTTCAGTGAAGTGGGTGATGTGGAGAGAATTGGAAGCAAAAAATGATGGAGTATCCTGGTGAAGTAGGATAGAAGTGTATTCAGGGAGGTGAGTAAAGAGAACTAGGAATAAGAAATTTCAAGAAATGAAGCAGAAGAGACTGCTTGTACATATACGTGTTTTGGTTTCGTGTTTAGCTACTTGCAAGGTGCTTGAGATGATTTCAGAATCGAGAAAGTACACCTTTAGGCTTGGCTGACAATACTTAAACAAAAAAAAAATCTCATTATGTTCTTGCATGTCTTATTCCAGCATTGCAGTGCTGGAACAATGCTTGTTCTTGCAGGGTGTAGTTGTTTGGCATGCCATTTTGTGTTTGTCAGTTGATTGTTAGTGATACCACAGCTGTCCCCATGGTGACAGGAAGTCCAGTGCCTTAACTTCCTTCTTTTGGAGTTCCAAATAGTGACTTCCATAATTCCCCCATTAAATTCTCATGGCTAGTTTGCAGATTGTGATCTGCAGAATCCATATTTCCGTGTACAGTTCAGAGATCCTATGACCAAATCCAAGGACGTTCATTTTAAGGTTGTTCAGCAACTTATGTAATTAGAGATGGTTTCCTGGCAGTGTCCTGTCCCTGGATGTCCCCCACAGGGATTGGAAATTGCAGAGTCACAGTGAGAGTAGTAATAAGCATGCATGGTTAACCAGGTATGGTTTGAAGAGCAGTATTTCTTTTCCTAGCAAAGACTTCTATGTCTGGAAGTTGCCCATAGAAGAGCAGTGTCAATGCTGAAAAGAGTATGTAGAAGGAGAGGTGGAAAAGGAGCAAGCTGCAGGGCAAGAAATAGGCTCATTTCCTAATCACTGGCTCACTTTGTAATCACATTTTGGTTGGAACCTCTTGATTTCACTAAGGAGTCTGGTCCTTTCCAGAACAGATAGAATATTACTCAGTTGGGCTGGTAATTTTTTTGTGATCTAGGAAGTCAAGGGTGGCCTTGAACTTTGGCTTGTTAAAGAGTATCTCAACAACTAACCAAATCCAGTTCAAATAAGCCTGAATTTCTTCTCCACTGTGAACCTCAAAAGCAGCGTTTAAATGTGTCAAACAATAGTGAGCTGATGAATCAGTGTCAACATACAAAGGCTCTTTCTAGGCTGCAGGCAAAAGGCTCAATGAATGCAGAGTGAGAAACAGATCCAACCCTTTTAATCCCAGAAAGAACACATCCCTCATTGAAGCTGGTGGGGAAACAGCCATGATGGTGAGAGATTTTTCTGTTGGTAGTGGAAGGACTGTGTTGGTACATGGTCCCACGCAACGTCTGAGAGCTTGGAGCCTTTTTCTTGCAGATCAGTTCTGCCTTGACTTGTGGGGTGGTGTGTGTGGTGTTTTAGTTTTGTTTGTTGGTTGGTTTGGTTTTTTTGTTTGTTGGTTTGGTTTGGTTTTGAATGCTGCTCATATGACCCCATATGAATTGTTAAGGACTCCTTCCAAAGGGCTGCTTGGACACTGCATGGACGATACCTACCAGGAGACACTCAAACTCAGAACATTGTGTATCAAAGCAGAGAAACATTAAGACTGATTTACAAAAACAAAAAAAGGTAGTTTATTTGTAATACTCTGTAGTGGTATGCTTCAGCTGACTTGCTTTGAAATGTGGAATGAGAGCCATTTTTGTAGCTGGAGCAGTTTCCTGTTACTTCCGTCCTGAAGTCACATTGGGCTTTCTCACTCTGCAGATACTGTGATGTTTCATCCTTGTTATCTTTTCAAAGTTGCCAACCATAGAGGACTTTGTATGAGCTAAAGAATAACCATCATGTTGTAGTTAGAGGATTGCTCCTTTAAGAATGTAGTAACCTGTTCCCTTACATATCATCTGTAAAGGTTCTTTTTCAGTAGCTGTTAATGAGATGAGAATTTCACAGCAGTGTTTGTTACTTTTCTGCATTTCTTAAAGCCAGGGTGGGTGTCATACCTTACTCTGACTTACAAAGGTATCTTTTGAAAGCTTTATTTCATCCCATGCAGTCTGAACGATGTATTTTCGTACAGTAAGGACATCACAAGACAAAACTACTCTGAGATATTTAAATTGATAGTATTTACTGAAGTGTCTTATGTACACTAATTATTGAAGTAGAACCCCTGCTGCATTCATTAAGCCAATCTTTGATAGACAGTTGCGAAGAGCCAATGTCATATTGGCAACTGGTTGAATGGTTAATCAAGAAAATTGTGACTTGCATCGTAAGAGGTGATTAAGCTTTACCCATTCACAGGGAGGGATACCAAAATAAGGAATATGCAGGCATTATCTCAGTGGATGCTCTTGATCAAAATAAAATGGTAATACAGAAAGGAAATACAGGTGATGAGATTTTTCGTTGGCAATAATGGTCATGGTAGGATGAACAGCTGTTTTTCTAGCAGTTATCAAGCCTCTGACCTTTAGGCATATAGAGGTTCAAATCTTCCATATGGCCACTGTTTTTACACAGGTGAGTTGTCAAAAACAAGCAATCCCCTCCCCAAACCAAAATGGACCAACCAAAAAAAAACAAAAGGCAAAAATAATCCCACAAACCACCTCCAAACCTTGGGGGCTAAGTACTGGAGGAATTAATCAAGAAATATACCTTACTCAGAATTCTTCTTTGGGATTAGAAAATAGTAGATGTGTAGTGAAAAAAACAACAGCGACATATTTTACTTTTTAAAATCTCTGAACTGCTGTTGTTGGGAATGGTAGAAGTCTTCAAGAGAGGATTTAGAGAGAGAATCAACTGTGTGGAGAAGAGACTCTCTGTAAGTACACTTACAGAAGGCAAGGCTGCCGTTTGTACATTAATAGACCCCAAAATACTTCAACAGGAAAGGCTGTCACAGTTGTCACTGGAAGACAAGTCTAAGGTTGGGTTTGTAGTCAGGAAAGAGACGGATAGGAAAACAGTGTATATCCAGGATGAATTTCTTATTTCTTTCAGGTATCACCTTTTAGATAGATATTTTTGTCTTGAGTCTCATATAGTTTGACAATCTGGAAAAGATCAATAAAGGAAAGACCTTTAGGGAAGCCTTGATGTTACCGTAAAAGCTGACTTATATTTTTTTATATAAGTTAGTTATCAATTATAGTATTCTGTTATCCTAAACTGTAAATGCAATCACTTGTTGGCAAATATTAATTTAAGCCAGTTATGCCATCCACTTATATTTGTTATTCTCTGTTTTAATATGTAATAAAATTGTGTAAATTTCCAAGTAAGTTGTACCACCTTGGAACAAAGTTTTGTACATACTGTTTAAAAGGAAATCTGTTGTGCTAATACTGAATTTATTAAAATTGGCTTAATTATGTGGCTGCTTCAGATCCTAAATTTTATGGGACCTTATTTGTCTAGTTTCCCGTGGAAACAAGGTGCACATGATTCTGGGCCGTGTGTATTCACGTTTGTCTCCAGCCGAATTCTTTTGGGCCTGTTGTCTAGTGTGGACAATTGTGATAGATAAGGATCTAAAGGAAACAGAGCTGTCCAAGAAAATGTAGTTCCAAGTTTTATGAAAATAAAAAGCTAATGGAGGGGAATAATCCTGCTCATGTCTTTGTGGGGAAAAAACTTGAAGTGTGTGTCTTATTAGAAAACAAAGAGGGAGAAAAACTCTTGTGAATGCCCAAGCTTCAGGAGACCCTTCCATTGGCATTTGTACCTTCATGGGCAGCAAACTGAGTTAACTACAAGGTGTGAAAATGCAGGTTCTCGTGCTCATAATGAACTATTGTAGGAAATTAAGGCTGAAGTCTTGTAATAGCATGCAGGATAGTTTAGAGTTTTTTAAAAAAGTGTCCTGACTTGTTAAAATAATTTAGTTTAACTGATCATTTCTGACCATATTTTTGTTTCTATATTAGCGGAAATTGTTCTCTCATCTAGTTTCTGTTTGTAGGTGGAAACTTTCTCATAATCTCAGTAGTATTTTTAGTGTTGTTTTTTTTCTTGAACAAGAGCAAATGAAGGGAGTACTTAACAAGCAGGTGCGGTCTGAACTGCTAGGGAAGGCAGTATTAGCTTCTCTCTGTTGTTTTCTTCTGGGAGTTTGGAAAAAGATGTAATGACCTTAGTGGCTGAGCTAAGTAGCCGGATTGAAGGAAGCTCTGAGAATCGGGGAAGCTGTTCAAACCATGTTTGCGTGGTGGTCTCAGTCTGGTAACTGCAACCTACCCACTGCTCTCTTGCTCTTCCCCCCCTCCCCTTTTTTTTTATTGTTGTTCGGGCATTCTGTTTGTTTTTCTTTCTGCAGCTTAGAAAGCTGAAGGAGAGGTAAGACCTAAACCCTTACTGGTATCTGTTTCAAAGGAATTTTGATTTTTTAGTTGGTACTGAGGTAGAAGTCTAGAGTCATCTTTTAAAGAAAATGAGCGATGGAGCTGCAGTCCAAAGACACATTGTAAATAGCAAAAAAAAAAACCAACAACCTTCTTGCATAATTCTTAATTTGAATTTTAATAACTTTTAGTTGAAAATATTAAAGCATTGGATTTCTAGTACTTATTTTGTTTCTTGTTTAAGACAAGTACCGAAAAATCTTAACTGCTCTAGTATATGTAAATGTACTTGATCAATTTCAAACATATTCTCATAACTTTATCTTAAAGAAAACTTTCAAAGATTTGTCAGCTCTCTAATTTGAACTTTATTTTTAGGCTAAGATAGAGTCTTTCAGCATGCTTGCATATATATATGTCTAATGTCTTTAAAATGTATTCAAAAGAATTATTTAGTGATATGTTTTGAATATGTAATACTTTTGTTTCAACAGGTATCATTACTGGGATTAGATGTTTTAGGTGCCTTTGTCGACAGACTATCAGGACGCTTTAAACCCTATATAGGAACTGGTAAGTTAAATATAACTCTCTTTTTTTTAAGACCAAAAAGTAACAGACACTTGGGTTTTTTTCCTGTCCCCTAGCAGCTGAGGTGTAACATATCGAAAGCTTTTCAAGCTAATTATACAGGATATTTCAAGAAGATGGGCTCAATTTCAAAGCAGTATACAGGGCGTTTCAGAAAGATGGACGCAATTTGAAATCACTATATCTCTGCAACCATGATCTGCCCATGAGTGAAACTCTTGCCGCTTGAAAGGGAGGGGCATAGAGTTTCAAATGGTTACTGCTAGATGCCCCTCTCAGCCATTTTTAAATTTTTCTGTAATTGTAACATTGCCGTGGTGAAATACCCTGCTTTGGAATTGGGTCCATCTTTTTGAAACACCCTGCAATATATCGGTAGGCATCTTATTGCTGTTGTTGGAATTTAAATATTTTTATATTAACTTGTAAATATTAATTTGTCGTGCAGTCACTGATTTGTAGATGGTGGCTGGGTTTTTTTTTAATGATTTGAGGAAAAACTTTCCAGTAATTAGTTTCGTGCTACGTAGTCGCTTATCACTCCCATGCTAGGTACTTGCTTACTGCTCCCGAAGACTGTCATCTAAAAATTACATGGGAATATAAATCGTATCTTGAACTTGTGTTAAAGATTAAAGGTTTTATTTGCAGATCACTTTAATTAGAGCCTCATGTCTGCTGAAACCTGTGGTTTCAGAGTACTGTGTGGTCCATCTCCTGTTTCATAATTGGACTGTAGCTTTTAGTCTAAACTTTTTATGGGGTTAAAAAAAGTACCAGCTGTTGTTCTTTTGATAAATATTTATTCAAATGAATTTCAAATTAATGGATCTACATGTGCCTGAGTGTGAAACAGCTGTTTTGGGAAGTACAAGCAAACAGCGCTGCTCAACCCATTTTGCTGATGTCCTTGAAAGCAGATAGTGATACTAGGGCATTAATGTTGGTGTTACATTGCTGGCTATTTTTAACAGAAGTTTCTAGCTCAATGTCCTTCTCCAAAATTTGTGTGAATTATCTTGCATCTTGTTCTCACATGCCCAGCTATCTCAAATCGTCAAAATGTTAAGCTTCTTCTTTATGTGTCTACTTTTGTATTTAAGAGTTAATAAATGAGCAAATTTTAAAGTTTAGGAATACAAAGAATAGTTTATAAGTTACTAACTAAAATCACTGAAAGCATATTTTGGGATGCTGTAGAAGTGCTGCAACAGTGTGCGACAGAATTTAAATCTATTTTGTTGCAGAGGTTTTTTCTTTTGCTGGGTAGTTTTGTATTGCAGCAGTGTAAAGGAACCAGAGACATATTGTGCTATGCGGAGTATTGATTTCTGAATAGTCTCCATTTCTAGCTATGGTAAACTTCAGAGTGCTACTCTGGTTTGGTTTATATTTTAGCGGTGTGCAGAAATTAAAATTACAGCAACTTCATTAAAGGTTGGAAAGCTTTTTCATTTCTCCTGTGGTTTTCTTTTTTCCTAAGTATGAACAATTTGAGAATAGTTTGAAAGTATTTTTTTTTTTTTTGGTCACAGGATTTGAGTAGTTTGAGATTCTGAGCAAATGAAAGATTTACATTCCAGTACTCAGTAGCATTTATATTACAAAAAAAAAAAAAAAAAAGGAAGATTATTGGCACTGAATGACTATCTAACATGTGTAGCATTAATAGACATCTGAAGCTGTGTATTCCAGAAGTACTACTTAGAAAAGCTCAGTAGTAGTGCCTTCAACTGAAACTGAGCATCACCAGAAACAAGACTGGTAGAGTGCATTATGTTGAATATGCAAGTCACTGTTGTACATGATCAACTTTTATATAAGCTTAACAGACACTGAAATGTTAGCCTCAGTAAAGGCAGAAAACAAATCTTTATT
This sequence comes from Patagioenas fasciata, assembly GCF_037038585.1. Taxonomy (NCBI): domain Eukaryota; kingdom Metazoa; phylum Chordata; class Aves; order Columbiformes; family Columbidae; genus Patagioenas; species Patagioenas fasciata. The sequence continues at coordinate 115,810,215 of NC_092521.1, read as the reverse complement.
TTAGATGACTTTTTAAAAGAGTGATTTATAGTATTAATTATCTTCAGTTGGTGGCTGTCTCTCCAAGTCTTGTAACAAGATTTGGACCGTTTTCAGTTTTTGTCAGTGAAGCAATAATACAAAAACTTCACTGTAAGTGTCTGGGGGTGTGGATAGTCTGGGGTTTATGAGAGTAATTAAAAGCATGCTGGTGACCAAGAAAACTGCTTCCTTCAACCAAGCTTAAAGAACCAGCAGTTTCCCAAATCATGTTCTGTTGACTCTGCAGATTTGGCTTCTAATGTAATCTGAGAATGAGTCTAGTCAGTCAGATCAAAGACTGGTGTCTGACAGGGATTCGTTTGCAGATGCCTGAGAAGAAAGTGAGGACAGAACAAACGTGTTAGTAGCACCTTCAGTATGATGCCCTAGCTGTCAGCAGTCTTGCAGCTTAGGGCCAGCTAAGGCAGATGGCATCTTCACTGTCTCCCCTGTTTTCTTACAGCTTTATCTTGTTGGTTTTTGAACCCATGTAGGCTTTTGGCTTCTGCAGTGTTCTGTAGTAATGCTTAATTAGGCAAAACTCTTTTTTGGACTGGCTGCCTGATAACTTTGTGCTTGCCAGACCCTGTGTTAGAGAGGTGAGCCATCATTTTTTATCTTCTTGACTGCCTGTCTCCCATTTTATGGATCTCTGCTGTGCCTCTCCTCTGCTATCCCTTCCCCCCGCCTCCCCGGGTAAGAGTCCCAGTCCAATTCTTTCTTGTATACACATAGTTTTACGGTTGTTATTGTTCTTGTTTCCCCTCTCAGTGCCTTCCTGTTGTAGTGCTTTTGTGTTGAGGAAGCCATAACAGCACAGGTGCAGCATATGTTTATAGTGCCATAATTCTGTTTGGTTTTATTATGTCATCTATTACTTTTGTAATTATTGATAATCTATTTTCTTGTTACATCTCTGTTTCTTGAAAATTGACCTAATATATTAATGAGACTGTCTACTGTAAGAACCTGTTTCCTATGCAGCGATGATACATTTAGGGTTCACTGTTCAGGGTGGTGTCTCTGGCTCCATGCCCTTGCAATTATGGTACCTTCTTTCCTCTAAGACCCCTTATTGAGAACTATGTGAAAATCCAGCTTCACTCTGTTAGCTGGATTACCTTCTGCACAGGTGTTCTGCAGAGAGCTCTTGCAAGTTTGTGAGATACCACTTCTTTTTCATTGAAGCTGTATTGTCTCTTCTAGCTGACTCTGTGTGTGCTAACTGTAGCTATCCTGAGCTCTTTACAGATGCCAGAAGAAAGCAAAATCATAGAATCGTTTGGGTTGGAAAAGACCTGAGCCCTGGTGAACACCACTTGTGACCAACTGCCAACTGGGTTTGGCTCCGTTCACCATAACTCTTTGGGCCTGGCCATCCAGCCTTTTTTTTTTTTCCCAGCAAAGAGTACACCCTGTCCAGTTCATGAGCTGCCAGTTTCTCCAGAAGAATGTGGTCTTATTCAAACAAATATTTTCAAATTCTTGTACCAAATGCTTTTAATCCAAATTCACTCAAAAAAATCAATGCATGCTGCAAGTCCTTGCAACTACTGTAAAATAAATCAGGCAGTGTACTTGCATGCTTCATTATACCAATAAATTTGAAAGAGCATTTAAATTATTCTGAAGAGCCTAATTTAAAGGTTCTTCCATCACTTCTAGAAGTCACCTGGGAAAGAATTTAAACACTTCAAATTGGTTTCACATCTTAGTATACAGCACTACAACTGTCTTCCAAAATTATTTTTGCCCACTGATTGCTTTTTACAGAAAGAATTTGAAACAGTTATTACACATATACACACATTTACATGTGGAGGTTTTTTTTGTGTGAAATGTGTTTTATATATTCAGACTTACCCATATATGTAGTTCATATAAATTGTATCTGTGTTTCATCTTTTTAAAGTGTTGTGTGTCTTTCCTTTAATTGACAGATAACTAAAATATATTTCGCAACATCTTGTAAAGTTGTATCTGAAAGTGAATAGGAATATAATTATAGACTAATGGACAGTTCAATAGATGCAGAAAAATATTGTGATAAAAAAACACATTAAAGCTGAAACAGATTCCATATACTTTTATTACACTTTTTTCATTCCTTTGATGATAACAAGAGTGCAAAAGAACATTCAGTTCTTTTAGAAAATGAAACTAGGAGTAGAGGCTTTTCCCATAATATCTATCATCCAGCCACATTTGCCCATAATTCTAATATTTTCTTTTACTTCTGATATCTAATATTTTAATAATTAATTCCATCACCTGGGAAAAGAGATTGTGACAAAGTAATTATGTACTCTTATGTAATCTCTTTTAATCACAGAACACACGATAGTTTTAAATACTCCAAGATGTAGCGCTCAAATGCTCCTTAATCTGCTTTATATTTTCCAGAATATAGCCACATAGTTTTATGAACTACCACACACCCTGATATTTATGGCTTGCAAAGTATTTTCAAGTATCTTCACTGGAAGTACTAAGAAAGAGGTTCCAAATTTGTGTGTCCAGGTTCCCAGAACACTGATGCCAGCTGCAGAGAGTGTGCGGTGTGGTTAGTCATAAAAGGATAACACCTTGGAAGTTACTGCAACATTAGACTGTTGCCTAGGAAACTGAATTAAGTCTCTTATCAGGCATTACACTTCAATACGAAGATCACTAACATGCTCTTCAGAATACTGGAAAGCATCTGTCCTACAACAATTGTATTGATTTTGCCCAAATCTAATTTACAGTATATATGTAGGTTGTAAAGATGGAAGTAATAATAAAGCATCTGTGTTTTTTACTTCTTAGCAAAAAGCCTGTGATGCTTATGGAAGTGAATATTCAGTCATGTTAGTTATTTTTCTCTGCATTTACAAGAAATCTGTTCTCATCATAACTGGAAAGGAAATTAAACAGGGGAAAATAAATGTTTTGCCATGTTACAGTTAGGTAATACACTATTATACTTCCATCACTTACTGAGTTCTGAATCGGAAATAAACACTTCTCAGGATCACAAAAATGTAACACTCTATTAAGACAAAAATATATTCAAAGTTCCAGGTATTTTATTACAAAACACAGCTATAAAAGTGAAATTTAACTGAGAAATTAGGATTCATTGTGGCTTTTTAGAAGGCAGAGAACAGAGTAGGTAGATGTTTTACATAAATCTTGTCTATTCATGGTGCAATCCTGATCTTTGCTGAGAATACAAGTACCTGCAATAACTTACTAAAATAAACCTTGTTGAATACATTCACATCAAACAGTGACCTAACTGGTTGTAACCAAGATGCAAAATAAATACCAAAAATGGCAGTTTGCGTAGAATAGTTGATTCTTCTCAAATTCATTACTATGGAGACTTTGTAGAAGTTTCAGGGAATTAAAAAAAGAAAAAAGGTGTTTTTTTTCCTAAGCAATTTTCATCATCCAGGTGTAATGAAGAGTTTATATCTAAAACCTGAATGAAAAGTGCTCTCACAGCATTTTACTGGAGAAGCTGACAGCTCATGGCTTGGACGGGCAAACTCTTTGCTGGGAAAAATGTGGCTGGAGGGCCGGGCCCAAAGAGTTGCGGTGAACAGAGCCAAATCCAGTTGGCAGATGGTCACGAGTGGTGTTCTTGAGGGCTCAGTATTGGGGCCAGTTCTGTTTAATCTCTTGATCAATGATCTGGATGAGGAGATTGAGTGCACCCTCAGTAAGTTTGCAGATGAAAACAAATTGGGTGGGAGTGTTGGTCTGCTGGAGAGTAGGATGGCCATACAGAGGGATCTGGACTGGTTGGATCGTTAGGCTGAGGCCAATTGTTTGAGGTTTAAGGCCAAGTGCTGGGTCCTGCATGTGGGTCACAACAACCCTAGGCAGTGCTACAGGCTCAGGTGGCTGGAAAGCTGCCTAGTGGAAAATGCCCTGTGGTTGCTGGTCAACAGCCAGCTGAATGTGAGCCAGTAGTGTGCCCAGGTGGCCAAAAAGGCCAACAGCATCCTGGCGTGTATCAGGAATAGTGTGGCCAGCAGGAATAGGAAGTGATTGTGCCACTGCGCTCAGCACTGGTGAGGCCCCGCCTTGAATCCTGTGTTCAGTTTTGGGCCCCTCATGACAAGAAAGACATTGAGGTGCTGGAGAGAGTTCAGAGGAGGGTGACAAAGCTGGTGAGCGGTCTGTACCACAAGTCTGATGAGAAGCAGCTGGGGAAACTGGGGCTGTTCAGCCTGGAGAAAAGGAGGCTGAGGGGAGACTTTATCACTGTCTATGACTACCTGAAAGGAGGTTGTAGCATGGAGGGTGTTGGTCTCTTTTCACAAGTAACAAGACAAGAAGAAAGGGCCTCAGGTTTCCCCAGGGGAGATGTAGATTGGATCTTAGGAAAAGTTGCTTCATGGAAGGGGTTGTCAGTCATTGGAACAGGCTGCCCAGGGAAGTGGTGGAGTCGCCATCCCTGAAGGGGTTTAAAATGCATGTAGACATGGTGCTTAGGGTCATGGTTTAGTGGTGGACTTGGCAGGGCTACGTTAACAGTTGGACTTGATGATCTTAAGGGTCTTTTCCAACCTAAACAATTCTATGATTCTAAGTGACACCCAAGTTGGTAATTTTTGCTTTTTTCCTGCTTAATGATTGAAATTTTTGGATGAAAGATACACAGTTTAATCAAGGTGTATGTGACTGCTCAATAAGTGGTTTTAATGATGCGTGGAGAAATGCTTTCCTCAACATCATGAAAACCAAGAACTGTTTTAGTATGAGCCATCATGTACAGCATGTAGAAAAAATATTTGATCTTCAGGTTTTAGGGACTTACTGATTTTCTTTTTAATTAATTTCATTTAAATGTTGAGACTAATGGCACGATGTACTGTAAGATTTCAGATTACAAATGCTTGCAGAACACCTAAACATAAAACCTGGAATAATTTAGATTGGAAGGGACCTTCAAGATTTTCTGGCTCGTGTCATTGCTTAAAGTATGGCCAACCTCAGATATTAGAGAAAACTTTGAAAGTAAATCAAATAATTCAAAAAAATGAAATTGCTGAGATTATGTAAAGCAAGCTTTTCTGTTTATGTGAGAGAAGTCTTGTTAAAAAATACCTTGTTGCATCTAAATGCAAGTCAGGTATTCTGTCTGATACTGCCTTTTCAATTTACTGCTTATTGACCTTAGGAAAAGCTGTTTGGTATGTGTTGTATGATTTTTTTTTTTAATAAAATGCTGAATAAGTTGTTTGTTTTGTTTTGTTTTTAGAAAAGGCTTTTAGAGGACAGTCCATAATTTTTTTTTTTTCCCCTCCAGAATAAATGTTTTGAATTGCTTTTACTTTTTAAAATGTAACAAGAATGATGAACTTCCGGCAACATCTTAGAAAGTTCTTAAATTTTCTTTGGTTCCCTGTATAGTTAATGCTCATATCTGGTTGTCTTAGCTGGTCTAAGCCGTGACTGTTTTCATCTTGGTGACAGATTCCCTAAAGCTTTAGAAAAAAAAAAAAAAAAAAATCTGTGTAGCCTTTTAAAGCGCTTTATGACCTGCCTGGCTAGCACTGGAATTTATTGGTAGTGGGAATGAATTTTACCTGAAGTGATCTATGCTTGAGTGATAGGCGGTGATTTAGATTACCATCTGCCTCTTGTCTGTGGACGCTTCACTATGTGACACCTAGAAATGCAGTGCCTTTAGGTAAGAGCGGAGAAATCCTTGCCTTCCTTGGTTTCGCTGTGGTTCTGGTTAATACTAGTTCTGCAGAAACCTAGCCTAGAGCTAAAAAATTTCAGAAGACAACAAGAACATTTGCTTTCTACCTTCTAGTTTTCTTGCTCGTCTAATACAGCTCTCAAAACTCTTTGGACTTAAAGGCTCTGTTCTCTTGTTCCTGAAACTGAGACCCTGGTAGATTCATGGATATAAAAAAACAGGCATTTGTTTTTTCCCTCCACTACTGGTGTATCTCATTAATCCCATTAATGCTTTTCTTAGTTGGCTCCTGGGCAGACCCCAAAGAAGCACATTAATGTCTGAAATGGCTTTTGATAAAACTTACCACGGACTGGACTTTGTCTTGGGGAGAAGAGAGAGGGGTATGAGGAGGGGAGCAGTGAAACCCTCTCTGAGAGCCTGCTCATGGTTCTTTGCTTGGAAGTAGCCCTTGGCCATGTGGGTCTGTCAGACCAGCCCTGTTGCTGGCTCCGTGGGAGCCCTTGTGGGACTCCTGTCTCTCCCATGCAACTCACACAGGAGAACAGAGACTGCTCTAATTGCAGAGGCAGCTCTTTCCCTCCCTCCTTTCTAATGGCAGCTGTTTGATGCTGTCACCTGGGCTGGCGGGGTTTCTGAGAAAACTAGGAAGGTATTGCTGCCTAGGTTCAATCTGTTTCTGTCCTCTAAGCTTTTTCCTTTGATGCATTAGACAAGACATTACATTTCTTAGTAACAGAATTTTTGCTCACAGTGATGTTATTTGCTTGGTAAAGACTCTTATTTGCTTAATGCTTTTTCGTAAGTCTTTGCGATAGAGCAGACAGGGACTATGTAAAATTGGTTCCTAGAAATGGGTGGGCATAAGAGAGTACACATAAAATGGGCACTGAAAAAGAGCAGGTATAAGTAGTCGAGAGAGAGGGAATAGAGAGGCAGCTGTGAACGATAATGCAAAGTGAATAGCTCCATATTTGTGTTATAACACAATGAACTCTTGTTAAAGTTTAACAAAAAGAGATTGTGCTACCTATGGCATTCTTTGCTGCAGGGAGTCATACAGTTAAGCTGCTCAGTATTTTTAAAAATACATGGAGTGCCTTTCCAGGCACTGACTTTCTGGGATTTACTTGTTTATCATCTTCAGTTCCGGTAGAGGAAATAAACATTTAATCTCTCAAGACTGTACTTTGACTCTGCAGGCTGGTTTTGGCCTTAAGTCTTGCATCTACTGTCCAACTAGTGATAAAATCATTATGTGAATTTGTATAAATGAAAATCTATTTGAGTTTGCTGAGCCAAGAGAAGGAAGACAAACAATGGAAAAGAAACCAACGGGATAATAAGATCTGTTAGGGATATAATAGAAAGGTAACTGTTCTGTAATTAGAAATGATACAGGTAAAAATAGCAGCTCAGATGTAAATAGCAGATCAGTTTGAGGTAGATCTGGTAGAATTAATGTGTGCTGTAGAATATTTTTAGTAATACTTCTAAGTTTTCTTCAGCAATCAAAATCTGTAAAATCATGGTATAACAATGTAGAAATCTCACAGGAAAAACTCAGAGTGGCTGGTAATGATAGGAAACTTTGACAATATGTTAAAATGCAGAGAAAAAGCAAATTGAGTGAGATGCAATGCTTCGTGGCTCTGCAAAAGATAACCAGCAAGTGCAAAGGGAATCAGCTTCTTTTGAATTTGGTGTAATGTTTCTCAGCATATCAGCAGAAATAAAGGAAGGAAGTCATCATATGTTAATAGGTTTTCCAAAATCCCTTTGAAATAATTAAAGACACCAGGCAACAGAAGAAGTAAGATGGGCAAGGTTAGTATAAAACAGTAGGAATGTGTGAATCCATGCTGAATATGAGAAATTATATGCTTCAATGCATAGCTTGTGAGGAAGCTACCACTTTGAATACTGCCTTCATGCATGGTCCTGCTTCTCCTTCTTCACCCTCCTTTTAATTCCAACATCTTTTTGAGATTGTTTAGCTTGCAGACTGATGCCAGAAATAACCCAATGCATATATTTGCACCACAGCATAAAGGACACAAATTTGATAATGCTGCTGAGAAAACATATAAAACTTAAAGGAAACGTATCAGCCAAAATGATTGCTCGGTTGTATTTTGAATGAAGTTGGGGGACCAAAAAAAAAGCATTGTTCTTAGTGATTTATCTTCTGGTCATCCATTCTTTGGGATGTAGTAGTGGTTTAATCTTCTAAAGCAGTGACTTGATTTTTGGTGAAGGGTGACCTTGTATTGCAAATATGACTTCAGCTGTTCCTGGTAGGGATAGAAACTTGCCTAAAGCTGACCAAGTTAAAAATCTTTTTATAAAATCTTAGTATACAAACACCCAGTAGATACTTCCTAAGGCGCCAAAACCTCCCAGGCTGTTCCCGTTGTCTCAGTTCCAACATAACTCTTAGCTTGTGCTTTTTATTGACATGTGTGTATCATCTGGAATGTCTGAGTATGTCCTCAGTTCACCGTGTAAACAGACAAATGGTGGTACAAGGGGTGGTATGGGCTGTGAGGGGGAAACAGTGGTTGGGGCAGTGAGTAGGCAGTGTTAGCACTGGCTTACTCTGATGCAGAGCAAAAGCCGGTGTTGCACCGTCATCTCTGATGCTCAGCTGTAATTACTGCCTTAGTCTTAGGTGAGGTTTCTTATGAGAAGCCAGAGTTTCTTCTGCTCTATGATTTTGGCTGGGCAGGATTAGAGAGGAGCAAGGAGAGACCAGGAGGCTTGAAGTAGGGAAAAGAGAAGGGTGCTAAGTGAAACAGCATGCTGGGATGGACCTGAGTATCTCAAATGTTATCAGAATTTTTAGGTGGGGAGATGTTTCCCACTTAGTCATAGAAAGGACAGCTTACACAATTCAGCTGTTTTTCACTATAGCTCTCCCTAGATACATCTAACATTTGTAGAAAAAGTGATGAAGGCATTAAGAATTCAAACTGAAATTTGTTTGGTGGAGATCCTCTTATGGTTATACACACTGAAATTTTATCAATAAGCAACTGACTTCAAATCATTTCCTATTGGAGCTTATTCTGACAGAGAAGGTAAACTACCACACTGAAAACCAGCTGGTGGTTGCCAGCGTTCAACAGCCTAATTCCATTTGTCTCATCCAAATGGAATATATCATGCCTTATATGGGGTCTTACAGAAACTTGAGGTTTAGGGAGAAAAAAAAAATCAAGAGCCTGCAGACACTTGGGCCCTTTAACAGCTCCTGCAGTAGTTTGTCCCTCTGTGGGAGCACCAGGGGTGACAAAGACTGGCATGTTCAGTAACTACGCACACTGAAATCTGCAGGCTGTGTCATAGCTCAGTTTAATTTGGTGACCTCATCCCTGTTCAGTGGCTCCTAGTAGCTGTTCTCTGTGCTTGCTGTAGTTATTTCAGTGGAGCCCTGGTATCTGCAGCTCCGTCAAGTGACTTGGCGTGCTCATTAGTCACAAAGGAGCTGTGTTTCCGCAGGACCAGTGCTCACTGTGTTCCCCTCTGCAGGAGCAGCTTCTCAGGGGCTCTGCTTGTGTCCCTTGCTGTGAAGCTGGAGTCGCCTTCAGCTGCTCAAGAGTCAGGTTCATGTAGCAGACCTCACCAGGAATGTGTGTGGTATGGGTGAAAGGCCAGTTTAGAAGTGCCAAAAATAGTCATGAAAAGTACTGTTGCCGCAAAAATGTAATCAGTAAGTATATGAGTGATGGGAAGTTTACAGGAGGGGTTGGCTGTGTACTCCCAAAAATCACTTCTTGAGTTCTGGATCACAGAATCACAGAATGTTAGGGATTGGGAGGGACCTCGAAAGATCATCCAGTCCAATCCCCCTGCCGGAGCAGGAACACCTAGATGAGGTTACACAGGAAGGTGTCCAGGCAGGTTTTGAATGTCTCCAGAGAAGGAGACTCCACAGCCTCCCTGGGCAGCCTGTTCCAGTGCTCTGTCACCCTCACTGAGAAGAAGTTTCTTCTCAAATTTAAGTGGAACCTCCTGTGTTCCAGTTTGAACCCATTACCCCTTGTCCTACCATTGGTTGTCGCCGAGAGGAGCCTGGCTCCATCCTCCTGACACTCACCCTTTATATATCTGTAAACATTCATGAGGTCACCCCTCAGTCTTCTCCAAGCTAAAGAGACCCAGCTCCCTCAGCCTTTCCTCATAAGGGGGATGCTGCACTCCCTTCATCATCTTTGTTGCTCTGTGCTGGACTCTCTCTTGGATGTTTCTTCTGTGTTTACAAAATGGGAAAAAAAACCCCAAACTGAAACAAAAACAAGCCACAACAAAACCACAAGCAAACAAAACCCCACAATAAACAAACAAAAAAAACCCCCAAACAAAACAAAAACACCCATCAAAAAAACCTCCAAACCAAAACAAAAACCCAACACCCCACATGAGCAAAACAATAACAAAAACCCAACCCAACTGAAAAATAAAAACCAGCCCTTCAACCTGTAAAATTAAAGTAGCTGTAAAAATTTATTCAGAGGAGGAAGGGAAAAGAAAATAGATGAAAAACACAAAAACTCAATAATGGTAGCCAAGGATGTCAGTGGAATATCCAGAGCCAGTAGAACTAAATATTCAGATTAGGACAGTTAAAAGTGTTTGTGTACAGTAGGAAGGGAAATTTAAACTTCAGGAGTGTATTTTGCAGTAATAATCATGGTATATAGATGGCTGCTGTTTTTAATGTGGGAACAGAGGACTGAGGAGACCTCCTGAGTTACTTTTGCTGACAAAGCTATTGTTTAGTTATTACTGTAAAATCATTAAGTACTGTTGAAATTCTTTAAGATCTCCCTTTCAAAAGGTAGGGCAATACAGTTATTTCTTCTGTGAGTGGGATAGGAAAATAAATTTTATAGCAATCAGTAGCTGAGAGAGGTTAGGCAGCAACTGTAAAATATTATGAGGTGTTCAGAGATTTAAGACCAAATGCAGCAAAACATGATTTTAGCTGTTACTTTTATATTTTCTTTATTGGAATATGAGCAAGTCTCCAAGACTCATGGTAAACATTGTGCTAGTTTGGGAAGTTTGGAATAAATGGCATGGTAATTGCAAACTTAGTCCCAGCTTAACCAGAATGCAGGAGCAGAAGGATGGGCTGGGTGGGTATCATGGTCTCTGTGCCCAACAATAAGATGAGGGGTAACAGGCATAGACTTAAGCACAGGAGGTTCCATCTAAACATGAGGAGAAATTTCGTTACTTTGGGGGTGCCAGAGCACTGGAACAGGCTGCCCAGGGAGGCTGTGGAGTCTCCTTCTCTGGAGACATTCAAGACCCACCTGGAGACATTTGTGGGTGAACCTGCTTTAGCAGGTGGGCTGGACTAAATGACCTCCAGGGGTCCCTTCTGACCCCAACCATCCTGTGATTTCGTGTTTCATGTGTTTATACTGACTTGAAAAGCACCATCCCACAGGAGATACCTGCACCAATTCCATCTCAGTTGTACTTCTGAGGGAAGGCTCAACTATTCTCTCCTCTCTCTTCCTCACACAGCCTATGTGTAGACCCCAGGTGGAGGACTGGGAACCGGTATGGCAGGATGTCTTGCACAATGCTGATCTAAGCATTCGTTCAACTTTCCTAAATTTCCTGACGTTAGTTTGTTTATCCGATGTAGCTATAAACTTTTCTCTGGGTAAGCAAGTGAAAAGAGTTGGCAAGTCCCTTCGTTTTGAATGGGTTCTGATTTTTAGGATGTGAAGTCATCAGCTATCGTGCCAATTAAGTACTGTTTGAGGACACTAGTTTTAAAGTAGTAGCTTTTATTAATACCAATACTTTTACCGAGGTAAGGCTGAGTTTCCAGAAGATCCACTGTATGAATAGGAGGATTTAGAACTTTTTTGTAATTAAGTCCCACTGCTTTTAAAGTAGCCCTTCTCTCCTATCCCAATTCTTTCCAACTCACCAGGCCTAGAATTATTTTTCAGAAAAGGCAGATGTTCAGAAGCTACTGGCATACTTTTTTTGAGATTAAATTGAAGTAATTCATACAGCTTTTGAATGGGAAGCTTTCTTTTTAGCTTGTTGGAATATAATATTTTCTTTAACTTCAGTACCATGCATTTGTTGCTAGTCTTGTAAAATACTCAGAAATATATTTGACTCTTTAAAATGTTTTGACCAACTCAAAATCAGCTTTTATTTTTGAACAAGAGGTATCTTAAGTTTGTCTCAGGAAATATCCTTAAATATTAGAAAACATTCATTGGGTGTTTAATATTTTTTCTTCTTCCCTTTCTTTTTTTCCTCTCTTGTAGTTCTCCTGCCTTTGATAGATCGTATGGGAGATGCCAAAGACCAAGTTCGAGAGCAAGCACAGAATCTTATACTGAAATTGATGGACGAAGCAGCACCACCCATGGTATGATTGCCTAATGTACATTCAGATGTTGGCCTTCAGTGAGCTTATGACTTATGCATGAGCTTGACTTTGAATATGTGACAATGTTGTGGTGACTGTTAATGGTGTAAATGCTAAAGATATTCTTAGTGGACTGACACTGATGCATTGTTTAGCTAAAGAAAACTGGCACAGTGCAATTCTGCAGTTCTTGCATATCATAGCTAAATTCTGAATGTGTGTTTTCATGTCATGTGGCAGGACTTTGTTAATTAAAGCATGTTTGAAACAACCTCCTGGGTTTGAGTTTGCATAATGAGAATAAACAGGTTTATTTAGCTTTGAATTTATTTTAAAATCAGGTTTGTACTTGAACACGCAGGAGCAGCCCCACAGTTGAGATGGTGCTTTCTAACTTTGAAAGTCTGGCTTTCTAGATATGTGGCAAACATGCTGTGTGAACCTTTGACGAACTGAGATGGGGATAAGTTTCCCTGGGCCTCGTTGGCATAGGTTGAAGTTTGAGTTAAGCAAACCTTTTTACAGTTCTTAGCACTATGTGGCTTCCAGGTGCTAAATCTTGTATTTCTGCTGTTTGAGTCTGAAAAATGTAGGGTTGTTTAACAGGATTATGTTGCTTGAGCAATGAGGTAATTTGGAACTCCAGAGACCCTGCTTGTCAGTAGGAGCTCTTATTTGAGTTTTTAATTTCTGAAGAAAATCTGTTTCTGAGTTTTAAGTGCAGAAGTTAATAGGGAACCTCTTACTTTTTGTGAATGAAAATGTTTCTTTTGCATGCTAATTCATGGCTTTGTTTGCTCATAGATACAGGTTTGAATGTTTGTGTGCAGGGAATAAGATTTTGCAGACTTTACCTGCAGTGAGAAAATTGTTCTCAATTGCTTTGTTTGCCTGATAGGAAAAACAGGTAGCATGGTAGGCAACTGTAGAAGCGTATTTATTCCCCTTCCAACATGAGGCATTTTCTCACGTGGTCACAAGTCTGACTGGGATTTAGGCATCAAAGTCTGGTAGCATCATCCACAAAGACGTGTCTTTACGTTTTCATGGGATGTAGTTCTGTTCCTTTTCATCAACAAAGACATTGCAGCATTTTTTTCATGCCTAAGTGCAAGTAGTTCATGAGTGACATGTTCCTGTGCTCAAGATGCTCCCAAGTACCTGGCATGGAGACCTGAAAGTACACCTGCCTCTACAGTAATAGCATGTGAATAAGTGCACAGCAGAAAATCTTGGAGACGCCTTCATTTGAACCACTGCTGATATAGAATGTGGTGATAAGTTGCTTTGTGCTAGGCCTTCATCATGAAAGAGTTCTAGATTACTGGTCCATCTTCTAGTTTCTGGAGGGTTGTTAGGCTCTACACTGAGGTGATGGAAGGAGTTTCCATCCCCGGTTCATGGGGTCCAGGGAACTGTGTGTGTAAGTAAGAGGAGTTATGGTTCTTCTGGTAACTTCTCTAAAGTGGGAGAAACCTGGCTCCAGTTGTCTGCTCTCAGGATAGCTTATATACCATTAAAATTTCGAACGAAAAGCAACAATCATCCTCGCAGCAGGGACCAAAACAGAGAAACCTTTCTTGTGCCTCCAACACCGGAACAGAGTTTTAGGCTCCCTTTGCTGCAGAGAAACGTCCCTTTGCAAGAGCTGGGTGAAAAATTTTTTGGGATAAGTCTTGTAAGTCTCTTTCCAATCAACTCATCTTGTCTGTTCTAGTGCATTGTTGAATAATATGTAATTTGTCCTGTTGTCAGTTCCCTTTCCCTGTTTTAGATGTGTTTGGGTTTTTTTGTTTGTTTTGGGTTTTTTAATGAGTGAGAACCAGATGTCACTGGTTATGGGCAGAAAAGCATCAAAATAATAATATAGCTGGTATAAATGCATGAATGGGACAAAGGGAGGTTGACATCAAGCATTGCTAGCAAGTTGTGAGAGCTGAAATTCCTAAACAGCCATTTAAATTTCTGTTTAGAGGAATTCAGTTCTTAAAGTAGGATTAATTTAGTGAAAGACTAAATTTCTATTCAGACTGTTTTGTAACTCTATGGTTACCTGTCTCTAGCTGTATTTTTGTACAAAAGGAGATCTCCTTTTTCCCATGTTTTTCTGGGACAGTGGGTTAATCAGAAGGATGTTTTCTTTCATTAAATCCTGTGATTTGTTGTTAAGCTGTGCAGTTTTGGCAAGCCATATCCTGCTTGTCTAAGGTTTGTTTTCTCTAAATGTAATGAAGTATAAAACAAACAAGCAAACAGGAAGCCACAGATGGGACAAAATGATCGAGCAAGGTTCTAATTGGAAAATTTTATGTCTGCTACCAAGTGTGTTACCCTGTTAATAAACAGTATGCGGTGTTCCCTGCTCTTACACTGCTTTTGTTGCTCAACAGCTGTTTGCAAGGATTTTGGTTTGGTTTGGGTTTTTTTGACAAACGCGATCGCAATGATTAGTCTCTCGTACATTTTAGCAGATGCGTATGGAATGGTTATACACTGCAATGGCACCACTGAAAGGGGGGTGGGAGGGAAGGAGGGAGGGAGGGTGGTGGCCGGGCTGCAGGAGCTGCTGTTGGCAGCGTGCAGCCATCACCAGGCAACGCTGCCCGCGGATGCCGGCGAGCTGCGGCCCTAATGGCAGCACTGCAGCTGCGGGAGCCGCAGTCTGAGCCCCCGCATCTGCTCCCAAATTCCACCCAGGAGCCCCGAGGCTCCTGAGCTTCACCTTTACGTTGCGTTGGGGTTGTTGTTGTTTTTTTTTTTTTTTTTTTTTGCACCGTTGCATACAGCTAGAGAATCGACAAGGAGATGGAAAGGTAAAAAAGATGAACCGAGGACAGGAAGATTAAAAGGCGTGCGGGGGGAAAAGCGAGTGCACAGGAGGGTAAATGAGGGTTTAGTGAGGCAGAGAATTGTGGCGCAGGAAGAGGCGCCAGCACAAAAGGAGAAACAAAAGCAGAATAGGAATGGAAGCGAAGGAACTGGAGTGAACAGGCAAGAAATAATTGAAAAATGAAGAAATAAATTTAAAGCGTAAGTGGAGGAGAAGTGGACAGCAGGGGGTATGGGTGAGGATGAGCCAAAATGGATGAGGGGAAATTCTGGCAGGGAAACTGAATATGAAGCAAAAATAATATAGCAACTTCTGCTTGAGACAGTAGTTTGTAATGTTAATGTTTGTTTTCTGTATATTAACTGTAACAGTTCTCTATGTTTTTAAGAGCTGCTTCTCAAACAAGAAAAATACTCAGATTTCTAAAGGATGTTTTTAGAAATAGTTTTTGCCGTAAGAATAATCTGTGTTGTGTTCCATATTGTGCATTTTATAACTTAATTTTATCTGAGAAGTGCCTTTACTTTTCTAATAGACCTGCCTTCTGTTTTTTGTTTTTGTTTTTCAGCTGTTTTGAATGCAATTATAAAATATGGATAGAATTACATTGTATTGTGCTCCTAGTAACCAAACACAATTATTTCTGTTTTTATATAGTACATTTGGGAACGCCTTGCTGTTGGTTTTAAACACAAGAATTACCGATCCCGAGAAGGAGTGTGTTTGTGTCTTATTGCTACCTTAAACATGTAAGCTTTTTGTTCCTATGGAGACGTAAGGGTTCTGTCCTTCTTCTGAATGTCATTTTTCTCTGAAACTGATACTTTAGGGAATCTGATTCTAATAAATTAATAAATGGGAAAAATCAAAGAACTTGTAAGCTTTCTGAAAGACTAAAGGTATAGTACTTTTGTCTTATTTAAAAGTAGACAAAGAACTAGTATGAGAGTGATGGAGTTTGATTGATGTAAGTTTGAGTTTTAACAATGCTAAGGTAAAAGTTCACTTGTGCATAAAGTATTTTTGGTTTCTCTGTGAAAAAAATAAATTAAGGTTTGTGGTTTTTTTTTCCAGTTACGGTGCACAGCCATTAATCCTCAGCAAGTTGGTACCACATCTATGTACAGTGTTTGGTGACTCAAATAGTCAGGTAAGAATTTCATTACTTACTGGTGCTTCAACAACTGTACTTTGACAGAGGAATGAAAGCAAAATAAATGCAGGCATTTAAGAAAAAATGATGGGCTTGCTTGTATACAGCAGATCATTATTTTGTACCATGAGAAACAAAAAACCCATTTTCTTCAGAATCAGTCAGATGAATTAAATGAAAGCAGAGCTGCAAAGGCAGCAGTGGTGCAATATGCTGACCCTTTTAGTTTTATCTTCAGAGATTGAAACTACTCATTACTGAAAATAGTTGTTTCTTATAGAGCGTGTTGAAAGAAAAAAAATATATATATTGACAGGAGGAATTGCCTCCAGAAGGACACCGTACGCAAGTCCTGTAATAGTCTGCCAAATTTGCTAAAGATAACATTATTATGTGCAGGCCATGTAGTAATTTCCTAAATGGAACCCAAATGGCATTTGGGCACATGCAAGGACTGTAGTTAAAATCAGTTAATTAAGCAAAAATATCTGCAGTGAAAATTGTGATGTAGTTCATATTGGTGACATCTGAACTTCAGAAAACCTTCAAATAGAAATGGATAAGATCTCTCTTGATTTATTTGAACTTGTGCCTGAGAGAAAAGACTAAGAATACAGAAACAAGGGAGTTGGCATTGGCAGGAGATGGGTAGATATACAGGATAGGCCTTTATGCTTAGTTTCTGTGTGCAGCAAAGTCCTTGCTGTCTCTGTATAGCATACCATTGTTCTATTCTGGAGAAAATCTGTTAAGAAGTTGTCTTGTTTGTTGATCATTAGTAAAGATGTAGTTCATATCTTGATAGAGCAATTGTGGGTTTAGTTCAAACTGCTACAAAGAACAATACCAAAGTCATTCCAGTAATTCTTTCTAGAGAATAATGGCATTTGCTAACATGCTTTTTTGACAGTTTTTGTTGTGATTACCTATGATTTAATTTTTTTAAAGAGGCTCTCCACCTTCTTGTTTTAACTGCCCTTTCCCCTTCCCGTCTTGTATTTTTCCCTGCCTTGTGATGCCACACAATTCCTGCTGAAGACGGTAAAGAAGGCCTTGATCACTTTGGCCCACTCTTGAACTCAACAAGGTCCTGGTTTTCCAGGAGGGCATTGCTGCATGTAGAAACAGATGAAAGCAAGATGAAGTGTCATGACTAAGTGCAGAGACTAACTTTTGGAACTATTGCCTATTGTGGTAGAGTCCTAAATAAAGCACTTTTTTTCCACAAATATTAGTCTTATGTCAATCCCAGAAATTCCCTCTAGAGCTGTTATTTCTAGGATTTTTCATTTGCCATCTGTAGATGCTCTAACTTGGAACAAATACTATCTTGAAACAACAGTTGTATTTCTTTTCCTTCCATCCTCACTGTTACAACTGTTTTGTGAAATGAATCGGCTTGCAGGTTGATAGAAACTGGAAATTAGTGAGTTGTCAGCAAATGTTGTTTTGGTTTCTGAAACCCTGAAATTAACACTTATACTCTGACTTCACAGGTGAGAGATGCTGCCATATTAGCCATTGTAGAGGTTTATAGACATGTGGGAGAGAAAGTACGAATAGATCTTACAAAGAGAGGAATTCCTCCTGGAAGGTGAGTTAGCTGTTTTGATTTTGTAATCCTGAGCCATTCTGTGTTACTGTTCTTTATCAGAACTTTAAACTTAATAAAACCTTTGTTTTAAAATGATTACAATTTTTATTTTATCTTGTAGTTATTTTTGCTTCCATTGTGATGTTACTAGTGTCCTTTGTTTTGCTGCTATCTTTTCTGCTTGGAAGAGTCTACAGGTGTATGATTAAAGGCAGACTTATATTCACCAGTTAAAATCACCTGACTTTAAAAGAAGCTGAGAGCTAGATAGTAGTAGTAAAATGTTTTAAAATTAAGCAAGTATATACTGAGTGCAGCTGGGCAATAATTAGAAAACACTCGAATACGTACACCTTTTCACTTATTCTAGAGTTGACGTTTAACCTCAGTGTAGAAGAGTCTCAACTGAAATACTTGATGTTTTTCATGTATTGTGCACCAGGGGCAGTTTAGATTGGATATAAGGAAAAAACTCTTCATGGAAAGGGTTGTCAGGCATTGGAACAGGCTGCCCAGGGAAGTGGTGGAGTCACCATCCCGGGAGGTGTTTAAAAGGCATTTAGATGAGGTTCTTAGGGACATGGATTAGGCCTAGAGTTAGGCTATGGTTGGACTCAATGATCCTGAAGGTCTCTTCCAACTGAAATGATTCTATGATTTTATGTGTGAGAACAAGTTTGTGTGTACATGTGTGTGCAATGAAAGTTCAGCAAATAACAGGCTACTACTTTCTTAAAGATAGTTATAAAAGAAGAATTGTCCTCCTTTGCTGCTTGCTAATTACATCAGACCAATCCTTTCTACCTTAAATGTTTGTGTATGGGCTACAGTAAGGTGAGGGAAGGTGCTTTTCAGAATAACTACTTTCAAGTTCTAAAGTTGTAATTCTGGGGTTCAATGAGAAAGGAATATCCAAAAGGAGTGTTCATTTGTCTAAGTGTTGCACATGCCATCTCAGGACACTGGATGTTTCTTGCAAAAGGTGCAATGAAGTTTTGAAAATGAGTGCTTCATCGGTCCTTTCTCTTCCTGGAAAGCAGTTCTGATCTTTAAAGGCTGGTCTGTGTTATGTGTAGATTAGTTTATATGAAATAAAGGTAGCTATTGATTTGTTGCTACCTTGGTAGGGATTTGTTTAATTAAGTCAGCTACACAGAGCTTGAAATTGTACTCAGTGGGAAAGACTGTTTATACAATAAAATATTTCAAATTCCTTATTAAAGCAATTTGCACTTTAAATAAATGTGTTAACCCCTTATCAATTAATATGCCACTTTACTCCAGGTCTTCATCTCATTTCTTGATTTTGATAAAGCCCAATGTGTCATAGTGTCAGAGAGAATATCAGAATGGATACTGTGCCTCATCAGACCCTTCTAAAAAAACTATTATCCCTCGTATTTAATGATGATTTGTAGGGTATCAAAATATTAAAGAGAATGGTGTTGAGTTTATTGTTGCACATTCCAGACACAGTTCAGCCTGTTTGGATAAAAGCTTTCCCTGCCTGCGGGAAGGGAAAGTTGTACACATTCTGTTCTCTTTAATGGCTGTTGCAATTTTGGACAATGAAGAGATTGTATGGTTACTATAGAAGTTGAAGCCATGTTATTTATTACTACAATCCCAAAAATGGAGTTTCGTAGCAGATAATTGGAACATACCATGGAAGATCCTTCTTACATTAAGGTAGGGTTTTGGGCATCCTTTACAACAGAGAATAAGAGCAAAAGCGTACAGATAAAAATAGCCTTTGTTTGTACTGTGAATGTTGGGTCTGACCATAAGGGTAGGTTCAGCACTTGTCCTGTTCAGATTTCCGTGTGACACAAACTGAGTAAATCTTGGGATCCAAATAGGATTAAACACCATAGGAGCTTTATATCCTCAGGGCAATCAGCAGCTTCAAATTTAGTTGCAGTAGGTGCCAAAATGTTATTTCCAATGTCTTAATCAGTTGAATACAAAATTCCTCCTGATCTGAAAGCAAGCGCAGTTGTACCATTTGCATTTACATGAAGAAGGAAAGCTCTGCTTGGTGCATGCTAAATGGGTCATTGCCACTAAATCCCCAGAGTTTTGCACGTGACAGTCCAACCCAGTGTAACATAATACCTGAACGGAGTCTTGGGTGCTGTGTCCTCTGCAGTGGTTTTCAGGTTGGGGTGAAGCGGGGGAGTTACGAGTTACTTGAGGATGAGGCTACTCATCTCCATTGCATCCATCGCTGACAGAAAGCCGAGTTCCTGCAGTCTCTTCTCAACTCCTTCACACAAGTAACAAGGCAGTTGACAAAGCTCAGGAAAGGCAGATTAACTCTGTGGTAGCTCAGCCTGTTGTTCCTTCAGAGGTGGGCCTAATTTAAGACGTTTCTTCCCCCAGTGCCTGTCACAAGTTTTCCCTTCACTTACATGCATTAAAATTTTCATGTGGTTATGCAGGAGCTATGATATGTGGGAAGAAAACCTTTGATGTAGAGTATCATCAGTGTTTTGAGGGGAATCTGTGTTCATATTTGTGTGTCTGGATAGGTTTTAAGGGTTTTAAGTATTACAGATAATCTGTAGTTCAGACACAGCTGCTTTCAGTTGTCAAGTTCAGCCTTAGAGGACTGCATTGCAGCTCCTTCACTGCATGCAAGTGCATTAAAAACAAGGTGTAAACATAAATATTAGCAGAAAACCCCATTACTTCAGTATTTGGTGCACCCGTGATTTAACAGAATGTAGGCTTGTTTAGTTTATGTAACAAATTACACATTAGAGATCTGTGTGTTGCTGCTTCAATGCGCTCTGCCCTAAAGCCCTGAAAAGAGTAGCTCATGTCTGCTGAAAGGAAGGCAGGGAAGTTAATCAAGCATTGTTTTGAGAAATTGCTCAACTTCCTTAAATATGCAAATGGTAGATCCATGCTGTGTCTGTATAAAGTCAAATGTATTTAGTAAATTAATAATAGTGGGCTTAAAAGGTTTTGGAATCTGTACCTGGTAGCTTTGCCTTTGTGGAAAATACTGGATTTTCTAGAGAAGGTTATTGGACCTATTGGAATGTATGTAGTCAATAAAAGAAGATGAGATCTTACTTTTGTAGTTCAACTCTATTTGCTACTACTGTATTTTTTCTTCAGTGCATTTTTATTCTTTACAAAGATTAATTTGTGAGTTTGTTTATAAATAAAATCAATGAGTTCCTCTTTCTAGTTATTTTTCAACTTACAAATGTCAGAATAATATCGTGCTTTTTGCCTGAAGCATGTAAGTTTTTAAAAAAAATTGGTTTCATGTCAGCGGTTGGAAATTTGGATCTCGTTTTCCTTTTTGTTAAAGTTGCTGCCAAAGAGGTTTGACAGTTCTTGGTATCAGGCCTGTAAATATTAGTGTTAATACATTTTTGAATACTGAAAGTGGATGTTATATTTCTAGGTCTGTGAGCCAAGAATAGTGAACGGGTTTTGTTCTATATGGGCCAAATTGAATTGTTGCAGTATGGAATCTGTTTGGCTAATCCTCCCTGAATGGAAGTAATAGATGTGGCTCTGGATAGCAGTTGCTTAGTCTGAGTGTTAAAAGCTTTTAAAGATCTTTCAGGAAGTCATCAGACAACTTTTCCCACTGTTACTTTAGAAACATAAATGTATAGAACCAGTTATTTGTTTAGTTCTCATGGACAGGGCCACAAATTTATATCCTGAAATGCTAAAACATTTTGCAGTATGCATTTCTGAATACTGTATTTTACGTGGTATGCAGATTCTACTTGTCTGTCTAGTTCATGTTGTAGATGAGGTCCATCTGTGTGTCCAGATGTGGACACATGTTTGCAAGATCCTTTTTTTTATTATTATTTGGAGGGCGGAAGTAAGGGGAAATAAGTGTGAGGTTTCAGATGGGCCATTTCCTGCTTTAGGCTCACTTTGGACATGAAGAGCAGACACTAGTCTGTTCTACCACCCTTTCTTCTTTTTTATCCTCCTGCTATTGGCAGGGAAGTGGTGCTTGTTTGCCTCTTCATCACAAGGTCCATACTTTTAGGTATCCCCCTCTACCCATCATGCAAACAGTTGAACTCCATCAAGAATGGTAATAAATAATGGCTTTTCAGTCTAGAAGTCTAGCGCATGTTCTTTGCCAGCATCTGTGTTTTCCATGTGCATGCATGTCAGCTCATGCTGTGTCTTAGAACAGTATGTATTCCTCTCATTGAATGTAATCACCATAATATGTTAATTTTTTGATAGAGACCTGTCATCCCATAGGAGAGGGTTTAGTAGGTTGCCAGGAGCCTCTGTTTGAAGTGCTAAAACCTCATACATGCATTTATTCACTGAGACAGCAGCAATCATCAAGACCATGCAGAAATGGCCTGCTCTCCTGAACATGTGTTTATTGTCAATGGGGATTTGTCCTTCAATATGTGAAGTTATGGAACACCTGTCTGTGCCTTTTTGGAGAAAGAAGATAATATTTCTCTTCGCTGCTGACACAGTATTTCTATTGACTGATGACTTCACTGATAGATTATGCATGTCAGACTCAGACTTGTGCTTGCAGATATGAGATAAAGCAGTAATAATGCTGCTCTTCTCAAAGAACGTTCCACATTGCTCATGACAGTGAAACCACTCTTCACCCAGCCTTGTAAACTTTCTTGGATTCCTCTTGGCCAGGCTCTCTTTTGCTGGGAGCCAAACTCCTGTACACATTCCTAAATGGACTGTGCTTGCAATGATTTTAGAGACTTTAGCTGCCTGTGGCTGTGTGAAGAAATATGAGAACATGGTAGCATGAGTGGCTGAGGGAACTGGGGCTTTAGCCTTGAGAAAAGGAGTCTGAGGGGAGACCTTATCGCTGTCTACAGCTACCTGAAGGGAGGCTGTAACATGGAGAGTGTTGGTCTCTTCTCCCACGTAGCAAGTGATAGGATGAGAGGAAATGGCCTCAAGTTGCACCAGGGAAGGTTCAGATTGGATTTTGGGAAACTTTTCTTCACAGAAAGGGTTGTAAAGCATTGGAACAGGCTGCCCAGGGAAGTGGTGGAGTCACCATCCCTGGAGGTGTTTAAAAGGCGTTTAGATGAGGTTTTTAGGGACATGATTTAGAGCCAGAGATAGATTATGGTTGGACTCAATGATCCTGAGGGTCTTTTCCAACTAAAATGATTCTATGATTCTATGAAGAGCTACGTGGAAGGAGAGGGAGGAAGAAACTTGTTGTGAGAATCATTGCGAAGTGGTAGTTACAGTTCCCGTAAGCTGTACTAAAGAGAGGGTTGTATCTACAGTAGTGCTTGACCATTTTGTCAACTGTGTTTTACTGGATTTTTTAATTTTTTTTTTTTTTTTTGTAATTATGACAAAATACTACAGAATGTTCCTCTGGTCATGGAGACATGTTTTGAAAGCTTTAGGAGTGGCAGTACTGTGGTGTTCTCGAACCTGTATCACCGATTACATAGCATCCAGTGCTGACAAACACGTTTTTTAATGTTCATAGTAAGTACTTTATCAGATATTTTGTCCAGAGTGAGAGGCAACGTATTATTATAATGTATTTATAAGGAATAATTTTTCTCTTCTCTTTAAAACACTCAAGAAAACATTTTTGAAAGCTAAGTTCAAAAGAGCAGGAAATATTTTCTTTATCTTTTGTAGTCTCTAAAATATGTGTGCCAAATGCATAACATCAGCCTGACAGGATATAAAAATCAAAGTGAAATTTTAAAGGAAACCTGTTAGTTTCTCTAGTCTTCAGTTTCTCTTAGAGTAACAGTTTCAGCCTTTAAGCTGTGGTGTTAAATCCTCCTCATTAACCAGACAGACTCTTAATGCAGTGTTTGGTATGGACTCCAGCAGTGTCAAGGGGAACTCACAGTCACTGGCAAACAGTAAAAATACTTCCTGTGGTATGTACAAAGCAAATGCATTAACTTTTATGAAAGCATGATGGTGTAATGGATTGCTGTGTGTATTGATTCTTGTGTGAACTTTTCACTTCGTACGTTTGAAAGCACACGGCATTTTAATGGGATTTCATGTGTCATTAGCAAATGCTAGTACCCAAAAAGCATTTCATATAATAACTGTAGCTTTACTTTTTCAGGTTGAAGTGCTAAAATACAATTTCGGCATACATTGCCTTTGGTTTACTAATTGACCTTCTCATTAAGAGACTGAGATTTAATATTAAAGCAGTGTAGTCTGATGTTTGTGAATTGCTGCTGCCATTTCAGGCGCTTTGCTATGGCTGCAATGGCTGTAAATGCAATGGTGGCGCAAAACGGAGAGGAGAACAGGGTCCAGAGAGAAGAATGACACATATGTTAGGGGAAGTTTATGCAAAGTACTCGTGAGCTACATACAGTTTCAAGATAAGCTGAAATGGTAGAATAACTGCTGGTTTGTTGTATGGGTTATTGACTTACATAAATAAGGGGGGCTTGGTTTTGTTTATTTAGATGCTTGCAGGAGGCTAAGCCTTTTTGTGGAGTTCTTAGCTAAATCCAGGTCATTCTTGTTGTGGCCTGTTAAGTACAGGACAAATTTGCTCTGTAGCAGATTGCTTTGAAGTATTTGGAAGGTAAAAGTGCCGCACTGTGAGAGTCCTAAAGGATTGGAAAGTGTGGGGAAAGGCTCAGGCTTTTTATTCTGTTGTCTCCCTGTATTTCATAATTTAATCACATTCTTCATTATTAGATAAATGAGGTAAATTAGAAAAAGGTACTGGTGAGTGAAAGGGGAATGCAGTGTGTCAGAGAAGGCAGACTGTGCACAGCCCTCGACATGGATCATTGGCTGAAAGTGAGGTGTGCATGAGGAAATGCTGAAGTTAAATCTTTGTGTGTCCTTGACTTTGCTCCTTTATGTGTTGTGAGAATTTCCATACCCAGGCGCTGTTCTTAGCCATTTTTCTTGGTTTGGATTGCGAGTTGTAAAAGCTGCCCTTTTAGCAAATTTTCATTGAGTCGTATAGGTAATGTAGCTGAACTGTACCTTTTTGGAGAGTTACAGACTATCACGAGATTTGTAGTTTATAACTCTCTGCATTTAAGATCAGGATCCAGTCCTGCTAGTCTTGTAGTTAAAACTTCACATGCATGTTAGATATTACCATGCTCTGAGTTGTCTAAAATGCAGAAAAGTCTTTGGAGAAATGTAAGAAAATGTTCTCCGTTGTGTGCAGTTGAACAGTGTATTATGTCAATACAAACCCATTGTTGGCCTTGAGTCACATTTTTTCTGCGAGATACTTCCACTGCCTTTATTGAGTTTTCTGCACAAGTGATGAGAAATGACTGTTTAAGTGTTTTGCCAGCTTTCCTGCTTGAATTGCATTTTCTACTTCGTGGGACTAGACTGCAAATCTGGAGTTTTTTTTCTGGTCTGTTTTTCTTGTGTGATTGGTTGGGTTTTGTTTTGGTTTTTTTTGCTATTTACATGTAGCTAAGCACTTGTGGTGTGTTTTCCATTGTGAGAGTTTAAATTGGTGTGAGAGTTGAACAGAACTAAAGTTTTTACTGTACCTTAAATTTAGAGAAAAGTTTGTTGTTTTTGTTGGGTTTTTTTTGTTTGTTTTTTTTTCTTTCCTGCGGAAGTACTACTTTCATAATAAAACTGAGGAGATTTTGAGGAACAATAATTTTGAGGAAAACTAATAATTGTCTCAGAACAAATTAGTTTTTTTTTTCACCACAGGAACATTCCATAGCTCAAATTGTTGCCTTTTACTGTTGTGTAAAAATGGAGTAGTATCAGTCCTCTGGATCCAATATATAGTATTACTGAACTTGAACTTCAGAATTTTAGTTATTTTTAATCATGCTAATAACGATGTTCAGTTTTGTTCTTTGCTAAGTTGACTTAGGTTTTCCCTGCATTTGTGTAAAGATGCTCAACTAACTTAAGAGACTCAAATCCTTTAGGAATTTTTTCTTGATACTCTTAATCCCTTGTATATTCTGCCTTACTGCTTTATGTGTGATCATAAACTGATTTTAGAGATGTAAAAATATTTTATTGTTGTTCTTTACAGGTTGCAAACAATCTTTGCAAAATTTGATGAAGTAAGAAACTCTGGAAATATGATTTCAAGCAACATCAGTGGTGAGTATGAAAGATGATGTATTTATTTTCAGCTTTAGATTGATAGAAGATAAAATTTAAATACTAGCATTATCAGTGTGAGATGGAAGAATGAAAACGCGTGAATACTAAGAAAATGAGAGTGAAACAAACATGCTGCATTGCTGAAAGTATTTGCTGGACTGCGGTCAGAATACAATTCAAAAAGGTGTTGAAACTGCATGGAAGCAAGCAGTGAATCTTTAACAGCTTACATATGTGCTCAGTAGAGAATACAAGAATTCTGCAAAGTATTTATGTGAGGGGAAGAAAGATCAGATGAACCATATCCTATCTTACAGTATGTTTCTAACAGAAAATGGTAATTTAGTGATGGCTGTGTTTGATTTTTTTTCTCAGTTAAAACAATTTATAAGGTTTATAATCCATGGAGTTTTACATTGTAGAAGTAAGTGACTGCAGCATTCCAAGACAAATGTTGAAGTTAAGACTGTCTTCAGTGAGTTTGAGCTCTTTATTGTTGGTGCATTTCATGAAAAGAAAACCCATTGTGCAGAGAATCCTTGTTGCTTCCTACTGCATTCTTGATACAGTATTTTATAGTGTGAAAGAGCAAACCCATAATTCTTTCTTACTTGAAACTATAATTTAAGAAAAAACTGTTGCATAAGAGCAAAACAAGGGAGGTGGTGTGACACTGGCTTTAACATAGTTGGTTTTGAAAGCGTCATTATCAGTCTGTAAGGAATCCGTAGATTTTGTTTTACGGGGGAGGGTTTTTTGATGTTCATTATCCTTTCAAAGCAACTATGCTGACTTCAGAGGAGGCTCTTCTAAATCTAAAAAGTGTAACTGTGCAAGAGCAGAAATATTTTGAGGAATGCATATGATTTGTTAATGTACTCAAATACACCTTTTCATTTGAAATATTCTCACGCTTTTCTTGTTAGTGTGAAAACAGAAGAGACTGTAAGTTCAAAGGAATGTGTTTTTACAACCTTTGAGGCAGTAGGAATTTCTGTGCTGCATTCTGCTTTGAAATAAAACATTGCTATTCTAGAACACTTGAAAAATACAAAAATAGATTTGTAAAGATTAATATTAAAAAGCATACTAATTTGGGGGAAAGATGTTTTACATAAATGTTCTGTTGAATTGTAAATTTACTTATTTTGGAAGGGTAAACCATTATCTTTTGTATTTAAAGTTAACACTGCTGCAGAGGTTTGAGAGGTTCAAAGATGCATTTTACATGTATTTTATTTGTGTCGGTAGTTCTCAGGAGAACAGAGAAAGTTACATGAGGGAATGTAAATGCATTGCAATAAGTTAAATATATCTGAAAATGTGAATACGACATTGCTGGACTGGTTTACATAGCACTTCTCAGCTTTTTGTCTCTATTGTAAGAGAGTTGATTGTTTCTCTTTAAACTGTTTTTATCTCGTCCGTAAAATACAGATACTAATGCTGATCTACAGCAGTATAAACTACACATTTTGTCTTGTAGGTGGCAAAAGTTACTATGATTCTGTTTGGTACCGTAGAGACAGAATCCCTCTAGTACCTCAGTTTCAGTATTTTTGCTTCAATCTAGTTTATCTGTTGCATCCATCTAGACAATTTTTTAATTTATTGAAAAGATACTCTTCCATTGTTAGTGCTTTGTCTTGGCTTCGTCCTTCGTTATTCCCTGAAGGATAATTTGTGTTTACTACTTGCACGTGTAGATTGAAATTCACTGTTGAATTCCTGTAGCCTTGCTACCAGCTTTCCTTTTAGGAGCTTTACCAAACTTATTCGGATAAAGGCCAAATTTTTATGTCTAAATACATCTGTTACAGCATTGAGGATTTTTGTAGTGCTTTGGATATTTTGGAGTTGGGTTTAGGAAAGTAAGGGGGAATGTTTCCAAAGGAGTGGGGAGGAAACAAAAAACTGTTCAACAGGCTTTAATATAATCAGACTGGTGCAGCTCTGTAGTGGACCTTGTTAGCAGCAAAAGGAGGGGGTCTTGGCCAGATTGAGCCACTTTCCCAGACAAGTTAACTGCACTGATGAGGTTTCTCTTCAGTGTGTGATAGATGGGGAAGGGCTTGCTTATACAACTGTGGAAGATGTCAGCTTCTTTGTGGTCCCGAGTGACACTGCTGTGGCAGTAAATCTTTGTTGTGTTGACCTAATTTCTGAGAACTCAGAGATGTGACAGGATTCTTTTATCAAATGGTACTAATGTCAGTTGTTCAGTCTCTTTATTCAGCATGTGCTGAGGAGGGGAAAATAAAAAATAAACACCTCAAAACTCGCAGCCACAAGAATGTTTTCCATAGTATTTTAGTAATCAAAACAAATATATATTAAAAAAGTTTTGTGCTAACATGATTAAACATGTCAGGTTTTAAAAACATTGTGTTGGTATGGTTAGGTATATTGGGACAAATACAGGGAGGAGAGGAAAAGATACCTTACCTGCAATCTCACACACACTGGTAGATTTATTATCTTCTTATCCCTGTGGCTGTGTTAGAGCAGACCTGGCATGAACAGACCCTTTAGTCTGACCGTTACCATCTTCCTTTACTGAATCTGATGCCCAATGAAACTGTAAAGAGGAGGAGGGCAACGAGTTACCGTTGGAGGCTGACAAGATCCTCTTGGAGGGTGGAAGAGGTGACAAGCACATTGACACAAGTACGGATGAGTAATTGGGGCAGGATGTACCAAGCAGTTTCAAAAGCCAGCAGATAAGGAGGTGCAAGGGCACTGGGCAAGAGTCAGTGCTTTTGCTTGATGAGGGCAACTTACTGGCTTAAATAATATCATACTGATAACTTGCCTTTCCAACTGACCTTTGATTATATTTTTTAAATTATTTTCCCTCCTTTCCCCATCTTCCCTTGCCCTCAGCAGCAGGTAGTAAAACCAGATATAGTTTCTTTAACGTTAATTATGTGACTTAATTAGCTGCTATGAAAACCTTGGGGTTTGTTTACATTCATAATGATGTTGCATATTAAGAGAATCATGTCAGGATATTTGCTTATTAAGCAAAATCTTACATGTGCTGCTATTTTTGCCCTTTCACTACAGCAGAAATATATGTGTCCCTGTAAACTGGAGAAGGTTCTTTAAAGCACCTCCCAATTTTTCAGCAAATGAATGTTCATTTCTATGGAAACAGAACTGGCAGCCAATCTCAAAGCTGCAAAAGCACTTGTTTCTGCTGCCTGAGATTTGTAAATACTATTTTCTCTAGCAGAATTTAAACAGACTCCTATATCGAGTAGTAGTGTAAATTTTGAGACAGGGAATTAAAAGTAAGGAAAATAATAATATTGAGCTCTCTACTTTGCCTTATCTAGTGGACAGAGTGACTTCAGCTGAATATAAATGGTACATCTCTATTCAACCCGTGCAGTTTTCCCATTTTAATGGCACGCCTCACAGATTTAGCTTTACACACATAAAATGTGACAGGTAGGATGAAGTGATGTTAGTATCGTGGTTATTGGGGGAGCTGTGTTATGGGTGATAAAGATGCAGTGGAGGCAAACGTTCTCATAAAAAAAGGGGGGGGAGCTGGCAAATAAAAATCCATAGCACAAGCGTGTATCTGTTTTTCCACATTACGTGTTTTTTTTTTATTTTCCTTTGCTGTTTTCTTTTGGAAAACATAGTTACTATGGAGACAATGACGACAGTCTGCCAGAGCTCACCAGTGTGGCACAGTATGAACGCGTGTAGTTTGGGAAATACAGAATCTGGTGATAGATGCCACGATTAATTTACAGGGTTTTGAGCTACATGTATTTCTTTTGCTTGCTCAATGTGAATGGTCAGTGTGCAGCCACATTATTTTAAATTTCAGCTGTTTCTCTTGCTGCTTTATAATTTTAAATGGGAGAATTCACTGACCACTGAAGCGTAGTGGTCAGTTTAAGCCCATTTAGAGGCAAAGGGCCTCAGCAGGCTGATGCTTCCACTGGTTTTTAAGGAATTTGCATGGTATTTTGAATTATTACTCTGCAGAACTGTGCCCCGGCTTCTGGTTTACAAGCACTGTGTGTTACGGCCATGTGTCCATCCGTGTTTTAAGCTCTTCCTTAGGCAAGATGAAGTAAATTGGAACAACGTTAGGGTTTTTTAACCATTTTACTGGATTGTGCTTTTTCTGTACGCCACTGAAAACGTTGATTTGGGAGTAAACTGGAGACAGGAGTTGAGGCTGTGTGGGCGGGTTTTCATTATAATTCCCACACCACTGCAAAATGCTCCCTTGCCTGCCCGCTTTAAAGAGCTGCTTCTCGTAAAGGTCTGATGGGATTTCCACGGAGCCCTGTCAAATAGCACCTTTCTTCAACGAGCTGTCTTACGCTTCCTGTATTTTTTTTAATTTTGTTTTTTAATTGATTTATTTTTGCTTAACGCCCGTCCCAATGGAATCAGCTGCGCAGGAAGCAGCTCGCATCGTGTTCCGCGGGGGAACACACCACGCCCCCCCGCGGGCGGGCCTCCGCTGCCCCGCTGCCCGTAGCCGTGGCAGAAGGGCCCGGGCAGGCGCGGAGCCCGCGGGGCACGTGACCGCCGCGGCGGGGGCGGGCGAGGAAGGAGGAGCGCAAGTAAAAGTCCCCGGTGGGACGGGGCCGGCCCAGGCGCGCTGGCGAGAGGCGCGGAGGAAGGGGCGGGGGGCTGTTCCCGCCTGAGGCGGGACTGCTATTTTGAAGCGTAGGCGGCGGCGGCTGTTGCGGCAGGGAGCCGGCACCCGCCGCGGCATGATGGCTGTGGGGGACGGTGAGTGCGCGCCCTGGGGCACCGGCGCTGCCCCTGCCGGCGGCTGAGGGGCCGGGAGGAAGGGTGTGGGGAGCGGGGGTCGTTTGCAAGCTCCGCGGAGGAGCCTGGGGAGTGGTGCCGTGCTGCCGGCGGGGCGCGCAGGTCGGTCAGGACGGTGGGTGGGCGGAGGGGCCCACCGGGACCGGGCGATGCCCTCTCGTGATGGGGGGGCGGCTCCGCTACTCTGCTGCTCCGCGTCCGCCTCCCAGAGCGAGGTTTGGCTGTGTTAGGTGTGAACGGCAGGTTGGCATCTCATCCCGATGCAGTTCGGAGAGTCCCCGGGGCAGCGGGTGCAGTCTCTCTGGTCATTTTTTTAAATTTTAACCACGCGTGGATTTCTGGGAGGGCCCGTGGTCTCAATTATTTACAACGCTGGCAGTTTCCACTCTACATTTTCATGTTGGCGTTCTGTTTGCTCCTCTTGTCTCAGCCCTTCTTGTGTTAGCCAGCCTCCTAAGATAAGACTGAATTTACTATCCTGCTTTATAAACAAGCATGTGTTAATCTGCTCTGTTTCGTGAAGAAACTTAAGAGTAATCCGGTGTGGCTATGGAAGTGCCTTGCTTCTAGTGCTAGGAATATATATTTAATAAAGACATGGGATGTTACTATGTTTCCTTCACTGCACAGTGTATTGTTACACAAACCAATGGAAAGTAGGTCAGTAAAGACTGTATTGCCGTGTTTTGGTTAAGAACTGGATATAATGTTTTATCTTCGTTACATCTCTTGGTTCTGTATGACAGTAGGTTCTTTGAGCTTAATAACTTCACGACTTTCTACATATGTGTTATTTTCAGAGAAACGTGAGAAGTGGTCTCTTGACTTGCAGCAGGTTTAGGAATGTAGTAGAAGGGCTATGTTTTTACAAGTTATTACATATGTAGTTTTAAATAGCATTAAGGAAGATGTTCTTATAAAGATCCTGTACTTAAGGTAAATATTTTGTCTGATTTGCTGAAACATTGGTAATAAGAGTCCTGAGACAGACCTGTTCTTAAGGTGTCCTGAAACATATGTTTTTCTCTTAGTTCTTTGGTATGTTAGAGGCTAAAAGAGGTAACCAGTGTGATTGGAGCGGTGAAATTAAGGCTGGACTTTAGAGAACTGCCCAGATTTTTTTTTTAACTATAATGTTTGTATTTTTGTTTGTCATGTGATCTGCAAGATGAAAGCAAAGTCATGGTCTTTGTAGAACTAAATATGTAGTAAGCTCTTTCTTGTTGAGATTTTTTTTTTTTTTCTGGGAATGTTTTTCTTTGTCTTTGTTTCCTTCCTGTGAAGCAACACAGTTCTCCATGTTGTAAACATGGATTGTGGTGATTTGCAGATTAAGGATGCAAGTTATAATACGTTAAGAAATAACTGTATTCCCTAGGCAGAGACATAGGATTTTTGTGGTTCTGTAATGGTCGAGGTTTATAAAATAAGGGTGGTTGTGGAGGTCTCTTCTGTATAATTTAATTCATCATTAACAAAGGCACTAAGAACAAAGTGCTGTTCAGGCAGTCAGCTGACGCTCTGTGTAGGAGCTTTGAGCAATAATGCCAGATACAATTAAGAGTGTGTAGGATGATTATGTAGCTGTTGGTTTCTCTTAAAACTACTGCTTACCACATTTATGAGGAATTCAGTCTTCTGACGTTGGGTTATGAAACTGCTAGGGAAAACAAAACCTTAGTTACTATTCAGAAAACTTTTTTGATCTTTTTCTCTGAATTTAAATGTAGGTTTTGCCATGGTCTTTTGTTTTGCAAATATCTTACGCATCTTCATAATATGTGCAACATAAAAGAAACAATCTGTTTTAAGGTTAGTGATTCTGTAGCCTTTGAGAAATGTCTTTCCTTGACAAAATCACTCTTTTGTGGCCACTATGTATGTCTAACTTATTATTTGTGAGACTGTACTGATTTTCTGGATGGTGTTGTGTAGATACTACAGAGAAGATAATTTTTTATTTATTTTATTTGGTTTGCTCACTTAATTAGCCTAGATACATTACAAAATTGAGCAGGGTATGTCTGGAAATGCTATATGTAGAGCTGATAGTTTCAACGTTTTATCTTGAGTGCGGGATACTGACTTACTGTAACCTCTTAGATTTTTTTTTCGGCTTTCTTGAGCACAAGCAGAAACGTAAATAAAATGTGGTGCTTAACTGCTGAATCTTAATCTGATTTCTCAAGTAAAGATTAAAGGGAAGAGCCAGATTTTCTTTTTGCTCCCATGTTAACTGGCTCAAGCTCTCCAATCTTTTGTTGGAGGAATGTGGAGGAAAAAATAAAAAGGCAGTACTGTGTTTGTGGCCCAGCAAGCAAATGGGCTGTTACTTCTGGTGTACTGAATGCGTGCCAGTGGGAAAGCACACGCTGTCTCAATCTTAAAGGCATTTCACATACTCATGTGAATGTAAGTGTGCGTTTGACCCATAGGTTGTGTTCTGAGGCTGCTGAGGAAAACCAGTAGGGAACCTTTCCTTGCTCTGGATTTCTCGTTCCTTGGAGAGGATAATGCATTTCTGCCCTTATCCGCTGATAACCAGATTAGGGTGTTTAGGAGGTCGCTGGCAGAATTGCAGTGCGGCACATCGCACTGTGTGTTCTCTTTGGGGTTTGTAATTTGGTGGCTTCCAGCAAGTACTTCCTCACCTTGTTTTCAGTCTGTGCTCTGCTACCCTGTTTCCCTGAAAATAAGACAGGGCTTTATACAATTTTTCCTTCAAAAGATGCCTTTTTGTTTTACATGTTTAGCTGTCTGGACACTATTTAAATTAACTTTTTAAATGAACTTTAGCTAGGACTTATTTTTGGAGCAGGGCTTGTATTTTCAGCATCCTGAAGTATTGTGCTAGGGCTTATTTTCAGGGTAGGTCTTATTTTTGGGGAAACAGGGTACTTTGTTTCATAGGTAAGGGACTGTCTTGCTCAGAGTTGAACAAGGTAGTTAGAATAAAGACAAAATTATCTGCCTAAAACTATGAGGGGCCATAGATTAGACATAGTTTTTTTTTAAGATATACTAAACATATTGCAGTACCAGACATAAGGTATTTGAGAGCTATCTAAAAGCATATAATCAGCTTTGTAAGAGGGCATATTTGGTGCACGCATTCATTGCACTAGTATGTACTAAGTGTGCTATTTTAAATCATATAATGAATAAGGTAAATCAACTTCTTTCTTTATAGTGGATTTTTATTTAAATGCTATACAATGTAATGATGTTTCATGACTTTAAGCACTTGTCAGATTTCAGATGATAAAGCGTATGTGACTGGTTTATGAATAGGAATTATCCTTGTGTATTACTACATATGCATATCGAATTATGGGGTTTGTCTTCTTTCAAAATACTTCATTAATGTATGCATGATCCTTGAGCACAAAAACAATTATCTTCCATTCCCTGATGTTCTTCTGAGGGAAGACTGTCTTCCTAAGTCGTTAATCTGATTAGTACTTTCTGTGAAATGTGGGTACCATACAGCTTTAATATTTTACTTTTGGCTGAAAAAAAATGACATATTAAAGGTACAGAGGCTATAGTGATGTTTGACACATTAGCTTGATTTAAAAAAAATATATATAAAATAATTGTGGTGCATATGCATTTCTGATGTGTATTTCCCATTTTACTTTCCTGAAGTAAGAGGGAGGAGGCTTTTTATTAATAAATCAACAGAATCCAGTGAATGATGGTAATGGAGCAGTTACTGCACAGGCCTAGAAAATACACGGGATATAACTGCAGTGCTTTGTACCATCCAGAGCTGTTTCCTGGGCAGGGGAAGAAAAAATAGTAGCAGAAGTTTCTTTTGGGGAATGAAAGTGCACTGTTTGTTCCCTTTTTCTCTTCTTCTTTGGGCCTTTTTTTTTTTAACGTGCTGACTGTGCCTGCACTGAATCCTGTCCTTGTGGTTGCTCCACGCTCCTCCTCTTCCCTTATCAGTAGTTGGTGGGCACATTGGGTTGGGAAAGGGCTTTACTCACTGTGCCTGAGAAATTAAGGGCAAATACTGTGAGCTGGAGTTCTGTTGCTGTTCTGAACCAAACCAGTGCAAAGCTTCTTTTCATGGTAAGGTCATATGGTACTCCCAGTGATTAACAGAGATTCTGAGTAGTGTTTTGTCTATAAAGTGCACATACCGTTGCTAATAGCAGTAAAAGAGCAGTGGGACAGTGAAACAACTGAGTGGGAGAGGGATGGAATGTGTAAACAAGCCAAGGGCTATATGAAAAGGCAGTGTTTCTACTCGGAGAATGGATGAATACAGCGAGGTTCAACACTGGTGTGAATTAAAAAAATAATTCAAGGAAGAAATATGCAACTTGGAGCATTGCTTAGAAAACGAAGCTGAAAACCTATGACAAACACAGTTGTTTTCTCAAAACCAGCATGGGTTCTGGAGTGATAACTGCACTTTTGTTTTTGTATTCTAAAATAGCAACTACAAGTAAGTTTTGTCTTCCTGTTTCTAAATGACATTTTTCAAGTGTCAAGGAATTTTTGGTGCTCAGTTATGGGGAACTTGCAGATGATGGTTGTTGTTTTCATTAAACGTGAAGCACCAGTCCACTGAAAAGATTTCCAGAGATGTTTAATCTGCCATCCAAAAGTGTTGGTTGCTTTTGAAGTCTGTTTCCATTTGTTTTTTAGAAAAAGTTACATAAGAAAAACAAGTTATTTTGTGTTACAGTTGAAATCCTTATTTGTTTTGAAACATCTTTGATTATTCCAAAATAATGCTGATATTAGATTTGTTTGTTTGTTTTTGTTTTGTGTGTGTGTGTTTGTTTTTTAAGGTGTGTTTTGAAATAAGCATTAGAACTGCTGACAGCCTAACAAATTTAGAGTCTAATAAGGATTTTCTTTGACAGATGTTGCAAGACTCTTTCATGTGACTAATTGGGTATTTGCCTCGCAGGGTTAATTTTCATCTTTGTTATCTATTAAATATGAGGAGTTTTTCCATACTGATGCGTGTTATTTTTAATAAAGTCTTACTGTAGTAAATACTGTTGAACAAGTAAGCTATAATTGGATCATTTCATGTGTCTGAAATGCCTTCGAATGTGAAGGTTTTGCTTTATTATTCACTTAAATCAGAAATTCCACTCCGGATATTTTATTTATAGAAGTACCTTAGTTGTAAAGAATTGTGGTTTGCGTTTTGTGTGTTCTTTCCTTTCCCAGGTCCTTCATCAAAATAGGCTTTGGTAGCTACAAGAGGAAAGAGCAGTGCTTGACTTGAAAGAGCCTTTTGAAAACCAGCTATGCCTGTAGATTCTTACAAGAAGTAACTACAATTTAAACCTCAAAGGAGTTTCTCTGCTATGTGGAGCATAGGCAATAAGATTTTCATGGTTACTGGTTTAAAATTTCTATGGTACAGCTTTGCTTGTATTTAATTGATATGAAAATTCTTCTTTTCAACTGAGAAACACTTACAAGCCCTCAAAAGTTATGGGCAGTTGGAGCCTGAGGAGAAAAGATGTAGAGCAAAGCGCTTCACAGCCTGCAGAAGAACCTTACTTTCTTCAAATTAGATATTTTTTGGTTTCATCAGATGTCAAGAGCTCCATGATGTTCCTTGTCACCTAAACAATTAACATAGTTAGATTCATGTTTGCCAAAATATCTTTTTATTATTACAGATTGATATGTATGTTGACCTGATGTAAGTCCTTTAGTCAGTCAACTTAAGCAATACAAGGTTTGCTATTGAACTTAAATGTCAAAAGCATTTCTCTATAGATTGCTCAAAATCTCTTTGCAGGGTTGATTTTTTTGCAAACTATTTAGAAACACTGAGGGAAGCAGACAGTATCTATTACTTTGGGCTTGGATGGTGTTCTCACAAAAGGAGAAACGGTGCCTACTAAAACTACCCAGCTATAAACCAGACATATTTGCCCTAATTCCTTAATTCAGACAGGATACAATAGTTAAATAAACCATAACTTTTGATATAAATTATGAATCTCTTTTGTGGCTCACAGATTTACCAGGCATCAAGTAAAAAATCTCTTAATTTTTTTTTTTTTTTTTTATTACATCTGTAAGTGAACTACGTCGTTTCATCTTAATCACTGTCTGGATAGGGAGACTTTCTATGGGAGTACTCATATTCATTTACCAGAGGTCTTGATTGCTTCAGAAGTTACTGTCTTTCTCAGCTTTACTTCTCTAACATTTCATAGGAGAGCAAAACACTTGTGCTGAGGTAGACATAGTTTACTTTGTGCTAAAACAGAGGAGTATTCCCATCAGTTTCCGTGTTACAGCTACTGGGTCAACCTCTAATGTGTTTAAATTGTCAGAAATTACTGGTCTTTAAAGCATGTCTGTGTCCTTTCTCCACTTCTTTTCCTCCGCCCTGCCCAAAAGACACATTACTTGTTAATATTTCAGCACTGTCCATAGTGCAGTGTGCCCCAAAGAATGTGGCATAAAGCAATAACATAATAGGTATGGGCATTGTTTGAGTGTTGTGGTTTTTGTTTGTTTGTTTTTCTTGCTGTTTAGTCTTCAGTACTATTTTAAGTGTTGCCTTGTCATGAATTCTGGAAACCTTGCTATCTTTCTCTTCCCCTTTTACTGTTAAAATTGTGCTTTGCTTGCTGATAGGTTATAGACTATTAGGTGTTGATTCAGAAGGCTATTGAACATGCCTGAGGAAAGCTGTAAATAAAGTGAGATTGATGATTTCTAAAGTACAGTTATATTGACTATATCTCCAGTTTTCTGTAAGTCGCACTGAATAGCATTTGAGAAATACATAGCAAAGGAAAGTCCAATAGCAAGCATTGCAAACCGTCTAAAGGATTTATTTATTTATTTATTTATTTGTTTTACCAAATTTAACTGGACTGTGGAAATATTTTTACAGATGCTGCAAAGTTAAAAAATATAGCAAGATTTGCAGAAACTGTCTTTCACTTTAATAGGTAAAAATGAGAAAGTAACTTACATGGGTTTAAAGGAGATATTCCAGAACTAGCAACTGGGATGAAACTTTGCTTGGGAGCAAAGTTACCTCAGTTGTAAGTAATATGGATAATTATTGTGGCTAGTGCCATTGCCAGTCCTTGTTATTTCTTTTCCAAGTGTCTCTGTCAGGTCTAGTCTCTTCAGTTTTCCATTCCTCTCTCTTTTACCCTTGCCCTGTTCATTTAGATTGAAGTTTTCTTGTTGTATGTTTGGTGTTTGTGTTTTACTTGTTTATTTCTTTGTTTGTTTGTTGTTTTGTTTTAAAATGCACATCTGGCCTGAGCCTCTTTCAGTGAGCTATAGCTGATCGATGGAAGGTAGGAGAGCTGTACTGCACTTTGGTTGTTGAAAAGTTAGGGGAACTTTATCGGAATTTGAGGGATCAACAGTATCAATTTAAGTGGTTAATATTTGCCTCATTCCTGTTACTGACTGTCCTTTGTTAAAGACACTCTAGTCCACTGGAACTGCCTGAAGAAACTAGCATGTGAAGGAGTACGTTTGGCTTCACAATTGGCTTTAGTACATGGGGGGTTTTTTTAACCAAGTTATATTATTTAGCTACTTTTGTCATCGGTATTTTTAATTCCTTCCACCTCGCGAGGTTACTGTGGAAAAAGGAGTCTCTTTTGGTAAGAGTTGGAGATTTTGCTGGTGAGCATCAGCAAATGTTGCACAGAACGTGGGAACTGTTTGCCAGCACTGAACCATAGGTAAAGTTGCCTCCTTTAGGAGTGTAAAGAGAAACAGAGGGGGTACCATGGAGTAAAGTTAAATCAATCGGTAAGTGGCCTTATGCTACTTCTGTCACTACACTGTTATCTTCTGAAGAACCACGCTCCGTCGTTGTGGGGAGCAGGCTTTTGGTTTTGAATGAGAATTTGCATCCTGCTTGTTTGTGATCCCTCTACCTGCTGTGACACAGGGAGAATGCCCAGGAAATTACGCCTTTACAGTCGATCTGAAGCATCTTAGGTGTGATTCAGCCGCCCAGACATAGACGTCTAGTGCTGTTTGAGGTGCCTTGCGGCATCCACAGCAGCCATGCAGAGCAAACAAGCCCGACAGGAGACCCGTAAGAGATCTGTGCCCTTCTGGAATGTCAGCTGGCAACCAGACAGGATGACCAGGACTGTCCAAACTGATTTTAGGTGACTGTGCTTAAGCAAATGAATCCTGTCCTTTGTGTCAGGACAAACAGATTCGGGCTGTACGAATGCCTGATGTGTAAGGGATAAAGTGCTCACTAAATGATGTGGGACATTGCCTTGAAGTATGGATTAGAAGGATCAACTAACCTGATGCATCTGTAGCGCTCCTGGCTTCTTTTGCATGCTTGACAGAAGTTGTTGTGGGCTGCACCAGTTCATCTGGAATTGAGCTGACGGTCCTGTCCCAGATATTCCAAGTGATTGATGCAGTCAGTGCTTGTGAATCACCGAGGGTGACTGGCAGTCCTGTCTTGGTAGGGGCAGGATGTGGGAGTGACTTGGGAAATCGTGAGGAGTTAGTCTACTTGTCATTGTTTTGCATGGGCACGAATTTGCAGTCATTATAAAGAGTTTGTGGTGTGAAAGAGGAGCTGTTAGCAGGAGTTTGCAAACATTTAGTACCCCTTAGCAATACTGGAAAGGAAAATGGATGTTGGAAAGGGCACGTTTTTAATAAAAGTCAAAGTTAGAAGCAGTTTTATTAAAGATACTATATTCTCTGGTTTGTCTGTCATTAATATAAAATACTGTAATTTGGTATTTACAACCGTTGTAGTGTTAGACATGTAAAATGTCGATACTGGTACGGTATCAAGATTTGCCTTTATGGCCAGCTTTAGTGCAGTGTTACTGCAGGGGACCCATTTTTTCTGTTTTCCTTCGTCTGTGGTGTTACTTGGGGATCTACTTTAAGATCAGTTTGTTTGTGATTGTCTGCTTCCGAGTAGCAGGATTAGAATAAAGATCTTCTATTTCTACAGCCATGTAGATGATACTATATTTCTTCTGATATTGACTGTGACTTACAAAATGATAGATATTAAATGTCACATTAATTATGTGCATCTTAAGATCAGCTAAGTTAAAGGCTTGAATTGCAGCAACAATAAATATATTTTAATTCTCTTTAAAATATATATTTTTTTTCTTTCTAGACATGAAAACTTTTAGATACTCCTTTGCCTTTGGATGCATCTGTAATTGCCCTTATTGAGCTATAGCCAAATCACAGTAAATAGGTTGTTTAGACGTTTTTAGCATTGGGAGTACTATTAATAGAATGTTCTTTGTGTATCAAGTTTGATTGTAAATGCTTATCCTTTGATATCTCTGAATACTTTATAAAAGAGGTACTACATATTTGTTATCTGGCCCCCAAGAGTAATGCTACAAGGCACAAAGCTATCACACATTTTTTATTTTTTGTTCAAATTGCATAGTTTGTTTCTTAAGAATTTTAGTATTTCAACTTTTGCACTGGTTCAGAGTTTTGGTCTGTGTTCCTAATTGAAGAGGTGTGTCTGGATTTAATCTTAGAATAACTTTGGTAAATCCCCACGTTTTGAAAGTGTTGTGAACTCAAGGACCTGATGTGTCATGCAGGGTGTTTGGGTGGGTTTTTTGGTAGAAATATTAATTTGATTCCTGAAATGTTTTGTAAAAATGCACAGCAGTTCATTGACACCAGTTCACTTGCTCCTTCTTCTATTGGAAAGAAAACTTCTAATGCCTAGAAATTCTATCTTGTGTTTCTAGCTTTCTGAATATAAGAACAACTTTTTCTTGTGGTTCTGTTGGTTGGTTGGTTGGTTTGGTGGTGTTTTTGTAGGTGGTTTTTTTTTTGTGGGAGTTGTTTGTTATGTTTTTCTGCTTTGAACTTGTTCATCTGGGGGAGAACTTGTACTGGACTGAGAACATGAGCTTCTCATCAGGTTTCTACAGGAACTGTTGGAAATACTAGATTTGAAGCTCTTCTCTGTGGGGTGTGCTCACTTCCAAAACTCTTTTTACCTGTTTTGATTTAAAATGAAAATATGGAGTACAAGAACAGCCTTGTGAAGTTTAGCTGAGGTTCAATGTCTTTCATTAATTGTGGTTTTTGTTTAAGTTGTTCTGTACAGTGCTAGCAATTCATACAGCTTTTTATTCCTGTTTTATAGTACCTCAGAGCTTTGTTGTAAAATGCTGTTTGGACAGTGCTTTCTCAGCTGTCAGGTATATTTACATAGGTAAAATCTAATATATTAAAAGTGTTGTTTGGCCTTTAAAATTACCTAGAATGATAATTATCTAGCCATTTTAGAATGAGAAAGTACTTGCATCCTTCAGATAGATTTATTCTGAAATATCAGTTATATGTAGGCTTTTCTGACTCCTTTTGTAGAAATCAGAATTGTTTGCAGACTGCATGGGACTGACACTATGGTCACACTTTGACAGTGACGGTGTGACCAAGGTCACGCTCTGCACGGTGGCAGCAGCTCCAGCCCTAGGCCATCAGCAAACCCAGGGCACAGAATAAACATGTTTGGCTCAGCTGGCTGGAGCAGAACTGCACCTTGATTATGCTTCGCGGGGTAACACTTATACCTGGAGCTGGGGTTCTGTGTGCTCAAGCACATGGAAAGGCTTTTATGAGAGAGAAAAACAAGTGTGGTGTTGTGCATGAGTGGGAGCACATGGAAAGGAGATAATACTGGAAGCAAATCTAATGCTTTTGTTTTGTTAACAGCTATAAATACAGACTTCAGGTTTCAGATATTCACAAATACTCTTAAACATCTTTCTGAAAATGGAATGTCCCTGAAGATCACGTGGGGTTATGTTGTTGTTATAGCCCAGTGGACTAAAAGTGCGAAGGCCCAAAAGGCTGGGGGAAACCTCTGTTTTCTGTAAAAGACAGTACAAAATTTTCCTGCTCATGTTTATTTAAAAACAAACAAACCTAGAACAAAAGAAGACTGCATTATCAATTTAGCCTTAATAGGATTAAAACAGGTCTTTTTCACCCATTAATTTTATGCTTCTATGATACTGTACTATAATTATGGAACACTTTCAGTGACTGTAAATTTTCAATCTAACATCTATAATCAAAAGTCTAGTTAAGAACATTCATGTATCAGTGGTTAAGATCCATTCTATTTCTCTCAAAAATATTTATGCATTTAAAGAAAAAAATAGTTTCTTTTAAAACCTAGGTTTTATTTGGACTGTATGAAACTATTTCATAGTGTAGGTTTTTAATCCAGTGTTAACAATCTTTTAAATGTATGGGAAGTATATTCATTAGGCAAAGTAATTAGTATTACAGAGACCACTGTTTAATATATTGTCCTATAATTTCCCAGCTACTGACATGTTGTGTAGTGTTTACCTTTGCATTTTTCTGAAATTCTATTTGTGTATTTTGGGGTTGAGCAGTAACTTCTGCGATTCTCCATCTTCTATACTCCTTTGGAATGAATAGCTTGGTAACAATAAAAGTAATTTAACTGAGCCTTTGGTTCCCAAAGTAAACTGTTTGGGGATGTTTATGTTTTTGTTGATTAGGAGGTCTTGCATTAGTGAGCAAGTAAGTGCTTACTATTTTTAAGATTGTACTGCAAATAACTTTTTTTTAAGTGCAGTATTTGCATATCAGTGCTGCATTGTAGTGCTGCTGTTGGATAGTAACATGAAAGTCTAGCCTGTTTGTTATGAAACG
Source organism: Patagioenas fasciata (assembly GCF_037038585.1). Taxonomy (NCBI): domain Eukaryota; kingdom Metazoa; phylum Chordata; class Aves; order Columbiformes; family Columbidae; genus Patagioenas; species Patagioenas fasciata. Next base: position 115,767,910 of record NC_092521.1, on the reverse strand, counting down.
TAAAAATGCAGCAATCAAACAATTTTTATTTGAAAAACATGTTTTCACTTTTAATCGGTTTTTATGATAGCATATTCATGTGTCAATGTTGATCTGTTCATGCTATTTAAAAATCTACAAGGTATTTCTTAATGCGGTTTTAAAATTACCTGTACTGTTGCAGGTATCCCAGATATTAACCATTACTATCTACACTTGTATTGCAGTGTTTAGTTCATTGCACTTAGTCTGGCATTTGGATTAGTGGTTTCCCCTGTTTCAAAAATCTTTGATGTCTGGTTCTATTTAAGATACCAAGAGTAAAAGCAGCAGGAATCCAAATGTGTTCTGCCTCAGCCCCTATGCTGAGCGGGAGTGCTGTTTCCATGGCAACTCACGGGATGGTGGTGGGGAGCCTGATGCCTTTTCTCCCGTTCCGAGGGTTTACATATCCAAACACAATTATTCTTAGCAAGGTTCTCTTAAAAATCAGTGTTTGTGGGAGAGAAGGAAATAACGTTAGTGAAAAATGTTAGTGTGCACCCAGATATTTCTTGTGGTGGTTTGTTACTTCTTTAATCGTGAAGGTTAGTTAGTGCAACACACACCTTTCAGTAATGGTAGAAAAATGTACCAACTATAGCAGCAGTGGTCTTGGGTGTGTTAAATGTGGGGTGTTCTAATATTTGGTGCTGCAAACACTGTTGGACAAAACCTTGCTTTACCCTTTTAATGAAAGCTGCATTCCTTTGGGAGGCTGTATTATTAAAAATAGTTGACATTTCACTGGGAGCGAGTTCTGAATAAGCAAAGGGTAAATAGTCACCATTCCAGAAATAACAAAGCTTTGCAATTAATTTAATTTCTTTTTTGGAAATGCCAGGTTTTAGAGCAGGTAATATGCTAAATTGGTCTTTCATTACTGTAATGCAGCTGTGTCTCAGCCTCGCCCATTTTATTTATTATAGGAACCATAGGCTGATAGGTTTCTGTGCTCAAGCTTATAGATAAATCCTTCTTCCCTAGACGGATTGAGGAACCCTTACATTCTACTGTTGGAACATGTTGGGTTGTGGTTTTTCTTTTTTTTTTTTTTTGAAGGCTGAATATTTTGTATCGAGACTTTTATTTAGTCACTAGAGATTAATTTCTTTCTTGATTAAAAAACCACAAACCTGAAATTGTAGAAAAGAGGAGTGCAAACCCCCAGAGTACTGTCTGCCCATCTTAATTTTTTTTTTTTTTTTTTTTTAATGAAGGATCAGAATAGTGGCAAATAAGGGTGTGTGGGAATGAATTTATTTGCATGGAGAATTTTTACCTTTTCCTCTGGCGGTGGCTCCCAGCAGATGATGTCACCTTGCAGCTCATTGGTTGTGCGGCACCGAGTGCGGGGAAGGGAGAGAAAGATGCCGGCACAAATCTCAGTGGTGGATCCAGGGTGTTTGCGAGCAGTTTTTGATCGAATCTTTGATTAGTATTGAGAATTTTACTGTGTGTGGCCATGTGAGGTGCTGGGTCCATCCTAGGGTGAGGGGATCGAAGAGCTATCAGAGGAATGAGGCGGCTGATCTGCAAGAGGATCTGTGATTGTAAGTTGAAAAATCTGGGTGGAAGGAAAGAGACAGGGAGTGTTGGTTAGACACATTGTGGGAGGATGTGTAGCAGAAAATGCATGCATGAGTAAAAGGAGAAAAGGGAGAAGCATTTGTCTTTGGTAGACTGCAATGATAAAAAATAAGGGCTTTCCTTTGGGAAAAATATTCAGAAACGGGCAAAAATATTCGATCTCTGAGAAGATATTTTGCCTTTGTGGGGATGAATGTGTGGAATTCATTTTTATGCCCGGTTTTACAGTTAATTAATTGTGAAGGCAAAACAATATTTTATAAGAGCTTAGCATGTAGAAAATGTTGTTTATTTCTCACTGTCTTTTTATTCCTAGGTCAGAGGCAGAGGACAAAGTGATAAATATTTGTTTTTATGCATCCGTTTTGTGAATTTCTGTGAAATATGGAGCAGAATAGCAATTAGGAAATAAATATACATCTATTCTAATAGTTGTATTTTTATTTAATGTATCCTTTTCTAGACAAAAGCTTTGATGATGAAGAGTCAGTGGATGGAAATAGGCCATCATCAGCTGCTTCAGCCTTCAAGGTTCCGGCACCTAAAAAGCCAGGAAATCCTTCAAACAGTGCAAGAAAGCCAGGATCAGCCGGTGGGCCTAAGGTTGGAGGTAATGTAAAGCTATTAACATTCTAATCGGTGTTCCCAGAAACCTTGCCAGAGCAGGCACAAAACAGAGAACTTTGGTAGGTGATGTTTAATTCATGACTGCAGTATTTTTGCAGAGCTGAAAACAGTAAGGAACCCTGTTTTACGTAATTTTTCATATGTAAAGGTGCGTGCATGTTGGTTTTTGTGAACATACATTTAGCTTACAAAGGCATCTCATTATAGATAAAATTAACATCTGGAGGTAGCAGTTTTGGTGGTAAAATGAATATATGGATGCCTCTGATGGAATCCACACATCACGTATTGTATTTATAAGTACACTCTGAAATTCTGTAGTAGGTCTGTGTAGATGACATTTTTACTGTAGGTCTGCACTGTTTCACGTGGCTAGAAAGGACAAGCCATCAACCGTATGCCTCAGCAGAGGTGTATATTACACTTGAACGACTTGTATTATTCCTTAAACTGTCAGAGTATTGTGGAATTGGTTGTGAAAGATAAAAAAACAAGGACCAAAACCCTTGCCAGGATTTTTTTATGTGGTAGACTTCAAAGCAGTATAATGGTGATGCTTACTAATTATAGTCTTTGAACATGGAAATCCGCATTATTTTAGGGCGGGGGTAATCTAGCAAAAGCAACTGTTTACTGCTAAGGAAGTGACAGCTTTTTTGATGGTTCATGTACACAATCAGAAAAAAATATAATTAGGTTGAAATATAACATGCCTCGAGTATTGCTTTTTTATGAAAAAAAATATTTCAGTAAGGGATTTTTGTAAGTAATTTTTTCATTTTCCTATTGATACAACATAAAATTTGATACAATTTGAAAGAAGACATACATGCTGAACAAACTGCCTTAAGTATTTTTATGTTAGTAAGATACAGCTAATGTTTTGTCAATTAATCGTTTTTCTAATGTGATCTTCAGAATTCCTAATAAATTGAAGATTCCCATAGGGTGGGATCAGCACTACTATAGTATAACTCAAAATTGATAGCAGTATGAATCAGAAAGTCACACCTAAAGTCTTCCTAAAGGAAATTATATACTGAAGTTGACTCTTATTACTTATTGTGTAATAATAATAATAATAAATACTAATAATATCATCTTCCTTAACCTGGAGCATGATGGGTTTTGCAAGCAAGACTAATGTATATAGTACCAGAACTGAATGCTCAGGATTCCTGTTTCTTTCAGGATGTGCTTCTTTTAATAAGAATTTATTAAATATAGATGGTTTTTCATGTAAAATTGTTTTTATGTGTAGACTTTCACGTTACATGCTGTGCAGTAAAAACATGGAAGTAGGAGAGCGGGGGAAAGAAAAACAGAATAACCACTGGACTAATTTTTCAGTTTATCTAAAAATTTAGTAGTGAAGAAGATTAAAACCCCCAAAATTATTACATTTTCTTCTTTTCCTACATTGCCAAACTTCAAAAAATTAAAATGAATAAATACATGGAATAAGGCCAAAATTTAAACACGCCAAAACCAGGGTCCTTTGGTCATTCCTTGCTTTATACTGAGAGCTGCTCATATATGCATCTGTTCTCCCCATACACACACTTTTTTTTTTTTTTTATTCTATCAGTATGTCTGTAGTCGGAATTTTTAAAATTTTGGACTCTGTGTTTGGCTGGCCTTTGTAATGTTGATTAAATTGTTCTTGGAATGCTCGTCTGTATGTGCATCTGTGGCGTGGTTGTGCAGACTGCTCAGATGCTTGACCATGGAGAATTTTTGCCTTAATGTTTTGTAGGAAAGATGTTATGCCTTTGTATTCTTCACCAAATGGCTAGAAGGTGGAAGTTTGTCTTCCAGTCTTCAGTTGTTCTTGACTACCTCTACTTTTTGTTCTTTCTGTCTACCAGGGAGAAACTTTTAGAGCTCTATTAATCTACTTGTGCACAGATTTCTTTCATTACATATAACTATATGCTCTCTAGTTTAATTAGTTTTTATTGTGTTTTTCCCTTCAGGTTTTCCTTAAGTTGACCCTCAGTCTTTTCTTTTTAGCATTTTGCATGTGTCACCATTGATCAGCAAGGCTGTTTTCACTATTTTCGTTTTTAGCAGCTAGTATTTGTCTTCATTTTACTCCTGCTGCTCATTATTTGTATCTTTCAATGTTTTTCTCCATCTCCATACTTCTAGGTTTTTTTAAGGATACCAGTGTTTAAACTAGTTCTGTCTAGTAACAAGCTTGCTAACAGATTGAAATGTTAAGTGCCTGTATTGTCTGAGAGAGACTTACCTAGACAAGTCAATCAAGTCATAGTCTCTTCCAGAAGTGAGGAGTTTCCCATAACATTATTCATATGAGCAGGTCACACACAGAGGTTTGTATAGTCCACTGCCCAACCTGATAGTGGTCAGAGACGGCTCCTAGAGAAACGTATGCGAACAGGACAAGTGTCTAGAATCACACTGTCATTACAGGGCAAAGTGCTGCATTTAGAGAGCTTTATTTCACAAAGAACCATGGTGTTTGAAGAGTCCACTTAGGGCATCCTGTTCTGCTTATCTTGAGACTTCATGGATCTTTATGGCTACAAACAAACCTCGATGCTTTTTTGCATCCACTTGCAGTAGAGTCTGTTCTGCTGGTGCCTAAAGGACACCTGAGATTTTTCTCCAGGCTCAAAATTGCCATCTTTATGGAGCAAATATATGGTTTCAGAAGTTATCCATTCTTACTGATTTACTAACGCTCTGCCATATCCTGCAGTCCCAAATCCTTCTGCTGACCATTGCAATCCAAGCTGGTAATCAATGGGAATGTCATCTTTCATCTTGCCTTATAAGCACTAACAGGTATTACAGGTTCATAACTGCTCACCTTGTGGTTCAGCCACTTGTTGGTCCTGCTTGCCCAAGTCTTCTCTGACACTCTTTCATATATATGTGTGCTTACTGAGACGTTGCAGGTCAGCCTTGTAGGAAGAATTAGCAGCAGCTCCATTAACTGTGTTGCTTTTTCTTTCCTTTTCACAAAAATCGCCAAAGTCACGTCAGTGACCCACAGCTGAAGCAGTCTTTCACTGCATTTTCTTCAGTCTTCTGTGACTGGGCTGGATTGCTAGTGCAAGTAGAGGTGGTGTTGAGCGTAGGCTGAGATTACTGCAAGTTCCATTCATTTAAACTGCCTTCTACATTCCAGGCATCCTTTTCCTAGGATATTACTTTAGAAATATCTCTTTTCCTATCAGCTGTAGATAACAATAAAGAAATTACAGCTTTTTCCTAGTTTCAAATGGGAGTGAAGGCTATACTGTCTTGAGGCTAAGAAAATTAAACTTCCTAGTCATGCTGCTTGCTTGCTTTCATGCTCATATTTGCTGAATTATAGCTCAGATGTGCGTGTGCTTGGCTTTTCATTATATACTCCATGGAGATCTATCTTAGTGAAGGAATGGATAATTTAACCACTGAACCACTCTGTTCAAGTGAAAGGACCCATCCAATATGAAAAAAGATATTTTTTTTCCACTGCGTTGGGCACTTTCCATTTAATGTAGGAAATGCACTTTGGTGGCACTGGAAATGCGAAATTGTCCAGGAAGTCAGGTGAAACAGGTATGGACATAAGCAATAGCAATGTCTTACTTGAGCTGGAATTTTCTCTCCTTCTGCTGGGAATGACTGTGCAAGACCTTTTCCTGTCAGCTGTAGGGATGGGAGAGCTTGTAGAACTTGTGCATTTGCTGACAGGTGTGATTAAGCCTGTAGAAGACAGCTTGGCAGAGAAGAATCAGAGCAGGCAGCCTCGGAGGTGTACTGCCCTCAGAGGAAGAAATCCAGCAGTCTGTTTCTCATCTGACTTTACTGCTGGGAGGTGTTCAGATACTTGACTTTCTTGCTTGTGATGAATGAGAAGTGATGGGTCTTCAACGTAATGGAGCAGTGCTTTCTTTGGCATATTTCTTATTCCGTGGTCAATACCTTTTCCCGAGTTAGTCCTTTGCCAGGAAATGCACAGCTGATCTACTTAACTTTTGACATGCTTGTTTTTCAGCTTTTCATTTAAGTGGCAGAGCCTCTGGAAATATCCATTTGCTCTAAGGTGTTCTCACTGAGAATGTGGACCATGTGTGTTCTGCCCTTCTAGAAATTGATACTCTTGGGCTTTTTCTTGGCAGTATGGCAAGCAGCTTTTTGATTGTAAGGGACACCATAATTTACAGTAGAAAAAGATGTAAGTTGAGTATGTTAGCCAAATGAGCTATATTCTTGTCCATGCACTGTTCAAAATCTCTTACAGGGCTTTGGCAGGTTCTCTTGCAAATGTGAGCTCCCTGTTCCAAGTCTTCTAGGGAATTTTTTGCTTGTATACTATTCTGTGGCCTAGAAACCTCAGTCTAGACCTCAGCAAGAAGACTGACCTCCTTTGTTTTCACAACACGACAATTTAAGTCAGTAGTCTTTCAAATTGATTAAATGTAGAAGTGGTGTTACTTCAATAGAGCCATGTGGTATTTGGAAGAAAAGCTTACTGATGAAGCCTGATCATGACAGAAGTTGGTATTAACTTTCCGTGATCTGTTTTATGAGAAGCTCTGTAAGGCTGGAACATCATTCTCAGTGTTTTAATTTGAAAAAAGGCGGACTTCCTACTTTTTGCAGTTGTCTTCAGTGGGAAGATACTGTGTCACGTGTTCTTACCTATGGTTTGTTGGCTTTTTAAAATCTATTAATATAGTGTATTGGCCTACTAGCATTATTACACATGGCTTATGCTAACATTACTACACTTTTTGAAACAACCTATGCTGTGACAAAACAGCAAGGGGGATGTTATTAATTCCAATGTCAGAATTATTGTAGCTGCTGTGCAAAAAGCTATTTTGGAGTAAGAATGTTGTTGATGCCAAGTGTGAAGAACATGAAGGGAAACCTCAAGGACATAGCTTTATTTTTTTTTTCTGTTTAAAAAGTGCGTGCATGCAAAACACATTTTTTTCCCAATATAAAGATTGTGCTGTTGCCTTCTTAAACTGTTCCAATGATCTGGTCCTCAATGAAGACTGTAACTGTGCCAGCTTGAAGTTTGACGCTGGCATTATTTGAAATAACTCTCAGGCCTCCTAAAGTTTGATTTGTCAAAAACCATGAATAACATCTCCTTTTAGGTAGAAATCAAGTAACTTGAGTGAGCCGGGTGAACTGTTTTGGTGAAAGAAGGCTGTCGTAATGATAATAACACCATACATGTTTTTTCTTAACTACAGGAACACATTTTTAAGTGCAGGAAGCTGTTTCCAAGTTCAGGAAGTTTTTGTTTAGTTTGCGTCTCTCTCTATAGTGTGTTCTATCAGCATCATAATGCTTTCTTTTCCTTCTCATTAACAGCAATACAGCTCTTTGCTGAGAAGTATTAAAATGGTACTGATTTGCTTCTGTTGGCTCTATTTCCCAGCAGAAGACATTTTGAAGTGTTCAGATGCTTTACTAGGAAACAGTTTAAATCAAAAGGCTCTGCATCAGGCAAATGTGGTACTGTAAAATAGATATTTGCCTTCTGAAAACTTAGCCAGGTGAACTTAACCTTCTTGAAACTACGCACTGTAATTAAACATTTTTGTTAAAAGGGCTTTGAATAATTGTGGAACTGTAAATACAAATTTTTAGTGAATGGACTTGGAGCAGGGTAAACTTACATTTGCTTTATTGATTGTCTTCATACTCATGAAGACAGTTCTGTGTTTACTTGCACATAAAAAGCTTCATGGTAATCAATGCCCAAGGTTCTTTTTCAGGTTTTTATTTTTTACTTTTGAATTCTGCAGAAAAGACATTAAGGAGTCTTTTCCTCTGTTATTTGTTTAGCTGTTATTAAGTGATTTCCAAAGTGCAGTATTGTCTTGTAAAATAGGATTTTTTTTTCATTGTTCTGTATTGGCCCTTTGTATGATATAAAACTGCTCTAACATAATCTTGGTCAGCAAAGCATTCCTGACATTCTGTGGCACTTGCTTCCTTTCTTGGTTTCTAGGTTATAAAATTCAGGGATTTTGCTGCAAGATCCCAGCTGAAATCAGCATTTTTGTCTTTCTGAGCAGCCTTTGAGATCAGCCTTGGGTATCAGAGTCTGCATCAGAGGATTTGTTAAAGAATGCCTGTTTGCTTCCTTGTCCCCACAGTGAATGTCAATTAACTTCCTTCCTGAGAGATCCTTGCCCTTGCAATTGCTGGGTTGCAGTCCTGCAGTTGTGAACTGCTATTTTAACCTAACCCAGAATTCAGGGAAGTAGGAGGACTTCCAGCTTTCCACGTTCTCTGAGACTTATTGGGTTTTATTGTTGTTGTTCACTCCCCAGAGGGGTTTTCTCATGCATGCGCAGTGATCTGTTCTCCTTGGCCCTTATAAATGCTTGTCCAGTCGCTGAGGTTTCCATTCCTCTAACAAGCACTTTCCTTTGCAGACAGCCTCAGCAGGTGGATTGGAAAATCAACCTTAATGAGGACTCTGAATGAAAAGAAGTAAACACGATAAATTATAAATATATGTATGTACGCACACCTATACATATACCTTCAAAGAATATATATGTATATAATTTTTTTTCATAATTACTGTTCATTAGTGTCTCTATTTTCTATGCATCACCCAAGGATCATTGGCAGATAGTTCATACTACTTTATTTTGTGCTGACTTCTAGAAGCTTCAGTTAGATTGTAGGATTTATTATGTTGGTATAAGTACAGTGCTGATAGTCTTCTCTTAAAAGGCTCACAGCGCAGAAGTCAGCTTAAAAATGAATAAAATAGGAGGAGAGTAACAGTGGAGCAGAAATTAAGAGGTCTGAAGATAAGAGCTCACCACACTGTGTAACCTTCTTTTGACATCTCTATCCTGTGTTGTAGTTCCAAACATCTTACTAGCAGTCATGGTTGTACCAGGCAGTGATGGGAATAAGGCAGACAACCCACCCCTTGTTTACTTCACTAACATTGAATACTCATTTTTTTCAAGCAGTAAGAAGGGGAAGCAATTGGTTTATATTTTCACGAGGGTGAATCCAGAAGGAAGAAGAGGAAGGAGGAAGCTGGTCTGAAACCAGCTGCCCCCACCACTTCGAGTCCTTATGGACTGTGCCTGTGTTACAGAGTGGGCAAACACAGCCCTTCCAAAATATTCGTGCCTTGTTGCTTTGCAGAGTAGCAGGTGTGAGTCCTCTTTGTGGCGAGTGTCTTAAAAAAACCAGTTGCATTTCTTTGGACAATTCTGTATGATCTCAAACAGAGAAGCAGGGAATATGGAAGCATAAGATGCAAATTATTTTTATAATTTGAATAGGGCATTTTCAAAGGTGCAAATATTACTTTTAACAAATAACTGTTCTCAAAAATATAAGAGAAAACCAGTGCATTAAAATCAAATCACTTTGACCTTCTGTCTTGCCCTAGTGAATTTTTATAAGTAAAATATAAAGATGTGTTGAATAAAATGTGTAAAAACTCTGTAATTTGCGATGACATTCAGTTATTTCTATTTATTCTTACTACAGATTCTGTTTAAATTGTTTCAGAAAAGAATGCACAGCCAAAGAGAACTGACAACAGTAATGAAAATACTATTTTTCTGCAGCTATTACACCACAACTCCAAAAAATTCACAGTATCCCAAACCAGTCTGTTTTACAACACAAATTATAGGTGATACAAATAAGCTGTTTGTTCCTGGTTGTTCACAGTAATTTCTGTAATGTAAAATAATTAGTGCAATTTTCTCTATTCAGGTGTAAAACTAGGAACAAATTAAAGTAAAACATAAGTACTAGGTTATAAGAAAGCTATATTAAAAAATGAAAATAAGACTAATGCTGTCGTGCTTATAAAATTTGCATAATTTTAAAACTCACCTGTTGAAACTGGACGAATGAGCCAGGGTCTCAAATGTATGTCCTTTTTAATATTTCTGAAAAATCAGTGCCAATAGAGAAACAAAATACAGGAGTGCTTTGAAAGATTACTACATGAGCATGAATGTTGTGCATGGGATGAAAGATGACTGAATGAGCTTCCAGTTGAGTTGAAACAGACGTTAATCAACTATGAGATAAGCCTAAAGGAGATGAGGTATCTGTATTCTTGTTGCTCGTGGAACTGCTTGTTTTTCTCCACACCGCAGGTTTGGTCTTATCTAATGTATGTTGTCCAAACCTTGTACTAAGTAAAACACTACTAATTTTGTTGTTGCGTACTTGTCATATTTTCTGTGTGCTTTGCAAATGCCTGTGAATTGATCTCCATAGTGTGCATGTGAAAATAAGAGGTAGTATTCATAATCTTTTATAGCTGTGAAACTGTGCTACATAGGAATTGAGGCTAAAGTTGTTGAAACTGCATTCAGTATTAGGAATCAGCTTCAAATACTACTCACTAGGTTTCTTAGAGAGTGTAATATTCAATACACAATTCCAAAGGAATTTTTATCCTCAAGAGCAGCTCTAAATTTTAAGTTATGTATGCTGGTGAAATGATCTTCAGTCCACCTAAAAATTGTGGTTTGCTTCCTCTTAGCACACAAATCCTGTATTTGTCCCTGACTAATGTGGTACACCTCAAGGACTGAGATGTGCTACTTCATAGTTAAACACGTTGTGCCACCACTTTCCTTGTAAGTGTAGCTCCCTTCTAATTTTTTTTAGCTCCTCCTGTTCCTGTTCTTTCCTAGGGTAAGTAGTTGTTTGGAGAGATCTGCTTAGGATCTCCACCCTCAAAGGCAGCACATTCACTTGCTGGGTGGAAACTTCAACGTGCAGTGTTTCTGGCGTGTTGGAGGAATGTCTTAATGAAGCAGGCGCAATGCAGATGGGATCTCCAGGAAAGTTCTCTAACCATATCTGCCAAGTTTCTAACATAGGCAGATGAAGTAAGGAACAGAAGGTGTTATGAGCGTATTTGAAGGTGTTTTGCTATTTTGTTCAGTTTGTGCAGCTGTTTCAGCTTGAATGACTTTCTGGTTGCCTCAGGGACAATGACTTTTGGCATTGGAGGAGCTGAGGTGGACAAGTCAGCTCAGAATGAATGTCAATCACTGGGGCTGAACAAGACAGAATTCACCTGTCAGTTTCCTTAAAGTGGGCTTTCCAGCTAAGGCTCTTCTACTCTGCTAAGTTCACTTGATTATAACTTGAATTGTCTTCCAAGCTGATTTAAAACAACATGAAGGCTTTTCCAGTTAAGATTCTGCCAAAAAAAAAGGCTTATTTGGGTTTATTATCCTATCTGATGATTTAAAAATATTTTTTATTTATGAAACCTATTTTGAAAAACTCCAGTTACTTGTGTTGGAACAACTGAATTAGGTTCACTGATCCTAATTGTTTGCCCAGTGTCTTTGTCAAAGGCATTTTAGGTTAAGTTAATAAATCATGAGCTGCAATGGCTTAAGAGACTGGTACATGTTTCTTCTGCTGTTCCTCTCCCTCTTCTTCTCTATGCAGTTAATAACTATTATTACCACCAGACAGATGTGTTGAGCAGCTCAATAAGGTGATCTCCCAGTGGCTTCCTAAGTTCTATTTGTAAGGTTTCTCTGGTAGGCAAGGCGTGTGCTTGCAAAAGCACTAGGAATATACACAAGTTATAACAACAAAGAGGTTTCTGAGGATGGGGAGTTATTTGTTTCCAGATGCAATTGTTTGTGGGGTTTTTTTGTTTGTTTTTGGTTTGGTTTTTTTTTTTTTTTTTTTTTTTTTGTCAGAAAGCAGGGACTAGGCAGCTGGAATTCTGCTGACTTAAATTTTTATCTGAACTAAGATCACTACAGTTTTTCATGGTTTTGTCTTCTGTAAGTTTTATTGGCAGAGTTATGGCAATTAGCAGTGTGATCTGGTTCTTAACTTATATAGCAAAGCCATTAAGTGATGATAACAGTTACATCAGAACAATTATGCATTGGCTGATGTAATTTATGCTGCGAGTTGAACTTGGTAGAAGTTACTGCACTAACATAATTTAATTTAAATTAGTCTAATTGTATCTGTCCTAGAAGATTTACCAGTGTAACTATCTAAAGGTAAATCTGTCCTGTTTGCAAAAAACACCTTGTCTATTGTTGATCAGAGTGTTTTTTACTAGAGAAAGAGCTCTGTCTTTGTTGCTCTCAAATGTTTTCCTGACTTAAGCAGGTGACCTGAAGACATCTTTACCAAGTGTCTCTTAGTCACCTGATGAAAGAATACTTTTGTGCTTTATCCAGATATTTGAGACTGAAGAACAGTTCTCTGCTTGTCTTATGGGAGGTTTTTATTGAAATTTTTCTATAACAATCCAAAGATTAATCTTTCAAACATGGAAATAAGAACATTGATAGAAAGAAGGCAAGACCACCATTTTTTCACAGAATCACAGAATGTTAGGGATTGGAAGGGACCTCGAATTGTGTTAATATGTCAAGATGCGTGTGTATACGATAGATGAAATTGCTTTAGGTGTCTCAGTAATATAAAACGTGAAGGGAATTTTGAGAGGTTCTCCATCTTCAGCTACTTTCCCAAACATTTGATTGATGTTTTACAGAAGCAAAATTGTGAAAAGTGTCTAAGAACATATGTTATTCTGTACTGTTTTATACCTCTCATAGTACCTGGAAAGATATTAAGGTTCCTTACTGATCTACTCAGATTCAGTCTATACATAGGGCTTTATCAGAATCATTGTCATAAAATTCACGCTTGCCATCTCTGAACTGGTAATTCAGATGATGAAGCACCAGTAACTTCCCTCCCCTGCCCTCCAACAGATACCATTTTAAAAATAAGTCCTCAGTTTTATCAAATAGTAATAAGGGCTGACCCAAGAATAAATAAGTAGATTTTGCAAAGACTGAGAGCTGTAGAAGATTCAGGAAAAATGTTAGTTTCAGAGACTAACAGACAGCAGAACATGTATGAAAGAATGAAATATGACCTTTGCAACATCTGCCCACTGGGACTGGGAGCAGAATTTGGTTATTGAGCACCATCACTGTCCTCTGCAGGTTCTGTGCTAAAGAACTCTGTTCACAAACTATTAGGTTTTGTGTCTTTGTTGTTGATAGGGATTCAGGAAACTGGTTGCTGTAATCTATTAATTTATTCGTAGCTTGTGTGGATATATTTGCCTTTTTTGTTTCTGTATATTTGCTCACTTTAGATTTTTTTTTTTTCCCCCCTTGTGTTTAGTGAGATAGGCTATCTGTTCCACTAGGTTACCTTTGCACTTGTCCTTGCTTCAGTTAATTTGGAGTGTTGCTGCACTTCCTCCAGCCTATACTTAGCCTTTCAGTAGCTATACTGTTTAAGCTGCCTGGTGTCATTTCTTTCCCTCTCTAACTCATTTGTGTCCTGAGTCATCCGTTGGATTGTGCTGGCACAGCGTTCATACAGCCCCACAGTGAAGCAGGCCAGGGAACTTGCCTCATTGAAACCATTCTTCTTGGCTAGTTTATTTTATTCTCAGTTTAGCCGCTCCCTGTTGTGATTTACCATGCAGCTGTACTAGTGGTAGAATGAGGGAGGTCAGTAGGAGTGAGTGGGAGTTGTTGGTCAACCTGTTATACAAAGAGCTGAGTGAGTACTTGAGCTTATCCTGTCCACTTATCCTATGCTGAGCTGAAGCTGTTGCCAGTTCCTAATTTACAGCTGATTGTTTATTATCCTACAAAATAAAAAGGGTAACAGTACCTTTTTTTTTTTTTTTAAATCCAGAATGATCTGCATCTTCTGCTTCAGTGTCTGGTAGATAAGAAGTGAAGCTTTTAAAATTAGTTGAGATGTGAGTATAGCTTTAGGTTTGTTTTTTGTTTGTTTGTGGTTTGCTTTGTTGGGTTTTTTATTGTTTTGTTTGTTTTTAGAAAACAAATGCCATCCACATCATCTTACTCTAAATGTGTTGCTCAGCAAGATACTGTTACTGCCTGCAACTAGAGAATTCTGAAGGATAAGAGACACTTGTGTAACAGTACCCTTTTCAAAGTTTGCTAACACTTAATTTGTGATGTGCATTGTATCAGAAAATAGTTACGTGTTTTTTATGGGGAAGTGTGTTGTGAAAAGCATTTTAGAACAAAAAGTGAAACAGTTTTAGAGTTTATTTTACTCTTCAGTTTCAGTTTTCAAATTCCCCTTTTTCACAGGGAAGTTTTCGTTCTGAAATTTTAGTCCGAAGACCCACAAAAGCAGACTAGTAGAAATGGCTACCAAATACAAGTTGAGCATTTTTTTCTTAATTTTTAGACCAGTGCTAGTGTGTTTTATTAAACAGTTAAGCATGCTTTGATTAAACAGTTCCTTGTTTCAAAACAAAAATACCAGTCCAGTATCACATTTGTGGTATCTTTCTTTTCCCATATAGCGTTGTCCTGTTGTTTTGTCATTCTATCATGCACAGCTTTGTAGATACTGGTGGGGAGAGCATTGTGGTGGTAGAGCAAGTGAGCAGCCCAAAGTCATTGTGATATGATGGAAAGATTTCAAAGGTTTCAGTTAGAAGAGGGGAAGAACTTAACTGCAGGAATTAATTCCTGGGTGAGAAATTGATTCTGCAAAAGACTGGGTAATTTCTTCACTTGTATACAGTGCCCTTTTTCGTGGCACTGCCTTTTTCCGGAAAAAACTTTCTTAAAAAAAAATTTCTAAGGCCTTATAAAATGTCAGAAATCCTTAAATTTAACTCAGGCAGATGTCATCTCTCTTAGTAGTCTGCAGGAGTTAAGAGGTGTGTTTCCTTTGCCTCCATCCCCAGACTCATTGAACTTTAGTTTAAAAAAAGTGTAAACAACAAACCCACAGTAAAACTCAGGTGCTTCAGCTACTGTAATTTACTGCCATACCAAGCCTCTTTGTTATGTTTGGTAGCTTCTTGCCAGCTTCTTGAAGTGTAACTTAGGCTTGCAAGTGTCCCTGTGAGTCTGTTTAACCAGGGTAGTTGAATGACATGAATGAAATAGGAATGAAAACTAACAAAAAGCGTAGATAAATGTCTTGTGTGGATTGTTCTCCCTCTCCTTCAGATGGATTTCTCTTCTGGCTCTGAGCTGAGGGAGGCCCAGTTAGATTCAGTGGGCTGAGTCCCAAGGTAGGGTAATGTAAATTTGCATTTAAGAAAAAGCCAGTTGATGAGGCTCTGGATTTTAGTTATTTGCTGAACACTTAGAGGTGTTAAATGCAGTGGGCTCACAGCACCTTGGAATTGTTTACAGTGTCTTTGCCATTAGGTATCGAGTAGTTGAACTTGTCTGTACTTGGTCAAGGAATTATGTGTTCTGTGGGTAAGGTGAAGAACATACATTATTCAGTGGAAGGCATCAACACTCAAAAGAGGTATGTCTAAGAAATTTATAATCACAGCTTGGTCTGAGAAGGTAATCAGCAACAAAATGGCTTATAAATATATGTATGCTCTGACAGATATGTCAATTTTGAGTCTGTAGGCAGCACTGTTCTGTAAAGTTCTACCCTTGCTTTTGTGAAGGGCAGCTAAGCCGTACAACAGCATGAGAAGTTGTTTGAAGGCACCTACGTGTGTGACGATTACGTGTTTTGTTAGCATAGTAAAAGACTTTCTCCTGAGTTGGGAAACAGTGAGTTGAGTTCTGTCATGTTTTGATTAGTCTCTATAGAAACAGTGGTGGAGTGAATTGGTAAACATACCTATGAAGAGGTCAGGAAGGGAAAAGTTGAATGATATAGACCTTTTACTTGTATACATCATAAAGAGAAGATAGTTATTTTGCACTTCCTTTTGGTATGCATATGGGCTTATGCAGTAGAGGAGGATAAAGGTTAGTGAAATAGAAGTGAACATGCGTTTAGAGATAACTTTTTAAAAGTGTCACACATAACCTTTTATATTACCAGGCAAAGATGCAATAAAACAATTTTCTGAGAGTATTAGTTTCGAAGAACAGTGATCCGTAGAAGTGAACTAGTTGTTGAGACTAAGGAAGGTGGGATAGTGTGTACCTAAACTATATGTCACATGGATTTTAAATAGTAGTATGTCCTTCCTCTCTCTTTAAAGTTGTTATTCCTTAGATAAAGGATGTGCTCATATCCCTCAGGATGCATTATTGGATGATCTTAAGGTGCTGGAAGATCTGTTATGTAGTCCATTCTGTTTTCTCATTTCAAAAGTGATACTTTAATAGATGACAACATCTACTTATTTAGCAAAGACAACTTCATAGTTGTTTAATCTATAGTGTACAGGGAAGCACTATGAATACTTGAAATCCAAATACTTTGTTTTGATATTCATGACTTGTATGTGTCAGTTCTTAATGTTTGATTTCTGTAAGTTTCTTATCTTGGCAGAACATTGGTAAGTAATCGATGGGAATGCAAAATACCTTTTTCCCCACCCCTACTTTAACTGTAGAGTTTAGGTACTTGTGTAGCCGAATAATAATACAGGACTTGTGTAAACTGTTAAGTGTAGGGGTTTTTTGCTTCTAGTGTCACAGGATTACTGTAGCCTTATATAATATTTTATCAGGTTGGGAAGAAACATGTAGTGTGAATTTCATGAGGTTTACTGGTTTGTGACTAACAAAAGCTTTGACTAAAACAATTTTGATAAGAACAGAAACTTTTTACAAACTGTTTATAATTTTAAAAATTTTAAAAGAGAGTAAGTTCTTTAACCATGCGAAAACCATATTTTAACCTTTAAAAATTAGCTAACCTTCTGGCTTCTCAACTTTTCTTTTTAATTTATTTTTCCCAAGTACTGAATATTGATTGTGATTATTTCAGTACTACGAGACTTCCTTAACCCTGTTTGTCCCTCCAAAATATCACAGTATTTATGAATTGAGCATCCAGATGACTCTTTGTACTGCCTAGTTTAGTGTGCGATCCCTGTGCTAAATGCTTTTTTTTTTTTTTCGAGGTTCCTCTCCACAAAATTCTGCTCTGGCCAGGGCATCCTCCCTTTTAGGGGCCATCTACCTGTTTGTGTTGTGTGGCACAAGGGTGTATTCTGAGTGTAAACCGTCTTCTTAGCTAATCAGGTACTGGTTAACTTTGCAGAGGGACTCCTGCCCTCTACTGTCTGGATAGTGAAAAAAAGAAGCAGTTACAATTTCTTCTTTCCCTTCAGACTGCCGTTGACAATCATGACAGATGGTGTTGGAGATACACATGTAGAGGAGTTTTATGCACAGCATCGCTTTACAACATCCTTGAGTATAGCCTGTCAAAATTTGCTAGATGTTCCTATATCATCTTGAAGGCACCGTGTCCAAATTTTGCTAGATACTGCTTCAGTGTTTTTACACTAAGTAGCCACAAAGGCAGGCAGGAGATCTTGTTCTGGATAGAGGTGTTAAGATCTAGTGAGTTTGCCATCAAATTTGTAGTGGTAGTGGACCCTTGTGTTTCAAACTACACAAAGTATACAGCCGTAGCAGATGTAGTTCCCTGTACTATAAATAGGAGATCAGAGACTAAGCTGTGAAATGTTTCTGAAGAGTGCAGCTACCAAGAGTTTGATTTGTCTAGAAGTCCTAGGTTTTAATATTAGTTGACCTCTTAAGCCAACCAAAGACATAAATGTATGTCATTATAGCTCCTTAGTTGACCTCTCATTTTTACTGATGGTTTCTATTTGTCATATAGCTGGTAAAATAAATGTCTTTTCAGCTGTGCTCTCTGAGTTAGCTAGTGTAATTTAGGTAAGACATTGTGTTGTCTATCCCGTTGGCCTCGCTCTGTCTGAAAGAGTTCATTTTCTGCAAGAGTTTGTTTTCCCCAACCCACGAAGGAAATATTCTACTGAATTGATTGTTTCCATGCAGTTAACCTGTGTTGTCATATCATTTGCCTGTCTTAATTATTGAAGATACTTATGGATTCTGCCACGCTCTACCTATTTCTAGACTTGTAACGCAGCCTGGATCTGATGAACTTGGTTTTTGATTTGATAGCAAACTTGAGACCAGTCCTTTGAAAAAGGGTTTTCTTGGTAACCAATTTGCAAGAAAGTAAAATCTGAGACTGACACAAAATTATTTTATTTGTTAGAGTTACCTTAGGTTATACCCAAGATTTTAATGAAACTTAGCAATCATATGCAAGTGTGAGGCCAGCGTGTTACCTGTTAATGTTCTTTCATTATCCTTCTGTTTGGGCTTTGGGGCATCTTTGCCTGTTATGTGAAAATATTTCCATCATTTACCTTGCAAAGTAGTAACTGCCCTACTACTTGCATAGCTGTCGTAGAAGCTTTTGGAGAGAAAACTTTTTTTGGTGTGGTGGTTTTCCAGGAATAGGTTTGGAAGGTTCTTGAGAGTTTCCTTCAGGTGATTCAGTTCTGGAGCCCCACTGTGGAACAGAAATGGGGGTGAGCACTCAGAGAAGGAGGCTGCGAATCACAGAATCACAGAATGGTTGGGGTTGGAAGGGACCTGTGGAGATCATCTAGTCCAACCCACCTGCTAGAGCAGGTTCACCCAGAACAGATCGCACAGGAATGTGTCCAAGTGGGTTTTGAATGTCTCCAGAGAAGGAGACTCCACAACCCCTCTGGGCAGCCTGTTCATGGGAGTCCAGATTTTGCTCCAACACTACATTCCCTTCACTGTCCTTGCTCTCTTTCTTTAAATTCTTGGAGTTTTGAGGTTGAGAAATACACCTCACGCTTTTTAGCTTCTCAGGAGAATACTAGAAAGCACGATGTAAATGTAGGGCTACTGTACAAGATTTCAAAACAAACAAAAAGCCCCAACCAACCAAAAAGAAAAAAACCTACCCCAAACCTTCTAGGGCTGATTGCTTGTGGTACATGTTTTAAGGTGAAAACTTATCTTGGAATGTTTAATTGAATGACAAGCAGTTATTGCTGTTTTAAGTAATTTAAAATTCTATGGTTTATTTGGGAATGTTTGTATCATCAGGGTGTGGGTATCAGAATTCTATGCAAATGGCTACTAGAGGGTTGTTGTAATAAACATGTTACCACTTACAAAAATAACAAAAATGAAAACATTAACTTTGTCAAATTGGAAAGGACAAAGAATTGTTCCTCCATGAAAAACATTATTTTACCTCTACTTATTCAAGGAGAAATCAGAGCCATGTTTTGCGGTTTTATACAGGATGAATGTTCAGGATTTTTGTTATATTAAATGTGTGAAAATAGCTATTATGAAAGATACTTATGTCAGTTTGAAAACCCCAACATGCATTACATACTGCTTAACAGTATTTTATATTTATGTAGGTTCCTCTAAAGAGGGAGGAGCTGGAGCTGTGGATGAGGATGACTTTATTAAGGCATTTACAGATGTTCCTACTGTACAGGTAAGATGCTGTGCGTACACAGTTGTTTTCAGAAATATGCTATTTACAATGCTCTGTGTTAGCCTACTTTTAAAAACTCTGTAGTGTTACAGTCTTCTAATTTTTTCTTCTTGTTGAAGAATTAATTTACAGTGTCTGTGGAAAGCTGTTTTTTCCAGTTACAACCCAAGAAGAAAGGAGGGGTGGAGGGAAAGGTGTTTTAAGATTTGGTTTTATTTTCTTATTACCCAACTCTGATTTGATTTGCAATAAATTATTTTTTCCCCGAGTTGAGTCTGTTTTACCTATGACAGTAGTTGCTGAGTGATCTCTCTGTCCTTATCTCAACCCACGAGCCTTTTGTTATCTTTTCTCTCCCCTGTCTAGCTGAGGAGGGGAGCGATAGAGCAGCTTTGGTGGGCACCTGGTGTCCAGCCAGGGTCAACCCACCACAGTGTTTCAACTAAAATCAATTATTGCTTTTCATAACCTTTTCCAGGGAGTTATGAAAATAAGTGTATGTTATAATTTTCATAAGAAAAATATTTTCATAATGTTTGGAAAATTTAGCACTGCAATTTTGGGGGACAATTGAGTAATAATAATTCAGGCAAATTATTTTAAAAGCAAGAATTGTATTTTCAAATGTGAGTGCCTGAACTGTAATGTCTGGCATACATGTCCTCATCTCTAGCAATGCATCAAAAATATATCTGTTGCCTTATTACAGCACTAATGAACCTGTTGCATGCTGAGTTCTTAGTTGAAAGATCAGATTTTAATTTCTGTTCTTTAAGTGTGGGAACTGCACATACTTGGTGCTTTCACACAGCTGAGTCATTTAACGTGCTTGTGTCTTCCTAGACCTATTTTGAGTAAGTTTTCCTTGAGCAGCAGAGGTGTGGAAGACAACCAGAAATTTAGTCAGCCACAGTTCCCAAATCCCAGAAGGATTTTGTATGGCTACCTTCTCTCGATAGATGTATATTCATTCTGTTTTTACTTCTCAAGATGATAGTGTAGTTATTTGTTAAATCTCCTTCGTTAGGCAGAAAAAGTGTGTACTTTTATGAAGGAATGATTTATCTCCATGGTTCCTGTCACATTCAGGAAATCTTTGTCTTACACTATAAGAGCTTTATGTTTCTTTGCCTCTCTACACTGTGTTAAGGTTTCTTTAGAAGGCAAAACCACGGAGCTCTGGGTATTATTTATCCGCGTTATGTTGAACAGAACCACATTCCACAGCATGGAAAATGTGCTGCCTGTAGTTCAGTACCTTAATACTTGCAGTCCCAAGCAGAGTTCTCTAATCAGTGAAGTTGGTTAATAACATTGCAAGAACAAAAGTGGGGTGTGTATTGTTGACCAGCACATGTGATTTTCTGTCTGACTGCTGGGGGATATGGGAAGGTAGATCATTCCTCAACTGCAAAAGGTGGAGGAGAAAGACCCACTTGTCTGAACTAATCTCACTCAAGGTGAGGGGAGGCTGAGGAGAAATGTATAACTGAACCCAAAATAACCTGTTAGTTTAATGGATGAGAATGTAAGAAAGACCTGCAAAACAGGTAGAAAAAAAGGTGTGAGGGAGGCTGGTATTCTTGGGAATAATTATGTCCTGCTGTCTAACTTCATGCTTCTGGTTATGGATAATCTCTGATATTTAAAAAGAAAAAAAAAAAAGGCAAATCCCGTGTTCTGAGACCATGTTAATTACTGAGGAAGAGAGAATTTTCTGTACTAGACCCTGTGAAGAAGGAATGTTTATGACCTGGTTATTCTAAAAGCAAAGGAGACTTGTTAGAATGGGGAAAGGGAGTTGGTTGTACATTACTGGGCTCATTCCTGAGTCTTTCTCATTACATTTATGGGTTTTAGTAGTGGCTTCAGTGAAAATAAGGAAAGGAACTATGTTATAGAAAGACATATCCAATTCTGAATCAAGATTAAGTGCATCTGGATTAATCAAGTAAATTGAGGTTATTTAGAGTGTGTGTATGTTTAACTCATCCTTAAAAGTCTCTGATGGGTGATCTTCCTTTCTCATAACCTGTTGCAATGATGCTCGTCATTACTTTTTTAGTAATATCATATTGTTTACTCATACCTCATTTGCAATCTGCATATTGGAAATAGTTTGTGTATAGTTATTATTGTTATTTAGGTTTAAGCTTTTAGTTTTTCTGTCTTTGGTGTTTCACTTACCTTTAATGCTCTGTGTGTGTGCGTGTTGCCCTGTAATGGATAACAGCAGTTTGTGAAGAACGTGTGATTTTGAGATATAGCCTGATGGATCTGGTTGCCAAAAAGAGAAGCACTGTGGTGAGAGAATTGTGTCTTCATATTTAAGATTACAAGCATAATGTTTTTACAACTCTGTTTATTTGCTGTTGCTTAAATTGAAGAAAATTCTGTGTTCAGGTTATTAGGAGTAATGCCTATTAGTAGCTACAGTTTGTTTCAAAACAGATTAAGTTATTTTTACAAAAGTCTGATGTGGGAACTCACGAACAAAAAAATGTTATTGACTGAAGAGAGAATTTCATCTTGGCTTTCTAAAAGCATAATTAATTACGGGCAGGGAGAAGAGAAATTATTTAAATGTTAGCTTTTATTCTTCTGAAACTAATATGTGTATGGACAACCTTGACAATTTGGGATTTTTTGGTGGAATTATATTTTTAATTTCATGACAAGATAAAATTATGCGATTTACTAAAGTCCTCATTACAGTGCCAATTTGAATAGCAGAAATTGCGTAGATCCAATGCTGTTTGTGCCAGATAATTAAAGAAAAAAATTCTTTGCCTAGACATGCAAATAGCGCAGACACAAACCCATTATACGTGTTACTTCTGCGCTTGTTTATCACCTGGCATGTTTTAGTCCAGTGGCAGCAACTACAGCACACGGTCTTTTATAACACATAGGCTGACAACAAAAATTGTCCTGTTCTTGAGGATCTGCTCAATGAGACACCTTAAAAAAGGTAATCGTACCTTGACCAGAACCTCAGACTAAGTTGAGTGTGCACTAAACAACTCTCAACTGTCACTGAAAGGCATGATCCTGCTTCCCTTGTTGTTGCACTTCACTTCTTTGCAATAAGTTGGCACAGGCTGCTGAGTTGGCAGAGAAATGTTTGCATTTCCTCTTGTAGGGTTAACTAGTTGTACGTCAAAACCCCGAATTGGGAAGGCGACAGAGCAACGTGGGTGATGGTAAAGGGAGAGCCTGAGGAGGTCAGATCATGTCACAAATTGTGATGGCATTAGGGTCACTGTAATGTGAAATTAGTTAATTTAGTTAACCAGTGACTAGTCCCTTCCACTTTTAAAAGGAAACTAAGGAATTTTCTTTGAAAATGGTAATTGAGTAGAATTCTTACTGAGATGCATGTAATACTCGTTGTTAAGTGTATGGTACCTTTTGAATTAGTGTTAGAGCAAGTTAGTGTTCTGTAACAAGTATTACTTGATACCAGCATACACAGGTACGTGAAACGGTAATAGAAGACTCTTGTTCAGTTTTGTGGGCAGTGGAATAGAAAGTCTGTTATGCTTGGACCCACTGGTTTCATTAAATCATTTACTCTTTTAAAATAAGTTATGTACCAGGTGTTTATTGACTTCTGATGAAGAAGGAATAGCTTTTTGGTTTTTGTGGACAGTTTTGTGCTCTATGTACAACTGCAAAGCTGCTTGCGCAGTGTACCCTGGAAAAGCTTATGCAACTGTGAGGTAATAAAAACTTCAGTTTTGCTGGTAAAGCATATTCAGAAATTGGGTTTTGCCTGATAGCAAAGCTGGCCTGGGTGTACTAATTCATCTGTTGTGATTTCTACCCTGTTTATTCTATGAACTAGATATGCAGGCGTTTAGAGCATGGATGTCTTCCACCTCCTCGATATCCCAGAATGAAATGTAGAGGCCCTTATAACCGTGTTCTGTTAAAGCATTGGAACAAAAGTAAATGTCAGTAGAGTCAAGGTCCCGTATCTACTATAAATTAAATTAATTTGATATGCTATGGAAATTGGAAGACTAGGCTGTATTTGGAATAACTTGTAGTAATCTCAAATCACCTGGGAAATAAGCTACTTTGTAGAAAATAAACATTCAGCTTAGCTGTAAAACAGAAGAAAGATGGTCCTGAGTCTTTTTACAAATAACAAGATGAATATATACATGCAGAACAGTGTGTTCAAGAGACCAGTGTCAAAGCTCTTTAGCAATTCACGCAAAGCAAGGTGTCCTCACCATCAGTCCTTGTTACCTCTACATACTGTGTGCTCTTGCACATACAAAAATTATGTCTTGGACTTAAATAATGATGGAGCATCAGACACTACTATTTAGGTGCTGTTTAAGGCAAAGGCATCATGCTGGCCTCCAGCTTTCATTCTAGAATGGTATGAGTTTCCTTGAAGTCCTGAATGATATAATATCTGTGGATGTCTTGGAGGCGTCCCACATGGCACTAGATGCCTGTGTGTGGGCAACTGAGTTTATCCCAATATGTTTATAGAAAATACGTTTTTGAAAAATGATCTGACCAGATCAAGAGTCTAGTTAGTAATGTGCTTCAACTTGTTCTCAGTCTTGGAGGGAAAAATAACCTTAAAAGTTTGCATCTTTAGCTGAAGCAACAAAGAGCATCCTGTGGCTTCTGTCTAGGAGAACAGAAGGGAAGTCTGTTTATTTCTGATGCTAATAATACATTTTCATGACTACTTTTCTTTAATTATCTTATTTAGAAATCCACTGTTGTATGTGGACAGTTATCAATAAATGCATTAATTCGTGTGTCACCAAATAGTGACTGCTGTATGATTAGATTGGCATAAATTTTGCTGGAATTACTCTGTAGAGAAGAGAGAACTCTTGACTGGAATAGTCAGTATTATAATAGTGGGTATGAAAATGAAATTGAATTGCGATAATATTGCAACAGATTATCTAAAACCTGTGTTCATATTGAATTCTATTTTTTTAAATGAAATTCTAGATATGGTTAGATCATCACAAAGATGAAATCTTGAGGAAAATATTGATTGTTCAGCTTTTCTTTTAATGAATATTCACTACTCAGTGATATCCTCAAATGTTCGCTCTAAAATGCCCAATTATACCTCTTATACAGTTGTCTAGAACTATTGATTTTCAGTAGTTTCAAAGATTTTCAGAATTATAGTTGTATGGTTAGTCTTGTCAAGGTATTTTCCTTTATCACGTTACCTGGGATATTAACAATATACACTTTCTGATTTTTTAATACTTCAGATCTATTCTAGTCGAGAACTTGAAGAAACGCTGAACAAAATCAGGGAAATTCTCTCAGATGACAAACATGATTGGGATCAACGAACTAATGCGGTAAACTTTTTATCTGATTTGAGGGTTTTGTGGGTGTATTTCCTAAAGCACAGCCAGCTAGATAAGTTTTCACTGTAATTTTTAAACACTGAATTCCCATACGCCAAATAAGTTTTAGCAGGTATCTTAAAAAGTCTGAAATACATTTTTGCTGACATTTAAGTGGTAGCTTTTCTAAAAGCCATCATGTTTTAATTGGCATTTACGCAAAATTACATATGCTGCAGGTAAACTGCTAGCGTTAGTATCTCTTATGTATGGCTCTGATACATTTCACTTGCAGGATTAATATGTTTGTGTGAATGTAGCATTTTTATCAAATGTATGGCATCTTCGTGTTTGGAAACAGGTCTGTGAACAGACATGTATTTGAGTATTTGTAGACTGGAATCTGAGACTTCAGCTCTAGAATTTAAGTAATAGTTGGGGTTATTTTTTACAATTTTTTAAATGACTGCCATATATTTCATAATGATGCTTTGATTTAAAGATGTGCCTGTGAACATTTTTGCAGTGAAGTTCTGACTTCTTTAGTTTGAAATGCATATTGGTAATGTCTAAAATAAATGCCTTAAATTTTTTAGCTGAAGAAAGTTCGGTCGTTGCTTGTTGCTGGAGCTGCACAGTATGATGGATTTTTCCAGCATTTGCGGTTGTTGGATGGTGCTTTCAAGCTCTCAGCCAAGGATCTCAGATCCCAGGTGGTTAGAGAAGCATGCATTACTGTAGCGTAAGTACAGTTTATATGTGTTTGTGTACATCGCTAGACTTCTGTACTGATTTGATTTAAAGATGCTTTGTCAGTGTTGAAGGAAAAATTATCTGATAAAGAGTCAAACCAGCATAGAGAAAAAGAAAAAATTAAAGGAATTTGTTCTTTTGGGTGATGTACATAGTTGATAAACCTGTAACAGATTTTGTGTGAAGAACAAATCATCTTCATTCCATCGAGTACTTAGTGCAAATTAATATAAACTGCCGTAAGTACTAATGTAATATCGGGAACTAGTCTTAGGAGCACTTACGCTTGGATGATTGGCACAGGACTTTACTGTGACTGCTTGTAATGGTAAAGGGAGCTGCCCTGTAGGGGTTTGAACATGGTACGTTTTGGTGAGATAATATCTGTTCTGTCCATAATAACTTCAGAAACTGCAACTAAACAGAAATAAGATCTTCAGGTTTATCATATTTGGGGCTCTCATTAAATTCAAGGACAGGAAGAAAAGCCTTATTTTTACACCAGAGTAGTCTTTCC
Source organism: Patagioenas fasciata (assembly GCF_037038585.1). Lineage (NCBI taxonomy): Eukaryota > Metazoa > Chordata > Aves > Columbiformes > Columbidae > Patagioenas > Patagioenas fasciata. Next base: position 115,741,771 of record NC_092521.1, on the reverse strand, counting down.
CATTTCCCTATTTTCTGAGGCTTGCTTTTCCTCTGGGAAGGCATTAGTGTAACCACTAGTTCTCAGTGACCATCTGGAACAGATATGCCCCTGAGTTCACCCTTCCTATTCTGGTCTCCTGACTGAACAAACCATGCAGACGTGTTAGACCATACAGCTGTCCTTGCCAGGGGAATTGAACCTATAAGAAAATAATGCTAACCTTTCCTAACATGAAGTCAGGAGTAGTGTAAAATTACTGTGTAAATGTCCTCATCCAGGCCTAAACGCCTGGAATTTTGTTTGATCCCTGAAACGTACATATATATTTGATGTGTCATCTGCTACTGACTGCAAATTCATTTCATGTGGGCTCTGTACATAGAAGCAGCATTAGTTGTCACTGCTGGACAGATAAATTACCGTGTGTTGTATGTGTTTGTGTATTTGTTAAAATTGAAACCATAACCTTTAATAAACAAGGGATTAAATTTTATGGTTGGCTAATTACAAGTTCAGTGGCTTTGCCTGCATTTGAAAGGAAAAAAACCTCAACAATTTCTAGGAGATTTTAGACTTACATACTCTCAAAGTGTGTTAGAAAGCAGAAACACTATGATGTTTTATGTGGACATGAGAATTTTAGCCTTTCAAATTGTGATATTTGTTTTTCATTACAAAATAAAGTTATCAGTGTTCAACCTCTTAATGTATCTGCTAGGTAAAAAAAAAAAAAAGTTCCACAAATCCTGCATTTCTAATGAGGGAAGGACTTGGAAATAATGGAATTAGGAAATTCTGCTGTTTGGAAAGCTAAATCTTTAAAGTGTGCAGTAAACTTCTTTATTTTAAGACTAAGAAATTAATTTTGGTTAACACGTTTTCTTTCTTTTTCCTAAATAGCCATCTTTCAACTGTTCTGGGAAACAAGTTTGATCATGGCGCTGAAGCTATTGTGCCTACTCTTTTTAATCTGGTTCCCAACAGCGCCAAAGTGATGGCAACTTCTGGGTGTGCAGCCATTAGATTCATTATTCGGGTAGGTGTTCCTTTCTCACTTTGCTTGCTAGGAATGTTCAGGTAATGGCTCTTAGAGGAGGCAATAACAATTCTGAAATACGGACTTTAAATCATGCTTTAATGTGAAAGTAATTTTATCATAGACAGACACATTATCTATCATTGAAACCAGCTGACAGTATTACCATAGTAAAGATCAAGGAACGGGTATGAAAAGCAAGTGTGGTTTCATGATTTTTTGGGGGGTAATGTGTTAATTTTAAAAAGGCAAGTGTATTTCAGAGGGTTACTGGCTTTTTGGAAAAGACAAAGTTAAGACAGTAGTCAAGAAGCTAGTAACAATTTAAAAACCAAACCAAACAAACTCCCACTCATACACAAAATCTATTTCTTTGGGGGGAAAAAAACCCCAAACAAACAGATTTGGAACCATGGAGTTAATGACAAATACTGAAGAGGCTGGACATGTGTGGATGAGTTCAGAAAGCACAAGTTCATGGAAGAAAAGCACAGTACAGATTGTAATCCTGGGGTTTAAGAACTTTTTAAGATGAGTCCTTAAACCTATATCATATAGAGGAGGGCAATGCTGTGTACTAGCTGCTTCTTACTGTTTGTTTCTTTAGCATCTGCTACTAACTGGTGTTTGAGGCAACACATTTAGCTAGATTTTTGGGACTTGTATTGATGTTTTTGTGTTTCAAATAGAAGTGGAAGTTGCCTGTAGTTTCTGCATTAAAAGCCATGCTGTTCGTAGTGCTGGGCACTTACTGTTATTCACGATGATCTCATCCGTGGTTTTAATTTTGTAAGTTGTTGGAAACGTAAGTGTTGTAATGACTCACAGCTTTTATTGCCATGCTCAGTACGTTTTGGAATCTGTAGTTATTCTGTCTACCCATGCCTTTGAGAACATGCTCTGAGACTTCTGCATTACCTTTGCATCAGTGTGTGGGCTAAGATCCAGTGGCATTCTTTCCCCAGACTCTTACAATGCACTGTGAGGTGGCCAGTGGCACAGAGTTGAGAGTGGAGGAAGGAAAACACCTCACAAAGGATGATTAAAGTTGTAAGAGAAGAATACAATTTGCAGTAGTATTAGGCAAGCTCAGGCATGTAAAAAACTGACCCTGTTGTGTTGTTTATAGGAGCCAAATCAAGCATCAGAAAAGCAGCATGAAATATTCACCCATTATATTAAGTTGGCTTTATTGATTCAGTTCAGTTGGAGACAAGACTACACATCGGCCCTGGTTTTATTTAGACTTCTGTTCTTCTTAGCTGTAATTTAACATACTAGACTGGAGGCATAGAAGGGAGAAAATCCTGTCCATAGTGTTCAAATACCCAACCAATAAACGGCTTATGCAAGGTGTTTTGACAGAAAAGTCAGGCTTCAGTGGAAAAAAAAGAAATAAATGCCAGAGTCAAACAGTGCAGCCCCACACTCCTTTGGATGACGTGAGAGTTGGTCAGGGAGTGTGTGATGAGATCAGTATTTAGAGCCCAAGCCATTACAGCTTTTGGAATCAGCATTTTCCTCAAAAACTCCCTCCAGCATCCACTGACAGCCAGCTCAGATACTGGTGCTTAGTATCTAATTGCTATGAGAGTGAGTCTACATAAAAAGAGGGAGGCTGTATTATACCAGTGATCTGGAAGAGTTCCATTTAATCTTTTTGCCTTTATTGGACTTTGTGTTTCTTCTCCAGATAATTCTTATAGTGCAGTTTCATTTCTTTTTTCTTGACTCTTAGTAAATTGGAAAAACAGTTTTTTAAAAGTTGGGGGGAGAAGGGTGTGTGCCATGAGGAGTTGGCATGGTGGCAGAAAATCTTTTCCAGAGGAAAGTGGGATTCAGGTTGGGCAATTGAGCTGCAAGATGGGTTTGGAGAAAGTGTTTATCATCACAGCTTCAAAGGGAGTAGCAGATGAAATGTGCAGTCTTAAAGCTGAATGAAAGCAAGCCTGGGGCTTTGAGTCCTTTGCCAAACACTTCCTAGAAATTACAATGTCAATAGCTCTAAAGACTGAAAACATACAGGTTTCTCCATCTGTAAAAATGTTTTATTCTTTGTCCTGATATTGCTTATTGTTGCCTTTGTGACAGTCGTGTGCCACTTTTCAATTTGAAACCTATGCAAACCACAAACAAAACCACTAAAAACCTGTTTAAAACTACATCAATACAAGTAAATGCAATTGTAGGGCTCTTCCACATTTTTGGATTAATTCCCTTCTAATCCTGAAGTTGATAGTACTCTGAGAGATGATAGTTCTCTCTGCTTTTTTGGTGATTTCTGTGTTTATATCCTGCAACAATGCCATAAGGAGAAACTGTATGTAAGATACTAAGAATTGTTCAGTACTGTACTTTTTAAGCAGCTTTTTTTAAAGGCAACAGTTTTACACTGTATTGGGGACCGGTTTAGAAGTTACGTGTTTAATCAAGAAAAGAATAAAGAAATGAATTGAAAATGGATTTGTTGGGCCATGTTACCCTTACTTGGAATTCAAATGTCAATGCTTTGTGTCTACAACTAGTTGAGCTGAAGTAAGGCTCTGAATTAAAGTATTGCAATTGGATTTAATGTAGTTTATCTTACCCACTTTAAATGGTAGGCCAAGGGTTTTTTTTCCAATGAGGATGTTAAGTGTTTCCATATAGGTTATATATATAAGCTTGCTTATATTACATGTCATACTTTTATTATTTTATTGACATATTTTACATTAAAAGGAATTGGATCTTTGTAGCACTAATGATATTCATTGATCCCTAAAAGAATACCTGTAGTTTCAGATTGATGGACTTGCTTTTTGCTCCGTAACTTGGATTTTTTTTTTTCTGTGGCAAAACTAAAATAACATCAGCTTACAACTCCTTCGAGGAGACACATGTGAGCCTTCATATATGACTTCTGACACCAAATATGGCATATCATGATACAATTGTTGATGGCAGTGGAAGTGCTTTTTGCTTGATGTTTTAATTAATTGACACGCTAGCAGCAGCCTCTTATTTAATAGTATTCTCCATTTAGATTCAGTAAGCATTTTAAATGATTGCCTTTTTAATTATATTCCTAGTTCTCTTTAACTTAATTAGTACAGTACAAATTCAGGAATGCTTTTGTCATTAACTGCTTTGTCTTTTTCTTTTTTCTCAGCATACCCATGTGCCACGACTCATACCTTTAATAACAAGCAACTGTACCTCAAAATCAGTTGCAGTTAGAAGGTGAGTACATTATAAATGGCCATTCACTCTGAATACATGAAACTATGTTACTCATTAAACTACAAAAATTAATTTCAGCCAATTTACATTAGATTATGTTGAGGAATGGTACTTTCTGTCGTATTGGGGCATGTACATTGTATCCTTCTGCAGAATTTATTCTAATCAGTAATATTTCTAACATCTGTTAAAAAAGTACCTTCTGATTTAAAACCAGAAGGAGAAGAAGGAAAAAAAAAAGCTGTAGTTGAATCTGTGTTGCTCAGTATAATGAGAATAAACAACACAGGCATTGAGAGGCATTGGGAGAGCAGGAGACAGATCTGCCTGTCTCCACAAAGATCCAACCCGAGCCTATTAGCTACTGTTAGGCCAGACTTGACAGACCTGCTGAGGTTGGTCCTTGTCGAAGCACCACAGCGCACCACACGCGGAGTCCGTGCTTTCCCCATACCAGGAGGACTTTAACTTCCATGCAATGTGGTTTGAATGTGTAGAGCTGGGTTGGCTGATACTGCGCCCCGCTGGGTGCTGTGAGATTAAAACGGTGGCTGCTACCTTACATAGGACGTGATGGGTCAGCGTGGTGTCATGTTTAACAACTGAGGTGCTTCTGCAGCATGATGCTTTTTCCAAGAGCGTGGTACTTGAACACTTGGATTGACTGTTGATAAAATTAATTGGTTTCTGGCAGTGTCATTATCTGCACAGAATCCCACAAGAGCAGTTAACTGTTTCTGGACCCACACTTGCCTTGAAAGAAATAGAGCTGTGTGTATGCAAGAAATAGCTTGAGCACCTAAACTGTTTGCTCTAAATGTAAACTGTATTTGCATCCGAAGCAAGTATTATCTCAACCCAGATTATGTTGAGCTCTCATAATTTCTGGTTTTACTGCAGAACAATTCATAGGGCTTCAGTGCCTCCACTTATCACAGTTTGCTGAAGAACATTACACTCCAGGTGGCTTTGGTACAGCAATTCACAATCCAGTGAGCATCAATGAAGGTGGCCAAAATTGCATTGTTTTTATGCTGACTTCATTTCTTTGGAAAAACAAAGGAAAAATAGATCAGTTATAATAGTGAAAAGACTTAGAGAGTTTCTTGCCATGTCTTGTACGTGTCCAAAGGATTTGGGCAGCATAAAAATGAAGTCTGCCCCTCCAGAACGGGTCAAAGATTCAACATAGCCAGAAAAATAATTTCAGGCAGTAGAGTCTGCTACCTTTTTGAAGACTTAATGTGTACACCTTCCTAATCTGTGTTGCTTTGATTTATTCACCAGTAACTTATCTTCAGACATATTTTAACGTTTGCCTTTTGCCACGGCTGTCTGCTAAATTGTAAAGAATTCTGAATTAATAAGTAATAGGGTTACATAACTTAGTTTGTACAGTGCCAGCAAATTTTCAGGAGTGCTTTCTATATTCACAGCCCTGTACTGGTGGTGTCATGTTTTCCTTTATGCTACTTACTCAGTAATGGCAAATGAAAGGATGGGAATAGTGTTTGGGACACAAGAACAGTGCCATAGAAACCTTATGTTGTGATTTAATAGCTGAATTTTTAGAGCATTGTGGGGGGTTTTAATATTAAGATCTCATAGTTTGTACAATTTTTAAACTTTATTGATTTTTGTCTGTTCATTTGGGGTTAATAAAACTAACATCTGCCATGTTACCACACATATGCTATGGTTAATTGAACGACATCTATTTTTCTGAACTTCAGGATTAGTTAGCCTGCACATTTGCTTTCTATATAGAATATTTTAACTTTGCAATAAGGTGACTAATGTTCTTATTTAACAGATAAATGTACTTTCATTTTATGTACTTGTTTCCCTCAAGGGAAAAGAACGAAGTTACTGTTTATTCTGCAAGTCCATTAAAGAAATGAGTATTAATTATAACTTTTTGTTCTGTCTCTTCAGGCGCTCCTTTGAATTTTTAGACCTGTTGTTACAGGAGTGGCAAACACATTCGTTGGAAAGGTATGGGCCAGTATACCTTTTTCCGCAAGAATAAACTGCTCATGAATTTCTAGACAGAAATATTTTTATTGAATCCTTTAATTGGATTGTGCTGTTCAGTGTTGGCCAAGCTTTCTAGCATAGACAATCTTTCTAACACATCAGGTCTTGTGACTCTGATTCAAGTGCCAGGGAGAAGGAGGAGAGCTCTGTGCTCCAGCCTTGACTTGGTGTTGCTTCCTCTCCTTCCCCTCTGCCTCTTCTATACTGCATGTGAGCAGTAGGTACCGTGCTTTCTCTGAGTTTTGCTTATGTCAGTGGTGTCAAACTCATTTTCACTGGGGGCTGCATCAGCCCAGCAGTTGCTTTCAAAGGGCCGAATGTAATTTTACGGCCATATAAGTGTAGGAGGTGCAGAGGTAATCATCTGTTTTTTCTCCTGAAAAGAGGAAATTTGTGTGTGTGCCATGAAAGACGGCAAGTGGGATTAGGCTGGAGGACTTTTTCTGCTTATGATTAAGAGCACACCAGCTTCTCTGGGTAGATGGGAAAACAGTGTGCACATCAGCTGTGCAGAGTTGATGCTGTAAGCAGACAGTAAGAGCAAAGGGACTGCAAGGCCTCCAGAAAGATTCTGAAGAGCTCATCCAGCTCCATAGTCGCCTTTCAGCCCCTCCGGGTACTCCTGGGAAAGGGAACAATGCAGAGATCACTTGTTTATGGCAGAGTGTGTGTGTGTTTTGTTTTTTTTTTTTTTTTTTTTTTTTTAAAGGCAAACATACAAAAAAAACTCAACAAAACCAAAATAGCCCAGCCTCCCCACTCAAAAGCAAACAAAAAAAGCAGCCACCCAAACATGTCTTCAATTAAAGTCTGTTTATCATCACAATTTTGGTGGTTCTGATGGGTACTTTGCTGTTCTTTGAGAATGTGTTCAGGTTTAGAACTCATATGCCAAAAGCTTTCAGAGGTGAATTTCCAGGAAAGCAAACTTACTAATCTTAACTTCTATCTTACTACTAATATAGTAGGAGAAATATTTTTTTTCCTTTTCAGGAGAGTAGATGTCTTTAGAAAAGATATTTTAAAATAACTTTTAAAGTGTGATGGGTGGATGTATGTCTGAAAAGTAGATTAGAATTCTTTTAAATTGAAAGAGGAAGCTTACCTAAACCTTTACAGAAGGTGCAATTATGTCATCAGTGTAGTCAAGCATTTGCTTCATATCTTAGAAGGAGCTACTCTCTCAGCTGTTTTTTACTTAGAGAAATGTCAATTGAAGTGTCAAACTTGAATACTTAAGATATAATTTGGAGTAACAAAATAGCATGAAGAATGTCTTTCTTCTAGGCATGCAGCTGTCTTGGTTGAAACCATCAAGAAGGGCATTCATGATGCTGATGCAGAAGCAAGAGTGGAGGCAAGAAAGTGAGTTTTGACTACCTTTTGCTTTGAAAAATTTTGTTTTACGTGAGCGATAAGAAGGCTTTACCTGGAGGTGAGCAGCTAACTGTGGCTGAAGAAGAGGACACACATTAGGTTGAAAATTGATATTTCTGTTCTTGAAGTCCTGAATTAATGTCTAGTTTATTTTGCAAAAGACATTCTGAAAGTTGAGCCAAATACTACTGTTGTGCAGCATTTTAGGATTCTACTGAAAAAGGAGTCAGAAAGGTTGATATTGCTGCAGAATCATTCTTGATTACCCCCTTTAAGTCATTAAATAACTGCAGCACTTTAACTAGTGAATAGTTCGGAAAAGAACTTCTCTTGCCTTCCCCACAGAATTGGTAAGTGAATGTGAGAATTTCAGAGGATAAAGTTACTTATTTTGAAAATATTAATTCAGTCAGTGTAGCTAGTTTCTTTTATGATTTGATGAGTGGTATTGTGTGCATTAGTTATTTTCAGTCTGAGTTCTTTTCCCTCCATCCCTGGTTCATTGTGTAATCTTTACTTCCTGACGCCACACTTCGAATAAAGTATAGAGTAATTGCATGTGCTTATTCTCTTATTTTGCAGGGCTTATCTGGGTCTTAGAAATCACTTTCCTAGTGAAGCTGAGACTCTCTACAATTCTCTTGAGCCACCCTATCAAAGAAGCCTCCAGACCTACTTGAAGAATTCTGGCAGTATAGCATCTCTCCCCCAGTCAGACAGGTCATCCTCCAGCTCACAGGAGAGCCTCAAGTAAGGGTCCCTTAACTGTTTCTGAGCCTATAAACACATAAAAACTGTTTCTCAAAAGCAAATGAGCCAGTCTGCTGTGGTGTACAAAAAAGCTGCAGTTGTATTTTGTCACACTTAGGGTTTTTTTTAAATAAAAAAATCTTTTATTCTGTTTTGCTGTATGATGATATTACCCTAGCAAGGTGAAAAATAAGGACAATCATTAACTGGATTTTAGCAGGCTGTTCTTACTCATATATTTAGTCTGTAGAAGCTTCTGTGGGACCAAGACATATTTAAGTTTCACATCTTGATGTCCAGCAATCTGGTGCAAATAATAAGTAAAAAATAATGGTGTTAATCCTGTTTTATCTGTTTTCACTGGAAAGTATGAGAAAGAGACATTTACAGGGAGATTCATTCAGATCAGAGATAATGTTTTTTCCCGTCTTCACAGTATGGAATATATATTAGCAGTATTTTCCAGCTGTGCTCATTACTAGAGGGTGGGTCTGTGGTGTAATAAACTGTGTAGACAATCTTGAGCTGAATAGATTAAAGTTTGTTTAGGTACCAATAGCAAAAGAATCTATGGGCTTTTTAGTATAAATGTAAAACAGTAGTAGTAGTACTACTACATCAAATCTTATCTTTCCTAGGATACTTTTAATTATTAAAAAAATTTGTAAATAATTGTCTGTAGTGTAGGCTATTGCTAACACTTCATTTTTCCATGAACAAATGTTTATTCAAATATTAATTCTCTTGTTTAAATTAATCTGTATTCCCTGTCTGAAAAATCAAAGTTCTCTTAATGAGTTGCTGGTAATAAAATGTTAAAAACTACATTACAGAGAACTTAGAATCTTAAAATACTCCTAAATTTTCAAGTTAAGTGTTACTCCCTGTATTGCAAGATATGTCAGTACTGTAATACAGAAAGGGAGGAGTAAAATAAGAGATGAACAGAAGAGATTATATTGAAAATTAATTAATTTGTAATTGATTTTTCATGGATTCTGCATTCAGATGCATGTTGTTTTCCGTGCGTTACCAAAAATTATAATTCTGGCTTCTGATACAGATGCTGAGTTCTCCATGTATAGACTAACTTACTAAATATGGGTATTGTTTTCCTAAAAGTCTGATTCTCCATGGTTTTTGACCCTCTGAACTTAATAGCTCTTGCAGATCATTGGCCAAAAGTGGTTTTAAAGAGGATAGTGGAATGAGAGAAATGTGATGACATTTGCCAACCTGTTATATATGAAACTCTTGAAATGAAATGTCAATCTCAATACATTGTTCAGGTGCTGAAATTGGAACAGTTGTCTGAGCCTTCTGCTTGGAGCAACTTGTGAGGTCAGGGTGCACCCATGAGCTTTGCCTGGGCCTCCTCTGCTTACTTGCAGCAAAATGCCTCCAAAACACTAGTTAATAATGTCAGAAGAGCAGGTATTATTAATGATAAGCTGTAAACACATGATCTTCTGTGAGGAGCTGGGTAATAGTGCTGATATTTATGTTACCATTGAGCACCTGAGCTAATAACTTGGATAGATACACATTATGCATTTCTTTTCTCTCTGCCTCTCAGTTTAAAATTAGAAAGGGATTATTTTTACTAAAGCTGAGACTCTAGATTCAGGCTGTAATATGACTATTGATGAAATAGTCAACTATTTCAGCAAATAGAACCCTTCACCATCAGCTAAATATTGAGATGGCTAGATATGAATCCATGAATAAAGTATCATGCTTTCTTCTCCTAGTCTTTTGTTTTTCCTTGGTTCCTCTGCCTGTATTTTACCACCTAAACAAGTCAGAAGGAAGGGCTTACAGCTAAACTCAAGTAGACAGAAAGATATTTCTTCAGCAACTACTCATACTTGCAGTAAGAGTAAAGTGGAACGGAGAGAAAACACAGAGAAAAAAAATAGGATTTTTCTCATTTTATAAATTGTGGGGGCTCTCAAACTGAATTTCCTGTTTCAATGTTATCTGCTTGGGAGCTCCTGCATTTTCCTTTTTAATTTGTAACTCGATTCTTGGGAGATCTAGGACTGGCGGAGGCTTATGAATTGGTCATCTGTTTTCCTTGTTACTGCAGACAACATTTCACGTAATTTATTTAATGAATCAAGTTTTTTTTCTGTAGCTCCTGCTGTTTTTGTTTGATAACTGATTTTGAAGGTCAGCTCTGTGGCTAAAACCTTGTACTGACAACCTTAACTGTTTTTATGACCAAGTGTGGAGTGCTTGAACTTTGTTAGCTAAGTGTGCCTATTGGTAACCGAAGGATTAATGCTTTGTGCTGAAGACATAGTTTTATAAAATAGAAAAGATAAGATGGTTGTGTTTTCTTTATCATTCTGTGTTAGTTGTGTGTATTTAAAATACACTGAGAAAACTGAAGGGGAGAAAAGAACAGAAGCCTTCTGTTGTTGCCTTTTGGATCTGATAAATGAGACTGGGTTTAGTGACTACTTTTTTTTTGTTTTTTTTTTTTCAGTCGCCCTTTGTCTTCTAAATGGTCTGCAGCCAGCCCAGCAAACTTTGCAGGCAGAGGTAAGGTGGTTGCTATACAGTGTGGTGCACAATTATAGTGCTTTATGTTCTTTGAATTAAAAATTCTAAGTCTTAGAGTCTTAAGCATTTACTCTGTTTCCAACTTCAAGAGTGATACGTGAAACTACAGCCTGCACCTGGAGCTATGATTGCCAAATATTTACTTCACTTTTTATATATTTTCAGTCGTTTCAAGTATAAGACTTAATTTTCTTTGTACTGGTACTATTAACTGATCATCTGTCTTGGAGTTTTGTCATGGAAGAGTCACTCTCAAAGAAGCAAAACATTATTCTATGGTCTACTCATTATTAGTAGGATTAACGCAATTGGAAATTCAGGACTTTTAAGGACTTGTACCTTTTATCTACTCACATGTAACTGCTGCTGTGAAAACACACACACACACACACACACATGCACACACACACACACACACCAGGTTTGTAATACAAAGGGTTTAATTTTGTCTTGAGTTTTCAAAATTTAATATCTTTGTCCTCGTTTCACATAATGTGTTTCTAACTCCTGCAGAGTTAATCATTGAGCTCCATTTTTACAAATGGTCAATAATTGAGAGTTCTTGATACTGAAACTGTTAAGGAGAAGTCAGGTTTTGAAGACATAAACCAGTGGTTAAAATTAACTGAAGCAAATAGGTAATAACCAGTAAATAATAGGAGGTGGATATAAAAATACTTTACAGAATATTAGACCATAAAGCAATTCAAGGTATGCCCTCAGCTTGCTTGTGGCTTTATCCTCTCTGAAGTGTGGGAATATTATCTTCCCGCAGTATCACAAGGAATGCTGTGAATTTCCTTATGTTTGTGAACATTTACATGACTTACTACATTATTGAAATGTTCAGGATTATGTAATTTGAACTGGAGTGGGAACACATAGATTGTATTTAGTAACGGTAAAATTTCATGCTGAATGAAGATTAATACTACTCTAAAATAAACTGTTCTTTATCTGGATTTCATGGCAATACCATGTCTAGTTTGCTTCTTAACTTCAAAAATACTTTGTTTAATATTAACTTGACTTACACTATGTTATATTGTCTTCTTGTACTTTTTGCAGATATGCTGCAGTAGCATAAAATGTTAACTTCTTTTCAAGTCATTTTATTTATTACCAACTAACTTGCTAATATATATATATATTTTTTCTCTTTAGTTTCAGGCAGCAGCAAGAGTGTTCCAAGCCCAGGAACTCTGCAAAGATCTCGCAGCGACATTGATGTCAATGCTGCCGCTGGTGCGAAGGCGCGTCACGCTGCTGGGCAGACAACCGGAGCTGGGCGCTTGTCAGCAGCTGGTCTACCTCCAGGATCGTATGCATCGCTAGGTAAGGGAACATCTTTGCAACACTGCAAAATATTTTTTAAGGTTTTTGATCAAAAAGTGACAGAAAAATACTTCCACATGTGAAAAATTATTGTTATTTTTAGTAGTATTGGAGTACTGCAGAAGAAGCAGGTGTTCTCATGTAAGTTACTCAATTGCTAGGTGCTTTATTGTGCTGGAAGAATGCAGGTGCAAAGAATGTATCCATACCATGCTCTTCAAATGTGTTAATCTGGAATCAATATTAGCTATTGAAAGGAGCAGTACCTTCACTTAACAGCAAATGGTGATCAGCTTTTGTTTCTAAAAGTAACAGGGGGATGAGCGTTAGGACTCTTGATTTTTCCATTTTTCTCAGCTCTTTAGCTGACTATTTTATAACAAGGCTAAAGAGACATTCTGATAGTAAGTGGTGGCTTCTTCATGTAATACAGAAGTGTTTTATGCAATAATATACAACAATGATTTAGTAGATTTCTTCCTAAGCATGCTGATGGAACTGTGTGTATGTTTTTATCTAGGTGACAGTTTTCATTAATAGGCATATTTGCTGTTAGACATAGAAGGTGCTACAAAGTACAAGAGTGCAGAAAAGTATTTGATGGTGGTGGTAAATGCTAGAACCTCCACTAAGTCTAAATTAAACCAGTAGGCGGGGATAGTAAAGGAATATGGTCATGTTCTTGTTCTTTTTAGGTTATCCATACTATAGGGAGGGGTAGCAAAGGGGAAGATGAGGTGCGGTGTTCACAAAACTGTTAGTGTGTTCTTCTCAGCTTACGTGCTAGCTGGGTCACCAAGGAGGCATGTCCTTCTGTCAGTGTTGCTGAAGATGATCACAAGAGACACAGAGAAACTAAGTAGTTCTTCTGATTTACCTTGTGTTTGGGGAGATGTTAGGATACACACAGACTGTGGTTTTGAAATGTTTTGATTATGCTTTTTTAAAATTAAAATTTAAGTTAAAAACTATTCTAAATTAGTTGATTCTTTTGTGATCAGGACCTATTTGAAATGGTTTCAACACCATTGATTTTTGGATAAAGTTTGAGCATGAGTGATGTTGACTTGCTACTTGAAAAAGCAATTTCATGTGTGGGCTCCCTCTAGTGCCCACGGGGGGAATCGGAGAACCTCCTGAGTAGCAGGTGGACACAAAAGTTTGGCTGCTCAGTTTGCTTGGTGGAGGTTTGCTTGTGCTTATCTCCTGAAGAATTCTCAGTTCCTCCTATCTTAGCACCTAAAAGCCTGAAATAGGTGGGATGATTATTCTCAAAGACCAGAGTATTGCTTGGTCTATTTTGATGTGCAACAGGAGGTATTGTGAAGCTCAGAAAAAGCTGGAGTTCAGCTGTTGTGAGAAGTGAAAGTGACAGAGCATGCTGCTAAGGAAAAAAGGTCAAATGGAGAAAGAGAGGAATCTCTCTCTGTTAATGTATCTTCTTCATTTTGCTTAAATGGGCTGCTTCAGTCTTAAGAGTTTCACAAAAAATTAGCTCTTGATTGGAGTATTGGTTTGCTTTCAGAACATTTTAAGCAATATGGGATTCATGCCCAGGATTTTGTGAGCAGTGGTTAAGAAGGCCACAGAGGTTTTCAGGGTAGTAGATAGTGGTGGTTTAATGCATGCAAGTAGCAGAAATAAAGAAACAGCTTGTTTTCTTTGTAGTTTTAAGATTTGGCGAGGATTGATGCTGGAGAGGAACAAATAGACAGTGAGTCCAGGTCATGTTCTTTTGAAGAATTTGAATACCTGGAAAGCTTTGCCGTGCTAGCAGATTCAGTCGTTTGTTGGGAAGGAATACAACGATTGTTTAAAATGACAAAATAATGTGATACTGGCAATGTATAGTAAAGTCAAATCCTATTACAGATGGCAGCAATAGTCAAGACCACCCAGGTTTGTTCATGGTCACATGAAAGCAGTACTGCTGCATTGACCTTGGCTTATTCTCCTAACAGTTTTTTAATAGCGGTAAGGTAATTTAAATGACATGTAGCTGTCCTCTCTCACCTATATAGAGATCATGACTGTGTTTGACTATGCATTAACCTCAAAATATTGTTTGCTCTTAGTTTTAAATGTAACCTAAAAAGGAATGGTGTGTGAATCCAAGCAAATGCCACATTTCAGAAAATAGACAACTTTGATGTCATCCCCTCTGTTCATATTAAGGGGGTTGTTTATACTAGTCCAAATACTAAATGATAGAATTGTCAAGTTAATGCTGGCCACGGTACTAAAATATTTAGACAATGTTACTGTATTTCCTTAGTACTTTCCACATCTTCTCAGGTGTTGTAGTCAATACCAAAATAAAGAACATTGTCTGCTGGAGCTTGAGTTTGTTTTCACACTTATGTACAGAGAAACATCTACCTTTTTACTTAAAAAACTGCCAAATTTGTAGCCTCAGAGGACCTCAAGTTCATGAACGTAGTAATCTATAGTTGTCTCTACGCATCTTTTCCCTTTTTATTTTTAATGAAACTCTTGCTTGCTTATTTATGATTTTTTAAGACTGTTCAAGAAGCAGGAGGACATCCTCTACTTTAGTTATTCTAGATGTTGACTGTCTTTGACATCCTTATAGTATTAATGTCCTTTTTTGAGGAGACTTGAGCACTAATTATATAAGTCTCACACTAAATATTTTAATTTTGATTGTTACTGTCAGAATATGTATGCACTACCTTCCAGCTGAACTGATAAATCTTTAATGCTTTTAAACTAGAGTGGAACTTTCTCGTATTTGTCCTCTGTCTTTCTTGTGATGTCTTTTTCCCTCCCATGCCTTACCCCAGGTGGGGCTTCATGCTCCATAGCAAATTTCAGAAGAAATACAAATATTGTGGCTCAGTAATGATATAAATATGTACTGATGCTTCAGTAACTGTTGAACACCAAGCATGAAACAGTTCATAAATATTTTACTAGTAAGGATTTGCCCAAATCTGGGTAGCAGGGACAGATTCAAGGTCCATGTGTGGGTATCTGTACCCCATTCTATAATTTTGTACCTTGAACTGAGAAACCAACTTTACTTAAGGTAGCTTATACATGCATGAATTAGATAAATGTGTCTGCTGTATTTAATATTAATGTATTTTCCTTAATTAATGTTTTATGACTCTGCTGTGAACATCTTTATTCTAACACACTAAGTTTTCCATGTTTCTTTGCCTGCTTTTTCAACAAAGAGGATACTTCTGACAAGATGGATGGTAAGAAATTGTTTAGTCTGTCCTCTAATTTTATTAAATATTTTAAAAAGTGTCTTCCATGTTAAATTATTCACGTTTAATGTATTTGTCTGTTCATTAACAAAACACTATGCTGTTTTCATTAACATGTATGTAATTTTGATGTTTTAATATGTGTTGTGTTATTGCTGTATTTGTCAATATTTTTGGTTGGTCTGTATCACCAACAGAAACTTTATCAGAATCTGGATGTTACTCCTTTTTTTTAAAGGCTCTGTTAATTACAGAGCAATTCTGCAATCAATACTTGCTATTTTTTTTAATTGGCTCTAGTTCCATCAAGTTTCATAGTTTTACCTGTAAAGTCAAATTTTTTGACTTCTTGGCAGAACAGCAATGGGAGAGCAGAAGATGCTTGACAACGTAACTTAGGATTTTTTTAAACATAAGACTAAAATCTTCTATTTCAAAGCAGTCTTATCAAAATCTAGTCTAGTTACAGAATTTTAAGTGCCTGTAAATCAAGTAAGACAATGTAATTCTATTGAAGAATAGCTTCTTAAAAAGACCTGTTAAAATAGTGTTGCAGCTAAGTTTTATAGCACTTTTTTTTTTTTCTTAATTCACTATAGTAAGCACATGAAGGAAGTTGTCGTATATATTTATCATAATGGCAAAGCAATTGAGAATCAGGCTTCTCATAGCAGTTGTCTGTTTCAGTTGTGTAAGTACTGTTTCCCATATAATAAAGTGACTGAGTCCCAGCTTGATGCCTGATAATTCTAGTTTTAATTTATTGCCTGGGAATAATTAATGAGTCAGTTATGTTTGCTACTTACTTAATAATTGTCATTTGTTTATTAACAGTACATATTTCAAATAATTTTTTTACTGGAAGCAAAACAGGTGGTATTTTTCGTAGAAATGAAAACAGCAAGAAGGTAGATCACTAAAATCCAGAATTGTGAATAATTTTAAAGCTGAGATAATCAGTTTCATGAGAGGTACTTTTTGGAAGAATTTGAGCCATTTTTGAGAATTGCAGATGCCAAGCTTACTTTACTAAAAGGAGGGGAGTTTGTACAGGATAGTAGTGTCTGTCTTGCTTATTTTCATATCAGATTTCCTTGTGTATAATACCATTTATTCATATCTGTGCTAAACACTTAATCTTGAGGTTATATGCATTGTCACCAGCAACCATGTATATGTGTACAGACTTTTTCTTTTGTTCACACTGGTAGTCACAACTAATGGTGTTTCATGCTTTTGTTTAAAAATAGTAGGGCAGTGCTACAAAACTGATCAGAATAACAGCATTGTTTGGTTTTTTTTTTCCTAGAGAATGTCTGTAGAGATGATGTGTGAGACAGAGTGAGCACAGCTCAGCTCTCCGACTGCGGGTGTAGGATAGAGCTACCCTGATCTAAAAACCACTAGGCGGGACTAATTGTTTTTCTGTTTCCCACGAATCTTGGCCACATGTTTTTACCACTTGTTTCACTAGTGCCTTGTAACGCTCCATTATCAATCACTGTAGATGAACGAACTCCAGGACGCTGATTTCATAAAACAAAATTGAATAGTGTTTTGTTATTTAGCTTTTGGAGCTGACTCTGAGCCTTTAGCTACGCGAACCTGGTGGAAGCACAAAGGTGGAGAGGCAGGAGAAGCAGAACCAGCCTTTTTAGGAGAGGTCTCTGTGACCCTGACTTGGGTGTTGCATAGAACCTGCTTTCCAGGGTCCAGCTTGGGAAGAATGTTGGATATGGGGGAGTGGGTAATTTAGGGTTTGTTCTTTTTTTTCATACAGACTGGAAAACTTTGAGACAATCCTACATACATATTAGTGTAACTCATTTTTGTGAAGAAGTATTGAAATTTACACTGAATTATTTTTTAGAGGGAATTTTAAAAAACAGTGCCTTGGAGATAGTAGAATGTGAAAAAACCATAACCAGATGTGCTGGGAAAGCCAAGTTCAGGCTAGCCAAAGACAGTTACAGACATTTTAATCATTGTAGTTCTCTTACAAGGCAGAAACGTCAAAGAGTGAAAACAAAAATGGAAATAGACTTAGATTTTTTTGAGGCATTTAACATTTTTATTACTACTAACATAACATTTTTTTCCATAATGATTTGTTTCAAAGGAACTTAGAGAAAGGAAGGTGTGCTCTTTAGATAGCTTCCCATCAATTCCTAGGTACCGATGTCAGTAAAAGGATTTGTCTGACTCATTTTATCATAATCAAGCCTTGTTAAGTTTGGCATACCTGTTTAAGTGTGATCCGGTTTCAGCAAGCTCATTTTACTTAAACTTCTCTGAGCAAAACTTGATCTTGTGCATGTAGATCTTCAGACTAATTAATGGATTTAATTCAGAGAAATCCTTCTTGCTGACAGTTCCTATCAAATCATCACTGTCCAGTGTGGGAAGCACTGTCCTTGCGTTTTCCTCTGAGGTAATTTATAATAGTATGTTTTATATTTTCAGAGGAGCTTGCATTAATGTATTTTAATGTCTGTTTTGAGCTGTACATAGAATTCTGTTGACTCATTTAATTTTTTTTTTTATGGTGATTTTTAACAAGTTTGGATGGCAGTGCTATATATTGTGTTCTTGTAAATCACTAACAATATAGTATGGATGTTTCTTGATAATTTTGCTTGAGTTCTATAATGGAATTACAACACACAAACTTTAGCCCCCTTGACTTAATAAAATTTGTCAAGGTTCATAAGATTAATCTCAAAGGAATTGGAGAGACACAGTATTGTTTGGAATATCATGTGTTTTGTTATTTTTTCTGTTTAGGAACAGCTTCTGAAGATGGTAAGAAAATATTTTGTCAGACTAGCTAATATTTTCAGCTTCATATTTTCATTGATACAATTCAAGCTTTAGAAATAGAATATGGTCTTTCTGGGGCTTTGTGGAGGTTCATAACTCGAGAGAGCTTATGCATCTAATACTTGGTTGTCATGTAGTGTTTTTTAAATTCTTTTGCTTTTATTTTGATTCTCAAGTATTCATCTGCAGTAGAAGTGTCGTTGCTTAACATTTTAGTGTGAAAACATAGGAGCTTTATAATTTTGCATTTGTTTTTTAAAGCAAATCTCGTCACAGAATATTTCATCAAATGTGTTCGTACTCTGGGAAGCAGGTGCTACTATTACTTATTTCTTTGAGACTTGGGAATTCATTTTCAATAAGCTATTAACATTTCAACCTGTCATTTGTGAATGGATGTAGAGACTCCAAGTTCATTTGCCTAAATACAAACTGCTTTATTATTATTCTTATTATTATTTTGATAAAATTGAGCCAGGTTCCAAGCGATAATTTAACCAGTATCTAAATAGTGGCACTCTGTATTCCCAGGATTTTGGGCCAAATTCCAAATGCGGTTACATGCCTTGCAGTCTCACAGCACTCAGTGGGAAAACATTGCCATTGCACGGGGATAACTAGTAGAGCTTGGACTAGTTAATCTAACCGTTCTTGCTAACCTATTGTTTTCTAATAGTTTAGTAAATAACCTCCTTTATCCTGATTCTCTTCTTATAGACTCTCATCTATGGCTATTCCCTCTACTTGGATGAATAATGTTAACTTGGTTGGTCTCCAAATTCTGCTGTGGAAAGCCTAAAGAGGCTAGAACTAAATAAAAGTCTGTTATTCTTCTGGGTCAAATATTGACTCTACATGTCTAAAAAATATTTCAATTATGCTGGTTTTAAAAGTGGATTACTTGTTGAGCTAGATCTACCCTGTACGAGTATTTTGGGTTTAGCTCTTGCAACTTTTAAGAATTACGTCTAGCCTGTGTTTTGGTTTTGTTTAGTTTTTCTATTGTTTGAGAGGTTCACTTAGGAAATGTAGCACACGACTCTACTGTTTTCTTTTACGAATAATCTTTCAGTTACGTGTAGTTCATCCAGCTGGGGTCTTCATCCAACTGGGGTCTTCTTTTCTTTTGTAACTTCATTGTATACTCTGGATGTTAGGAGGAACATGGCTCATAATGCAGAAAAGTTTAACCCAAAACCAAGATGGTTTGGCATTCTAGAGAAAAGTGAATCTATTGTTTTAATTGTAGATACTCACTTTAATCTGTTTCTCGGTTTTTCTATCTGTTGCGGAGAGTAGTATTTTATTATGTTGTCACTGAGAAGTGCTTAAGTATATTTTGTCTCTGCAAAAGACTTGGGAAACCCTGCACGAGTCTATATGACTGTGGCCAGGAAAACAGCAGAATCTTCAGTAATAGGAAAGCTAGCATTTAATTTCTTAAAAGGAGGAGTGAAGTTAGGAAGAAAGGTCAGAACCCTATTAAAAAACTAGTCAATGTAATTTTTGTAGTTTTGAGAGCAAAAATAGAACTACGACCACAAGTAATGATCAGAAGACTGTACCTGATACAGCAGCATTAGTGTATGCATTGCCTATTATATTTAATAAACTTCCCCTTTTTTCATACAGTCAACCTATTTATGTAGGAACCAAGAACTAGCTAGCTAGTTCAGGGTGTTTAAGTGATTATATGTTAATTGTTTACTGAAACATGTAGTAGTAGAGTAGAAGTATTTTGATTCCTCAGTTACTAAGCCCTTCAAGGTGTTCAAATTTCTACTAATTATCCCAAGCAAATTTTCACCGATTGAGTTACCTTATGCTTCTTTTTTAACTACAGAAACTTAATATTAGTAAATGCTACTGATGCTTTGCTTTCTACATTACTCTGAAAAACTGATTTAATGCCATTTTTCTTTTCTAGGTCGTGTACGAACAAAGTTTTCCACGCCTTCTGTTGGTATTGGAAATTCTAAAACAGATTCCAGAGGACGGAGTAGAACCAAAGTGGTGTCGCAGTCTCAGCGTATGTATTCTCAGTTTGTCAGCTATACCTGATAAAGAGGCCAAATGTTTAAGCATATATTCATTGACCAATGGCTACAGTCAAAGTTAATTTTAAAAACAAGCTACATACTGAGTTGTTGTTCTGTGCCTTAGGTTCATCATCGCCAGACAAAAATGAAGGTATTTTTTTCAGTGTTTTGGGTCAGTGGTATTTGCATGCTTTTCTAATTCATGTTGTTTTTCTCTGGACAAAATACTAGGTTAGGTCTTAGTTTGCCATTTAAATTAGATAACAGCAGGAAATGAAATCTACCCTTAAATTCTGTCTTCAGTTATAACTTCTCAACATTCTTTTCCCCCCTTTCTGACCTCTCCAACATAAAAGACCAGTAAACTCCTGTATCCATTACATGTAACACATGGGCGAGTAATACAGAAGAATGAGTAGGCTGAATGGTGTCCACAGTGTTACCTGCAAAACCTAATTTTTCATTTTTCAAGAAGTCTTGTTTTTTCAGCCAGAAATACCTGTTATCATTTTAAGCTAGGTACTTCTCTAGCTCTTGGATATATACCCCTCTTTGTGTATTATAGCTGTTACCTTTACTTAAATCTGCTTTGGAGTGAAAATACAAAACCCTAACTTTATAATCAGGTACTTAGCTTACATTGAATCAAAGGGTTAAAACAATCAGTTGACTGTATGTCAGCTAATCCACAGTAATGATCTATGTTCATTTAGAAACCAAAACAAATGCTGAATTCCTGATCTGAGCATTGTCATTAATTTAAGAAGGCCTGATCTTCGGCACTGGCTGACCTACAGCGATTTGTTCACATATCTGATATCTCCAACAGACATCTTCTGACCAAGCTCTGTAGTGTTTTCAGGTTCCTATCTTTGTTTAATCAAGTGAAATGCAATGAAATTAATGAAAAGAAGCAACACTAAAATTAAAATCAACTAAATGGTCCTGTATTTTGTCAGGTCTAATGTTATAAACCCAGTAAATTACACGGGTTTTGAATTTTCCAGTATACCTATTTTGCTCTCAGTAACCCTTAAAACCTCTAATTCTGTGCTTAGTGGCAGAAACATCTGTCTTCCTAACAATGAGTGCTTTTATCATAAATAGAATTACTTTAGAGGTTAAAAAAGCATGGGGTTTGTTTTTCTTGTTAGAGTACTTCCCATTCAGTTTTACATTGCTATTTTCAAACAAATACTGTTGGATCAAACCTGATCCAATGCCTGCAGGTTTTGTGAAATAAAACTCTTAAAAAATCTGAACAGGTAAATATAAAATAATAAAATCCAGTTAATTTTAAAATCCTAAGTTAATTTTTTGCTTTGACAGTGCTCTAATCCCACAAGAGTGCATGGAATAAGAGCTTGAAAATTAAGTATAGTTATTGACTGTGACAAAGGTTGTGCAAAAACTTTGTTTTCGGTATTAAGATGACTATGCTATATCATAAGCAAAGAATATTTGAATTAATAATGTAAGGGAGAGAGCAGCTAACAATCCTGTCAAATCACTTTTTCCCGTCATGAAAAGCTGTAAGCAGTATCTGTAACATTAATGTTAAGAAAGTTCTGAAATAAGCTTTTTGAAAATACCTGAATACTTTAAATCGATTTGGTAGTTTCTTAAAAAGTTGAGGTGTTTGATAATCTGTTTGGGGGAGGGGTTAAATATAGGTAGCAATAGAAGACTTCTGTGATGATCATCTGTATCTTCAGTGAAACAAACTGAAGATTTTTCAGTTTCTTTTCGCTAATAGTGACAAATAATTTGGTTTTGCACAGTATTAATGTCTAAAGAGATAAGTTGAATTGTTATTGAAATAACTGGATTTGTCTACATGCGATAGTGTGTCTAAATGCACGAATGCATATTTCCAGCCTTTTATTACTACTTCTGTTCAGAACTGATGGCTGCAGATTACTCATTATAACCTGTCAGTGGGGGAGAACAAGAATTCTGAGATGTTTTAAGGAAGATAAATAGGGCAAATACAAATAGAGAGGCAAAGGAGAACTGTCAGGCACTGTGTGTCGGCTGTTTGGGTGATGCTTCTCTATGAGACTGAAAATTTTCACAGCATTGTGGAGAGCGAGATGCTTGATGTTTCCATACAGGGGATCGTTTTAGTTCCCCAGCTTATAGTGGGAGAATAGCTTCATATTTGATTTAAAGCTTTTTTTCAAAGCCACTATAACACCGATACTTTTGTAAATTTAGGGTTACAGCTATTCAGTACTTCTGTTCAAAGATCATTTTATGAAAGACTTGCAAACTTGAACGCTTTTCAAAAAAAAAAAGCTTTTAGGGTTTTAGAAGCCCTTTACTCTTCCTCTTCTGTTTTTAAATTGTAATATTAAAAATGCATATGCGATCTATATCTCATTATTGTATTCTTATCTATGGAAAAAAATCGTTCAATTTTTTTCCTCTCCCTTCCTGTTTGGTCATCAGGTAGTTGAAGAAGGTATGCCAAAACTACATTACAATCTTCATTCAGAAAAAAAGTATACAATTTCTGAATGGAAACAAATTCCTACTTTTATACTTCAGATTGATTTTAAAGAGGAAGACCTGAAATTCTATGCAAGTCTTTTCAATTGTACCATTGTGAGGTTTTTTGGTTTATTTTTGTCATCCACCGCACTTGCAGCTCAGTTCCTTTACTGTCTGTCTCAAAAAAAATGTTTTGGCCTTGTGTGTAATTTTTGTTCAGCTGTTGAACTTCTTGAACCTTTTTGGCAATGTAATATTTTTTTAAAGTGACATGAAGGCTACAGTTTCATGTTTAATTGAAATGTAATTCTTCAGCATTATCCAGTTGTTGCTTCAAAAGCTGAAGAATTGTTATTTGCTTGTGCAGCTTTGCTTCATCTGCTTTGTATATAGCATCCGAGTTTAGTTCTTCAGCTGTGGAAACTACTTAAAAGCACTGCTTTAGCATAACCCCCTTGTGGCTTTTTTTCCTGTGTGAAATGACTAAAGCTTTCTTATTTCCATTTGCCATCCATTTTTTAATCTGCTCTGCTCCCTCCCTCTTCATGGATTATAAACCCTTACCCTAATCCTGCCTTTACACTTGTTCAGGATCACAGTCTGCTAACCCCATTGGTGGTAAGAGTCTACAGAATTTGTGTATACGTCATTGTTTGATCACCTGTTTTGACATATCTCATATAAGGACCCTATTCAGCAGAAATTTTGGCTCGCTTTTTTTCTGTATGCTGCTCTTACTTAATTGGATGCAATCCTTATTTAGAAGGCAGTAGAGATGGGAGGTTTTTATCATTGTGGAATACCGTTTTAGAAGTCTTTTTTTCATCATTCAGTGCTTAGTTCTACTACTGGTGTTAGTACTGGCAACAGTATTCTGATGCTGTTATTAGCATAATATTTTCAGGGTACGAAGCTTCCTTTGATTTATTTACACTACAGTGGTGCACTTTGTAAGTCAGACAATAGAAAGATAAATAAAACATTAGAATAAGAGGTTGCATTTCTTCTGTATATTCTTAGAAGAGTTAAGTTTTTCAGGCTTCTGACCTGTTGAAGAAAATCTTCTAAAAGTCTCTGACATTGTGAAAACTTTTACAATATTTTATTGTTTTAGAGATGTAGGCTAGGAAGAAGGCATAGTAGTATCAGGCCTAAGTTGAAATGCCTTGATATGAAGAAACTGCCAAACCTTTAATTTTTGCAGACTACAGCAGTTATAGATTTGCCTATTCTTTTTTTTATTTTTGCTAAGAAGTTATGCTTGATTTTCCAGCCTGCATAGTATTTTATTTATCATTTCTGCTGAATAGGTGCATAGTTTGGAAAAGGGATTTTGCTAAATAATCATTTCAAGTTTGAATTCAAACAATGAATCTGGAAGTATATGCATGGTACATTGTTTTAGTTTTCTCCCTTCTACCCAATATATGTTTTATTTTGTTGGGGATTTTGTTTCTTTTCCCATATAGAGAAGCTTTAATCAACTTGTATCTTTTTTTTAAATGTGCCTCATCAGAAGTAATCCATGAAACTCACTTGAGATGTTGCATGTCAAGTCTATAGATCTGATAGCATAGCTGTGGTCATATCATTACGTGATTATTTTTAAAATGTTAAGGAAAGGTTTGTATCTGTATGTAAGTAGTTTTTGGTTAAAATTATGTTTTGTTTTTTTGTGGTCAGTCTTCTTGAATTCTGCAGCTGGAAACAGTATATTTATATGAACTGGTGGTATGAATTAGTTATAAATGGATTATTTGTAAAGGCTTAGAGCTTGATATTTCATTTACAGAAAATTTAAAATTAGGGATCAGCGACCAGTTTCTGGTAGTGAGTACAGTGTGTTGACCATTTATAACACTTTATAAGTACAGTTTTGATTAATAAAAATGTAAGATGTTTAAATATGTTGTGATCAATCTTTTAGCTTGTTTAGAACTAACTGGAGGTTTTCTTCAGATTTGTGAGGTAACCTCCACAGAAGTAAACATGAGTATTTTAATTGTCTTCAGTGACATTTTATTTAATTTCTGAGAGAATAGTCCTTGAAGACCCCATGCTTTTAAAAGCAAGGGAGAAGAGTTTAGATATTAACAAATGAAGATATTTTATTACAGCATTGGTTGCATTGGGAGAGCTGGGATAATGATGAAACTGCTAGTTTGAAGTTGCTCCCTTTAGCTTTCTAGCAGTTTTTTTCTTTTTTAATAGAAAATGTGATTAGTGAGATCATGTAGCTTAAAAAAATGAACACACCAATGCTCACGTTAGGGGCATTGGAACTGTTGATGAAGACTAGAAATATTATTTATGGTTTCTTGAGCATATCTAGTGCTAAATACCATGCCAAGTACTTCCTTGCGCTGGTAATTTTACCTACCTTGTATGTAGTGCTATAAGAACTTGGACCAAGGCTTTCTATTTCACAGTTTTACCTTCTAAGTTTTTCCAAATCATTTCAATCTACCACCACTTTACTACTGACTGTAAGAGTTTTTTTCTTTTTAACCATGGTTATTTATCTTCTATACTGTTACTTACATTTATCCATTTTGCCTTCAGCTGGCAGCAGATCTGGGTCTCCTGGAAGAGTGTTGACAACAACCACACTTTCCACTATGAACACAGGAGTTCAGAGGGTGTTGGTGAATCCTGCAGCTGCACAAAAACGAAGCAAAATCCCACGAAGTCAGGGATGCAGTAGAGAAGCGAGTCCTTCCAGATTGTCAGTAGGTAAGAATCACTGACTAAGTTTCATTGTAGCCTTTCTTACTTTAAATGCTGAATCTACAGCTTGCTTTTAGCTACAGGTGGATGATAAAATTATACATGTCCATACAAATCTAAACCATGCCTGTTTTCTGAGGTTGGTCTTTGAAGTATGAGGCAGATTTAAATTTAAGCTGAAACTTTAATTTTTTGTTGTCAGAATGCACTGGTTCTTTTCCTCACCTTCCTTTTTTCTCTTTCACTTTTCTTCTTATCCCCATTCCCAAAATACCCACATCCATTGAATAAAAGTGTTACCATTTTGAAAATATTTTCTTCATTACTTTTGTGTGTATTCAGTGTACGTGTGCGTGCATGTGTATACTTCTGTGATACAAAAATGAATGTCGTGTCTTGAACCTCACAGTATAACCTGATGATACCTCATTACAAAAAAAATACTATTGAAAAATATCAGTTCATTTTAATGGCATTGCTGCTGTTCTTGACTTTGCGTTTTGATTTTTACCTTAGCTGCATTAACTTCATGTTTTCCTTCTTTAGAAAGCTGTGAGGTTTTTCCATTTGTGTTAAGTTTATTGACTTACCTTGAACACAAATTCTGAATCAATAGTTATCTGTTTTTTGTTGCTTGTTTCCTCTCTGATCTTTTCAAGAGGTTTTTCAATCATTTTGTAAAGAGTTGGTAAATCCCCATTTTAGAAGAAATAATTTAATCAAACTGACTAGGCTTAGTGTCATCCAGTGCAATGAAGAAAGTGTGTGGAAACAGTTAATGACTTAAAATACGGCATAATCGTCCAGGAGTCTTTTCTTAGAAATGCGTCTTTGATCTTACTGCAAACCAGAATTGCATTAAAACCACACCTTTTCTTGTGTCTTCTCCTTTCTGTGCTGCTGTTGGTCTGCACCCTGAATCATACTAGCGCGAGGCAGCCGCATTCCTCGGCCTAGTGTGAGTCAGGGCTGCAGTCGGGAGGCCAGCCGCGAAAGCAGCAGGGACACGAGCCCTGTCCGCTCTTTTCCGCCCCTCGGTAAGTACTCGGAGCCCCTTGTCGTGCATGGCTGTCTCTGCCCTTCGTTATTTGCGCCTAACGAACCCGTGCCTCCTTCATTTAGCTTGTAGCCAGCCACCATCGTTTTCCCTTCCTTTGGCTCGCTCACCGCTTAACTTCGATGGAGAATTGACCAATGCGTGAATGGGTTGCACACTGGAAAAAATAAACACTTCGCTAGTGTTATTATTTCCAGGCTTGATATTTAAATAAGACTAAGGTTCATAGATTTCAGGCACTTACTAAGTTAGTAAGAAGAAGCTTCACAGATGTTAGGTTTTGGGCACTTAAAAGGCATTAAGTCACAAGAATGGTATTTGTTAAGACAAGCAGGACAAGGCTAGGAGATGATGCCCTTGCTCTCAGAAGATAAGGTGACGACACCAGAACAAGAATCAGTTCATACTGTTTGTAGTTACAAGCTAACGAAGGAATGTATTGCAAATGAAAAGTATTTCCTGGAAATGTAATGAACATAGTCTGTGTGGCTATAGCCTTTGTCTGTAGCTTTTATAGGGCCCTCACTAGGCAGAGCTATCCTCATGAGAGCGCCTGAGTGACGCATGCCAATAATTAAATGGAATGCTACTTTTAAAACGTTAAACCCTGTTTTAGAAGTTTCTTCGATTTGCCAGTTTTACAGTATCAGTGTGATACGCCATGCCTAGAGACTTTATTTTCGAAAGGACAATTATACTTTTGGGAAGTTTTTTTAAATGATGTGTTTCTCTTTTTATTATAGCACTCATTTCCGCGATGCAGTTAGATAATCCATTTCTCACTGGCCAGCTAGAGCAAAGAATGTAGAGTGGCTGCCCCCTCGGCCTTTCCCTGCACCAACAGCTGGGGTCTGCTAGTACTCCACATTGCTCCCAAGTCAATGAATCCTTTTGGTGTATATGAAGAAAACACATTTAATTTTATGTCTCCTTATCTATATTGTTATCGCTGTGTTGTTAAAAAAATAATTTAAAAAATTAGCTTTTTCCTGTTAAAGCAAGTAAATATGATGGTGCGGATAAGGGGCCGATCTGTTGAAGCAGAACTGTATTCTGAGGCTGCTTTGTATTTTCTAAAAATCAACAGGGCAAGTAGCGAAGTCCTTTTCCAAGTAGATGAACCACAGTACAGTTCTGAAGTTTACTTTTGATCTGTCTAGAACAAGTGATAAGAAATAAAAGTAGCAGCTGTTGTTACATAGGGAAGCAGAGAGGAATTGGAAACTTTGACATTCACACATGTGTAGCCATGTTCAGTCCCCATTCCTAGAACTGCTCTAAGTTTTTGTTTCCACTTAGTATTTCAGCTTATTGGCCTGACCCTTAAAGGATTTTACAAGATTTTGTCAAGCTGTTGCTTGTTTCTGAAGTGTCAATAAGGCATGGGAACATTAGCTTATGATTACTTTAACATATTGTTGGTTAAGGATTAGGGAAGCTTGTCATCTCCGTGTGTACTTCTCAAGGTTACTAGAAGTTGGTAGTAAGTTTTGATTAAAAGTCTTTTTACATATTGGGGGTTTTCTTTTAAATGTTTGGTAATACAAAACTGCTCCTCTAAGATTGTATCTGAAACTGGTCTTTTTGGGTGTTTGTCTGAGTTAGTCTTCAGTGTGTATCCCTCTTCCTTTGTTTGTTCAAGTGTAGCTTACAGTCAAGGACTTTGTAATAGTAGCTGTTAAAGACAGTCTGAAAATAGAAGATCTCTGTTTTCTATCTCAAACTGAGGCACCCGGCTGTACTGCTTATTCGTGTGGCAAACTTATTGTGGTCTGTTAAGGCAATATGCTGCCTGTCAGGCATGGTTTCATTGGGAAAGTACAGATAAATTGAATGAAAGCTGTTTCAGGAATAAATGCTGATTTACCCAGATGCTATTTAGCTGGGAAATTAAATTAAAAGTAGACATTATGCAGGATCCATTAGTAAACTTGTATCTTTTACTAAAACACAACTGGCAGGCCATGTTGTAATACACAGATTATTTTCTTTTAAAAACAAGGGTATTTTGCAGATCTTTTTGTGCTTCTTTTGCTACCTTACAGCTTGACTTCAATAGCATGCATACAAAATCTGATTTATATTTTATGTTTGGCTGAATGCATGTTAGCTTAAGCTGTATTCAGCTAATACCGTAAGATGGGTCATTGAGGTTTTATTTTTGTTGGTGGAGTTTAACTTTTGTATTCAGATATCGAAACAGACACAGTGGGTTGAATTGCCTGATGGCACAGAAAATGTAAAGTAGCACATATAGGAGACTGGTGTTAAAAAAAGGCAGCTACACCTGAAATAAATGAGGATTACTAGGATTTTTTTCTAGTATGACTTACTATTTGAATGATTTTGAATGTCATTCACTATTTTGTTGGACCAGTTTTGTCTTACAGGATGCTCTTAACTTTTATCAAAAATACTAAGTTTAATGTGTTTTCAAGTGTTAAAGTGGAAGCTGAATTAAAGCAAATTCAGCTTTGTCTTTGTAGCTAGAGACAGTCTTACATGAGGCGGGGGGGGAGCATAATTTTTTTACTTAAAAACACTAAGCCCTATGGTACATAAGATGTCTTTTCTTTATACATTGGTATGAAGTGTTTATGTAACCTCACATCTTGGTATAAGATTATAAACTGGGAGAAAGCAGATGCTTTGAGAAGCAAGTTATTTGTAATTTACATGGATGTGCGTATCTTTTCTGCTACATAGAGCTAATATTAAATATCAGACTAGTATAATTTCCATGTATTAGCCAAGAAATTATTTTAAGTCCATTTAAATTCCTGTTTTGAGTCATATTCCAAAAAAATGAAACAACAAAAGCAAATACTTGCACAATTTCTGCAATTTAAATGGGTACAAAGAATATTCTTGAAAATACAGTTTAGAATGAGGTACATTAGATTCAATATAGTGCTTCCTCTCACTGTCTGAAAAACTTTCCCAGCATGTTTCCAACATATATGGGGACAGGATCATGTTGAATTACATGCCTGAAGTTTGAATTTCTAAATGTACCTTTAATTTTCAGAGCTTGTTGATGGAAAGCAATAGAAAGGTCAATGCCATTATTGCTTGTACTTAAAGCTCTACCAACCATAATGCCAGTGTTTTGATGTCCTCTGTCCTGTGTCCTTTTCTGAGACAGACTTTCTAAAGAGCCAAGTATTCCACAAAGCATTAGTTGCAAAATAAAATTCCCTAGCTTAACAACTTCATGCATGAAATAAAATACATGGGTGCACCTTATGTGAAGAGTAGTGAACTTTTAACTGGAAAAAATAGTGTTGTCTTTGGGACCTTTACAGGACTTAGAATCATTTAGGAGTCCATTCAGATTAAAAGACGTGTGTTTTCGCAAATGTAATTTGGTCCATGTCTTATTTCATTCAATCAGACTCTTAAATTGTCTAAGTTAATCAGAGTAAAGGATGATTCATTTCATTCCTGGTTTCTATTTGTATTACTTTATATATCAAAAAGGTGTAAAATATTTGCATTCACAGTTATTTATTGAATATAAGATTATATCTGGGGTTTATGTCACTATGGGTAGACATTTGAATTCAGTTAAGATTGTCAAAATCAGTTTCATTTACATGGCTGAAAAATCCTAAGCTAAATGAACTGAAGAAAAAAGAAGATGAATTCTTTAAAAACACACTGAATTTGAAATTCCTTGGTTAAGAAGGAAAATATTAGCAATGGTGAGTGAGTTTCTTTAGAATCTCTAAAAGACCAGTTTTATACAAGTGTCAGAAGGAGGAGGATACTCAGTTTTATTCAAAAGTCCTTAAGGATCTTTGGTTCCCAATTTCCATAACTTCAAAACATTTTAATGAGCTATGGTAACTAACATAAGTGTTTCGATTTCACATTTTATTTATTTAAAGAAAACAATACAAATGTGAGATATCAGTTTCATTAAATTATTTTAAGCTCTTAAATAAAATTGAATAATTTTAACTTTAAGCTGCACAGTGGTGAGTTTTAACTGAGGTTGACTTATCTGCACATAGGCAAGATCTCAAGCTTATATAGATGATCAGCTGCTAACACAGTAAGTTCATGCAGTAGTCGCTTTTTGCAGGTAATTTTTGGTATGCGAACTCTGGCTCTAATTTGAGCACGTAGGATTGAGTTAATTCTGCAGTGGAAGACCAGTATCAGTGGAACATTTTAGATATTTTTGAGGATTCTATTTGTGTGTGTGTGCGCATGTGTGTCTACGCTTTTTTTCTTCTTTGAACCTAAACATACTTGCTTTTTATCTGCTCTTAATCTTTTAAATTAAAAAAAATTATGCATGAAACGTCCAGTGTACATAAACCTACATAATTCTATGTAATCATGTTCTATATAATCAAGGAATCAAGAAACGTTTTCCTTCTATGTAATACTCAATTTCTTGTGCTAAAGCTGAATATTCTTGATAAATATTCTTGCATTCGTCTAAGCAACTATTGCAGCACTGTGATTCTATGGTAATAGATAGGGTTTGTATGATCCTGTTATTGCAGCTTCCAGACATCACTCCAGATCCACTGGTGCCCTCTACACTCCTGATGTTTATGGGGCTACAGGTGAAGGATGAGTACACTTTGCTGTCATCTGTGCAGTCATCCTGGATTTTTTTTTTCCCACCCACTTGGTTATTTTTGTAGTTCAGTTTTTAAAATTATTACTTATATTAATTTGAGTTTTGTGGTTTTAATAAGCCAGATAGATGTGTTTATGTTGCTAGATTTTTGTCTCTACCCCCACCCTCCAATGTTAATCCTTTTCTTCCTTAACAACATTTTATTTTTAGTTGCAGAAGAACTTTTAGTTTTCCATTTTTCAGTATGTGTAGAGCATTCTTTATGCATGTAGTTTTCTAATCAGTATTCTCAGTAGCCTTCCTATTGTATTGCCTTCTTTTTAAATTAAAACAAAAACCCAAAATGAAGAATACATTAATTTTTTTAAAAACCAAAAGGTTATTTCAGTTAAAACCGTTGTTTTGTGGGGTTTCTCCCCTGTGATATTGAAATAGAAAGTTTATATATGACTATGTTTTGTTTTGGTTTGTTTGTTTGTTTTTACCTGATTTCTTAGTTTTTGCTGTACCACTAAAGACTTCAGAATGAAAATAATGAGTATTTTAGTCAATACATAACTTATTATGAATGTTAAGCAAATGCTTTTCTTCTGCTTGGGTTTTTTTTAAATGAGTATGGTATTAATATCCCACATTTCTATTCTGACTGAATTCTTTATGTTCATTTTTGTTGTTGTTAAAACAGGCACTGGCTTTGGAATTAGTCAGTCGAGTAGATTGTCGTCATCAGTTAGTGCTATGCGAGTTCTCAACACAGGTTCTGACGTGGAAGAGGCCGTAGCAGATGCTTTGGTAAGAATCTCCCACTTCTGTAAGACACAGGCTCTAAAAATGTTTGGTACCTATACATTAAAGTATGCAAAAGAACTCGTCATTCATTATTTTATTGGCTTCTAGGTGCAGAACAAGGTGAAACTGAATTGCTAGAGCTGCAAAGTATTGGAGTTTTTGTTCCATACAGAAGTCTTAACTTTTGAGAAATGTGCATTTTTCAATAGCAGACAGGAGATAGTCTTGGCCTGTTCTGTTGGAGTGGCCCAAGGAGCCACGTGAGCAGGTAGCACTGACCCACAGCAGCCAGACAAACTTCTGAAAGGGCTGAGGGCTTGTCAGAGCTGGGAATGACGACAGCTAAAGCACTTTGCTTATCCTAAGCCTGGGTGCCATTTAAAGTTGTTCTCTCTGACAACATGTTGAGATTGACGCTGAAGAGATGAACTGACAGCTGGGCAGGAAAGGTTTCATAAATTTGTATTTAGTTTTCTTTTGTTTTCAAAACGTTACTTTGAATTTAAAACTCGTTATGCCATTCGTTTTCTTAACCTTTACTGTTCTTTAAAAAGGGTGGGTTTGGCTTCTCTTCCTCCTCACCCCAGTTAGCCGAACTGAACTCGTCATGTATCTTGCTATTCTGACGTTTACACCAGCAAGCTGAAATCTTCAATTAATTTAAAATACTTGATGCTATAAGTCAGATACATTTTCATCAAGTATCCTATTTGCATATCATTAAATATTTGTAAGTACCTGTTATCTAGTTACCAGAATGCTTTAAGGAATTTGTTACTACTTTGTTTTAACAAAAAGATTATTTGAAACATTGGTAAAAACACTACAAATTATACTCCAAAAATTTAGTTATAGCCAAATATGACTGAACAGAAAGAAACAAAATTTCAAAGGAAAAGTTCTGAAGAACTCTGTCATGTTCTTAGTCTGGCAGTTTATTGATTTCTTGGTTAATACTGTCTTCTTGGCATATTAGCTTAAAACTCATGTGCTTTCACTGGCACGGAGATCAGCTTATCTATGAGATGTTGCCGAAGAGGTCATGGTGAGATATAGTATTTTTTCCCCTTTCTGATATTGTAAACTTGCAAAAAGTTTTCAGCATTGATTGGGAAAGCTAGTTAGTAAACTGGAAGTGAATCTGGATTTTGGAATAGGGAACAATAGAAAAACAGTCTGTGGAGCATGAAAAGTTTCCGGGTAGAATATGAAAGCCTGTGTGGTAGATTTATTTACACTGGTGCTATGTGAAGAGTACCTTTAGGACTTCTAGCAGCTTCATAGCTTATTCAAATTTAGCTGGGCAAAGTGTGTAATAAGGATATAAATTGAGGAGAAACTCAGGCTCCCAGTGACTGCTCTTGAAGCTTGACTGTGTCCTGCTTTGTTGAAGCAGTAAAGTTTCTTCATAGAAAGTGGTTTGTATTACCTGGAACCAAAATAACATGATGCTTCTAGAAATGTTAGAGGAAAATTAGTTTGTATATTTTAGCTACAATCTGTCATTACAAAGAACGATCAAGGGTAGCAACATTTTATTGATGTATTGTTTGCACGCCTGGTTACCTGCCATGCTCTAAATGTGCAGTTGTTCTGTACAAAAGGCTCCATTTAGATGGAAATCTGGTTATGAACACCCTTCTTGTTTTGTCATAGACTGAAGCCCCTGGTCCAAACAGTGTCTTGGAAAAGAATAGTGTAGAGTCCTGACAGATGTAATTTAAAAATCAGAAATACTCTAGGTTGTATTACTAGTTTAATGGTATGAAGAATACTTGGCCAGTTATAATACTGCTCAAGCCAAAGGAGTATCAGTCTTCTGGCTAAGACCTGGTTTTGAATAGAAGATGCATGAAATGCAGCAATATGATAATCCTTACATGTTTTTATACGTTTTACTTTAGCACAATCCTTGGCATTTCAGGTTCTATTATTTTAAAAACATTCTTTTTTACTTATGGTGACCCCTTTTCAAAAATGCTCCTGTCTTTGTTATGTTTCCCTTGCTTTGTTGCCTTGCACGTGTATATATGCTCGTTCTGTTAACAAAAAGCTTGCTTGTTACGTAATGTATGGACTGGTTTGTATTGCAATATCCTTTAAATTATTCTGCAGTCAAAAATGAGAATCCTGTGCAAAAGGCAGTGGTAATTAAGGGGAAAACAATCACTTATACTGCTGCTTCTTTAAGTATGTAATGAAACTGTATTTTTAAATAATAACTTCAACTCCAAAATTTGAGTGGCAGTTGTTTTGCACAGGTGTGTGTTTTTCCTTTTAGGATAAGTAACCTTTCTTTTTTTTCCTCTGGCATGTTTTATTAGCTTGTTTTTTGGTTTTAGGGGATGTGAGATTTTGCATTACATAATTAATTTTTTTGTGGGACATTGCTGTAGTAATTGTTGCAGTGACAAAATTGAGATATTAAAATGAAGTTAAATAAAGACAGGGATGGAGAAGTTGATGGGAAAATAAAGTTTAAAAGAAGGTTTCATACTTCGATAGCAATTGACTGCATGCATTAAGTCATTTTAGTCAAATATCTCTGCATAAGACACACAGATTTTGACAGAGAAGTCTTTGTGACCAACCAGCAGATGACACCTAATATTTCCCTGGAAATTGAAGCTTAGCAAACTACTTCTTGGCAATGCATGATATGCTAATCATATACAGGGAGCTAAGAACAAAATTTACAGTAAGGGTATATGTTTTCCAGTGGCAGGTAGTGTAATAGTCACAATGCTGCTATGCCTTACCTTCGTGTTCTCAATTTCTGTTTCTTTTCAATAATTTACTGCTAACAGCTCTTAGGAGACATACGGACTAAGGTATAGAAACTATTTTCCTTCTTCAATAGTTTAATACTTTGTTATTAACGTGCTTGATACAGAATAAGTTAAAACGACAAAATATGTTG
This sequence comes from Patagioenas fasciata, assembly GCF_037038585.1. Lineage (NCBI taxonomy): Eukaryota > Metazoa > Chordata > Aves > Columbiformes > Columbidae > Patagioenas > Patagioenas fasciata. The sequence goes on along the minus strand of NC_092521.1, from coordinate 115,706,786 downwards.
GTTTAGACCTGATTGTTATATTCTGTAACATGTATAAAGTCATTAAGTGAAATAACTAACTTGCAATAGTCTTTATGTCATGCAGTTGTATGGATTTTTACAAGTAAACTTTATGTTGAACTTTTCATCAAACGTATGTCTTCTCTGCATTTGCTTTGTTTTTATATTTGGAATACTACACAAGCCATACTACTTTAAAATATTTTTATTAACCCAGTTTCACCTGCTGAACAGTTGGAGCCATTTGTCACTATAGGGAGTAAGGGTCACACCAATTATTTGAGCTGTTGGTCTTTCTATTGATGATGTGTATGTACACTACCTCTTAGAAAATCAGTACTAATGCGACATGTTTCTGTACAATAGAAGAAACCTGTGCGAAGAAGATACGAGTCCTACGGGATGTACTCAGATGATGATGCCAACAGCGATGCATCAAGTGCCTGTTCAGAAAGGTCCTATAGCTCCAGGAACGGAAGCATACCAACATATATGAGGCAGACAGAAGATGTGGCTGAGGTCCTGAATCGCTGTGCCAGCTCCAACTGGTCAGAGAGAAAAGAAGGGCTCCTGGGCCTGCAAAACTTATTGAAGAACCAGAGGACTTTAAGGTAAGAAGACATGATAACAGAAAAGGAGGCTAATGTTCTAAAGCAGGGGTGTCAAACACATTTTCACCTGGGGCCGCATCAGTCTGGAGGTTGCCTTCAAAGGGTCGAATGTCATTTTAGGACTGTATAAATGTAACTACTCCTACATCTATACAGTCCTAAAATTACATTTGGCCCTTAGAAGGCAACTGTCAGGCTGATGCGGCCCCAGGTGAAAATGAGTTTGACACCCCTGCTCTAAAGAATTTGGAAAGTTGGGGAGATGGAAAGTGGGATGTGTGTCTGTGAGAGGAAGATGGGGGAAGGAATGAGGAGAAGCTATTGTCAATTTAGCCACTAGTGTATGGGGTTTGTTTAAAAAGCTCAGGTTAGGAAGTAAGATTTAAATGAAGAGAATTCTTGCAATGCGAGAAATTCCAAAAATGCTTGCATCTAGTATTAATGGAAGGCCTTTGTATTTATTCATTCGTGCCTTTATTAATTTATTTTTAGTTGGGTATTAATTCAGAAGAAACTGTTTACTACTAGCTACTAAGAGTACCTTTTTCATTATCTGTTCTGTTAATATAGTTGAGAATGGTTTAATGTATGAATTAGTTTAAGGAGACATTTCTAGATTGAGAGTCTCATTTTAGACAAAATCTATTTCATTTTTATCCATGTCTTAATCAAAATGCTTTTTTCTGCTTTGTTTAGTAGATTTTATTTGATTCAATATTTACAGTTGATTGCACTGACTGCTGTGCATTAGTGTTCTGGTAGTACTAGCAGGGGAGTTTGCTAATATATTGTTGTCATTTTTGACAGTCGTGTTGAGTTGAAAAGATTGTGTGAAATCTTCACGAGAATGTTTGCTGATCCTCACAGTAAGGTATGTTTAGGTTTTTCTTACTTTCAGTAAATGTTTGAAAACATATTAATAGAAAGCCAGTTGCGGCAAAATGTCAGCCGTATTTGCACATGTGAAGACTTCGCAAAATGTATCCTATAAGCAGTTAATGGTATCAGATTTCAATTGATTTAATTTGCAGTTTTGAACAAGATAATTTTCTACCTTTTTTGCAGGATAATTGGAACAAAGGTTAGTTTTGTCTAAAATGCATTAAAGTAGTTCAACAGTTTGTGCTCAAAATTTATAAGTATTTTTAAGGAGACATGTTGTTTATAAAGACCACTTCAATGAGCAATGGGTTTCCCTCAATTAGAAACAAAAGGCTCTGGTGTAGTAACTTAAATCATAAAGAAAGTGGTCTGACCAAGTCGTATATGATGAGTCTGAACTGTACCAAATGTTTGCTTATTTATTTTCCAGGGTATTTTGTATTATCATAGCTTATGATGTGTTCCTTGAGTTTTGCAGCTAGGGCTGGCAGTTGAGACAGTTGAATAATTTTTACATCGTCATTACTGTTCAATAAGGAAGATGGAAACTATATTAGGTATAAAAGAAAATGCAATGTTTTATTCACTTTTACTAGGAAAAGACCATTAAAATACTTTTAACTGAGTTACTTTGCTTGATAGTATTTTTTACAGTTTTTTTGTGAGAGGTGGGTTACTGGTACAGCTTCATAGATGCAATAATTTCTCATAACAAAAGGACTGCAGGTAAATGAGGAACTGAATAAAGTTGTAATGGTATCATGTGAACAAAATGTAACTTCATATTTTGTTTGAATTATAGGTTTGTTTGGAAGAAACCTTATCTTTTATGTTGAGTATGACATGTCCCAGTTTCTGTCCATAGTTCAGAATTGATAAAGTGATAACTCAGAAAAAATCAGAGCAAAGTAGTTATTTCAAACCTATTGGCTTTTCCCGGCAGAATTCTGAAAACCTGCTTTTGTTATGCAATATTTTTAAGTCTTATTGCTGCAATGGACAGTTGTATTCAGAGAGATGGGCAGTCTTGACTGGTTAACTTAGTGTTCATCTGTAGTCCCTGTTTCTCTTGCTGGAAAAAGTGACTTAGATACTATGTGACACTATGTATTTTGGAAGAAACTTGCCTTGCAGGCAGCAACATATTAAACTTGTTCACAGACTGCTGAAATCTGGAAGAAAAGGCTACAGTTAAGCAGTTAAAGAGAAACTGAAGAAAACTTGCCATAGGAAGAACAGTTAAGTCAGAGGAGAGGAAAGAAAATTAAATGTTGAAATATTACTGGCTTTTAAATGAAGTCATGACAAAATTGTGAACAGCAGCTTGGTTTAATTTTTGCTTGTTCTTGTGTTAGTTAATATTGCAGCTGTGCAAATATCAGAACTACCCTGGGGATTTTTTTTGTAGTGGGGGAGCCAGGGAAGGATAATGAAAATGTTCCAAAATTTAGTTGCATGTGTCAGAAGACCATTTTGTCTTTTCCTTAAGCTTTTAGGAGTGTTACATTGAATTATTTTGGTTGATTGTGTTATTTTGTTTACTGGGCACTCTGGCATAAAGTAATGTTGCTTTGATTTTGAAAATTTGGCCTGTGTTACAGCACATGTGGTAAACTCGTTCCAGTCACTGAAACCCGGCTTGCTTTTTGGTGTTGCAAACCTATTAATAGTTATCAATGTATTGTCAAGACAATTTTTTAAGTATTAAGAGTTCATAAGCTGTGAGTTTTTAATCACACATATGGCTACACAAATCCCATCTTAGACGCTTTTCCAGGTGTCTGTAGGAATTATTCTGTCATAATTTTTGTGGAGATTTTTTTGAAGGTTTATTTTAACATGATAGCTGGATGCAGGGAGTTGCTTAGAAAAAGAGGGTAATAGCATCTGGAGGAGAAAATGGGAGAATGATTTGAAGGACGTGCCAAGGGCTTACTTTCAAAATACACTGGGTATCCCAATAAAATTACTACATTTATCACAAGAGTTTTGAAATACCTTTTTTTGTTTTATTTTGTTTTATATTCCATACAGGAACTTTGTATTGATGGCCACTAATTTGTGTGTTTTTATCTTTTTTCCTTTTTTGTTGTTTTGTTTTGTTTTTGTTTTTGTTTCGTTTTGCATGCTGTCCCCTGTGTTGGAACTCTCTTTAGAGAGTAAGTTGGTTCAATATTTGTTGGAAGCCTAACCTTACTTGCATGAATGTGCAATTAACCCTTTTTCTCTATTTTTCTTCCCCAAAGAGTTCATGCAGTGTCAAGCCTTTTGCAATCATAAAATGCTATATACAGTTATGTAAACTGTGTGGTAAAGTTTCGAGATGTGCTTTATCTACTAATTAACTGACATTGTTTGGTTATGCATTCCTGCTTTATATTGTGGTGGTTGGCACATCTGAAATAATTTACTTTAAAGGTAGATCATGTATAATTATTGTCATGTCCGTTTATTTCTTCCACAGTCAAATTATCAAAAACTTCAACTTGAGGTGCTTGATTTCGGAATTTTTATTTACATCGTACAGATGGAAGCTGCAAAAATCGCAGTACCTACATGCATTGTTCAGCATATAGATGGTTGAGTTCCATTTTCCATTCCAAATTCATACTTTACCCTAAATGCTCTTGCAGTCGTCTTAAATTCTTCATGCTTTAGCATAAGACAAAATAGTATGATTCATATTTTTTAAAAAATACAACAAAATGACACAACTTATTTGAGTTTTGTCCAGACATTCACTGTGGTAAACCTAAAATCAAAGGAAGCTTGAAAACAAAAGTGAGTCCTCAGTTATGTGTATTTTTAACAGCCAAAACATTGTCAAGTAATCTTTAGCGTATTTTTACCATAGTGATTCATAATTCATTTCATAAATATTTCAATTTAAATCACTTTACATGTTTAAAGTGTCATAAGAAGTCCACATCACTCCATCAAATAAGAGGCTGTAACCAGTTTGTTCAGCTTGTGCATTTTAATGAAAAAAATGTGTGTCAGTGTCTCCCAACTGGAAGAAACCAGTACACATTTGAAATTCTGCTGAGCTGTGTAGTTTAATTTGAAGGGTTTGAAGTACAATTGTAAGATCCCCAGTGTAATCTTTATAGCGCTACAGTTTTTTGTTGTTGTTTGTGTAAGCCAGATATATTTTTCCCCGATTTTAGGACTGTGAAATCCAAAGACTGTCATATTGCTGTACAGAAAGTACTTTTTGGCTTGGTTTGGTTTTTGCTTAGGTCTTAAAACTGTGCCCAATACTTCTGCATCCACAAAGTGGTATGTTGTTTCAGTTCAGCCACATACAGAAGACATTTCCAATCCTGAGCATAAACATTTCTTCCCACTACTCGGAGGGTGATTTTTAAATCTCAGACTTGGATAAAAAGCTGGATAGATAGCAGCAGAATTAGTTTAAGAAAAAAAAAACAAAACAGTATTCAATGTAGTTTGCCCCAAAAGGGAAGTTAAAAGTAGCTCAGCCTGATAGGCTTTATGTTGAGTAGGATATCTATTGTTTTGTTTCTAACACAGCTTTTCAGTATTTAAGATGTCTGTGAAAAGATTCTCCCCAGTCTTCATTAGATCCTGAAAATGTGAATTTATTTTTCTATTTCTAATGAAAATTTTGAGGCACTTCTTTTAACAATACCAGTATGGATTTCTTCACTTCGTGGTGCGAATTTGCTTACTCTGGCTTAGAATCATAGAATGTCCTCAGTTGAAAGGGACCCACGAGGATCATCGAGTTCAACTCCTGTCCCTGCATATGACAAATCCAAAATTCACACCATATGTCTGAGGATGTTGTCTCGTCTCTTCTTGATTATCAACATGAAAAGAGATCTCATTTCCTCAGCGCTGAAGGCATTCAGCAGCATGAGCAAGCTCCTCCATACTCCACCAGCGCTGTGGTAAAAAGCCCACTTCCATCAACTGGTTTCTGCAGCCATGTGAGGTATAATCGCAGTTTGGGATCATCCACCCTCAGAGCAGAATTTGGCTGTAGGACAAGCCAGGTCAGCCACAGGAGGACGTGGGGTTCCAGCCCTTCCTCTGCAGCTGCTATTTCTAACCTTGTACCAGTGTTATAAATCAGGAGGCAATATCTCTCCAACCCTTTTTACATCTAGCGATACTTCTGCTTGTATACTCAGCTCTGTGCTGGAGCTGTGAAGGCAGCCTGTTCAGCCCAAACATCAGTTTTTCTTGTGGAGAGAAACAGGAAACCCATGTGCCACAGTGGTATGGTGTGTGTGCATCCTGATCTCACCCAAAGTCTTGAAAAATACAGAAAAATAGTGAGATACCAAAAAGCCTGTTTAAACTAAATTACTTATTTGTCATGCCCTGCTTTACCCCTTCCCTCCGAAAAGACCTTTTCCTGGTCTGAGTGCTGAGGTTACTATACATACAATAATATTAATAATATGTGTGGGTTTTTTTTTTTTTTTACTTAATGTAGTCTTTTCATCATTATTTGTATTTATTGTATTCAACATTATTTGTTGAAAGTAACACAGTGGATAACATGTTTTTGAGAAGATGACAGTACTTCTGTGTTTTAGACACCTGCAAATCTGAAATGTACAGTGGCTTTTTTCCCTAGTCTGGTGAATAATTTTGTGCTTGGATACCTGCAATAGCAGGAGAATCTTGCTCTGATCCACAAATATTTTATGTAAAGGAACTGGCCAGCTTTCATGATTTTTCCCGTATTTAGTAATGCAGATATTTGCAATGAATATTTTGCCAAAGAATTGTAGCTTTTTTGGTTTAGAGAGGAAGTGTTTTTGTAGTCTTCAAGAAATATGTCAAATCAACGATAAAGCTGGAAAGGGTAAAAAAAATGAAGTTTTACTGAAAACAATTGAGGTTGCGCCAGCCATCACAGTAAGCATTTCTTTTCTTGACGAAACTGCATGGAATACCTAATTATCAAACTTCTACAGAAGTCGGCTAACATTTCCAATGTACTCTTGTATCAAAATCCAATGAAAAAGCAAGACAGATTTCTTTTTTCTTTTTTCTTTTTTTTTTTTTTCCCTCCTGCTTGGCTGCAAAACACTGCCTTTCTCTGCCTCTGATTCCCTTACTGCTTTCTTCTTTGTTTGTAAGTTCAGCATATGTCAGTGTCGTTTCCTCTTTTGCCCCATCCTACCCTCTTTCCATCTTCTTCTGCCTTCTAGGTGTTCAGTATGTTTCTGGAGACTCTGGTGGACTTCATCCAGGTCCATAAAGAAGATCTGCAGGACTGGCTGTTTGTGCTCCTGACACAGCTGTTGAAAAAAATGGGTGCTGATTTACTTGGGTCTGTACAAGCAAAAGTTCAGAAGGCGCTTGATGTCACGAGGTAATGAGTTCTTTTAAAACAAAAAAAAAAAATTCTAAAACCTCATGCTACTTTCAGGTTCTTTTTGTTGATGGCTTTGTTGTTGTTTTTTAGTGTGGTATGAAATTATTGGGGAAAAATGCAGAGCTAATAACAGATTGTGAAACTTAAAAAAACCTCGCAGCTTAAGCGTTTTGGTTTCCTAAGTGACTCTTAGTTGAAAGGGTTTGAGTCCTTAATGCTGAGCAATCAATATGATACTACTTACCTGATTCCAAGATGTGCATCTGAGCCTTATATGTCTGTTGTCTTGCCTTGTGTTCAGCGATGCAGTGCTTGTGTTTGAACTTCTTTATTTTGATATGAAAATATTGTGGCAATATTCATCTCTCAGTATCAGCAGGCTTTTAAGGAGTTATGGCAATAACAGATTTGCTTTCTGTCTTCCCTCTACTCTTCCCAAACTTCACTAATAGCCTGATTCCAGAATGATCGTATGTGATTTGGGGGAGCCATCAGAGCTGCCAGTGTTATTTCCAAATGCAAGCTACCTACTTGAATAGATTTGGAGAGGCTCTGGGACTCACTTTTTGTCCTCCGTTCTCTGAAGTATGGGACAGTCTAAGCCAGGGGTGTTACACTCATTTTCACCGGGGGGCACATCAGCAACGCAATTGCCTTCAGAGGGCCGGACGTAATTTTAGGACTGTATAAATGCAACTGCTCCTGTATTTATACAGTCCTAAAATTATATTTGGCCCTTTGAAGGCAACCGTGAGGCTGATGTGGCTCCCAGTGAAAATGAGCTTGACACCCCTGGTCTAAGCAGCCTGGGCCTCTGCTGATGCTGTTCGTGGGGCAGGTCTGCTGTGCAATCTGGGGAAGGGGGTGGTGTGTGTTGCGGGGAGAGAGGGGATATGATCTGCTACAGCTCTTTTTTTTTTGCTACTGCAGCAGAGCCCTTGAGGGTTGTGCCCAGAGTGTGGTGTGTGGGAGAGCAGAGGCAGCCAGTGGGAGCAGGATGGTACAGAGAAGTGTGCAGGAGGGATGCGCTGCATAACTTCAGCAGTACCGCCGCATGTTAATGCGAGAATTGCCTAGATTTATAATTAGAATACTACCTTATTATTATTATTATTATGCTGTTCCCTATGACTTACATTATCCATTCTAGCTATAATGGCTTCAGAGCAGGAATTTCTTACATTTTGTCCTTTTCATGCTAAGTGAAAGTTTCTGAAAGTCAGATACAATATCACCAAAACTGGTAGAATTTTTTATTTCTTTTAGGAGTACTAGAGCTTTTCTTTACCACAAAGAGTGAAGACTTACTTAATGCCTCTCAACAGGTATTAAAAGAAAATTTCCTATAACTTACCACAATTTTATTTGTTTGTTTTACAGGGAATCTTTTCCAAATGACCTCCAGTTCAGTATTTTAATGAGGTTTACTGTTGACCAAACACAAACACCCAGCCTGAAGGTAAGAATTTTCAGACTTGAATTGCAAACAAAAATCTTCATTTATAGACATTTTTTTTTGTCTTAATACTTGAATTTGTATTGTAATTTTTTGTTTTAAAAAAATAAAATAAACAGGTTTTCAATTAGTGGATTTTGTTTTTGTAAACTTTCAGACAGTCAAGCCAGCACTACAGGACCAGCTTCGCTCTTTTTGGAGCTCAAAGGTTTTTTTCCGAATTATTGTCTTTATTCTTAACCCTATGTCAAGCTCTTACGGTGTTTCCAATAATTTTTATTTGAATGCATTTGTATGCTGCTACTAACCTTTGCAAGAAACTTGAAGCATGCAGATGTTGAATTTTAAATACTACAATAGTATGAAAATGTTTGCTGCAAGAGAGATCTAATAAAACCACAGTGCAGTAAAAATGAGCAACAAAAATGTGGCCGCCTAACAATCAAGCTGGTTATGCAAACTTACTCTATCAAGTCTTTTCTAATTTTATGTTTGTGATTTCCCAGTCGTGGTTTCCTAGTTCATATATATTTTTTGCCTGTGTTCAGCCTGATAGGTCTTGAATTAATTTAAATATTTTTATATTAATATGGACATGAGTTACTATAATATATTAAAAATCAGCTCCCTTTGTGGCACACTTACTTTCTGAAACTAGTGTGTAGCTTTATAGTTACACACATTTTTACATAAGAAACTGTAGTCCATAGACCCGCAACTATAACCAAAAAGTAAAAATGTATTCTGTAATACATTTAAAGTTCCAAAGAGAGTTGATTTTAGGATAAATACATCAGATCCTAAGATTTACAAGTGATGTAAATGGGGAAATAACAAGCATATGATAACTGGCATTTTCCGCTCTATCCTGCACGAAATATTTTTGCGTAATTTGATACTGCACAAGAATATGACTTTTCCCAAGTTATGTTGAACCTAAAGTCACATCAATTTGCCTTTTTTGTCTACAATACAGTAAAACTTTCATTTTTAAGCTTTTGAGGACAGTTGATACGTTGACCACTCTTGCTTCGTAGAGCTGTCTTAAAAAGGGACTGCTGTCATTTATTGAAGACAGCAAATGAGGTAGTAAAAATCAGTTTGTTGTTTAAATAAATCCTTGGAACAAATTGGGTTTGTTTTTGTTTTACTTGGTTTTCCTCCCCAGGAAGGTAAATTTGATGGTTGAGATGTTATTTTCTTCTGTACAGTAGTATAGCTGATAAACACATATTGGTCATGTTTCAAATTGAGAGTGTAAATCTTGAATGAGACGTGGACTCCTACCAGCTGAGTTGGGGCTGAGTTCAAGAATATTCACTATGTGACCTAGGAGGAATTAAGAAATATGAAACACTTAATCAGAAGATATTCTGAAAATATTTTTGCGTATTTGGGAGAGACTTCTGAAATTATGTTGATAAAAACTACCTCTGTAGAAGAATACCTGTTAATTTGAAATAAAATCAAGAGTATTTAAAATGAATCTTTGGGATGGTGAAGTATGTAACTGTTTAAGAGAAGGTAAGCTTTATTTTCAGAAGAAAGTGATGTCTACCCTGTACTTCTGTCTTTATGAGGTAAATACAACTTCAGGATCCAGTTAGTAAAGTTATTTAACATAAATTGCAGAAGTATCATTTTTGATATCCACATTCTTGAACATTTTATATAAATCCCATCTTCAGTGCACCCAGATGTCTAACAGAATGATGGATAGTCCTGGGGTACTGCTATTTTTCTTGAAATCTTCAGCTTTTGGTCTTACTCTGATAAATTATTATTTTGTTGCAGAGTGTGCCTTTGGGCTAGGTATACTGAGAAACAGCATTCACTGTGGCAGGAAACATCAGAGAAAGGACTTTCAGCATCCTTAAAGATGGTCAGATGTAAGAAGGGATGATAGATCAGAAATTTGCTCCATCGAAGGATTCCTATCTACAAATGACTCTCCATCTATTTTTTTTTTGTGGTAGTAGTAAATAATCATGATCCTTTAGAGTAAACTGTCATCGTTCTTACACTTACAAAGACAGACAAGTCTGGGACTATAAAAGTCAAGTTTTTAGGGTGGTCACAGAGGTGGATTTGAATAGCTGGCCAGTCAGAATACCAAACAGAAAGAAAATAAAATGCTACTGACTTAATCCATGGAGGATGCAGCACAGTGTATTGTGCTGTATCTGTCTTACTTTCTTTTGCTATCATTTTGCACGTAGGTGTGGTGAATCACTGCAACACAGTTTAGAGGTGCCAGACACATGTATCTGTTCTAATCAAATGTACAGATGGGCATAGGACTCAAATTGTCTAGATGGGATATAATTTATTAAGCTTATTTTCACAGGTACAGAAAATCCACTTTCCAAAGGATGGGTGTTGCCCTGAAATACACTTCATCACTTTCATTTTTCTCTGGTTGAATATCAAATGGCTCACTCTTAGTGAGCAATTGATTTAAGCATTGCGATCAAAGTTCATTGCAAGTTTCTGAACCCTTCCTCCCTTTGAAAATACAGATTTGTTGACACAGGCTTTTGCCACAGTTCATCAGATTTTGTTTTTTCCCGAAGTCTATGTTAAAATTTCTGAATTAAAAAGAAAATACAACCAGCCAATGACACAGATTCACAGGGATGAGTGATCCCTTCAAGGTTAATCTCTAGTGTATATTTTAGTTATTTGGTTAAATGATGGTGGAGGCAGTTGTTCTTAAATATCAAGTAACTTAGGGACAGACACCTGGGATGTGGCAATCTGAAAGTCACTTTGTGTGATTGCTTGTATTCATCCTGAGTAAGGCAGGGTAGTCTTGCATCCCAGGAAAGCACTGTAAGAGGTGGACTTTTTTTTTTTTCTGGTTTAAGTAAAGCAGCTTTTCTATGTTCCTCTCTCCTTTTTTCCTTTTTCCTGTTATATGAAAAGTTTCTTTTGTCTTACTCTGATTCAGTAAATGAAACTCTGTAAATCTCAGATTTTTCACAGGACAGGAAACAGTTTGCCTTCTAGCAGAGACTGTGTACCATCCTTACAGCATTTTGTGAATCTGTGGCGGTAGTTGCACATGGTTTTGTGGCATAATTTGTTTTTTTCATTATCTGTGAAAGATCTTTATGAAGTGCTTTAGTTCCATTTATGTCTCATCTTTGTTTTGTGAGTAATAGTACCAGTTGTGGCTTGGTCTGTATTTCACCTCACTTACTACAGCAGTGCTATTCTTAAACAAAATGTCTCTTTGTGTTATATGCTGTGTGGGGAAAAATGTCTCTGTTTATATTCCAGTGAAAGTTACAATAAATTCAACCTAGGACAGTACAAAGAAAGTCAAGACAATGTCATAGCTAGTGGTTTGGATTAGTGGCAGATATTCATTCTAAGAATTCCTGGAGCTGCTTTCATTGCAGTCAAAAATTGTTTATCTCTTGGAGAGATTAAATGGATCATTGAAGAGGACTATGTCAGACCTTTTATTTCTAAATCTCAACTCTGTACATACTTAACTAGAAAGAGTGACAAAAAATACACCATAAGTAGATTTGCTGCTATTATGGAGTTTACTTCAGAGTGGTTTTTTTTAACCCATAATAATATTGTCTCATCATATTTGAGCATGGAAGGGTACCCCTGCCAGAGTTTCTTCTCTCAAAAGCAATTAGTGAAAAACACTCTTTCGAAATATCTGTCAAACGTAGCCTGGGGTTTCTGTCTTTGTGGAAATCTGTATGAGTGTGAGCTCTCTCCATTTGTCTTCTGTTCAGTGCTCTCCTGAGTGCGCCCATCTTTCCAGAAGTCTGTGTGATTTATCCTGTGGGAGTAGTTTAAACACCAAGTAGTACTGCTCTCTTAGATACAGAACTCGAGAATTTTTTCACTGGGAGAAATGCCTCTGGGTGTTCTAAGTGTTACAGTTCTTAACAGTAATTTTTTTTTATAAGGTGTGATATTATATATATTTAAATCGTGAACAGTGAAACATAGTGCTGTTGTAATGGTTTCACTTAGTAATCTAGAAATTTTAAGCATTACTTCGTATTTGGAAAACCACATAGCCTAAAGTTTTTTGCTGCAGCAGTGTTTGTGGGATTTTTCCCTTGGAAAAAAAAAATCTAGCAAATAATGTGTTTTTTACTGCATTTGTTGATATCGATCTGTGTAAGATGAAAGGCTCCAGCTGTTCCTTATTGTATTACTTCAGACAAGTGGAGCTTTAACAACTACTGTCAGAATGAAGCATTCCTCATCGATCTACATGTATCAGCTGTCACTAGTGTGTGTGTCACTTACTGCATCTTGAGTTTTGAATAGCTTGCAAGTTTTGATGACCAAGGGAAATTTCTAAATAGCTTTGTTCAAAACAGTTGTACTGCAAGACATGAACAATTAAAAATACGCTTAGAAATGTTTTTCTTTCTGGTTATGATGGGCATAGGTGTCTCCCCCCGGTAGGTATTTCCGGTTCACTGTAATTATTCATGGAAATAAAAGCAGTTAAGTCAAAAAGGTGGCGTAAATAAATGTTCAGCACTTTTGTTGATGAATTTTGTGACAAATCCCTGGGGCAGCAGGAGCTGAGGAGATAAATAGGAGATAACAGGCATAACAGCCCTTTGCCCAAAGCTATGCAGTGGTGCAATTTTGGAGAAACGAGAGAGGTGCTATAGTCTGGGGTGCATAAAACAGAGATTATTACGTAAGGAGTAGATGGAGTTTGTGGAGTAGGAGAACAGTGCTCAGATAAATGAAGGAGTAATGGCAGCTTTTCTATCTTCCTAGTAAATCTATACCTTTGCCTTCTAAATATTTGCAGAGGAAAAGTGTGCATGTGACCCCTTGTAAGTCTTTCGTAGAAATTCTATCACGTACCTTTTTTGTATTTAATGTGAAGATTGATGTGGCTTATCCCCAGAGACAGTGACTGCTCAACTCTGATGATTTATAAAACAATGCTGAGTGTTAACTACATAGTAGGAACTAATAGGAACTGATTATTGGTTCATCAGATGGTACTTGGTTTCCATCTTAGTACTTGGAAAAAGTTCTTAATTTTGAATAAATCTTTTAAAGTCCTGATTATTCTTCAGTATTCTAAGTACTTTGGTTTTCTTCTTCTTAAATATCAGCTTCTGCATATGCAATGATCTGTGTATCTTTTGGTTGCTGCCAGTAAAATCTAGGATTTATATTAGTATTTTAATTTCTGTAGAATAACTCCCTTCTTGAAATATTATATCAATTTGTAAATTGATTTATTGTATAGAGTTTTATATCAATGCTGAACAGATGTTTAGTTTAATTGGAAAAAAAATAGTCTTGATTTTAGAGAATGAACACTCCTCTGTGAACACACTTGTTCTTACAGCACACCATTTTTATTGTCCACCTGACTCTGTTTCTCTTTGCAGGTCAAAGTTGCGATCCTTAAATACATAGAGACTCTTGCGCAACAGATGGATCCAGGAGATTTTGTAAATTCAAGTGAAACTAGGTTAGCAGTGTCTCGAATCATCACCTGGACCACAGAACCTAAAAGCTCAGATGTCAGAAAGGTATGCTTGTTGAAGTGCACTTAGCATTGCAGTATGTTCCAAGTATCTTGTCAAATTAGAGAAGCTAATGTTTCTTGCCTAAACAAAAACAACAAAAAGATTTTTTCTTTAAAAACGAACTATTATTTCATGCAGAAAAGATCCTTTTATTTTTTTCTCAACAAACACGCCTGATTTTTCTGTATAAAGTATCAGAATTGGCATATCAAAACTTTTTAAAAAATTGTATGTTTAAGAATATTTAAGTAAATAATTAAAACAACGTATCTTGAAACTCTTCATTAAAGTTATATTTTTTATCTATGTTAATACACTGAGATCATCTTCTAATACGAAGAATAACTTTGTTTCAAGCACTATTTGATATTAAAATCTCTTCAGTGGGCATTTTCTATGCAGTTTTTATACTACTTCAGGGACCACTCTCAGTGATACTAATAGTACATTCATAATAGGAATGGTAAGTTTGACAGTAAACTCAGTCCGATCTCTGTTGGATTTTCTCATATCCTTTCTGTTTAACAAAAGACAGGGGAATTGCTGTTGACCCTTTAACAAAAGAAAGTTTGTACTTTACTAATGTAGTATCAAAGCTTTCTTCTTGCAGAGCTCCCTTTTCCACATAACTGTTGTGAAGTGAAAATTAGTATTTGTGAGCGATGTAGATATACCAGGGATACAGAATAACCATGAGAAATGTACTAATGCAGTCTTTGGAAAGGGTTTTACATAGTCCTCCCAGTTATAAAAAGGAAAAATCTTTGAATTTTGTCTGCATTTTGATGGAATAGAGTTTTGTTGTTTTGATTGTGACCAGCCAATTCTGTCTTAGCTGCCATTAGCAGCATGCTAACACTTTTTGAATGCTAAATAAAGATCTATTTTACGGCTTGTGATCTCTTTGACACAGAGAACTTACTGCTCTGTGTCTTTTTCTGTGTTTATTTCTGCAGCTTGAAGAGTTGCAACAATTCATTTGTTTAGATTTCCTTTGCTATTTTCAAACAAGTTTGAGTTTGGGCAACTTCATCATTTCTGGAAACAGTACCAAAGCTCCCTTCTTTAGGAGGGAAGTTTTGTGGAAAAGAATTGAGAGAAAATTGTGGGAGCTGTCTCACAAAGTGTGTAATGTGAAGAGAACTAAAGCAAAAATAACTTCCACTATTTCTTCATATCTGGGATATTGGTAATATGTAATAAAAAACATAGGAGAGTTTATATTGGAGATGTTTCTGTCTTTTGCTTCTTATATGACCTCACAGATATGAGAAAACAGCAATAGGTTATATCCTATGGACTTTTCTTGCCTAGCACCGTGTTCTAGTGGCATATAAGACTGTAAAACAGGAAGAGAAGTGAAGCAGCACTATCTTCTGAATCAGGAAAGTTTTAGTACCAAGACACGTGGCAAGCTGTCTTATCTGTGGTTCATATCTCTAATAAGCATTTTTTATGTCAATAAGTAACTGAATCATGGAAAAAATTGCCAGTGAGTTTAATAATCTGGAACACCTTAATTATATGACGTTTTCTCATTTTAGTTTTTCTTTCCATAACACAGCAGTTAAAGGCAGCTAGCTGCCAAAAGCCTTTAATAACTCTTGAAAAGAAAACGCTGTGGATAAGTACTCAAAAGAGTTATTCTAATGATATAAAAATGTTTTGCTCCTTTAGCAGGCTTCACAATCTGCTATCACAGACTTTTTCATTTTATTTACTTTAATAAGGTTATAGAATTTAGTATGATTTATTTAAATTAAAAGTTTTTGCCAAGTGTAGAAACATTTCCAGCATGAAGTATTATGAAAAATACTTTTTTGTTAGTCTGAGGTTGGACACTCAGTGAAGTTCAGTGACATAAGACTTCTTTCTGGAAGGTAAAATTCTATATTTCAGAACTTAGATCCATTCCAAGATTAGTATTCTTCTAGAAAGAACTAGAATCCTGTTAAGAGTTCTTCTGAGAACAAACAAAACATTTCTAATCTTAATTGCAGACTTGTGAAGATGTTGTCTGAAAGACTGGACTTAAGAGAGAGGGCTTATAGTGAGTAGAAAAAAAAAACACCAAATACCCTAAAATATGTTTTCTTGTCAAGGAAGAAAGAGAGGAATTAAGTAGTTGAAAACCTTTTGTGAGTCAATATCAATTTTGATACTTTAGGTTGAACTTCATTTTGGGCAGACTTGATGGTAGCAGTTTCTTTTGTGATACGACCCTGGACCATCTATTGTGTTACTTTATTAGCAGCTTAAATAGTCACAGTGTTATGGAGACACAGGTAACAGGACAGAAAAAGTAAAGTGGTATTTCCCAAGCTTCTGAGCAGTTGCTAGATTTGTTTTGGGTTTGCTTTGTATCAATTTCTGTTAAAAGACTGACCATAAGAAATAATAAGGAAAAGAGAAACATTAAAGGCAGATTGTAGAGGGCATTCAGGGTGTTGACTGGAAGGGAAGGCTATAAGAGGGAGAAGGGAATAAAAGGTAAAGAAAACAGCCAGTCACGAGTGTGCAAAGATAATTTGTGGTAATCTAACATGCTTGTATTTTTGTCATTAAACTTAATACTGAGATGTGTGCTGGTATGTGTGCTCATACTTTGGCTTTCCACTTTTAATTAAAAAATGCTACAGTTCATTGCTCTGGAAGCAAAAGGAGGGAAATAAATGTCTACAAGAATTTTCTAAACTACTTGCTTGAAGTATATTGCTGCTTAAGTGAGCTGCCTGTCCTTCTGTCTGGCATGAGGCACTGGTTCTCTCCAGTGCATGGCAGACCTTGATGGCGAACTGTATAAACTAGGCATAATTGGTTAATCTTACAATCAGAGAGTTCTGTGCTAAAATAAACTATTAAATGATTCTGGAGAATGCAATCTCTATTCCAGACCTTAACTGCATGTCTTAGTTTAGTTGCTATGCTGACAGGTGTGTTAGACTATCCAGTGAATGCTCATCAAATTGTACAAACGTTACTAAGTTTTGCAGTCAACTTCCCCTTACTAGAGGGAACCCAAACATTGTGTAATTTTTTATGTTGCTTTGTTAGTAAAGAGCTCTGGTTTTTGATTCAGGTAATAAAAAAAAAATTAAAATATATATTAAATATTAAAATATTATATATTTAATATATTAAAACATGCTGTAGGATGAAGATGACGTTAAAGATGAACTATTAAAATTGAGGGTGTGGGGGGTGATATCTGAACTCCAATACTTAACTGCTTTTGTCTTTAGAATATGTAGTCAGCTAAAATTATTCTTCATGATGTTTGCCTATATTTGAAAAAGATAAAGGAAGCAGAGTGGGAAGTGGGGGAAGGTTAACTTACTAGTTTGGCTGTAGGGTAAGTTATAAAGAGTATCAAGTGCTGTGGTCACAATTCAAAATCACGACTGTCTCATTCCAAATTAGAGTATCTGTTCGGGGGGGCTTTTTGGTTGATTGTTTTTTTCTTTTCAAATTTCTGAAGTGATAACTGTTCTTTTCAAGCTACTGTGTTGATCATGCATCATCTGTAACTACCACTTCCAGAAGTTGGGAGGAGGAATTATAGGCTTGCTCATGCTGGGTGTATTCCATTCCGCTCTTTAAATTTGTTCAGCTTGCCAAGCCCATTTTGCAAATTCCTTCAGTGTTTTTTAGTAAGCAGGGTTCTGGGGTTGAGAGGGGTTGAGGAGTGTGTTTCTGAAAGACTGCTTGTTAAAACGATTGTGCAAAGTGTAGGTTCATTCTGTGCCTGGATTTATCAATATCTGAACTTCCAGCTTACCAACAAATACTGATTGATTTTGTTCACATCTGTTAATATCTTTATTCAAGCTTGATCAAGACTTAAATCACGTTTTGTGATTACCATTCATTATTGCGTCTCTTCCTGTTAAAATTACTTTAGAAACTCAAATGTCTTCAATTTTTATTTTTTTCTTCTAGGCTGCACAGTCAGTGCTGATTTCCCTTTTTGAACTCAACACTCCAGAGTTTACAATGCTATTGGGCGCTTTACCAAAAACATTTCAGGATGGAGCCACAAAGCTTCTCCATAATCATCTCCGGAATACGGGCAACAGTGGTCAGGTATCTACACCTCTTTCATTATTATCTCTGAAGTTACTGGTGTTTTGAACACAAGTCCATTTCAGTAGAGCTATTTGTGAGAGCAGGAAAGTTGGCAGAGGAGGGGAGGCAACCCAAATACTATGTAGAAGTCAGTCTTAGTAGCAGATACTGCTCTTTATGGAATGCCTTTTCTTCCGGAGAATGATACTTCCTAAGTCTGTTGCTTCCAAGTGGTTCAATGAGTTTGACTGTGCTTTCTAAGAGTAGTTTATCTTCACTAATATACTTCACTAATTTCAAAGTTATACCAGATTGAAGTTACTATAATTGGTTAGTCAATCCAAAAAATTAAATAAAAGCTCTTTGAATAAATTAGAAAATAAGTACAGTAATAAGTTCAAAGGGAAGCTGAAGTCATACTACAGACCTGTTAGAGGGGGTCCAGAGGAGGCCACCAAGATGTTCAGCGGGCTGGAAAAGCTCTGCTGTGAGAACAGGCTGAGAGAGTTGGGGTTGTTCAGCCTGGAGACGAGAAGGCTCTGGGGAGACCTTATTGTGGCCTTTCGGTGCTTAAAGGAGCCTATAAGAAAGATGGGGACAACCTTTTTAGCAAGGCATGTTATAATAGGACAAGGGGTAATGGTTTTAAACTAAAAGAGGGGAGATTCAGGCTAGACATGAGGAAGAAATTTTTTACAATGAGGGTGGTAAAACACTGGCACAAGTTGCTGAGAGAGGTGGTAGACACCCCATCCCGGGAGACATTCAGGGCCAGGCTGGATGGGGCTCTGAGCAACCTGATCTGGTTGAAGATGTCCCTGCTCATTGCAGGGGGATTGGACTAGATGACCTTTGAAGGTCCCTTCCACCCCAAACCGTTCTATGATCTGTTATCAATTCTCACCTCTCCTCTTTCAGGGATCAATGGGAAGTCCTTTAACAAGACCTACTCCACGCTCCCCAGCAAGTTGGTCAAGTCCTCTCGCTTCCCCAACCAATACATCGCAGAACACTTTGTCACCAAGGTACTGGCTGGTGTTGCTACAATTCTGCATCTAAGGCTTCATTACATGTTATCCAAGGTTGTAACCCCAGCAGTGAATATATGGAGTGACAGAGACTGAAAAATAATTCACCTCCCTCCACAGAATGGCAGTGCAGTGAACTGCTTGGTCTCCCTGAAGGGTGTCAGGGCTGGCCTGAGGTGGTAAGGGCCTTCCACCTGGGAGTGCAAATGGATTAGTAGGAGAAGGAGTAGAAGTGTTCATCTCTAGCAAATGTTAGAAGAGGTTGGCAAGGTCATCAAATCAGACTTAATATTGGGGAGACTAAAAAAGTAGTAGTTATAAATGTTCTGATCTTTGATTTTGTGGTATTGATGTTGCCAGTGAAGTGAACACTGTCATTTTTCTTTTAGCAATCAGCTTACTGTGAAAACTGTTGACATTTATCAGTCCTCTTTACTTTGGAACTTTTTTCAGAAAGAGAGAATGGTGTAAAAATCCAATTTCTTTCATATTTGTTAAAGCAAAGCAGAGCAAAATAAGTTGTTGGGTTTTTTTCTTCAGGCAGATGCTGCTACATCATACAGCCCTTCCCTTAGCTAGCTACTCTCAGTTCTTTCTCTGTCAATGGCAGTACACGTACTAAGATGTACCATAATACAATTTTGTTATGTGATGATCCAGCTTGCTTCATTCCTATGTCCTTCTCTGTGGCCCACAGTGCATTTGACTATGACACTGAGAATATGAATTCTGAAGATATTTACAGCTCTCTTCGTGGAGTCACTGAAGCCATTCAGAATTTCAGTTTTCGTAGTCAGGAAGATATGAATGAACCTGTAAAACGAGATTCAAAAAAAGATGATGGTGATTCGGTGAGTATTTAAACTCACTGCATCTTGGTATCAGCAAATCAAGCCAATGACTGATTTACTTCAGATAATAAAGCATCTTTTGCAGTAGGTTTATATGTTACAACTTCTGAAATGGAACATTTCTTACAAATTACTTCAGAAAAATATGTTCCTAGTCTTGAACCAAATTTTGGAAATGTAAATGCTAACTCTAAATAACACTAGCTGTTTAAAATTTTGGCGATTTAAAAGCAGGTTATCTTACAAAACAACTGGAGTTCAGTTTTTGAGAGGTCTGAACCTCAGTCTGTTTTGCAAAGGTTTTATTTTATTCTGTACAAAACCTGTGCTTTTTTCAGTACTACATGCAATATTTGAAACTTCTGTTTGTCTGGAACTTTGGCTTTCGGATTTGTTGAGCTTGCTAAATATGTATATGCTTAAATGTTTTTAATTACTTAGCATCAAACTTCTGAGATAAAATACTGACAGCTGTTTCTAGTTCATGAATTTTTTTGGACTACGTACACTTTTATTTTTTGAAGGAGAGCAAAGTTTAGGAAGTTGTTTCTAAGACTTCTTATCTGAAGGCTAGTTTGAAATTTTTGAAATTTGTAAGTTCCTGCTACATAGATGAATTAGTAATGTAGTGAACGGAAAAGTGGAAGTGTATATTTCATATGCGCTTATGACGTTTCTTGTCCTGCAGATTTGCAGTGCTTCTGGAATAGTAGACCTACGAGCGGGAAGTGGCGTGAGCGATTCAGGCCGAACAGCTCTTGATAACAAAACATCCTTACTCAACACGATGCCTCCCCACTCCTCGCCACGTTCACGAGATTATAACCCATACAATTATTCCGATGGTATCAGTTCGTTTAACAAATCTGCTTTGAAAGAAGCCATGTTTGATGATGATGCAGAGCAATTTCCTGATGGTAAGCTTCAGATTACATTCTGCACTAGGAGAAAAATAGTGAAATTGTCCATCTTTCAGTATGGTTTCTGAATTTATTATTAGCAATATATGTTTCTTTGTTATTAATCCTTTTGAGTGACGTTGTTGGATCACTTGGTATTTGTAGAGGTTAAGGGTAAAAATGAGATAAATACCGAGCTCTGTTGTATACTTCCGGTAGCACATCTTGCAGCAGTATTGTGAATATAAATTTACTTCTCAGATTGCTTTATGATTGATAGTTAAAGAGAAAAAAATATTTACAGCAAGGAAGTAAAACTGGCTCAAACCTGTTTGGGAATTAGGTGAAAGATTAAGTATTTTGTTAGTAATATATCTGTATTTGAAACATGACATTGCCATTTTCTATTGACTAAACATTCTTTAAAAAAAAAAAAGGAGGAAGGTGGTTCATTTAGCCCACGTAAATCTAGGAACTTGAGCTGTTGTTTCGTAGGCTTCTAGACCTTCTTTTTAAGATTTCTCTGTATATCTTCAAGTAATTTTTTATATCTAAGTGTTGGGAAGGTTCCAAAGTATCACAACTATGGTAATTTTTCAAAGCAGTAGGTGGTTTTCGTAATCTGGTATGCATTATTGTTGATATTTCATACTCAGTTATGGATTAAAATTAGTTTTTAAGTAAACAAATTTCTTAAAAGTGAGGGACAAACGAATTTTCTCCCTTCTCACTGTTTTGCTTCTGTCATCCAGCAAAGATATATTACAGAAAATGTTGAAAAACAAAGCTATTGTCTGGCATGGTGTTTTAGTCAGCTATTTTATATAATTTGGTTTTAAGTTGACATTAAATTAAAAACAAATCCAAGTAAGGCACATTTCTCTTTATTCTTTTGTTTAGTGAAGAGGTATATGGCCAATTATTATCTTCTGAAATAGATTGAGGGGAAAGCAAATTTTTACAAATCATGTCATGTAAATATCAGTAATTAAATCCCTTTGTCATCCACGTACAGAGCCAGTTTATGATCATGATTCTGTATTACAGGGATCCTGTTGTTACATGGGATAAGCCTCTTTATACCTTCTGACAATGTATTTCTGGATATTGCATTAAACCAAACGTGATCGGTGCTGCACCAGCATGTTCTGGTTTTGTAAAAACTCATAACTAGTTGAAGTGAAGCTTCTTCATCCAGTATTAGTTTGTCCTGGCTAGAAGAATATGTATTATTTCAGTCTGCTCTTTAATGGATCTCAACAAAGTATGTGCATTCATTCCTGTGTTGATCATTCATTTTTAGTTATACCACATGCATTCTATCATTTGTGTGTTACTTCTCAAATTTCATCTGAGATAACTTTGAAAAGATCTGTGTGAAAAAAGATGCACTCCCATAATCCCTCAATCAGGAACTGCATGCTTTTCCCATAAACCTGAAGTGCTCGTTGGACATTAGATCTTCATTTTCAGAAAAACTGCAGAATTGCTGCTTGTTAATGACACAGAGTCCTGTTTTTATGAGACTCCCAGCTGTCCTCTCAGAGGAATGGAAAACACGGGCTGTGAAGGCACATCCCTCTTGGTTGTCTTCATGTTTTTCAGGAATTCCAGCTATTTCCTTCACTAATGGAGCTTCTTTCCTCCCATTATTCTTGCAGGGACATAGCTGCTACCTTCTCTCTTTACCCATTCCTTCCATATGTTCAGGTTGCCCGTTCTTTCCTTGTGATACTTCCACAGTGAAAATAACTTGAATCAAACAGATATGGGTGTTATGTGTCAATATGCATTCCCCAAACTAAGATTTACTACAGCTGTAATCCTCCCAGTTTGTAGAACAAGTGTAATAGTTCTGGTAATAAAGGGTAATGATCTTGCTTCTATAAAAATGTTTGTCCATTCTGTTCATCCATACTAATTAATAACTCGCCTAATGTAATTTCAGTCTGTCCTTTAGGCAAACATTAACGATCCATTTAGAGAGTCTGCAAAGCATGCGTTAATATAGAGGCAGTAGAAGTGCTTGCAGAAGAAAAATTCTGCTTTCAGGTGCTTATGATCCTAATTATTAATGAAAAACTGAATGCAAATAGGAGTAT
This sequence comes from Patagioenas fasciata, assembly GCF_037038585.1. Classification (NCBI taxonomy): domain Eukaryota; kingdom Metazoa; phylum Chordata; class Aves; order Columbiformes; family Columbidae; genus Patagioenas; species Patagioenas fasciata. The sequence goes on along the minus strand of NC_092521.1, from coordinate 115,683,993 downwards.
TGGATACAAAGCCCATTATTTTTAAGGTAACTGTGTGTTTTTAAGATGTGTGATATGTGGTATCCAGCTTTTGTTTCTTTGTGCAGGTGCTTTGTACAGCATTTATAATACTGAATACGGTAATACAAGATATTCAGCGGCTATGGTTTCTAAGTATATGACCTAATAAGTGTGTTATGGAGAACGTATTTCATGTGTTAATAAATGGAATAATTTTAGCAAAGATGCAGTGCAGGAACATTTGTATTTTATGCCAATACTTTAAACCTTTTTTGAAAAACAAACAAACAAAAAGGCGTGTTTCTGTCTTATCCAAAAGTCTCATTGGAAAGATGGAAGCTGTATGTTCTTCTTTCTCAAAGGCTAAATGGATCTTGATGATGGAATAAAGGCAGCAACATGACCTTTGATTTTCATTAAGACCATTTTTAAGTTTCTTGACTCTTTGCAGATCCTGCCATTTTTACTGTAGTTTTTACACATATGGATGATGTTACTAATGCATTTTTCCATCATCATGGAATCCTCTCTAATCAAAATTAAAATCCAGAACCATCTCATAGTGGCTGCTGTCAAGAATCTCTGTGGGACTCATGGCCTTAGTTTGCTTCTGTTTCAGCTATCGTAGACCAAGCACTGTTCTTGTGCTTTTATTTTCCCTGTTCATGTCAAAAGCCTAGCTATTGCTGTGAAACCATGGCTTATGAAAGTCTAAGCAATTCTGTAATAACTAACAGAAAAGATGAATTTATTGTGTTGGATGGAAGGGTCATGTGGGAAAGGCAGCACTTTGTGTAGAAATCAGATTTTAAAGGATGCACAGTACTTAGCACTTTGAGTATTGCAAGCATACAAACTCTTGCAGTAAACAAGCTTTCAGGATTTTTTTGCAATGTCATTGTAGGGTTTTTTGGTGATTGTAAGTTTGTTCAGCAATGTTGGCCGCACTGCAAATGTAGTAACCAAATTGCATTCTTTGCAGAGAAGTCTGGAGAAAAAAATAAAAGCATGCTAGAAAGCCAGCTAGCCATACTAGAAAATGCCTTTCAGTTGTACAGCAGGCACTAATATTTATTTACAGTAACATGAGAACTGTGTTTTTGTATTACTTTTTGACAGAGCCCCCCATGGACCATTCAGATCTGGTTGCAGAGTTACTGAAAGAGTTATCAAACCATAATGAGAGAGTTGAGGAAAGAAAAGCTGCCCTGTACGAGCTCATGAAGTTAACTCAAGAAGAGTCCTTTGGTGTTTGGGATGAACACTTCAAAACAATACTACTTTTGCTGCTTGAAACACTTGGAGATAAAGAGGTAAATTCAGATTAATCCAGTTAAGAATGCTGACAAAGCACATGGCTTGCTTTCAGTATCTTTGAAATTCGTATGGGTTATAGGCCACAAATTTCAGCTAGTCTTGAAAAACAAAAAACAGTGGAAATTTAATGTCATGAAGTCTGAATGCCCTGGTGGTAAAAAGGGCATCAGTAATACTTACCTTTTCAAGTATTCTTATTTGTTGATTTTCACACGATACATTAAATGAAACATTTTTTTCACTGGGATACAAAGCTTGTATGTTACTAGCCTGTGGTAGCATCTAGACTATCAACCCATCATGTGTGGCAAAGCATTTAAAAATATCTTTCTAAAATACAGTAATGCTCATTGTAAAGAGACTGAGTTGGGTGTAATTGTTCTTTATAAGGGCCATGTTTCTGAAATAAGTGAAGATCAAAAAGACACTAATACTTGCTTTTGATTTTAAAGAGACAGTAATTTGTAAAAAAAAAAAAAAAAATTTAAAAAAAAAATGTATTTGCATGATGTGATGCTAAAGGTTTTATCAGCACTTGTGAAGAGTAAAATTGTTTGCAACTTCCAGGTAGCATCTAACTCAATTAGGTTAGGAATATGTTTATGATATGCCACCTGAATTATCTGCAAAAAGAGATCAAGAAGAGTGAGAAACTGAAGATTTTTTTCTAGCTTCATTTCTTAACACTAGGTTCATACTCTGTATATGCGTAGAGCATAATCTGATATTTTTACATTATAAAAGACTCTTCCAGCTGTTGAACAAATGTTAAAATGTATATCTGTTTAACAACACATAACTCATTTATTTTTAACATTAAATCTTTAGCATGCAATTAGAGCACTGGCATTGAAAGTTCTAAGAGAAATTCTGAGAAACCAGCCAGCAAGGTTTAAGAATTACGCAGAGCTCACAATCATGAAGACATTAGAAGCGCATAAGGACCCTCATAAGGAGGTTAGTAATCAGTTGTTCGGTTTGTCTGAGGTTACGACAAATTATCATGAAATGAAACAGCTCTCTAAAAACTGTTTGAGAAGTTAGTCAGATTTTAATGAGGAAGTAATTTGTTTAATAATCAAGCATTCAGCTGTTATTAGTTAAGAAGGCTACGCAAGAGAAGAAAAAGAACTGTGGTTTTATAAGCTCTCAGTTGCTTAATATCAGCCCTAGTAAGAATTGCCTTGAGGGCTGTCCAAGAGGACATGGTAAGCAACAGTGTGTCATTATAGCTCCTCAAGGAGAAACTGAAAGGATGTTTTTCTTTGTATAACATCTTAAGTCAGATATAGGAGTCCTGGAGCGCTACAACAAGCTTTTGATTTCATTTAATGTTCATGGCTGACGGAACTGAGCACGTCAAGGGATTGTTGACCCTTTGCGTTTTTAGCCAGTTTTGCAGAGTACAGCTTTGAACGTTGTTAGGGGAGAACGCGCTGGAACGTATCAAAGGGAGGAGTTGGTTGTGGCTGAGAATAGTGAGGGGATTTGGAAGTAGAAGAGTAACTGTAATCTTGCTCAGAAATACTTGTGATGCACAATAAAGGATAACACATGTAGATATAAGAAACAAATACAGTAACCACCCCAGTGTTAAACAGTTCACATCAGTGTCAGTGATGCTGCAGAAAGAATCCAGGTTTATTATTAAAGGAGTACAGCTTCTCTCTGCCTTCCCCATGCAAGGGCACTTTGTCTATATGGAACTTACTGTAGAGTTCCAGGTTTTGAAGTTTGACTGCTGTTCCTCCCATACCAATGACAGTTGTCACTCATCTGATACTGATTACTCTTTTCCCTGCACCCTCTTGATTTGTTTCATATACTGTATTTCTTACAGTGTCTTGCCCCTGTCTTTCCTTCGCTGTTACTACGCTTTCTCTCTTGGTTTTGTGTGTATAAGTGAGAGAGTAAAGGGGACGAGGATGGAGAGAAACAGTTACAGAGGTTTTTGTACATCATTGATTACAAACCGCTCATTTTGTACAGAGGTTTGTTAGGTGGCAGATGCAGCAGCTGCACTAATATGAAGATCTGACGTGAATTTTCTCTGTTGCATCCATGTTGTGTCCTGAGCTTCTGTACCTATTTACTTCCTACCTAATTACTCTTCTGCATATTCTTCATGTTTAAAGTGTTCTCTTGTCATTGTTTCTTTCAAACTTAGAGGGGAAGAAAACCAGCTAGATTGATTTCTAGAAGCAGCTATCTAGGCATGTCATTAAACGTGATTTTGAGATGAATATGCAAACATGTCTCTTCAGTGATCACTGACCTAACAAGCAATACAAATGACAACACAAGCAATTACAGATTTACAAAAGTAGTGGTATTTCAATATGTAGTTGGAGGGTATTGCAGAATGGAGAAGTTTCAGATCTGATTAAACAAGCAGGTTTGAAAAACTGATATGTATATTGCCAGCAACTCAGATTAGCCACAGAATGTTGGGAGGGAAGTGTCTTGTTTTGGGAAAGTGTGTCCAACAGTTGGAATCTCATAAACAGATTTTCAAAGGGCTCTTCATTAACATATTTCTACAGTATTGCAGAGCTATTAGTAGGAAATCTTTATGCTCAAAACCATTACTGCCAGAAAACAGACCATAGTAACAGTCTCTTGTAAATAATTTTTCCATGTCTTTTACTAATTCTTTCAATAATAGGTGGTGAGATCTGCTGAAGAAGCTGCTTCAATGCTGGCCACTTCTATTAGCCCAGATCAGTGCATCAAAGTTCTTTGTCCAATTATCCAAACTGCAGATTACCCCATTAATCTGGCTGCAATCAAAATGCAGACAAAAGTCATAGAAAGAGTATCTAAAGAAACCCTTACTCAGCTTTTACCAGAGATTGTGCCAGGCTTAATACAGGTAAGGAGAAAAGAAAGAAAAGGGGCTGGGGGAGGGGAGGGACACACAAAAAAAAAAACAAACCACCCTGTATATATAGGAATTGCAAAGACCTTAAAAAAATAATATCACTTGTCTGTCATGAGGATTTTGTTTGTCAAATAGCTGATGGCTGCTATTCAACAAGATAACTCAGGTAGTGGGAACAAACTCTTTGATTGGCAGGTTGTGGTCAGACTCAAAGGAAATCTCAATAGGATGTAAAGTACTGGTTGTAGTTAAGCTGGGTAGATACTTGTAGTTATAAGATAGTTTTTTGTTCTTTGTATCTTTTTCCAAGTTGTAATCATTTGGTCTGATGTTGTCCATGTTGTGTATAATTGTAGGGTTTTTCATTTGGGGTGTGGGGGAGGCAAGACGAAAGAAGCAGTTGATCGGGGAAAGTTTAATAAAATGAGAAGGATATCGGAGGTTTCTCTTAGTCTTTAAATTCTTTCCCACCTTATCAAGAGCCAAGATACATTAATTTTTATAGAATGGATAAAGGCTTATCAGAGTTTGACAACTGCATTCTGCAGATTTCTGTCTTCAGTGCGGATGTGATCCAGTCATACATCTGCAGGAGGGTAGAGGCAGTGAGAGGGGTGTGGGACAGCCAGGCATGGGGTACTAGCAGAGTGACAAAAGAAACAAAAATCATTAAGGAATGAGACAGGAGTTAACGAAAGGATCTTTAGCTGTTAAGAGAATACTTCTTTCAGAAAAAGGAAGCTCTAAACTGAGTGTTTTTTTGGTTTAAGTAAATATCTGTAAAATCTAGAACAATTTCTCTTATGTACTCCTCTGTTGCATGACAGCAGCTCTGTTTTCAGTGTAACGTATGAGCAGGATTGTGTGGGTTTTAGTTTCAGTCTGGAAAATTATTATCAGTGACGATGAAGCAGCCGCCTGCTTTTTAAGTGCGTGCTCTGTGTTTGCATGTTTGTTTTAGGTTGGAATGCTTCATTGGGCTACACTAGCATTCATTTACGGTGGACTTCAATGTTTTTATTATAGTAAATAAGTAAATAGCTTTCTGAGGCTTTTAATCATTAACTGATAAGGTATTAACGTTAATTTTATTGCTTTCTAGGGTTATGATAATTCAGAGAGCAGTGTTCGTAAGGCATGTGTTTTCTGCCTTGTAGCCATTCATGCAGTAATTGGTGATGAACTAAAACCACATCTTAGTCAACTCACTGGCAGTAAAGTAAGTAAAATACATCATTTAAAGAAATATTGGTTCATTATTGCATGTATGCGTTTGCATTTTGGTTGCAATTGCCAGAAAGTCTCATCAAAGTATATACTTGAATGAGAATACTGGAGCTACTGAAACCCTCCAGGGATTAATACCACTTCATCATAAAATTTTCAAAACTGAAAAGGCACAGATCTTTATTTCTACAAGTGTATGAACTTTAGCATTAAGATAAATACTAAATTATGTTTCTTAATGCTGTTTAATGGATGTAGCTACTGGTAGTAGTGATAATTGCTATACTCAAGAATGGCTTTTCCTACCAGTATTTCTTGTCTTGTTTTTCATTCATGTTCTGGTTGGAAAGCAATAAATGTAGTATATAGATGTTACATACAGCAGTTTTATTTATTCTCCCTTGGTATTTTGCTGTCGTCAGTCCTTTCAGTACCTCTAATTTGAAATAATAGTAATCACTCTGTGGTCCTTTCTGGTAAAACAGGAAAATTAATTTTGTATAGCTTTGAATAAGACAGTTACACCTTAAAAATACTTTCTGGCAGTGATTGTGTTGAATGTGAGTCTAGACAGTATTGGAAACTTCAGTAAGTACCAGCATCAACAGCTCTTAACTAGAGGCTTAAAACCTAAACGTTAACTTAGAAAAGAAAAAAAAGGGGGGGGGGTGTGTGGAACCCAAACAAGTCCTACCTTATTTAGAACAGCATTGTAATTTGGGGAAAATATTCTTAATCTAGCTACTTTAGATCATACTTACATCTTTGAAGTAGCTTGAGCAGTTTCCTTGTTACCAGTTTTGCTGTATTTGATGTTTTCATTGGAGAGTATGTTTTTGAATCAACTGTGTAAATATTATTTTGCTTTGGGGAAAAGAAACTGATATAATGTTTCCTTTTTACCATTCCTGTAATCTGTACAGTTTGCAAATACTAAAGAAAGTGAATTTCTGTCTTAAATTTGCAGATGAAATTATTGAACCTTTACATCAAACGTGCACAAACAGGCTCTGGATCAGGGGATACAACAGCAGATATGCCTGGACAAAGCTAATGAAGCTGAGAAGAGTTAACCAGGTCTCCTAAAGCAAGGGCAAGGCCCTCTTCAGTGAAAGGAAAATTCTTACATACAACTTCTGGAACTTTTTTTTTTTTCTTTCTTTCTTTTGTTGTTTGTTTTTTTGATTGTTTGTTTGGTTTTCTTTCTTTAACCGATGGCTGCCCTCAGCCTGCATGTGACTGTTGCAATAGAATTACTCCAGATCCAAGGAAAAACAGTATTAACATCAGTTGATCAAAGCAGAATAAAATTTTAAAATAATCTAATCCATCAGTTATCCTGTTCACAATCCTCTGTGTCTTCCCATTAACTTTTGGCAGTGTTAATGTATTAAAGAAGATTTTTTTTTAAATGCTAATTAAAAGGTATGCTTTAAGCTTTAGAAGTTAAAATATAAATTCTGTTGCTTTTATTCAGCTGCAGATAACATTACTTTTTTATTGCTATTTCATTTGAGTATCATGTCCTTCACTAGAAACGAGAAGTGATGTGAAACAAGGCTGAACTAGTCTGAACAGCAGTGAGACTGGTTCACTGTGTTGGTGGTTCATCACATTTGCAGCTTGTTTGGGGTATTCTGGAGATTGAGAAATATGCCTATTAAAAAAAAAAAAAAAGCTGGATTGATCCAGTTCTGTAAAAGTGATATTGTTCATTGGTTGTATGTTTGTTGCATAAATAAGAATTCAGTGTGCGCAGCGGAGGACTGGTAGAACCAGTACCTCTTAATGTGGAAGACGGCCCCTTCGGGGTAGCATTGCCGGCCTGGTGAGAGCGTGGCAGTCTGCTTGTGAGCAGCAGAGTTAATGGTCACTTGATGGACCTGAACCATCCTTGTCACCTTCCGTTCTTCAAGCAGGATGCTTCGGAATGGAGTGCTCTGCCCAAGCATGCTCAGTATGTATTTATCTTTATCACTAGAATATTTCCTCTCAACCTAATTGCTGGAACAAGTAGTCTTGTATTGTAACTCACATGGGATTTTATGACAACAGTGCAGAAAACTATTTATTCGTTACCTTCCTAAAAGCACCGAGATTTTCTGCATTGAATTTAAATGGGGGGGTGGGACTTAGTCACAGATGCTATGGATCTTGCCACATTTTAATTTAAAAGAAAAAATATATATATTTTGGATGGGAAAGCTGCACCAAATTATTTGCATGGTTTTCTTGAATAGCATCCTCAAGACCCATCTGGATTAAGGTGTGGAAATGTTTCCAGGGTTTGTTTTTCCATTTTTGAAAAAGAGTTAGTTTATTGTGAATAATGGTTCTTTGTATTTATGAACTTGATAATGGAAAGAGAGCAAAGATCAAGTGAATGTGTCCCTCAATGTTGTCTTTTTCTTTTCTCTTTTTTTTTGTTTTTGTTTTTTTGGTCTTGGATATAAGCAGCAAGCTAATGAACTGAGAACTGGGATTAAACAATGCCCTTCCCAGGGATGGTGGAACTTTTGTTTTTCCCCTTTTTTTCCCTTTGACTGTAGTGTTGTCTAGTTGTAGGAAGTGTATCCTGATAAGAGAGAAAATAGCGGTGCCAAGGATGATGATCTGTGCTAGGCTAAAATTCTCTCTACCTCTTCAGGGTGGCTGATTTTTAACTGAGCTGCTGCATATAGCACTCAGTGGAAGAACTATCTACATGAAATCTTTTTCTTTTTTTTTTTTTTTTTCCTCCAAATTATCACTTAGTTTGTATTCAGAACTTTGTTCTTCAACATTGCAGCCAAATAAATATCATAAGAAACTACTTATGTACTTTACTTCCTAGGAACCCTGAAAATCAAAACTGAATAAAAACTAAGTCAGATGCTTGTAGTTACGTGAAAGGTTCTTTTCACTCTAGTTTGAAGTGAATGCAATAGAAAGAGCTAAGATGTGGTGGTTAAAGCAGCAGTGCCGTTGCAGAGATCTATTTGGAGGAAAAGTTGTAGAAATATATGTAAAGACTTAAAACCAAGACTGTCATAACTCGTCGCTAGCCCTTTTTAGCAGCTACATCAAGAAAATAGTATCTCCTCTTTCCTTTGTTACATGTAACATCCTTGTTGTTTTCTACTGTTTAATTACATTGTGTATTTATAGTTCTATGCTTACCATTGTGCATATACTGGCAATAAAATGTACATAACATTACTTAAAAAATTAGCAATGTATACATTCTGGGTTTCTGTTTTATTTGATCACATGCTATAAGAAAAAATTACAACTGTGATTGATACAACATCGGTTTAAAAAAAGTGTCCAAGTGATGTATGTTTATATGCTCTTGTTACTAAATCTGACTTGGCATTTGAGAACATATTGTGAATATAGGTATGTTAGACAAAAATGTTTTATGGAAATAGAATAGAATCTTTATGAAACACCCAGTTTCCTTCATCTAGACAGGCTTCCTGTTTACTCTTTCAATTTTTTGTACATTATCCATTGTTTGCTTTTTTTTTAATATTTAAAAAATAATTTTTAGTCTACAATCTTGTAGTTTACATTTTGATTATATGTAAGGTCACTCCAAAAAAAAATGCATAAATCCTAAGCTTAATAGTCCCATGTGTTATTCCTGTGTTTATACACAGTGATACCTATTTTCAGAGTGTCATTTTAAGATGACCACTGTTTGTCGTCTTTTTGAAGACGCTATTTCATACTGAAAAAATAAGTTATTGAAACATACAGTATATATTCTGGATGAACGTAATTTTTTTATGTGTAAACAAAGTTGGTAAGAAAGAAATGGTTTTATCCCCTATATGAAAACTTCTGCTCCAAGTAGGGAGGGAAGAAGATACTTACACAAAATTTGACCCTTTGTTTTGTTTCTAAGCCATCTTTAAATGTTCTAAGTGTGGATATCCCACGTATTAAAAATCTCAATGCAATATATTTAAATGAATATTTTACTTATAAGATGACTAGTTCTGTTTTCAACAAAAATGAGGCTGCTATAATGGATAGAATCTATTTATATTACATGGAGCCATCAGAATGTAAGAATTTGCAATGAAGATTTAGCCACTGTAGCCAGTTATCGGCTTCACTGCATCGCTTTTTGCCTTCAATTCCTACATTATAAATAGACATTAGATCAGTTCAATTTGAGCAATGATTAGTCACGCCTTATGTTCCTACTGGAGGTGGTTTCTCTAATGGATTAGTGTAAAGATCTGGGAAAAATTAGGACAATTTTAAGTTGCTGCTCTTTCAGAAAGGGTTTCTTTATGTTCTTTTGCATATTCTGTAAAGATAGGTCTCATTGCAAGCATTTGAATACTGAAATGTAATTCTTAATGGTTGGGTTTGGGTTTAAAAAAGGAAGAAGGAAAGCAAGCTATGTGCAGAATCAGGATAGGAAATGCATGTCTTGGATGTCTCTGACTTGGATGTCACTTGCTTTAAAGAATTTTGAGTAGCACATTATGTTTAGCTGAAGTCATAGCAAGGAAGTTGAGATGGTAAATGTAAATTGAAAGGAGAGCTGATGATGTAAATTTTCCTGAGTTTGGTTGTTTGCTTGTTTTTGAAGATAAAGGTTGGAACAGATTGAGTTGTGTTCATTATTTGTGGTCTGGATCCCAGAGCAAAAACAACACATATTTGTGTCCTGAAACACGTATTCCTAGTAGTTTCTATGAATGTTTGAGTACTTTCACAAACATATCCATGTAAAAAGCCTGTTGAGAATGCAGGCCTGCTGCTCACAGTTTTAGCTTTCAGCAGAACAATTAAAATTCTGAATATTATGTTGTCCCTTTAAAAACAATCAGAGAAAATAGTTTTGAGGAACTTGTTGAGTTACGCTGCAGTTGTTCCCTCTGACAGGGTAGTGAGAATGGTTCAGCTGATTGAGGCAACTTTCACTGTGTCAGGTTGGGACTTTGGAAACATAAACATAGAACATAATAAACATAAATATGATGGGGATAAAAGGGCAGTTTGGGAAGGGAGGATTATCTGAAGAAAGAAAACTGATCTTTTTCTCCCAGTTAAAACAGTAAAATGATCAGTTTTGCAGCTGCAGTCAACTTCCAGGTAAGACAAAAGTCAATATTTGTATTACAGTCTCTAAAGAAAACTTACATTTCTTCCCCTACATCTTATAATTAAATCTTCCAACTCTTTAGAAGCATATACTTTAAAGGTTTGCTTCATGTATTATAAATGTTCTCTTAAACAGACTAAAATTTTTGTTAAAAAAGGATTTTCGGTAATGTGAGAAGATGGAGAAACTTAGTTGTGCTCGTCTGTCAAGTGAAAAAATATCCAACTTCATTTAGCTTTTTTTTTTTCTATAGTGTGTATATGTTTGTATATTTAAGTATATTTTAAGACCTCAGGGTTCCCAAGCTGTGCAGTTAAAGCAGTTTTTTCATTTGCTGGTAGGATTTTAGGATAAGGAGCACGTTTACTGAGAATTCCCTGCAGAGGAAAGTTTGCTGGTTTCTGCTCAGACAGAATCACAGCTATGTTTGTAAACTGCAGTTGAACAGTGACTCTTGGAAACTTTGAAATGGTATTTTGCAAGCACTTCTGAATGCTGTATGATTCCTATATGTATTTTAGGTCGATACAAGTGGTCCTGAAGAAGCATGTTTTGAGGGAATAAGATTGGGAATAATGCTGGGTAGCAAAACATGGAAAATATCTTTCTTCAGTGGAAAAAAATAACATACCTGCATGTAAGTGTTTGATATGCAGGCATATTAACATTGGCAGGAGGTAGAAAGGTAACAAAAATTTACCTTGGGCATCAAAGGTCTTCATGGCTTCCATTTTGATTGTGCTTCCTGTCCTATCTCATCCTGTTGTCCATTGATGCAAATCTTTGGGCCTCTATAAACTCATCCTGAACAGTATTGGAGTCATTTCTGGTAATCATGGGCCAGGCTGGATTCAAAGGTCATGCCTGTCTGTCCAGGGAAGATCTATACCCTGGAAAACAAACGTGTAGATTTAAGTTAGGCAGTAGACGGACGTTCTCAAAAGTCAGCCAGTCTGGTTGGTTATTGCCTCACCATCTGTTCATCTCTGCCCATAGCAGAGCCAGCAAAGTACCTGCTGGGAGCTGCCATCATCTATTCCAGCCAAATCACTTTGGGGAACAACCTCCAGCTAAAGTGAGCATCTCTCTTGGGATTTGAGTGTCTGCCTGCATGGGGCAGGAAAATCAAAATTAAAAAAAAAAGGCAAACCAAATTTCTTAGCACAGTTTAGCCTGAGCATATGTAGTTCATGTTAGAATACCAGTGAAGACAAGGAAACTCCAATTTCAACTTGTTTAAACAGCTGAAGTACAAGATGACAGGGGGTACTGAATGTGTCTATTTCAATTGGAATTGCAGGCTAGCATGTTTTTAAATGCTTAATTATCTGCTAATCTGAAATAATATATGTGAGGTGTAACTAATGGTATAGAAGTGCAAAAAGCCTCTAATCTGGGAAAACAGTGATTTCTGGCCTGTTGGTTTTCTGTCCTTTCAGCACAACTTAAACTGATGTGGATAAAAACTTTTTACATGATACTAAATGTCATTATAGGTGGTTGTATTTTATGTAAAAATTCTGAGGTGTTTGGTATGGTTTTGGTCTGTCAGGTGACAGCTGTGCCCATGTTGGTGGCCTAATCAGTTGAACTACCCTGTTTCCCTGAAAATAAGACCTATAAGCTGTAGCTGTTGGTCTTAAAAACCCCATGTAGTTTGTAAGTTTTTAGGAAGGGGTTTTTATTGGAATATAGAATATCTTGCTTTCTGCATTGGGAAATAAAAGGAAAACACTGATATTGGAGGATTTAGTCCACAAAGCCCTGACAGCACAGTGCTAGAAAATGTTAGAGCTGGCAGAGTACCAGAGATAACGCGGAGCCCCCGGTGAAAGGGACTTTGTCCATTAGGAATGGGAAGGAGCTGAGCCATCTTTTCTGTGTCAGAACATGCAGGAAGCCAACATTGCTGCAGTAGTTTGTGAGTCCAAATACTGATTTTTTAAAAATTATTATTATTTTTTAGGCTGCCACATAATTGCACAGCAAGCATAGAATAGCAGAATGGCAAACACTTGAACTTGTCCACCTTTACAGACTTCCGAATCTTCTACAAAAGAAACAGATGCCATGCTTTGCCACAGCCATAAAAACCTGCTAACTTAGGTTTTGATTTGGGTGTGTTGTGATGGGTTAAATCAAAATTTTCTCTGGGCAGTGTTGCTGTCTACATTTCTTTATACCTACAAGTGATCTCCATATGATAGGTTCCTTTCTAGGCTTTAGTGTCTTCCCAAGATGCAGCAGAAGAAACAGAAGAAAGCAAAGGCGATACCTACCATGCCCCCATCTCATAAGATAGGAAGTTAGTAAGACATTTATTCCTCAGTTCGTACCTCAGCACCATAAACGTACCCTCTTAGATTCAGAAGGATGTTACGTGAGGAATATCAACTATGGAGGAATAAATTTCAGAACAGCAACATCTTGCAGTGGAGACTTTCAGGTTGTTGGGTTTTTTTTAAATGGGAGAGATTCCATGAGGAAAGGAGCACACCCTGAATTCTTCAGAAAAAGCCAAACCCGTGTTTTTTGTAAACTGACACTCACGGCACTGGAAGCAATCTGTATTTCTCCTTTACTTTGAAGTTCGTTCTCTTGAGTCCCTCATCAAAGAGACACTGAAGCAAGCCCAAGCACAGGGGCCGCTACGGATCTAATGTTATCTCATCAAAGTGATCAGAAGGAGCTGTTGAAGCAGTTAGTGTACTCAGTGATGTTATTCGTGCCATTTTGGTCAGACACCACGTTATGTGTTGCCTTGTCGCTGTACTCTTAGCGTCCTAAAATTTCTACTGGAACTGAGGAGGTCTAGCAAAAATGTTCTTTATGCTTTTTGCCTTTTCCCCTTTCACTTTGTTGGCAGCCCTGCTTCTCAAGAGTTCTGAATCACAGAGGAAGGACTGGTAAAGGCAGCAGCCCTTACAGTGCTTCAACATTAAGTAGGCCCAGATGAGGACACCTAAACTATCTGACAATCCAGAATATGGGCATGTTGCTGCTTATTCCTTACTGCACTGAACAGACGTGGTGTGTTGCTGTTTGCAGTGATTGCGTAGTTACCACCGTCTTCCGATGACCAGACGTAGCAATAGGACTGGGCTGGGTCAACTCTTAATGCGTCAGGAGGTGTGTGGTGAGAACTGCAAGTCAGTGCAGCAAAGGATCACATTCAGGAGGTTTTATTGCTTCTGATTGTTACCTGTCAGTGTTTAATTACAGTAGTGCCAATGGATACTGCCCCGCTACCAATGTATATAGGAGACAGAGGTTGTGTATTCAAAAGTACATACAAGGAAGGGCTAGAAGTATGTTTTCAGCACCTTTGACATAAATTTATGATGGATCCACATCCCATCCAAGCAGGGAGTATCATTGAGATGTGAATACCTCTCTGTTATCTAATCATTTAGGCGAACAGGGTCACCAGTGTCTGGTTTAACAGGTATTTTAATTCCAAAGTTACCCTGCATTTGGCAGCAACTGTTAAAAGACTCAAAAGATCAAACAGGACACCTAAAATGAGCACTACTTTCTCCTCCATACTTGGTTTGGGGGCTGAAGTATGCAGGGATTGCTCCTGCATACATCTCAATCTGTTTCCGATTTTAAACTGACCTAGCACTTTAAGCACAACTAAAAATCATCACTGGACAACAAAAACTTCCTTTAAATATTTTATTCAGAATATATACTGAGTTTACAATGTCTTAAATGGTAGCTGATTGAGTTTTTCCGTGGGGTCTTATCTGTAGAATAATTTTTACTCTCTAAAAGCAAAGAGCAAAGACAACATTGTGTATATATAACCAGTTATATATACCAATATGTGATGCCATTTGCTGTTATTCTCAGAAAGGCAATTAGAAAATGAAGTGAGGAGCCTGATCACTATAAAAAAAATTTGCAGATTGAATGATGCCTTAGGAGACCTCATCATTTTGGATGCTGCTCATGGAAAAAACCCAACAAAGTTTTCAGGCACCATATGCTAAAGTACTTCAGTGCAGATCTACTCCTTAGCAAAACATTAGCCTCTCCACCTTAAATTTCAGGTTGGACTTTGCATGCCATACACAAGCCTTAAAGCAAGAGATGTTTTAAATAAATAATGTCTTGTTGTTTGTGTATACAGTCTCCTTTGCTGAGGTCTGTTTTAGTACTTACTGGGCAGATAATAAACAGTACAAAGTAAAAAAACTCACCTTATTTGTCCCCAAACTTGCAAGACTGTGTAACCACATACCTTTATGTCTAGAGGTTAGTCAAGGGCAGCAGGTGTGGGGGATACACAGTGCTTCAAAAGGCAAAATACCAGAATTAAATATAACCTGGGAAGTTTATTCCTGATTTAAAAAACTAAGCTATACTGTACTGTACTTTTACCCATATACTGTTTGCAAGCAAGATCAGTCAGAACACAAGACTGTGAAGAGCATATAGAAAAGAAATTAACTGATTCTTTCTGGTAGTGCTTAATTTCAATTAGAATAATAACATCTTTCTTATATGTTCAATCTAGTATTTTTCTTACAAGGAACTCGGAGCTTCTATGAGTGATAAGTCAAGCATCTTGCTAGCTCTTGGATAGAAATAAGGGCAAATTTTCCTCTTTCACAGTGTTTTTTGCATGGAAGTCCAAGAGATCTGGTTCTGTTTTGCTTCTCTGTGCTGTCAGGAACAGTGGTCACAGTGGGATGTGATGGTTTGTAGTGGCAGCTTTTGTGGCCGCACTCAAGGTTGAAACTGCATACCCACTAGGGGCGGCTGTAACACAGGTCTTGAATTTCAGCCTTTCATAAGCAGCAGGCATTTAGAAACTGAGTTGAGAATAGCCTTCATCCTTTCAGCCTCCTCTACTAATAAACATCTCATCTCCTTGAGGCAGTAGCCTTTTAGATATAACGAATGACTCAGTTATTTTTAGTCTGCATAAGCATAATACTTGAAAAATCAAATGAAGGTAAGAGTCTGAATGGGTATGTGATGCTCCTGTGTTTTACTCTGGCCTATTTGTGCGGTTTGTAGGGTCAAAGCTTTGTTAACAGCAGCAAAAACCAAGGACAGAGAGGATGGAAATCAGAGAACCGAAGTCCACAGCCCTACCAGCTCTCACTCACTATCCCCACTCAAAACATGGGGTAAACCGAGCCCCGTAGCCTCCTCTGCAGCTGCTTGCCTGGGCTCCCCCGAAGTGGCTGCTTTCAACAACAGGCAGTTGTCTGTCTTGACATGAGAACAAATCTAGGACTTCCGATATGTTGCATTTATTTAAGAATACCAAAATAAATTCTCAAAGAGCTAGTAACAAAGTCTACTGTGCCAAAGATGAAAAAATAGGAGTGTAGGTTTCTAGTATACACATGTAGATGTGTGTGTATATAAACACGCTATGGATGAGTCTGGGAATCGCAGTTGCTTTTGCTCACAAGTTCTCTTCTGGACTTCACAAAAAAAAAAGACTGATCAAAAATAAAGTGTTCCCACCTGCATTTTGACAAACCAGCATCTGTCAGAAGTAACAGGCTACTTTGGGAGAGGAAAATGTGCCTGATAATTTAAAGCCACATGAGCTCTGTGGGATGCACAGAGGTGGGAGCCGTTCTATGCTAGGGACTGAAAGCTCTTCAAGTCAAGGGGAATCCGACATTCTACTCTTTCCATTTAGTAGAAATACAAGTTACAGAACAAAACAAATGCCTGCTATCTATGTGGGAAGCTCACGTCAGCCCCAAGGGAAGATTGTGAAAGTGGTTTGAGGGATGTGTAGTCCTTTTCTTAAGAACAAGCAGTGTGAAGGGAAATGGGGCTTCCAAAAACAACACGCTGTACATATTTGACACCTTTGCTTAAATTGAGGGCTGGAGACAGAGGGATGTTATTCTATAGCTTGACAGTCAATGGAGCAAATGGGATAGAAGGATACACATTCTTTTTCTACAGTCACTGAAATCCAATTAATTTAACTATTAAAAAAATGCAGCAGTGATCACGAGGACTCGTGCAGTCATTTACATCTGCTAGGGGAGGGCTTATTAAAAGCATGCAGTTACATATAGACATTTAAGTGGAAAAACTAACCTTGAAAAGACTCC
Source organism: Patagioenas fasciata (assembly GCF_037038585.1). Taxonomy (NCBI): domain Eukaryota; kingdom Metazoa; phylum Chordata; class Aves; order Columbiformes; family Columbidae; genus Patagioenas; species Patagioenas fasciata. Next base: position 115,667,369 of record NC_092521.1, on the reverse strand, counting down.
TTCAGCTCTCATCCTTGCTGGAGCAAAAATCAATGTATGTACAGAAACAGGTCTGTGTTATGACAGCCCTCCTTGAGGTACCTCAGTGCCTCTGGGAAAAGAAAAATCTCTTAGAATCACTAAGTCAGCAGTCCCAGTTTTTGGCTGCTTTTCTGGACAGTGCCACATATGAGTGTTTCTTTCTCTTCTCACATTTACAGTTCCTCTTCTATTGTTATTCTGGCCTTTGCTTTTTGTTTGTGTCGTATGATATTGATTAAGAACGGTAAGTTAAAGGAGAACTGCCTCATGCTATGAAAAAAACAAAGTTCATTTTTTTTGTTGTTTTTACTGTTACTATCATTCTGATGAAAAATAATCCCTGTTTTCCCGAACCTTTCTCTTTGATATTGTGTTTTTCATGGCCCTGAGTGTGGTCACGCTATCACAATACCTTTTAAAATTAAATTGTTATAGAATGAACTGCAAGGAACAAGCAATGTGTGTTTGTGGGTGGTATTAAAAACAAAACAAGCAATAACAACAAACACAAAAAACCCACCACCACCAAAAATAGAACTGCTACTATTTGTCAGTAGTCCTTCCTTTTTCAAGCAGAATGGGTGCCCTCTGCAGGTAATTCTTTTCAGATGAAGTTTTTGACTCTGCGCCCCCTTTGAGCGTCAGGGCCTCAGCAGGATCAACCAGTACTATTTTGTGTGCTTTTAAGCAGATATTACAATCCTGGCTGCAAACCCAGGCAAGCAAATGGCAGTGAGACATGAGTGCACCAAGCAGCTGGTTTGCATTTGATTTGTCCCTAAAGTACATGTGTGAGGGGTGGTGTGAGTGGGTTTTGGAGTGAATATTTACCCTGCAGTTTGACAGTGTTTTCATTTTTTTAACACTTTTTTTAATGGCAATAAGGTAACTATAAAGTTGTACTCTGCAGTAGCCTGTCACTTGGATTTGTACAGAATGAACAGCCAAAAGTGATGCAGTCTAAATGCTACTGAGAAGGCACCTTACTTGCTTTAAATAAATCATTGTATATTCCACCTTTATTCTTTTTCAGTCAGTCATGCTTCTGCAGGTTATAGTGTTCAAGTACTCTGCGTGGAGTGTGTAAAGAGGGAGCTGTACACCTCTCTGAGGCAGAGGTGCTAGGAAATGGCTCCTTCTCCTGGCTCTGTAACAAGCAGTTCTGCTCTATGATGCTCTGCCAGTGCGTGGAGAGGGGAAGAGATCAACGGGGATGCTGGTGAGGTCTGAGCTGCACTTGATGTCACATCAGCTCGTAATAAAGCCTTGCAGCTGGGCAGCAACTAAACATAGAGGTGTATAAAGCCAATCGCAACTTGAATCTGAACATGTGTATTTGTTTTCTCTTTCCTCTCTCCCATCGCTGCAGTGACCATCTCTTAGCTGAGCACAACGCTTCATCTCATCCCAAAATGCTTTTCTGGCACAGCCAGCCTGACCATTATCACCATCACCAGTATCCCAGCACTAACAGCAGCTACCTGCGGTAAGAGAAGAACAGGGCGGGGGGTAGGGGGAATGTTTCTAAATAATAATTATAATGCTATAGCACACAAGAATACAGACTGCAGACACTTTGCTAATTCATAAGTTCAAGCCTTCAACTAGAGCTGGTGATCACAGACTCTTTGAAAATCCTTTGTGCAGTACAGTCACCATACTGGAGATTTACTTTACTATAGCTCCACGATTTTCACAAACTATGCCACCACACATCCGTGCTCTTAACAGCAATAGGAATGTTTTACTGCTTAATATGTCATTCATAGATGTCTTAATTTTTTGTTTCTCTTTCAAATTACATTCACAGTCTGTTGATAAAACTCTGTTTATAAAAAATAATGCAGACCTACAAATACCTTGATTTTTCATGTCTACTTTGATTATCTGCTAAAGCTCAGCTGACCTGCAGGATCAGGACATGGGGCTGCTTGTCTTATCAGTCCAGGCATGCTGGCTAAATGCTTTGCATTGAAATTCTGATGCAATATATAGCTTATTGCATCAGTACATTCCTATAAGCTATGAACCTGCTTTACCTCTTCATGACTAAAATATTATTTGTGTACAGTATTCAAATTTTTCTTATAATTAAAAATGATTATGCTTTGGCAAGAGCTAAGCTCATAGATTCCAGATAATCTTGATGTCAACTGAGTTTCAATTTATAATGTGGTTCACCCTCTGTATTAAACTTCAGCTTATTACTTTTTTGGCCAAATACAATGTATGTAAACATAATAGTGTTCAATCATATACCTTGATATGGCTTTTCGTATGTTCATAGTCTCCCACCTATTACTGTATCTCATTACTTCTGCTCTTGTAGAATTTTTGAGTGGCATGTTTTTATTAGAAATGTGTGAAGTTTTAGGTTTAAAAAAAGAAAAGGAATTTGGGCTATATTTGGGTTCCGAAGTGTGAAATTAAGGAAACTGCAGAGAAATTTTATAAAATTGATCCATTTCAGTACAAAGGTTCAGGGTGATTTGAAATTTAGATTGGCTAACCCAAGTCTGTAGCAAACACAGCACCGTTTCTATTGACTCAAGCGGTCAACCTGAAATGAAGAATGGGCACTGGAATTCCCTGATGCAATCCTGTTCACAAGTGATGTGTACAGTTCCCAGTGCAACACGAACAGAACAGCATGAGAAAGCAAGGATGGCAACTCACACCTCAGGTCCCCTCTTCTTCAGCCTCCATTCAGCCTAGAGTGGGTGTGTCCCCTCCGAGCTTTTCTCAGGCCCGTGCTCTCTCAGGTTCCTGTCTTTCTTCATTGCTTCCCAGTATTTGCTTCTGCTTTCCTGCCCTAATCTAAAAATCTGCCATTCGAGTCCCTCTGAAGTTACTCTTCCCACATACTTTTGAACACCTGTCTTCAGTTTTGGCCAGCAGCATGCATCTATCTGTGTTTTGGTGTTGAAATACAATGTAGCTGGGAAACTTCCATAAATTAAGGGATGTGTTCGGGAGCTAACAAGATTGGCCCTTGAGGCCCATTACCATAAGCAGAAAGAATACGAACCAGTTCAGGCTCTAGGCTTCGGTCTGGTCATAATCATCAAGTTCCTTGGCTCTGTCTTCAATGCTTCATCCTTAGTGAAACACCAGACTTCAGTCCCACATCTGGACATCAGTAAGACTCAGAGAAACAGCCATCGACTTCAGGGGAGGACGCCTGCCAGCATAAGTGAAGAGGAGATGGAAAAAGAAGTGTCCCAGGATCCCTTGTCCCACATCCCTGTAGAACTGTACTTAGAACACATTTATGCAGGTATTTTGCAAGATCAGGCTCCCATTGCATACTCTGTTACATCAAGTCTCCAAGTCCAGTTGGTGGGTCTGGTGACAGGGTTATGCAGAAATGGAATGGCGGGGACACAGGAAATGTCACCTCCAGCAAGTCAGGCTTGTGGATTTGACCTGCTCAGAGGGTTAGAGAAGCAATTCGAGATCTCAAAATTCCACAAGGCAGGTAGAAAGTTTTGAATACTTTTCATATAGGCAAAGCTTGGGAGAGAGCCAAGGAGGAAAGTAGTATAATTCTGTAAAGCGTACAGAACCTTCTCTGTCCTGTAGCCCCTGCTCTCAGCCTTACTAATAAGCAAATATTTACAATTTAGGCACAAATTCTGCAATCTCATCCTCAAAAAAGGCTCATGTGCCTAACCTGCTGGGCTCTGTATGGGGCTTATAGGGTCTATGTTGCAGAATAGGAATTTTATTAGGAAAAGAGCATTAAAAATGTACCATATGTACATAATATGTGGATTTTCAATGGTTCCTACTTGGTTAAACCCACTCTAGTTTTCTGTAGAATACAGGTAGCATCAAAAGTGTGACAATTTTTCCACACAAGACTGTTCGTTGCTCATAAAGAATAAGAACAACTTTAGTTTTGCAATAGAAAATGGTATTCTTTATTTACTTAGTGTTTAAAACACCTTGAACTTGACTCTACTTACCCTGAGTATAATGCCAACATGTAAGTTTAGCAACAAATCATCTCAAAAATTAAGATTAATAATTAAAAAAGCTAGGAAAGCAGCTACCATTCATACTGCAATATGCAGAATGTCAACTGTAGGCAATAAAAAAGTAGTAAGTCTAGTTTAAAAACTGAAAAATGTAACAGAAAAATTATTATTTTCAGTGTTTCTGTTCGTAATCACTATCTGCCTAAAGATATTTTTAAACTATTTCAGCAGAAGTTGAGAACAGTGCATCATAATCACAAAAATTAGACACCTGAGTACTTCAGCTGATCTGCAGTGAAGCTACAATTGCAGACACGAGCTGGGTAGATCTGGCTAGAAAGTGGAGTTTGTGTGCGCTGCTGATCCATGGCAGGTGATCTGAGAACAAGACCAACCAATGAACCTGTCCCAAAGAAAGCAAACACATCGCAGGCCTGTACTTTAAAAACAACAAAAAAAAAAACCCAAACCTTTACAGGAAACTTGTTGTAAATGAGCCAGGGATGCAAATACTGCTAAAGATATGCACTGTAATATTCATAATTTTATAGAAAAAGGCATTTTGTGCCCTAAAATAGCTAAAGATCACATCTTCAGAAATGCTGATAGTCAGTTTGCTTACCATAGACAAGCTTTACCCACCTTTTAAAGACTGAACTGCAAGAGGATGGGTCTTACTGCATCCACTCAAGATACCTTCAGCAGGGATTGGAATTTATGTCAGAACAAAACAATCCCCAGTATAAAACTAAACATTTTATGATCTTGTAACTGCTGTGCAGCTATGTTAAGTATAGTAAGCAGATAAACCAGTTTTGCTATGCATAAATCAAATTGTATCTGGCTTCTCTGGTCTTGCATCCTGTCTTATCTCTGTCAGAAGTAGAAAGTGGACTACTTTCCACAAACCATCACTTCCTTTTGTATCATTTGCAAAAGTGTTTTTTTAGTGCTATTTATACTACTTTATTTGTATAAGGTCCACTTGAGGTCTACAAATGTCTGCATAGAGTAAGGTTTGAGATCTCAGTTAAAACTCTGTAATTCTTCTACAGTAGGAGTTTAAGCTTCGTAGCAATTACTGGAGTATGCTGAACACTGCCTGCTAATATATTAACTGGACCATAAACATCCCATAATAGTCACTGAAATTAGTTAATGCCATCATTTGCGTTGTTATCCACCTTCGGGAGTGCTAACAAATATTTCCATCGCAATAATAAATTAAGGAATTCAGGGTATCGGTATCATCTTGTCAGGCTTAAAGGAAGTATTTTGGCTGTGGTAGTTTCAATTCTTCTTCCTAAAAGGTGTAACTTGGAATCTTGTGCCTGTGCTAGTCACTTGTCCACAAGCCCATGATCTCTTCAGAATTTCCCTTTTTTAAGCTTCCTCTTACATGTAGATGAACCGTTGATGCACCCACAGACAGGCAGAGAACTCTTACAGCATTTAGAGCAGCAAAAACACCAGCACCATTTTCTGGAGAAGCTGGCGGTTGAATCTCAACTTATAAATTGCCTTTAAAAATCATAAATTGTGGTCCCTGTGCTTCTCTCTGGCTTTGAGGAGGTTGTATGTACACTCTGAAGAACAGCTTGTATTTTGTTAATCATTAATGAAGTTAGGGCCTTCCTGACCTATATATTTTGAAAAACTTTACCAATTGTACTTAACGTATGTAACTACATGAAAAAATATATTTTACAGTCTCAACACTTTTCTGTAGTTTGCTCACTGGATGTATCATTTTAATGAAACTTCTCATGAATTTATTTAACAATTCTCTGAACTGTTAACACTTTGAAGTTTTTTTGAGAACCCTTCTTTATGTGAAGTCATGTGTAACTTACCCTATGACTACCCCTTCACTGGACTAAGTGCTTTATGACCAGAGGCATCAGGGCTAAAATCTAAACCCCTGGCAGTTCCAGTTCTTCATTGCATCCCTCCCAGGCTTCTCCAAATTCAGTATGAATTATTTATTAAAATCTTTGCTGCCTCTTGGAATCATGCCCTTGGAGAATATAAAATATTAACAGCATAAAATCAAGCTACTTTTGTATTTTTTCCAAAATATAAATTCGCATTTCAGAAAGAGGAATTTGACGCTACCTGAATACATCTGGATTAACTTGGTTTGCCCATTAAAAGACAGAACGGCAGACCCTGTGCACCTCAGAACCTACAAAAGGGACTTCATTTGTTACAAAACGGCCCAAGAAACAACTCCAGGGCCAGAAATAAACAGAGGAGATCACAGAATGCAAGGAGTTGGAAGGGACCCCCAAGGATCATCGAGTCCAACTCCTGTCCCTGCTTATAACAACTCCACAGTTCACACCGTGTGTCTGAGGGGGTTGTCGAGTCTCTTCTTGAACACTGTCAGGCTTGGGGCTGTGACACCTCCCTGGGGAGCCTGTTCTAATGAATACTAGTTATTATTATTAGAATTAATACTAGCAATTAATACTAATTAGTAGTTAGTAATGAATACTAAGCAAAGAAAATTCTGTATGGGCAGTGCACTCTTCACCTTACCACGGCCGCCGTTTAACGTGAAGACGCCGTAACAGATCTACTTGTCGTCTGTCCCTTTACAGCAGCTTCCTCCTAGCGACCCGGCGATAAAAGGGTTCAGACCCTGTACGTTCCACCCTTTCTAGGTGAGCCCCACCCGCATTTGGGAACTCGCTTTTCTTCTAACAAAGCTGGAGACTTGAAGTCCCGGATGTTCCTCCCATGAAACAGAGCGTGTTGGATAGCGCACGAGACATAAAACGTTCAATATTTTCGTGTCTTGTCTCTCCCTTCTGCCTGTGCACCCACAGTACCAGCCTGTCAGTTAGCCGCCGGGCTCCGCTTCCGTTTTCCCCCACTTCCGTTTCCTGGGGGGTGCTCCCAGCATGCCGCCGTGCTGGGGGGGGGGGGGGGGGGGGGCGGGACACGGAACCCTCCGGCCCTGGGGCGGGGCTCTGGGGGCTGTCACCCGGTGACGTTGCCTCACGTGAGGAAGTGCCCGCTCATTGGCTACGCTTTCCCTTCGCCCTTCCCCGCCCTGCTGTGGTTGGGCTCTCCGGAGAAGGCCGGCCAATCGGCGGCCCCCGCGCGGGAAAGCCCAGCCCCGGCAGCCACTCAGGGGGTGGAAGTAGCCGCCATGTTGGCGTGAGCAGCGGCGCTGCGCGCGAGCGGGGGCACGCCGGGGCGGCGCGCGGCTCCCGCGGGGAGGCCCCAGGGGCGGCCCTTACAGCCGCGTGCGGCGGGTGCCCGCGCTGCTGCCGCCGCCGCCTCCCGCCCCCGGTGAATGATGCGGCGGGAGGCGCCGCTGGGCTGGGTTGGAGCTCGGGCGGTGGCAGAAGCAGAGGCGGCCCTGGGCAGCGTCCGGTCGGCGGCGGCCGCCCGGTCCCCAGCCCCCCGCGGCGGCCGGGCGAGCGCAGGATGCTGAGAGCGACTCCGCGCCCTGGTCGCGCCGCGGGGAAAGGGCCCCCCCGGGGCTGAACGCGGACCCCCTCCCTTCCCCCCTCGCACCCCCGCACGTCTCCCCCTCCCCCCGCCTCCTTCAGCCCTTCGGCCTCTCCCGGCGCCGCCTCCCGGTGGAGCAGCGGCGGCGGCTCCGGGGCTGAGCGGCCCCTCCCCGTCCGGCTCCTCCCGCGGGAGCGCGGGGGGTGGTGGAAGATGGCGTGGGTGCTGAAGATGGATGAAGTGATCGAGTCCGGGCTGGTGCACGACTTCGACGCCAGCCTCTCCGGTATTGGGCAGGAGCTGGGAGCCGGTGCCTACAGCATGAGGTAACTCCTCGCCTGAGGAGCGGGGTCAGGGGAGCGCTGGGCGCTCCCTCCACACCGGCCCCTCGGGCCGCTCTGCCCGTGCTGCTGGGCGGGGAGCGCGGGAAGGAGCCGGGGCTTCCCCCCCCACCTTCCCTTCGTTTTCATCCTCCTTTTTTTTTTAATTTCTCCGGTTCCTGGAGGCTCTTTCCGAGGAGCGCGCACGTGGCGGCCGGCCCAGGCTCTCCCGGTAGCCGCTCCCGCCGCCTCTTCCCCGGTACCGGCTGCCACCCGTTCCTCATGGCGGGCGGGGGCTGCTCCCTCCCTCTGCTGGCAGCCGGCCTGCCGCCCGGGCTTTTGCCCTGAATGTATCGTCTCCACGGTAAAAATGGCATTTCTCGGTGCTCTAGGCTGCGTAACGGGACCCCGTGTGTCAGGCGATGATCATCTTCTGTTCGGCGAATATAATTCTGATTCATAATAAACAACAACAGCTGTTTTCTCTAACGTTTAGAAGAATTTTCGTTCTCGTTGTGGTAGTTAATACGCCAGTAGTGTGGTTGTACTTTAATCAGCGTGTTTATTCCTTCATATTTTGGTGTAGTATGTGTCTTTAGTGACGTTTGCTCTTTTCCTTTTCCTGCCATGTAGCTCTTTCTGTTCCTAACCAACTTGGCGGTGTCTTTACCTTTTGATAGTTTTCCAGGTTTTGCAGTAAAAGTGTTTAAATAACATTTGGTGTGCTTTTTCGAAGTTAAGATAAAACTATGCTTGTTTGAAATAAGTATACTTTATCTTAGTTGTGGGCAGAACGTGTAGATTCCTGAGTGACTTAGGATTGTGAAGAAGGGAAACTGCTTTGGAGACATTGGGAGACATTTTAGTCTGAGGTTTTTGACATTGTTAGTCAGTATTTTGAGAGTCTGGAAAAGAAAAAAACTGGAATTTGATAGTTTTGATGGCCTAGCCTGTGTGGGAGACATGTTTGCTCAGAGTTACCTGAAACTTGAAAGCCACCAACGGTTTTGGCTGTTTTATACATATATATATTAAGCAGTACTTCCCAGGTGAAGTGTTGGAATGGCAGTATATTTGTTCAAAGTTATAAATAAAAGACTTATACCTGAATAGAAATGTTGACCCGTTTGCTAGTGTTTGGGATTGTGAGCTCAGCAGTTTTATGGTGGGATATGTATTTGATGGAGTTTTTGTTTTGTTTGGGGCTTGATCTTTTTTTTTTTTTTTTAATTAAAAATAACTTTGTCTCTTGGCAGTTCAGAGAACAAGGTGATTCACCTCTCTTCATGGAAGTACTTCTCATTTTATATTCAGCTGGTCTGGATTTTATTCCACACTATTTGGAACTTTAATCTCTGAACACACCAAAGGGATCACCTTTTTGTAGTTTGTGTTTGCTGGACTCAGTGATTTCAGCAAGTATGTTAGTTATGTGTTGCTCATATTTCTCATTTAAGGAAATCATGACCTTTCAAGTGATGTGAGAGGGGAAAACGAAGACAAGTGGTGTAGCATGAAGACTGAAGATGTTCATTGTCACTGTTTTGTGTGCTGGTAGAAGCTAATTACTGGTTACTTAAAAAAAAAAAAAAAATGATAGAAGAAAGAGAAATATTCTCTAGAGGAGAATGCTAGGAGAGTTCCCCAAGCTATATGCCCCTGCATTTTACTAGGAAGACCTGCACATAAACTTTTTACCTATTAGGGTGGTATATAACATAGTTGGTGCTTCCTGAAGTTGAATATATGACATTACTCCTGTGTTTGTTCTTATTAAGAAATCTGCTCATATCCATTGTCCAGTAGCTGTACTTTCTTTAAAAGGAAGCTGACTGGACAAAACTTCTCTGCAGATTCACATGGTTTTAAAAAATTCTCAAAATTTCCGTGAAGTTTTGAAGCCTGGTTTTTCTGATTGCTGTTTAGTGTCTTCTGATGCCTATAAACACAAAATTCTATTCAACTGATAGCAATTATGGTCAGGTGTGTCAACCCCCCTCAGAAACCTACCTAAAAACATAGTACCTTTAGTGATAGTGACTTTTGAGTATCACAGTTAACTTCATTTGATCACGGTGCCTTTGTATAGATTTAAGACTGTCACAGTGTTTTCTTACAAATCTGTCATCTATCGTAACACAGCAAGAATAGTGTAATTTTGGGGACCACCGATTGTTGCTACAATCTGTTAAAAAATGGAGACTTCATTGGAAAGATAAGTTTCAGGGAGTGCCTGCCATTTCTCTAGCAGATACCATTTTTCAGGTAATGAATTATTTGATTAATTAATTGATTTAAATTAAGCTAATTGAGCATTAATATAAGGACAAGTACCTTAATAACTGAATTTTTATGTGTAATTTGGAAGCTTAGTGTGTGGATTTGTTTCAATGCTTGCAAATCCAATGGTATTTGTGGTGTTAAAATTGGAGTATGTCATTGAGGAACTTGATGATTATTTCAGAAGTTGCTATTTTGGTATGTATTTTTAGATTAAAACCTGAGGTTTATTAAACTAAATTGAAAGTGATGACTCTTGGTTCCGAAATGGGAAAGACTGTAGGAAAATACATCCAGACAATCCTCCATTTTTGGAGAATCAGGTCGGTTTGGCTCTGCTGCATCACACTTGGAGTGTCTTTGGAGAATGGAGCTGGCTGCTGCCTTGGTTGAAAAGATCAGAGCAGTCAGTTGTGCTCCTTACTGGGCTGCCAGAGCCTGGGATGGTGAGGGAGCTTTGTGTAGCAACTCTCTTCCAAAGTTTAGGCTAAAGTAACCAGGAAGGTGTTCTGTTAGGATTTGAGGAATCATTGTCTTACTGTAGAACTTACAGTTTTGTTTTCAAGTGGTGAAGAGAGGGAAGGTGTTGTCTTCTGATAACTTTTGACTCCCCGACAAACTTTTTTTTTTGGCTTCTGATGAACGTGACACGGTCATGGCAGTTACTGTCTTAACTTCATAGTTGCTGTGCAAAAATAAAAAAAAAAAATGAAGTTATCTTATTCAGGGCCTGTTTTCTTTGTGGCTACTGTTACTTTCTGACAGACAAAATGACTGTTTATGCTTCCCGTGGTGCATCTTACTCTTTTGAGAAAGTGCTACTGTCTATGTTGGGTTTTTTTCAGAGGAGTGCTTACTTAAGGTATCCTCAAATTTTTTCTTTTCTATTTTAAGCTCTGCACAGTATTTTCTGCGGAATATATTAAAAAAAGTTTCTGTTGCAGTGGTCTGTTCTATTTTTATGTATTATGCTGTAGAAAAAAAAATCACTGACATCTAGACTCTGTGAAGTGAAATTTTATGTACTGATTAGAATTGGACCTTGATTCTTTGTGTATGCATGCAAATATGTAAATACCTGTTAGGAAATCGACATTTAAGGAAAAAGACAATCCACAAACCTAAACCTCTTCCCCTTGTTACCACAGATAAAACATACTGAAAAATAAACCTCATGTTCTAGATCACTGACATTGTTTTGTGTGGGTTTGTTGTTTTGTTTTGGTTTTGTCTTCTAGTTGAATGTGTGATTATGTTTCAAGACGTCAAGCAGACCAGTTAAATTCTTAAGGGAAAGATTCTTCAAGTTGCATAACTATCTTCTCTGTTCCCCTGTCACCTCCCGTGGTGGGTGGGTGTGTGGGATTGAGAGTAGGACAGCAGGTTTACCCTGATCTATGCTTTCTGTGGTATTTGCACTTAGGAGCAATCTGTACTGTAGCTGCTGCAAATTAGAGTAGCTGCCGGACATCCCTGTGTCAGAGGAGTAGATGGAGAACTGTGGATTTGTTGTTGTGAACAAATACTATTTTTACAACTTTTCCTTGGTACCTTCAAGAGCTTAGGAAGACAGAGGTTTTGATTACGAGAGTTTTGTTCTTTCTTTTATTGATTACTTTTTGCATTTTGTGCCGGGTGCAATAAGTTGAGGCCTTTAACCAGTTTCTGTATGATGTATTGTAGGAATCCCACTAACAGCATTACATTTGCACCTGTTTTCTCATTCATGTTGCACTTGAAATCTGCTTCAGAGAAAGTTGTTTCCCAGCAGCTGCTTCCAGTGGTTTCATCCTGCATCAGACTTGACTTTTTGTGGATACAGCAAAAGTGTTAAGAAGTATCAGCCCTCCCATTCTTTACATTTTCCTGTGACTTGTTGAGGCCTCTTAGCAGTGCAGAGCTTGGCTTTGAGATCATAACTAATTCAAAAACGGCTTGAGAAGCATTTTTCTTAAGGTATTTGTCCTTGTAAACCATGCTGTAAAGTTTCAAAAGACCTGGATGTTCTTGAATGCTGTAGTACTTACACCTAAAAGTATACAATCCAGAAGACAGATAAGACAGATGATTGATGGAATGCCACTTTGAATTTTGATCACATACTAGTTCCTGTTCTTGTAAGGACAGGAGGTTCTTCATTTATCTCGTGACCCTGTTATTATTTGGCAGGCTTGTGGGTTTTTTAAGTGCATCAGAAAAAGTGTTGGGAAAAAAGGTTTTAAATTTGGAAGGAAGGTGATTTTGTAACTGACACACACTTCACAAGCATGGATAAAGGATAACTTGCATCTTTATTGGTCTTTTTGTACTATGCTCATGTAGGCTACGTAACATAGGGTAGCTGTCACATGTGATCCATTCCACTGGATGCTTTGATTCAAGTGTTAACATGCACCTTGCTCCCTTTTCTAATCTTTCCTGCTCTTGTATGGTAAAGTTTCATTTATCCACTTCTGTAGCATAATTTGCCAAGATTGGGTGTTGGAGATGTGCTTACTGCCTGCTTTTGGTATGTAATGGAGACTGTTCCTGTTTGTTTTTTCTGGGAAAATTTTCTTCTCCCTCTAGGAAGAAAGAATGCTTTCTGTTAAATGCTTTAGATAATGAGTTGTAAGGGACTGAGAAGACTTTTCTTACTGGAGCTAATAGTTTCAAAAATTTGGTCTCAGAGTTCCTTCCATCAGGAGAGTAAACCCGGATAGGTCAAGAAGTCTTAACAAAAGATGCTACTTCTCCTTCAAAACATTGCTATTCCTTTACACCTCGGCTTACTTGTAGTAGTCCAAAGTTCACTTAGATGAGACAAGTGAAGTAAGATAGTCTTACTTCACAAGATAAAAAGTTATTAGTAGCAGAAATAGAACAGAATTGGTCTCTTGAAGCTCTTTTCTCCTGCAGCCTGAAATAATTTCAATGGTAGCTATTTTGGAAAACTTATTTTTCCTCCATCTGGGCAACTCTGCCAGTGGGTGCTTCAGTTTAGGTGACAGTTACTTCACTGTGTTAAGTAATCCGAGCAAAGCTGGCAGTAGAAGTGCCTGTCAGTAATCCGCATTGGGCCAGCACAAATCAGATTTCACCAGGTGAGTAGGAAAATGCCTAAAGGATGCTAAAGTAGATATAAACGTGGAGGCTGCCAGTGATTTACTGAGGGCAGATAATTTGCACTGCCAGGCTTTGGCTCATTATAAACACAGAAATTGTATCTGGGGTCTGAGGAAGAAAAGTGAGAACTGAGAAGGCTGACCTGCTCTCCTGTGTGCTTTTGTTGTTGTTGTTGGGTCTTATAATAGACTCAGTATAAAATTAGAGGTGGTAAAACTACTGTCATTTAGGATCTCTGTAGCTTATAGGAACATGATTTACATAATAGCATATATTATATGCAGTTTATTACTTATGAGGTACTGTTATTCAGTGTAAGTAAAGAGGACTATTATAAATATTACATTTCTGTTCCTTGTTGGTTTCCTACTCTGAATTGTGAGAACACCTGGCACCTTTTCTTCAGCTGTGCTGTGACCAATGAGTTTTATGTTGTAGAAAATGCTTGTCACTGTGAAATTTAGATGGTCCCTATTTGAACTAATGTAAGGATAAACAGTAGGGGAATTTGGCTTCAGAGAACTGTGAGGAATGTATTCTTGTGTTCTTCAAAGCTGCATGTTCCTAAGGATTCCCTTCCTATGTAAATTTAGACATTAGCGATTTCTTACCTGATTCTTATATCCTTGTTACTGCCAGTCATGAGGAGGGAAATGGGGTTAATTCATTATGCCTGCCCTCAAGTTCTGTTTGGTAGGATGGGGGTTTCTCTGCAGTAAGATATTTATCACCTGCTTTTACCACCCTCAGTTGTGTAACTGTGTGTTGGGCCATGGTATGTATGAACTGATAGAGATCCCAACATGGCTCAGAAAAATGTTTTGTAGAGGGGAAGAGTAGGGAGGGAGCAACTCACCTGGCAGAATTCTTTATGCTGGTGCTGCCCAGAAGACCTTTTGTGTTGCTGAACCGTGGGTTCACAGGTATCAAATAAAACAGGTCATCCTCTGTTGCTGTACAGTGATGACTGAAGGATAGATCAGTCACTTCATAGCAGCTTCCTTGTTGAAAGTCAGAAAAGATACATCACTTCATAAAAATAAAAAACAAAACAACAAAAAACTACGAACTAATTAATAGGTGGTTCTAAATCAGTTAACGCTTCTCTATCACTGACACTTTAAAATCTTAAATACTTTATTCATACCTCATTGATTTTTTTCCTTAATTGCCTGCAGCTTTTATCTGTTTTTAGATGGAAATGAGTGTATGTGAAAACAGTGAAATTTCATTTCTTATAAGGGAACAAATCAAAATGTTATTTAAAGATGGTCTAAGAAGAAGTTTTAAATTACATTGGTTTCTCTTTGCCTTTGACATGTACTAGTACCCAGAAGCCTTTAATTTATAAGAAAAATCTGTGGTTTTATCTGGGAAAATAAATGAATATTCTTACATTTGCCATGTGCTATTTGCTGGAGTGTCTTTTTCTTTTTTTTTTAGTGGTAGCATTTAAGAAAGCGCATTATGCTCTGTTTTACAGCTAAATTGTAGGGTTGGGAAGTCGAATATATATATATTTTTTTTCCTTTCCTCCTTCCACAGTGGCAGTTAGTCATTACCACTTCAGAAGTATTAGCAAAAGCAGGTTTAAAGCTGGCTGAATTTGTCTTCCTTTTGTATTGGTTGGCTTCCAGTGCCTTGTCTGTTAATTTAACTAGTTCATTAACCATGGCACATGTTCTTAAGCCAGAACAGATGCATTTTTGTCCTTAGATAGTGGGTGGAAAATGAAAGCTTGAAAGATATTTATTCATAAAAACAAAAACTACTTCTCTTCTTAATCTTGCGTGTTATGTGAAAGCAAGTGCTGCAGAACTTAGTCAAGAGTTATTGGTCACTTATTTGGTGTGATGCTATGCTTGTCTTCTTTGTTGCACTTCGACTCTTATGTGTGTGTTTTAAACATTGTTATTGTTTCCCTGTTCTTTCTGTTTTAAAGTTCTTCTTCATAAAAACAGTAATTTGTGTTTTAAGGGCCAGAGTATGTGTTCCAAGTGTCGAAGTCCTGTCTTGGGAGGATGCTTCTCTCGGCTTGTCGCAGTGCTCCCTCTTGTGTTGGGCTGCCCTTTTGACTGACATCAAGGCATCAAGCATCTACTTGTTTCTTCTGAGTCATCCTCAAGTAGCAGTCCACCAGTCTATGAAGTTTTCTGCCCTACCTCTGGATATAATGCTCCTTTTGTCTATATTTAAGAGCACCTGTTTCTCCTAAGTGGTATTTCACATTGTTGTTCTTTGTAACTAGTTACGGAATACAGCCTCCTCTGGACCCTGCTTTGGAGAGCTGGCATCAGAAGTAGCTATGGTAGCACTCAGGAGACGTGTACAGCTTTTTTGGACAGTATCCTACCTTGTCCTGCTTTTCATGCCTGTTTGTAGCATCTCCTGTGGTTTCTTCCTAGTGGAAAGGAACCTGCATAGGTGTCTTCTTTTTTTTTTATTCTAGTTGTTGGGGAGAGACTCTATGGTCTCTACAAGGTATAGACAAACTACTTAGACTTAGTATTTTCTCTTTCAGGTCAATATAGCTTCTCCCAGGTAGTCAGCTGAGTGGAATATGATGTGACTGGTTTTTACTGTATGCAGCACATACTCTGAAAGAAAAACTGGGGTGCCCCAGCTGCACTCCTCATACCTAGTACTTACATAGACCAAGTCTAGACTATAATTTCCCATGACACAAAAATATTGGCTGTAATTTCAGTTTTTAAACTTTTTTATTATATTGATTTTTTTTTTTTAATTTTCCAGATATGAGCTGGCATTCAAGAGAAACTACAGAGTTCTCTTAAGTAAAGCAGGCTCTCACATAAATGAGGAACAACAAAAAAAAGTTTTTACTTGAAAAAATTTAGGGTACAAAGTGTAGTGTAATACAGATGAGACATAATTCTTTTACAAAAATATATTAAATCTATGTGATCAGTGCAAGAGAAAACATACATGTAGATTAAAACCTGAATCAACAGTAGAGGTTGTGTGAGAAATCTTACTTCAGTTTAGATACTAATTATCAAGGAAAGTTTCATGAATCTGCAGATAAGAGTTTAATCATGAACAAAAATTCGGTGCTAGAAAAATACTAGCTTTGAACAGAACTCACTGATCTCTTTGGAGTTTTATTTATGAAGAATTACTGTAAACAAGGAAAGTGAATCTATTGCTAATACAGAATATTTATTTGTGTAGAAAGCAGGTGTGTTTCTGGTTGTGGTGAAGCCATCTCTCTTACCGTGACCTGTGGACAGCATGGATTGCTCTTTACTGATCAGAAACCTCCCAGTTCCAGAGTTTTTCTGGTGGTTTTATGCCTCTGAGTGAAGTGAATCTTGGTATATACTTTCTATAACTTATGTTTTGTGAATCTGCTGCTTAACAATTTTTGTGCTATTCAGTGTGCTAAAACCTAAGAAAAGTTAAGACTGAAAATTAATAGGTTAGATATAATTATACTTTGGGGAATATATTATTTTGAAGGAGGAAGCTGCATGTGTATTTAGGCAAGTTTGCTTGTGTTGACAGGTGTATAGTTAAGAGTAAATGGAGTCAAGAACTGAAGATTAAGTTTTGAGAAGATCAGCACAACTTTATTTATTGTCTGCTTAGGTCCCAGAGCATTGTTTATGTATCCTAGCCTAAAATTTTGGTGTTTTGGAATCTGTTCACACTGGTTTCACTAATAAACTCGGAGTGACACTGTGTTTTTTTTAATTCACAAAAAACCTTTTTCTTTAACTTCAGCCAAAACAGGGCCAACAGTCTTACAAATTTAATTGTTTATTCTTTTCAGCGATGTTTTGGCACTGCCTATCTTCAAACAGGAAGATTCCAGCCTTCCACAAGAAAATGAGACCAAACATCCACCCTTCCAGTATGTTATGTGTGCTGCAACGTCCCCAGCAGTAAAATTATATGATGAAACTCTTACATACTTGAATCAAGGTTGGTATGCATATGTTGCAGGCATAACTGTAGTGAATGTAGCTTGTGGTGCAAGTCGAAAACTGAAATTGTATTTCGTATTTATATATATGTGGGTACACCCAAAATAAGTGCATGTCAAAAATGAGGTTGGATACCATACTAGCGGTCTTGTTTTGTCCAGCTTGCAGACTCATATTTTGTCATAACTTCCTCTTTAGAGTGTGGTGCATTATTTGGGGGTTTTTTTTGGTTTTTGGTTCTGTCCTGTTCTGTGTGTTATACCTCTCTGTGCTCCACCTTCCCCAGTAAAATCAAGCCAACAGAACTATTAGGAGACAAACTTCAGATAGTAATAGCTTAAAATGTAAGACAACTTTTCCATTCCTATTTAAACTTTATGGATAACAGCAAGTTAATTGGATGATATTTGCATAAGATACACACAAACGTCTCCAGAAAATCGTAATAAATGTTAAAATGTCAATCCCTAAACACAAGTGTTGCACAACAGAGGACACTGTAGTCGCTCTCAAATTAGCTATACATACCTGCCCATAACAGTATTATGTTTGAAACATACACACAAGCGCCAGCTACCTTTGTAGTTACCTATGGAGTTTGTTTGTATTTCACTATTCTCTCTCTATATTTATGAAAAGGTCCCTTCCTACCCAAACTGTTCCGTGATTCATGTGAGTCTTGCAGCTTTTTCCTCATAACCTGGGGTTGATTTGCATGAAAATCTGTTTTTCCTTCTCCAGAGGGCACTGACTACTGGGTGATATAACCTGAATGTTGTCATTGCTATGTGATAAAACTTCCCTCACCTCTGGAAATGACGTTGGTGTCCTACATTTAGTCAGCTAGTATTCCGAACTCAAAACTATTTATCATTTGTTTTGGATCATATAAATGGCTTTGTACACTACCACTTCCCCTGGCTCTAATGCTCTAGGATCACTCTTTCTAGATTTAGTTGTGGTTTTTCTTTTCTTTGTGGACTTCAACACAACATCTCTCAAAAGCTAGCAGTGTAATTAGAAGACAGTCCTGCAGCATAGTTTGTGTGAAAAATACAAACAATTCTTTTAAATTATGTTCGCCATTTCTTTTCCATATCCTACTATGCTTTGGTATAATTGATCTTCTTAACTCATGAGCTTATCTGAGCATGTATTGCTTTAGTGGGCAGTTTGCTGGAGGACACAGGTAAAAGTATGTATTGGTGAATTTTCCTTGGTCTTTGCAAGCTATTAATTGATTTATTAGGTGGTAGAACTTGTATATTTTACATATGTGTTTTCTTGCTAGGATGCCCTTTTTGCCCAAGTTGAAATGCTTCTAATACTGTGTGAGCTTTGGTGATGCATTTCATACCTGTGTACTGGGGGCCCACAATCTGTGAGAGCAGATTGTATCTAATTTGATACTGTCATGATGAGACAGCATCATTTTCAGCTTTCTGTGTGAATAAAGCTGCTAAGTGCTTCATCTTGCAGTATCCAGTCTATCTAAAAATGCTTTAAACATTACTTGACTCTTCCACTAATGAGAATAATAGAAGGTCTTTAAGTGATTTGCAGTTTCTTAGAAACATGTGGTCGCGTAGTTCAGCCATTTGCTTAGTCAGGTTTATTTTGTACCACTTTCTGTACCTTGAATGCTCTCTTCGGGAGAAAACAGGACAATTACAGCAGAGTGCTGGACCAGCAAGATGCTTTGTACTGTCTCAAAAATTTAAGTTTTATAAACTTTTTACTGTGTAGAAATATACTTTGTTTTCTTCAGTGCCAGGATCCAGCCTCCCTGACCAAACACGAAGCCTGAAAGCCAGCTCAGTGTACTAGGCAACCAGGACAGGGTGACAAACTGAAGGAAGCAAGTGTTTGCTATCCCTGCCTTGAGAAGAGCTTGCCATTTCAGTGACAGCATCTGAAATGACTCAAATTGTTTAATCTTTCCTTGAAAATTTCTTTATATTAAAAGATTTCTTTTGCAAAGAAGTTTTGCTGGTTTTCAGTGTCCAACTTTTCCTGTTGTTGAAAAATGAAGGCATTGGTATATCTTTTTTCTAAATAAATATGGAAAAAAAAAACACTTGGCCAACTTTACTTCTGTGTTAATACTTCAGACAGAAAGACAGTACATTTGCTGCCTAGGTTAAGACTTTCTCCTAAAAAAATGCTCTATTAGCTCTTAATAAAAACCATATTTATCTATTTATTAAAAAAAATCTTGGGATAGTTTTGAGAGATGACAGCTTAAAATAGGCTTCAAAATAGTTCTGGTTGTGTTGTGGTTTGCAACACTGAGCTGTACTGATAGATCTGTTTGTGTAATGAGATTGTCTAGAAAAAGAATAATTTTAGTCCTGGTCACTTCAGTTATCTGGTTTCTTGTTTGACCCTGTTATCAAGCAGTGTCTTGCCTTAAATAATTTTCAAGAGGTTTCTGAGTAGGGAATACCATAGAGAGCTAAGACCCTCTTGAATTTCATCAACAGTTGTCTTAGTGTACCGGATTGGGAACGCCAGAAGCAGTGGCAACATTTGCCTTCTCTGTTAAGCTGTGGAGACATTTCCTAAGGCAATACTTAAACAAGCCCAGACTTTACCCTCTGTTACTATTTTAATTGGAATACCTAAGAGCCTTGTTCAGAGTTCAAGGAGCATCTGATGATGCTCTTAGTTATATGGTTTAGTTCTAGATAGTCCTATGAGGAGCAGGGAGTTGGACTCTGTCCTTATGAGTCCCTTCCAACTCGAGATATTCTGTGAGCTAATGGAATATTTAAACTGATTAGGTTTCCAGCTGAAGCTGATTCGAGATATTCAGGTCTTGGAGGGATGATGGTTGGTTGTTCAGGGGTTTGCAGGGTTCTTACTAACTGTAAAATCTGCTAAATGAGTCCATTGAGAATGCATCTCAGAGTTGTAGGACAATGTTTTGAGTTGGCTGCTGCTCAACTAGATGTATATCAAATAGCGAAAGTGGTATGGAAGGGAATTGCTTTTAAAGGGGAAGCATCTGTTAAGTTGGTTTACACAGTGCAGCTGGGCTTGTAGTTCTGTGAATGCAAAGAACTGCTTGGGAGAGACGGGATCCACCTCAGTGAGGGGAACGGAGGCACTTTTGCCAGCAGGGTGGCTCACAGAGACATGATGGGATGGCTTGCATAAGTGGAGTGTTACAAAAGGGATACTAGCTTTTTAGGAAAATCAGGGTGAGAAGATAAGGAAGGGGGAGTTGCCCTTTTTGTGGGAGAACAGCTGAAATGTCTGGAGCTCTGCTTAGGGATGGGTGATGAGCCAATTGAGAGCTTATGGGTAAGGATTAAAGAGCAGAACAATATGGGTGACCTTGTAGTGGGTGTCTGCCATAGGCCACCTGATTATGAAGAACAAGTACATGATTCCTTTTACAAAGAGTTAGAAGTAGCCTCACATTCAAAGGCTGTGGTCCTCATAGGAGTACTTCAGCTACCCTTGATGTCTGGTGGAGGGACAACACAGAAGGGGATGAGCAATCCAGGAAGTTCCTGGAGAACATTAATGACAGCTTCCTGACCCAAATTATAGAGGAGCCAATGAGGAGAGGTGCTTTGCTATACCTCTTATAACAAGGAAGGGCTCATTAGGGTTGTGAATGTTGAAGGTGGCCTTGGCTGCTGTGACCATGAGATGGTGGAGTTCAGGATCCTGAGAAGAGGGAGGAGGGCAGAAAACAAGATCACATCTCTGAACTACAGGAGAGCATACTGCCCTCTTCAGTGATGATCTTGGTAGAGTCCCATGGGATAAGGTCCATGAGGGAAGAGCAGCCCAAGAAAGCTGGTTAATATTAAAGGATTGCCTCTTGCAATGTCAAGAGCAGCGGTTCCCAATGAGCAGAAAGCTGGGCAAAAATGCCAGGAGGCCTGCATGGAGGGGCAAGGAGCTTCTGAAGAAACTCAAACACAAAAAGTAAGCATACAGTAGATGGAAGCAGAGACAGGTAGCCTGGAAGGAATACAGAGACACTGTCCAAGCATGCAGTGATGCAGTCAGTTAGGAGAGCTGAAGTGTGGGTAGAATTGAATCTGGTGAGAAGTGTCAAAGATGACAAGGTGAGCTTCTATAAGTACCTAAGTAGCAAAAGGAAGACTATGGAAAATGTGCTGTCCCTGCTCAAGAGGGTAGGGGCGATGGTGACACAGGACATGGAAAAGTCTGAAGTACTGAATGCATTCTTCACCTCACTCTTCACTAGCATCACTGTTCTTCTGGAATCCCAGGCCCTAGAGTTCTTCTGGAATCCCAGGCCCTAGAGATCAAGGGGAATGTCTGGAGCAAGGAATATGTACCCTTGGTGGAAAAGCAACAGGTCAGGGGGTCCTTAAGCAAACTGCACATACATAAATCGATGAGTCTTGATGGGCTGCACTGTGAGTGCTGAGGGAGCTGACAGATGTCATTGTGAAGCCACTCTTGATAGTCTTTGAGCAATCACTGTGACTAAAAGGTACCCAAAGACTATAGGAAAGCCAGCATTGTGCTGATCTTCAAAAAGGAGGACCAAGGGAACTACTGGTCAGCCTCACCTCCATCCCTGGGAGGGTGACGAAAATAACTAATCCTGGTAACAAATTCCAAGCATATGAAGGACAAGAAGGTCATCAGGAGTAGTCATCATGGATATGTCCTATTTGATGAATGAGAAAAGACTAGCTCACTGTAGCATTGTGTTTGATACCGGAACAGAGGTTTAGTTTGAAAGATAATGAACTGAACTGTGTTGAAGAAAGAAGCGTAAGTTCTACAGAATTATTTAATTTAGTATTCATTTAATTTGATTAAATGTACAGATGTAGAATAATTAAAAGTGTAGTTCAGATGTGTCGAGGGTTAAGATTGCGGGGTGACAATCAAACCCTGGCAGATGTATTGTTAACCTCCTCTCCCCGCTCCACTTCCCCCTTTTGCCCCTCCCTCTCCCCCCTTCCCACTCAGGACAGGTGATCGGGAGGGAAAGAAGGACAGAGAGAAGAGAGTTGGAAAAATTAAAGATGTTTTACTAATGCTACTAATAAGAATAGAGAAAATAATACAAAATATACAAAACCAATCTTGAAAGTCTCAGCAACTGCAGAGCCAGCACCCAAAGTCCTGGATTAGACTCTGTAGCCAACTGGAACTGGATTCAGTCTCTCACTAGGCCTCAGTTCGCAGGGACGACCAACAAGGTCCTCTCCTAATGTTGGCCATAAGCAGAAGGGAAGGAAAAAAAAAGGGTGAGATCCTCGTGATCTCCCACTTTTATATGAAGTATTCACGTGAATGGAATGTTATACACCATTGGTCAGTCTCTCGGTCACCAGTTTCTCGTTGCCCCTCTCGCGAGATGTCCATCCATGCTTATCAATAAGTTTGCATTCCATTGCTAGGTTTAACCAAAACATGTGTCGGGTTCTCCAGGAAAATGCAGCTAATACGAAGGCTTTAGCTGACAGGCGAAATTCCCTAAAAGAGAAACTTGTTTTTTAACAAAACCAGGACAAGATGACAATCTTATGCATTGCAGTAACTAAAACAGATAGCTGCCTATGAATGGAGAATTCAGAGTTCCTCATGGAAGGACCTAATAACACTATTAAATATTGCGTAAAATGGGACTCCTGAAGAGGTTTAAGTGCCAGCACAGGAAAATCCTGTATTTCTAAATAGTGTCCAGGTTAACTGGAAAAAAAAAAGCCAAGGGGAAGTCACACTTGACCAACTTGATAAACTTCTGTGATGAAATGGCTGGCTTGGTAGACAAGGGTGGGGCAGTAGATATTTTGTGCCTGAAAAGACTAGCAACACTTGCTGAGCAAGCAATCAAAATGCCTTCCTTCCTTCCTTCCGAACAGAGATCTTTTTGCAAAACTTTTATTATTAGTGCTAGATTAAACAAAAAAACCCCTGATGGTGTCTGTAAATGGAGATGGAATTACATGTTTTATCTCCATATGAGTAAAGTAACATTGGTAACTGAACGCATCTCATTAACAGGGAAAAAAAATCTCAAGTTGAATATAATAGGAGCAATGATCTCTTGCTTTACTCAGTTGCACTGGTTACATTCATTTAATATTTGTATGTATCTGTCAGCAGTGATCAAATGCTGCTGGGGTAAAGAAAACCTGTACATGTGTCGAGTATATACAGAAAGGTACTAATTGTGTTACAGAAAAAAAGTCCAGACAGTCCACAGTCTATGAAGCAGTGAAAGGAGCTGAAGAAA
Organism: Patagioenas fasciata; assembly: GCF_037038585.1. Classification (NCBI taxonomy): domain Eukaryota; kingdom Metazoa; phylum Chordata; class Aves; order Columbiformes; family Columbidae; genus Patagioenas; species Patagioenas fasciata. The sequence goes on along the minus strand of NC_092521.1, from coordinate 115,644,013 downwards.
TCTTATTCACAGGGTATGACAGCCGAACCTTTACCTTGTGGGGCAAGCTGATAAATGTCTTTTAAAAGTAGTAAATACTGTAGCATAAAGGTAGTTTAGAGGGTAATGTAGAAGGTAATGTGAATGTACTACACTTGATCTTAGTGAATCTCTTGAAATCTAATTTGTCCTGTATTTTAATTAAGGAAATGTGATTTTACAAATGAATATGTGTTGCTCACCCTGTAAGAAAAAAATAAATCCCTGTAGTTCAAATAAATTACTTTGAGCTTTTTCTGATTTGAAGTACAACAGTTCCTCAGATTGACTGGAAAAGACAGGTTTGCTCATACCTGTGTGAAATCACCAGTAACTAGCTCTTGTAAAGGCTTAGTTCTGAAATTATATGAAACCTACAAATGGCACAAATGCAACAGCTACATGGGCAAAATTAACCATGGGAGAGTATTATGTGTGTTGTATGAAAAGTACAAAAATTTTGTGAGGTTTGTTTCTGAAGACCAGCTTATGGTTCTCAGTTTCAAAAATAGAATAATTCAGCTTTGAAAGGTTTTTCTTCAGGAAAAAAAAAGAGAAATGAGCACTTACATTTCATGTAAAATGAAATACTTAAATTTTGAAGATATCCACAGTTTTAAAGTGGGACCAAAAAGTTTAATTTTGTTTCGTTAATTCCTGTGTTATGAAGTGAACCTTGTTATAAAAATCTCTTAAACAGAAGTTCAAGGTACTGATTCTGGTGTGCTGTGTATGAACCAGAAGCTAATTCACATGCATTAAACATGAAATAGCTTTGCGCTCTGACTTTTCTACTGATAACAAATGTTTTTTCTCCTTAAAGGTCAGTCCTATGAAATACGGATGCTAGATAATCGGAAAGCTGGAGACATACCAGAGATCAATGGAAAACTGGTGAAGGTGAGCTGAAATTCTCTAGATAGTGTTAGTAACAAACTTCTGCTGGTTGCACATGAAAAGGGTAGTTTTTAACCTTTTATTGTACTCTGATTCAGAGGGAGGTGGACCAGCTGATCTAGCCAAAAAGAAAATACGCACAGTGGAACCTAATGCCTAGTTTTGTTGATTTATTTCAGGTTTACTTCAAATTAAAACAATATACATGTATGCATTTTCATCTTTATGAATGGGTTGGTTAATTTAATGTAATTTTAGATAACTAAAAGTGAGCTAACCACTATTATGTACCCTTTATGTGTTCTGCAGTCTGATCTATTTTAAGATGAGATGTATCTCCACTAAAAGTGTGGGTGTCTTTCTGTTGAGTAAAAGGAAGCTGTGGTAGCAATGATCTCAAATTTAGATATCTAAAGTTAGATGAGAGAAGTCCAGTCCAGAGACTGCATATTTTATGAACTTTTTTTTTCTGTTGTCGCTAGATATGCATTCAGAATGACTGTTGACCAGTGATATTTTTAATATGAAGAATATGAATAGGCAGTGCATAGAGTCCTTGTGTGTAGTGAAGACTGTATTGTTTTATGCAAAGCTGAAGATACCTAGTTGTGTATGGATTTGTATCCAGCATCTTCTGAGCCATTTCATTTTCCATTTTAAGTAATTAGGAGATGTATAAGGAAGTTAGAGGGTCATTTAGAAAGCAGTGGAGGTATTATGAGCATATTTCTTAATAGGTGTTATGGGGGACACATTGAACCAACCTATGTTTTTTGCAGCGGTGGAATACTGGCACATAGGAAACGTGTCTATAGCAAAACCCATCTCTAATTTTACTGCTTCTTGAGCACTTTGTTCCATACCTGAGCTCCTGTTCCTAATTCCAGATTTGTCTCCGTATGCTTTAATGTTAGCAGAAGGTACTGTGAATCTGAACTATTTCATGAAGTATAAGAATTGGAGTAGACTGAAAAATGCCCAATTTGTGGTATTAAAGGTGGGAAAGTGGACTTTTCTTATAAGCTTCAGGCAGTTTTACTAAATTTTGCAAAAAATCTCATTCGTGCATTGGGGAAGAAGGAAAAATAATTCAGTTAAAGTCACTTTGACAGTGGTACTGATAAGTACATCAGAACAGTGTGCCTGTGGGAGGCTGGTTCTTCACCTGTCAACTTGGGACCATATAATTTGGGAACTTTGGGTGGCTTTTGTATGTTCCTGTGGCTTGTACTTATTTGTCTGTAGGATTTCAGGAAGTGTTAAGCACAAATATAAAACTGACTTGTGAGTTCTGTAATTAAACCTTTTACAATCTGTCATGTTCGCTTTCTGTAATCAGCATGTTGACTATTTTGCCCGCTTCAGTGCTGTTTCCTTGTAACTTTGCAGAATCTCTCTGCTGTAATTTTGTAAGTTCATATGTTGGTGATGAGCCATTTCATAGGTAGAATAGATAAAAGCAGTGTAAAAGTTTAAACCAGTAAATTTTATCATAGTAAGACATGCATCAACAAATTTTCCATTTTGGGCACTTAAATGCTGGAATCCCAGTACTTCAACAAGGAAAATATTTCCTAGTGATGGAGGTGGCTGCAGATATTTCCAAACTTGCTAGTTTGCACTGAAAAAGGAGCGGTATGTTTGTGCATGCATCCACATGTGCTTTCCAGTTTTGAAATAAAATTGAGGAAATTCATTGTATCTGGAGAAGGCATTTCATTTAAATGTTCTTGAGCGGTTTTTTTGAACGCTTTTATCCACTGTTAATACAAGAAAGACTGCAGACTAATGGGAAAAAATGAGCCTTTAAAAATTTTGTCTGTGTTTGTTTGGTAGCAAGTCATGTCTGGCAGTTGTTCTTCCTGTCCGTATAACTTTGTATGTGCATTCATGCGGCAGAACGGATACCTTTATTTAAGATGACTATGAGCACAGTTGTAGCAGAACTGGTCACATAAGTAGGCATTGTTGGCTAATTGCTCCCATCTGAATAAAGTTAATCATGCTGTAGTATTTTTAGATTAATATTGCAACTAGAAGAGTTGGAGTAGTTTGGAAGGTTTTTTTTATTCTAACTATTAGTTAAAATAATAGATTTGTTGTAAATATATTTATGAATGTTAGGAATCTATTTTTCTGGTTTGTTTCTTAGAGTTGTCTACAAAACTTCACAAAATTCCTGATGAAAAAACTGGTCGAACTGTATTCACTGCTTTTCAGAATAAATGAAGTCTCCTGTGTTTGTTTTCTTGAATAAGTTTGTGTTGCCTGCACAGTGTCGATACTATGCTGTCAGTGTTGCTCAGTTCACTGCAGGCAATTCATACTGACCTTTAGAATATGCAGTCAGATGTCATTCTCTTTTGTATTTTTACCACATTTTCAAATATCTCCTGCTGTTCAGTTCTATTTCTATGTTCTGGAATATATTGGGATACTGATGGTTGCCAAATTTTTTGCCGTAAATACGTGCGTATCAGCGCTGTAGCTATTGTGGAATGTTCTAGTGCTTTAAGCTGTTCTAAACATATAGTAACTTTATGGCTCATCAGATGCTTGTTTTCTTCTTTGTTAGAGTATTATAAGAGTTGTGTTCCATGACAGAAGGTTGCAGTATACAGAGCACCAGCAGCTGGAAGGTTGGAAGTGGAACCGCCCTGGGGACAGACTTCTTGACTTAGGTATAATTGTTTCTCTATGTTGCCACTGTATGAAATTCAAATTTAAATTGATCATGGTCACATTTACACTAGGGCTGGTGAAAAAAAAGACAGACCAGTTTTCTATGTGCTGCTTTGTTATAGTATGTATTTTGAATATATATATTCTTACCACTTTCACATTTCTTTATAAACCTTAAAGTGTTACAGAAATAAATGGCAACTCTGCAGCTTATACATTTAGTAATCTTTCTAATTTCGATTACTAAGTGTTACAGTAATTAGGAGAACACAGACAAAAGTAACTTCCTCTAGTAGATCGTGGAAATGACACCAACACGGTTTCTTTATTTTGCATAGTTTTGTATTTTTTGTTGCCTAAATCTGGGTGGGAGGGTTTGGTGGCCTAGAGGAATCAAGAAACACCCCGAAACCTTGAGCACTTTGTATGTTGAGTCTACTACATTTCTTCAGATCAGTCCTAAGAAACTGGTTATGGGCTTATGGTCAAGCCACCAAAGCCCACCTTTTTTCACTCTACCTGTGTTTGCTGATGGTGACTTTATATTAAATTTATTTCTAGTGTTTTCTTGGAATATGATTATTTTAAAATATGTATTACTTATTTTAATGTAGATATTCCAATGTCTGTTGGAGTCATTGATATCAAGACAAATCCAAGCCAGCTCAATGCAGTTGAATTTTTGTGGGATCCAACAAAATGTACATCTGCTTTTATTCAGGTTTGAAACTTTAATTGACTGGATGTTTGTGTTTGTTGCCGTTCAGGTCACAAACTAGTATATTTGCACTATGAAGATTCTTGGTTTCTTGTTTGTGGGAAAGACATTAAATACCAGGTTCATAGCAACTGTTAGGTCCATAAGGGTTCCTAGTTAGGTTTTTCAACTGGATTGGAATTTATAAAAGCATCTTTTAAAAACAATTTAAAGAAAAGGCTTTCAAAAAGCTTTTTGCAGACAACTGCCATGGTTAAAATATTTAGTCTAATATGGAGTATTAGAATTAATTTATATCCCTCTAAGTAACTGCTACTAATACTGTTTTTTTTATTGAAAGGCCCACTGTCCTAGAGATGAGCTTCAGCAGAGGCTTGGCTTGAGGATACAAAATGATAATTAATGTGCTACAAAGAGTTTTAAATCAGGCATTCAAAGATGTTTTTCACTGTATCAGTAAGCTTCCTTGTAGTAGGATTTTTATTATTTATGTATTTGATATTCAGAGCAATTGAACATGCTTTCTTTGGAAATTATTTAGATAGAATGTTAAGTTTTGCATTGGAATTTTTGGGTTACTTTTGTCGCAGATCTGATTTTATTGTGAAGAAAAGGTATAAAGCTTGAGGTGGCAGAGATTCTTACTGAGGCTGCCCGAATAGGTTAAATTCCACATTGTCAGTAAATTAACTTTGATCTGGTGCAACCAAAGACATGTTTTTCTAGTAAGAATTATACAAGTACTAAAATGTAGTCTCCTTGAAGAACTGTGAGATAACTATTGCACATTTTTTTCTCATGTACGTCCTTAGAAGAAATGATAATGGATTTAGCAAAAATGGAACTGATTCTTATTGTGCAAGTAGAGTTCACTTATTCTAAAGGCTAGAGAACACAGCATAGCAGCACTGATGACACTTAAAACTTCAGTTTCCAGTCTATGGTTCTCTATTATTGATGACCATAGGAAATAAAAAGGTAGTATTGCAGTCACTGAGAGTGCAAGGTGTCCACAGTGCTTGGCTTGCTTAAAATTCCATAAAGAAGCAAAAAAAAATTGGAGTGCTGTCCAGTGAGGTTCATCATCACTTTTTGTTACGCTGATTTTCTCCTTAGGTATCTTTCAGGGGTATTTCTGGCTTAGAAACCCAGTCTTCATTCTGATGTAGCACTTGAGGCAAGTGATTCAAAAGTCTGCTGACTTTCATAGGAAGTTGGGCATATTTGAAAATACCCTGATTTTGCATGAGATGAAAAACTCTGCCAGTCAGTGACCTTCTGTGGCTTTGGTAATATTTATTACAAGTAACTCTGAAGTTTATTCTAGCTATAATGCGTTGGACAACAGTATCTTGAAAAAGTTTTTACTGTATTCATGACAACTACAGTTGTCAGCCAGATATATTTTTCTTAAGATATAGCAAGTTCTACTTGAATAAGAATCTATAATGATGACTCGTTTTTTGAGAGATTTTGGTGACACGCTTGCTTGTTTCCCCTCTTCCCTGTCAAATACAATATTTTTGACTTCATTTGCTTGTGGGTACAAAAAGGAACACAATGTTAGTTAGGTAGCTTGGTCCTCAGATAGGCTGGATGATTTGTTACTTATCCTTAGAAAATATATATGATGTTGATAACACATAATGAAATTAATGTCTAGAATGCTTCTGAAGGTCCTTTTTGCTTGGTGGTTGTTTTTTTCCAGGTACATTGTATCAGCACTGAATTTACCCCTCGTAAACATGGAGGAGAGAAAGGAGTTCCTTTTAGGATTCAGGTTGACACTTTCAAACAGACTGAAAATGGAGAATATACAGATCATCTGCATTCAGCCAGTTGTCAAATCAAAGTTTTTAAGGTAACAGTAGAAAACAGCTCTTTAATTAGTCACTCAGAAGCTGTTGTAAAGTTGGGAGGACACCTTTATATTACTGCTTGACTTCTGAGATCAAATTTCAAGTATAAAACCATTTTCCACCTGCTTTCTTGTTCATGTAACTGTTCGTTTTTAGCCAAAAGGAGCAGACAGGAAGCAGAAAACAGACAGAGAAAAGATGGAAAAGCGAACTGCGCATGAAAAAGAAAAGTATCAGCCTTCCTATGACACCACAGTTCTTACAGAGGTAACAAAGTAGAATTGCATGTGCTTACTGAGGAGAAGATACATAGATACAAATGTAGTCTTGAAAGGGTTGGGGAAGAATTAGTTCTACATCTAAAATAAGCTTTTTATTTTACAAACTTGTCCAGTGAACAGCGACATTAAATTTTGACATTTTGAAGTAAACTTTCATTTAAATACTCAATAGATGGTTGTATTAAAACACACTAAGATTCAAAACTATTTGACTGACTGTACTGAACCCTAGAGCAAGTCTTTTGGTAGAGCTTGCAGCTGAAAAGCACAAAAAAAATAAGAGGGGGGAATCTAGAATTTAATTATCTGACAAATTTGAGCTTCAAAGTGTATTTTTTGGAGATTACAGAATTTAAGGCCAGAGCCTCAGCAGGTTTTTGCATTTTCTTGCATTTCAGAGAGTTCAATGCGGTTTTCTAGATATTTCAGAAGTTTTTAAAAGGCTTTTAGATCTTTCCTCACTGTATAATGAAAAAAAATTGACCCAAATCTTTGGTGTTTGTCCAGATGAGGCTTGAGCCTATAATTGAAGATGCAGTTGAACATGAGCAGAAAAAGTCCAGCAAGCGGACTTTGCCAGCAGACTACGGTGATTCTCTGGCAAAGCGAGGCAGTGTAAGGGACTTCTGCTTACCTTTTCATTGTGCAAGATACCTTGTGCAGTGTTAGATATAGGAGAAACTTCCATTATATAAAGTAAAAATATTTTCATTGCTGTGTCATAATTTTATTCACTTTTATGTATACCAATTACTCCATGTTTGTTCTCGGCAAAGGAATCCTTCCTAAATCTAACACTTAAACTGTTGCAGAGGGACTGTGTAACTTTTAAAAGTCAAGAGCTTTCCATTTATGCCACTTTGAATGAAATAGTTTTTTGCTTTCCTATATGTATGTAACTAGTGGAAGTAAGAAGAGTGAAATTTAGTGTTTTATTCCATATTTGTACTGACATTCAATATAAGTTTCCATGTGCATCAGTATTTTTAAAACACCGTGTAGTGTTGCAGATGGTTGATCATTAGTTACTGATTTTTCCTTTAGCCATCCGCATATTGTGCTCCAAGCAGGTTTAATGCAGTTCAGAAGAGTCAGCAGATATTCATGACGTGTACACTAACCCTGTATGTGCCTCCCAAAATAAATCCAACGTATATCCTGCGCACTCTTACTGTGAAGGGTTAGCATTTTAGATTTCTTAAATGCTGTGCTGTAAGGTGAATATTGAGACCTTACATTTTTCAGTGACAAGCAATCCTGCATCTTCCATTTGGCACGTTTAAATGTCAATTAATAATGTGACTGTGGAAGACAGTTACTTGACCATTCTTTGAACAGGCATGCTGTACTGACAGCTCTTTCCCAGTGGTGCTGTCTTTGTCCCTCAGTGTTTAGTTTGTATGATGATCTGTGAAACTGATGTATAAGATTTAGGTTATAAAATACTTCTCAGTGTTTGCCTCTTGTTTATAAACCATGTAACTGATTTATAAACCAGTGGGTGGGAGGGAACAAGCAATACTAAGAAAGATGGGATCTTCAGTGGATTTTTTTTGCCCCCTGAAACTATTGTAAGCACTGAGCTGTCTAAATTTACCTTCTGCTGTTCCTAGTTTCTGTTTTTTTCTTTGTTTTAAGAGGCACCTTTAGCATTTTTTGGCAATGTAGACATTATTGTAATTGTTTCAATGTCCTGGGGAGGGATTTATAGACAGGAGAAAACAGGACTTTATCACTTTCACTTATAAAGCATGTCTGAAGCATCTTTTGAAGCTGGTCCTTTGAAGGATTTCTACCTTTTTTTTTTTTTACCCCACGCTCTCTTTTCTTTCTCTTGTTATAAGTGTTTCATTGAATGATTATTGTTAATGGGAAGAATAATAGAAAAAGGTATTTTAATAATAGATGACAAAGCACTTGTCCAGATTAGGACAAACTCTAGCCAAATGATACCTGAAAGTTATCTAACCTGTTATTAGCTTAACAATCTCTTGAAACACTAAGCTATGAATGGGAGCATTACCTTCATTGTAGTGAAGAAAAATTGATGTGGGACAGGGGGTACTGGACTTCCAATGCCTTTCCCAAAGGAGGCAACAGGACTGTGTGTGTGTTTATTTCTTCACTTCTTGTTTGGGATGAAGGATGATGCACAGGCTACTTTGGAATAACGGCTATGTACAGCTTTCCAGTTCTCTTAATTGTCAGCTTACTATTCCTGTTTTGCATTTGCCCTTAATACAATTCTATCTTGATATCATTTGGTCAGTTTGTTGAAACCATTTTGAATTTTATTCCTGTAGGATGAAATGGCTTCAGCCTCTGTAACTTGGTATCATCTGTGGATTTAACACATAACCTGTTCCATCATGACAATGATTTTTATCATTAGCAAAATTATTAGAAATCACTGAGCCCATAAAACAATAACATGAAACACTATTTTTGCTGCGGTAATAGTGAAACTTTGGTAATGACTATGCACTCATTAAGTACAACTCGTTTGCTTGATCTAGAAAGGGAATGTCTGATCTACAGCTTGATGGCCCAACTGATCAGCCTTTTCCTCTTGTCACCAGACAGGCTTGTTCTTGTGAGCCTTGTAAATACGGACAGGGAATGATGCATATTTCTAGTTAGAGCAATTCTGCCCCTTTGAATCCAAATGCAGCCATCAGAAGGTTTGGCCATTATCAGATTTACCTCATCTGTGCAGATCAAATGTACCGTATGTGCAGTGCAGCCATCACAGAGGGGCTTAGGCACAAAAACTAAAGACCTGGTTTCAAGTATGAGAATTGATGCTGTTTGACATATGTATGATGGATCTTTATGTATGATGGATCTTGCACTTCACATGTCCTAGGAACTGTGGCTTCATTACAGAAGAGAACAGGATTGTTTGGAGTGTATTTTTCTTGATGAAGTTGAGAGTGTTGGCTGTTCCTTAGCAAATGCTGCTTTCTACATTCCCAGAAGTAGTTTTTTGTTATCTTTTCTTGAATTCCAGAAATTCAGGTTGAGCCAATCTATAGTTCTTTTCCTTTTTAAAGCTGGGTATTGTTATCTTCCTCCTCCACCAAACCTATTATATAGGCTGTCTTTTTTCTTCTTTGCTATTTGCATCTCATTTTGTATTTTGTTTCTTTTTTTTTTTTTTCCCCTTCCTATATGAACTCTTCCAGTTCAGCCACAATCTGATTTGACCAGATTGTTTTCTTACTGTGCTTCCTTCAGGAAACCTTGAACCTAATATATTTTCTTTCCAATTTAATTCATATGGAATTCTAATAGAATACAAAGAGTTTAACGAAGTTTCCTTTCTCAATGGTCATTCTGCTCTGCTCTTCTCCTATCCTTTCTTAAGAACCGGAGATTTTTTTCTGATTACTATCACCCATCTTTTTCTTCTCATTCATTTTCATAAGAGTGCCATCTAGATGTGCTTCTCCATTGCTCCTTCTTACTAATTTGATATTTCAAAACTTGGTGAATTCACTACAGTTTCTGCAGTATTTATCTGTGTTTTCCAGACAGACAGATGCATAGTTAAGCTACTTCTTAAGGCTCTCTCGTGTTATGGAGCATTGATTTATATTTTTATTATTTTTTCTATAGAGATGAAAGGCTACAAACCTAACACTTGCCTTCTGAACCTCAGAGTGGATGTTTATGTACAGCTGACCTTCATCCAGGGGCCATTTTATGAAAGAGGCACTTTATTTTTTCCTCTCTTCCAAATATATAGAAGCTAAACTTTATCTAAGAAACAATATCCAAACAGAACAAAACCCAACAGTTTCTTTTCCCTGCTTTGAATTTGAAAAAGCAGGCAAATTTGTGTTGTGGTAATTGAGTCTTTGCACTTTTTTCTGTGTGCAGTGTCTTGGTTGATTTTTATCTTAGTATATATTATATGTTACAAGTTAGACTATATAAGGCTACAATTTGATTAAACTTGGTCAAATGGTTTTTTTATATATATACAGAGCTGATTATAGGGCATATGGAAGTCAGAAGACTTCCATTTATAGACCTTGAAATAAATTGGAAAAGAGAGTTTTGGATGTGAAGGATTGGTGCAGAAGATAAATATTTTCTGTAAATTACTTAAATTTAGACTATAAAACCTTCTGGAGACTGTGGGAGTCAGAAAGTGGAGGTGGAACAAAACTAATTTAGTAACATTTGTTTCTCCTATCTATACTTTATAGCAGTATCAGTTGCATACAGGATATGTAATGTGGGTGACTTCACATTTTGGAAATAACTTATTTACTTCTGCATTCATAATAATTAAGTCTAGATGAGCAGAAATTTTTTGCTTTTGCCAACATCATCTGTGGTCTTTTGGAGCAAGAGCGCAGTATTTTATAGGTTCATTGCAAAAGCTTTGTACTGTGCATAATAAAATTGCTGCATTCTTCTCTGAAGGTGATGCTGTGTGCACAAGTTTAAGGCATCTAATTTGGAGAACAACCTTTTTGGTTTTGTGTTGATTTGGTATTTGAATATAGTATGGAATTCTTTGCCAAAGTTTAGTTTTGCTCTCTTGTGAGGCATGAATTTGGGCAGATTCAGGTAGACTGGAAGTAGGGAGGGAAATTACACTAAGCAGTGGCTTAAAATAATTTGAGATCTTGCAGTTCTTCAGAAGTTAGGAACGTCTTGAATTTAAATGCTACATATACCGAATCTAAAAAGTCAGAAGGACTTTTCCCTCTTCATTTTTAACTCAGTAAAACCATTGGTCAACATTTTATAACCTCATTCATGTCATACACAGAAGGATGTTAAAGCTGAGATAATAGAATAGTTTAGGTTGGAAGGGACCTTCAAAGGCCTTCTAGTCCAACGCCCTGCAATGAGCAGGGACATCTTCAACTACAATAGGTCGCTCAGAGCCCCGTCCAGCCTGGCCTGGAGTGTTTCCAAGGATGGGGCATCTACCACCTCTCTGGGCAACCTGGGCCAGTGTTTCACCACCCTCATTGTAAAAAATTTCTTCCTCATGTCTCTGAAACCAAAAGCTTTCCTCTGTCTCAAGAATTAATCAATGTTTGGAAATTAAGGCATAATTTCCCGAATACAGTTCTATCAGAAGCATGGAATCAGTGTACTAGTAGTAGAGGGCAGTTAGTCATGAGACCTCAAAAACATCGTATTTGGAGATTCACTAGTATATATTCATTATTCATTACAGGTAAAGATACAAAGCCAATCTTTTTTCTGTTCTGTGATGGTGTTTTTACAGAGTCAGTTCCTTCCTCATGACAGACTGACATTTTTCTCTTAAGTTTATGTCCTGTGGCCAAAGACTTTGGTATTAGTATCATTAGCTTGCTGAATGTCCTTTGGTTAACTCAATTTTGCACTTAAGAATATAAGAAATATCTTGATTGATCAGCCCCAGACTCTGTAAAGTCCTGCGTGCTGCCCCTGGCGGTGGCAATTGCCACCGCCACTTCCTATGATCCACCACCCTTGTAACCTCATCATGGACCTGGTGCCCAGGACTTTGTCTAATCCTTTCTGAACTTGATAGGTTTGTGAAGTGCAAGGACAGTTGTGCATGTGAGTGATTCTGAAAGCTTGGGTTAACTGCTTGAAGATGATTGAAGAATATATGCTACGCTTTCTTGTTCCTTGAACCTTTCTTGAACCACCTCAATGGTCAAGTATTCATTTTCCACTCCACAACCTATAAGACAGGAGGAGAACTGAACCAATGGGCATGTTGCAGCAGCAGTATTATGAATGTAATTACTATCACTACTACTTTTTCTTCTTAGTAACCAACTGATTCATTCTCAGTGGATAGTTAGTAAGTGGACACAAGGCATTAAAGTGTGTCAATAGGACAAGAAGGGCTTGCTTTGGGTTGGAATTGTCTTTTTCTAAATATTTCAAATGTGTGTATTCCTGTGTTTAAACTCAGAGATTTGTTTTGAGCAACTAACTTCAGCTGGGTTTGAAGGACAAAAACTTTAACTGCAGCACATGCCTTTGCAATGGCTGAGAATCTGTCCTTTGCCACCAGTGCATTCTTTCCTGCCCCTGAATTCAAACATAAGTCAAACAGAATAGTGGCTAAGGGTGTACAGGTTGCATCTGTGTCCCCAGATGAACATCTTACATTAAAATTTAGGGAGAGAGTGTCAGAAAATGAAAGGAAATTAATTAGGCTTCCAAAATATTTCAGAAGAACAGAGCTAACCTTATTTATGTTGACCTTTTATTTTAAAATTATGGTTTTGGGGACCACATAATTGGGGAATGAAGGCCCATTTTAACTTACCTATTGTAATAGAACATCTTTGAGATTAACGTTAAAATGACCTTCAGAAGAGAAACAACAGATGGGAATATACAGAGTAGGAAGAAGAGTGGGTAACACTAGAAGGTCCTATCAGAGTGTGCTTGGTGCGGATGGCACTGGCTGTCATCTAAAGGGTGGCTTAGAGTATGTAATCAAAGCCTGTGTACACAGTGGCTGGCAGAAATGCTGATTTGAACCAGGTCTTGGATAGATGAAAAATTTCTTTATTTTCAAGCTATGGGCATGCAAGAGTAGTTTTTTTAAATTGTACGTGCCATGCTGTGGAACTTGCAATCTTACTGTAATGGGTGAGGACTGGAGTCCAGCACAGAAACGTTGTTAACTGTTTTACAGAAGATTGCAGCTGATATTGTGCTCATTTACTGTTTCCACCGGATGGTGAAAGGGTCTTTCAACACAAATTTGTTGAAACATGTTCCATTAATATTAGGTTGTATTGTTCTCTTCCCTCTCCCTTCTCTGCAAACCTATGATACAACTCAGAATGCCCTTACAGGGTATTTAGCTGATGTATTATAAGTATTTCAGAAATCTTTGTTGTTTAACAGGCATAGTCTTGGTTTACTTTATCTTGGGCAACTTGCTTGTTTTAATCCTGCCTGTTTGTCTTTGAATATACCAAAATCTGTTTGTGTGGGGCTTTTGTGGTTTTTGTTTTGTTTTTAATAGTGAATTTGCAATGGAGTTGGAAACACTAAAAGCAAGTCTCATTTTGAAGGGCTTCTATCATGGTGGTTTAAAAAAATATCCAAAAAAGGTTGACTGAATTGGACAGCTGGCTCATAATACACTTGTGATGACTTAAAAGTTTTGAATAAAAATTCCAGTTTAACAAGCAGTTTAGAGAAAACGGTACATGTAAGCATCATTATAGTCCTCCAGTACATTAGTAAAAGAAATCAATTCGCGCAATTTCTACTGAAAATGACATTTGTGTTTCATTGTTGTCGGGGCAGATATATTTAGTTTATCCACAAGATGAAATCTAGCTTCATAGTTTTACTTACTATTGCTGAACACCTATTGTCAAGTCGTGAGACCTGCTGTTTAAACAGCCCTTTTAGGATGAAAGTAGTTTTTTCAGCAGGTGGGTTGGTAGGTTAGTTTTAAACTGAGTGATCTCTAGAGGTCTTCTCTAGCTCCACCACTAATACCTTTGCTTTGTTAACTGAAGATAATATAAATAGAATTCTTCCTGAAAGAACAAGATAAAACAAAACTGATTTTTAACCTGGAATATCTGCATGTAATGTGTGGGATGGAGGGAATCTTTATTTGGAATTACATATCAGAATTCTCTGGAAAAAAGCATTGCTTTAAATTAAAGAGTTGTGCATCAGAGTAAAAATTGTATTGTCAAGAGAAACTTACGTTTTAATTTTTTATCTTCAGTGTTCACCATGGCCTGATACTCCTACAACATTTGTAAACAACAGTCCTACTCCTGCTCCAACTTTTACCTCTGCTCAACATAATACCTACAGTGTCCCAGACAGGTAAGTTTCTTTCCTGTAACCTAATTAAAGGTAACATTTTAAAATCAGGCTTATTCAGAAGCACTTTCTGAGTAAATCCAACTGTTTTCAGGTTCCACTGGGGAATGAGAGATTGTTTTGACCTATATTTTTATTTTAGAGTTTGACACTTGCATCATGTGATGCATTTATAATGTAATTGCTTCCACTTTAACATTTTTCCTTTTTACTGTACACTGTTGGAAACTCTTCTTCTTGTCCTCTGTCATATAGCAAATACTTTCTCTTTTAACTGTTCTCATTTAGTCCTTGTCTATGGAAACTCTTTAGCTTTTTTAGAAGAACAGTCTTTGTTCCCCTCATACACAGTTAATATAATTTGCAAGGAAAAAACCCACCAATAATCTTTACAAGCTTTTCAACAGAAACTGTAGTGGTAAACACACTTTGTACTGAGACATTATTTAAACTACTGTAATCAAACTTGGGTGATCAAGGAATGATTTACAGTGGTATTGATTGGTCTATATACCTTTGTTTTGTCTGCTTTGTATGTTACTACCTCCCCCTCAGTCACCATTTAAGACAGGTGTCTGTGTAAGCTCCCGTGAGTGTTGGGAAAGCTGCTTCTCCAGTTGATAAAGAATACACAGAATAGGAACCAGACAACTTGCAAATAGAACTTTGATGATCTTTTTCATGGGTTTAACTTAAATTTCACTCTATGCAGCATTTAACTTGTCTTTCAACAGTGATATTTATTGTTTGGGGAATTTCACGTTATTTTTCAGCAATGCTTTAATATTTTGCTTAATAAAATTCTATTAATACTTCTTTTGTTTTTAATCTGTAGCAATTCTTCCTCCCCAAATCATCAAGGAGATGGAACCTCTCAAGGGTCTGGAGATGTGAGTGTTTGCTTTGTATATTTCTGTCAGAACATTTGATTTATATGTACCTTGATATTAATAGGTACTGGGGAAATGTTTAACTGAGGAAGTTTTCTAATGATTTGGGGTTTGTTTTTTTTTTTTTAATATCCAAATTATATCCAATCTTGTTTCTTACAGCAGCTTCATCCTTCAGCCACAATCCAGGAAACTCAGCAATGGTTGCTGAAGCATAGGTTCTCTACCTATACAAGGCTTTTTTCAAATTTCTCAGGTATTGTTTACTTTTTTGTTTAGTGTTTTTGTGTTAGTGAGCAAGTTTTGTGTGGGAAAATAGTTCTCTAAAAGCAATATGGCTTCAGTATTTATTGTCATTTACTAACTTGTATATTAAGTGTTCAGTTTGCATTGGAAGGCATTTTTTTCTAGTTGCATTGTGCACAAATTCACCCTAACACCCAAAAGTTAATCTAAGGTTGGTTGGTTTGTTTGAATTTTTTTTTCCTGTGATAGTTCACAAAATCTTTTTAACCTTGATAAGTCTTCTCAGAAAAGTGAATTTGGTAAGTCAGACCAGCAGGCCGTCTATTGTGCCGTGCTGTTTCCTAATGGCAGCCAGCATGCAATGATTTTGAAGAAAGTGCAAGAAATTGCTGATATCCACCCCATGTTAGAGTTTTTCTCTGGAGTTAAAATTAATTGTAGTATAGGAAACTTTTGTCCTCCCAAACTCTGAAACTGTGAATAATCATCTTACTCACAGAAATGGCAAATTATTTTTTGTATCGAACTTTGCTTCAATGCCATTTAACAGGAGGATTCACTTACTTATTTGTATTTTTGTCGTAATTTTTTTCAGTTTAACAGAATGTCTGATTGTTCTTCCTTAAATGTGCGTCAGTGTAGTTTCCACTCTAAGTACGGAAACGAGAAACGGCAACAGATGCGCCCTGTGGGGCTGTGTTTTGCTGTTTGCTTCTTTAATCTTTCATGTCATTGTGCAAAGGGTGGGATGACACAGTACACACCATGAGTAACATTCCACCTGTTCCTTGGTAAAATGTGGTGCGGATAATTTGAAGATTCCTGCTTTCAGGCCGAGCTCACACTCCTGCCAGAACTGCGTTTGCACCAGGCATCTTCCCTGATTGTGATTGTGTTTCTCTGACTCTGTCTAGTAAGGACAGCAGCCCAAATACAGATTCTATAATGTGGCATTCTTTAAATCTGTCTTTTCTCCAGCTAGTTAATTCTGTTTGCAGATGCCTCATGTTTTCTACCTAAAATTCATACTGTTTTCTGCTAGGATAATACAGGTTCTGAGAAATAAGCTCACATTTAGCCTTTCTGAACAAGGTGTGAAAGTGTCATCCAACCCTGAGAAGTTAAGTTCTGCAGTCTCACTGGTGAACAAACCAATATTTTGCAGTAACTTCCTCAGCAAACCGTATGGAATCATGGAAAATTATTTAGGTATAATTCTGGTGACATCAGTATAGGCAGCAATAAATAAGATTTTGTAAGCTACTGACAATAATACTACAGTAATACAATAAAAATAAGTAAAATTTAGAGATCCCCCAGCGGTCCACGGTATTTTCCTATGCACAGGCAATATGACTTCTCCAAGTAAAAACTGACCAGACCTTCAGATAGTGGTGAGTCCTCTGGAAAACCTGCAGCTTTTGGCATGTAAGAACATGACTTCTGTGAGAGAAAACAAACCGCATATATGATGTTAAGACCCGCATGGCACCACTAGTTATCTCAGTAGTAAATCAGTGCTGTCTTGGATTTCCCTCCTCAGGGTGGCTCAGTACACCTTGTAGTAAAGCAGCCTGTTGTACATCAGTGCGCAGCGCTGCCGCCAGCTGCCCTGAAACCACCAGCATCTACCCGCACACCCAGACTGACACATCAAGGCTCCTTAGCTAATCAGTGACTTGATGATTTTATTTTAAATACCATGGGCCTAATGGAAAAGCGCAACATTTTCTAGTCAACCTTTGTGGGATTGGAAATGAACCTTTTATTCTGCTCCTTAGTTTTTGATCTGTGCTCCTTGTGTTGTGATTCCTAAGCTTTCTCAATAAAATTTAGTACTAAATTTCTGACAAAGACCCTTGGAAAACTTTTAAAGTGGTTCTTCTATTTCATTATTATCTTTACATGTTTATAGAAGTCAAATACTAGCCAGCTGATAGATTTTCTTTGAAGTGAGATCTGTGGTGTAGCTTTTAATTACACTACTTCAGGTGTGATTTTTTTTTTTTTTTTTATTGTAGTACTTAAGGGGTATGATGACAAATTATTTTTACTGTATTTCACCTATGCATTCCTAGATCATCTGTGGAGTGTTTTCACAAAGTCTTTTTTTTTCCTTGTGCTCCCACTCATCTATTACAGTGACTGATTTTTTTCAGACTATTGTTTTCCCTGTTGACACTCATGCTGCTTCTAAGAAGCGTGCTTCCTTCCGTTTTGTGTTTAGATCTGCTTAGTATCTTCTATTGACACTTCATTTTCTGAAGTAAATGTTCTGGGAAGCAGCTGTTTTCACAGCTCACTCAGTCTCTGGAATATTTAAGAACAAACAAAAACGTGCTTTTGGATAAAAGTATCTCACATTGACCCAATAGGCTGCTGATGAACTCATTTGACCACACTGATTCAATTGTGCCAACCTTTAGCAGTATCTTCTATAAATGAGAGCGTTGTAATAGCTTAAGTGCATAGAGTATATGATGTATTAATTAAATCATAGAATAGTTTGAGTTGGAAGGGACCTTCCAAGGTCATCTAGTCCAATACCCTGCAATGAGCAGGGACATCTTCAGGTTGCTCAGAGCCCCGTCCAACCTGGCCTGGAACGTCTCCAGGGATGAGGCATCTCTGGGAAACCTGTACCAGTGTTTTACCACCCTCATTGTATTATAAAACATTTCTTCCCCATGTCTAACCTGAATCTCCCCTCCTTTAGTTTAAAACCATTACTCCTTGTCCTATCGCAACAGGCCCTGCTCAAAAGTCCGTCCCCATCTTTCTTACAGGCCCCTTTTAAGTACTGAAAGGCCACAATAAGGTCTCCTCAGAGCCTTCTCTGTGAGGACAGGCTGAACAACCCCAATTCTCTCAGCCTGTCCTCACAGCAGAGCTGTTCCAGCCCTCTCATCATCTTGGTGGCCTCCTCTGGACCCCCTAGAATGATTCCTTGAGTGAGAAACCATCAAATATCTTTGTTCTGTATTTTGCATGGGTTTAAAATACGCTAACCTGAGTGTCAGTTAAAACGTTGTCATTTAAGCCATTGTCTGGATATAGAGCAGTCACCTGTCTCTACAGTCTACAGTATTTGTGTGTCTTCCAGACTTTGTACATTTTCAAAGAAGTGAGCACCATCAAGGGAAACCAACCACCTTTGAAAAATGAGTCCCTTTTCCTCAGTGCTAGCTAGTGCCTATTCTAAATTTTACTTTATTGTGTTTGCAGGGTTCCATTTTTGTAATGGTAGAGTTTGTTATTCTTTGTTTAAATAAACATGCAATTTATTTTTAGAAGTATAGATGTTCTAAAAGAATCTTCATAAAATCCTCTTGTGTTTTTCCAGGTGCTGATTTATTAAAGCTGACAAGAGAGGATCTGGTACAAATCTGTGGTCCAGCCGATGGAATTCGGCTATATAATGCACTGAAATCCAGGTAATATGTTGAGTGTGAGGTTGAGTGGGGTTTGTTCTGTGCTTTACTAGAATCCCCTGTCCTTAGAACTGGGAGATCTGGGAAGCCATTGCGGGGATGGGCCTCGATGTCCGCGAGAGCTATCTCAGGAACTGGCAGCAGCGTGTTTCAGAAGAGCCTCCTGTGTTCGCCTTCAGGGCAGAGCCCAGATGAGGTGCTGGCACTGACCAGTCCAAAGGCAGCCTGTGAGACTGGTACCAGTGCAGTTGGGCGCTGCCGGTTTGTTGGCAAGACACAAAACTTCTCGTTTACGGCAGCCAAGAACAACCCCAAGCTGAGGCCTTTTGGGTATTCGTTACCACTGACCTTTGTAAGAATTGTCATCGTCACTCAGTAGTTATGTTCCAGGATTACGATGTCTTGATTGAAATTTTGTTAGAATCCAGTAGCACCTGAGAGACTACTTACCATTATATTAATTTTTAATTTTTTTTTGATCAGTCGAGAGAAAACATTTCAAGTATACTATTAGCATAACAAATCTACATTTGTGACATCACCTTCCATATTTCCAGGGCAAATAACCTTTTCTCTGATGTGTGATTTGTTTGAATTGCAGGTCTGTTAGGCCCCGTTTAACAATCTATGTCTGTCAGGAGCCATTACGGAGCATTCAACTGGAAAGACAAGATGCAGGCAACGGCGACAGCAGCAATGGTGCAATATATGGTATGGCACATAGGGGTCTCTCAGCATACCATTCCTGTGTCTTGAAGTCTAAAATAAGATAGATGGGAAGGAAAAAAGAATAGTGAAGAGGCTGAATTTCTTTTTCTGGTGTGCAAAGTTATATTTAGATCAACTTTGCTATTTTAACACTGCAGGGGATGAAAAGACTGTCGAAACCTCTCAAGATTAAATCGTTGGGGTTTTTTGGTTGGTTGGTTGGTTTTCAGTCCATTGATAAATGTAACTCTAGTTACCTGGTAATTAAGGAGCTCTCAAATTAGATGTGCTCTGTTGTTACAGCCAAGGTGTTAACTGTATAAATGCAGGTGCATGTAAAAGCCACACACAAATAAAACACTTAGATTCTTTCCCGTTTTTCAGTCAGGTTTTGCTGTGCGACTGAACTAAACCGGGTAGAGCTTAAGCAAGGAAAAACAGCCAAGCAGTCTGTGGGCTCATGATTTTAGTATTATTTTCCTGAGAGATAGCTGTTGTTTCAACACAGATGGAAACTTAGTACTTAATTGTAAATTCATGTTGATTTACATTTAAGAGAGTGAAGCTGTTTGAAATTATTCTTTTCTTGCTCTTGGCTTTGAGAGAAGAGGCCTCCCTGCCCAACCAACTGAAATGTGCACTGGCTGCTGCTCTAATAGTCGTTGTGTATTTTCCATGCAAGAATTGAGGCAGAGGAGGATCTGTAAATAGGATGCTGTCTCTGTTAAATACATCTTTTCCCTCTGGATATCTTTAGTCTTCAGTTTGGGACAGAAGAATGTGCAAACATGGACCTGCCAAGGGCTTCCAGCACTATTAAATAAAACTATAGAGCTGTAGCTATAGCATCAAACTGAATAGCTACTTTGTCTTACCATTCTGTTTGTTTGAGGTGCTGTATTTCCCCCCTGCCACCCTTCAGCTCAGAGGTGATCAGTAGGAAATTTATTCAGACAGTTGAAAAAGGCTTTATTTACCAAAAAAATAAAATCTACATCCTACATCCCTCTTCAAAGCAACGGTGTAGTAGTGTGAGTCAGGCATATTACCTGCTTGAGACGGTCCAAAACTACTTCCAAAGTCATCGTTAGGTGAGTCTTAAAGATGCATTTTAACTCTGTTTGACATGACTGTGCCTTCTGGTGCAGGATACACGAAAAAATATGGAATTTGCTTTCAGTATCAGATTGAGTAGAAGCGTCCCCTTTGTCAGAGAGGTTGTGCTTGTGTCTTTACCCTGAAAGAAAAGTCATGGCAGTTCATGCTGCTTACTGAGAACAGGAAAGAGTAAAGGTTTCTAGCTTTTAAAATTTTTTAAAGCCAGACTATAAACAAATTGTGGTTTTTTAAAATATAGTTACTTGTCATCAATTTGTATTGTGCTTATTTATTTATTTTTTTTCTTCTTGTAGTTTATCATGCAATCTACTTAGAAGAAATGGCAGCCTCAGAAGTCACACGCAAGCTTGCTTTGGCATTTAATATTCCTTTGCATCAGATCAACCAGGTTTACAGACAGGGTCCCACAGGTATCCACATTCTTGTTAGTGACCAGGTAAGGAAATGTTATGAATTAAATAGAATAGAGGATTTTCTTGTGCTTGCTTGTTACTGTTCTTTTTTTCTGTTTGATAATGCAACCTAGTGTTTTCTGACATTGAGAGTATTTTTTCCTTTTAATTAAAATGAGCAGAGAGATCTGTTAAATGTCACTCTTCCTCTACCTGAATAAATTCCCGTTATGAAAGGAGAAAGGCAACTGGTCTGTGTAGTTCTGAGATGCTTCAGTAATTACTTAGTATGTATTTACTTTGAACATGCCCAAAGGCAGGTAGCGTTTAAATACTGTAGAACTCGGCTTATTCAGGCATCTGCTACACATATTTAGAGTTCCAAAAACACAGCAAACGGTAACAAGCTCCCAGCTGGTTGTCACATGATTAACAAGCAGTATTATGACAGTAATGTATTTTAATTTAATTTGGTATATTCTTGTCATTTGCTGAATAAAGCCAAAAATATGCAAGTACTTATAAAAGGCTGTGTTTCATATCTGATGTATTTATTTTTCGCATTGGTCATGATCAGGAGGGTTTCACAACTTCTTTTATTTTTGTAGATGGTTCAAAACTTTCAAGATGAGAGTTGTTTCTTATTCACCATGATAAAAGGTACAGTGTCTTTTCTGACAGTCTGAAATACAATTGTTGATTCTACCAAGGCACCTTCTGTAAAGCAGAATATTGTTGTAGTAAAACTTCCCCAAGCAAAGAGTAACAGCAAATCTCCTGAAGGCTGACTTGCAAATAAGATAAAATAAAATAAATGTACATACAGTAGTGGCAGAAAATATGCACAAGTTCTTCCTCTTGTAGTCAGACCTTTCATGTTCTCCAAGATTTCAGTTCAGAACCAGTGTGGTGCTCAGTAACAAACTTCATTTTAAATACAGTCAGCCACCACTGAACAGTGCTTGCTGTTAGTCATTGGTGAGAGTGAAGTTTCAAAATAATAATGAAAAACCAAATATTCTGGCAGTAGTACCTCTGAAGTTCAGAAACCTGAGTTCAGATAACTGAGTCATGATCGCCAGCAGAACCAAGTAAAAAATTCTCCGAGTATAATAATCTTTGGTAGGCTGTTGTTGTAGACAGGATGTGGCCGTTTTGCTGGGCAGACAGCAGCATGTTTCCTCTGCCTAACAAAGACTCGCTCTTGTAAGGCTGCGGTTTAGCAGCGAATCGTAAACTTGAACAGGAACAAACTCCTCCACCCCTGTGCTGTCAAATGGGTGGAATGATTGTAATTGTATGGATGCAGTTGCACTGGGATACAGCCAGCCTGAGTCCATAAACATTCACATTTCTGTAATCTGAGTCTCCTTTTTAAACACAAGGTGTTTCAGGTGAATCTCACACTTCCTTAGGAGTCCAGCTTCTTTCTGGTAGAAGCTGCCAGGAAGTTGCTGCCATCATTGACAAGTTTGACTCTGCAAATTTTACCTAGAGAAACTGCCCCAGCCCTGAGGATACCATTATAAATTGTTCATCGTAACATTTCTGTTCAGCACAAGTAGGAAATTTTTAAAAGCTACATTTTTGCTGTAGACGAGCTGTGTTTTTCAAGTCTGCTTTGCTGAATCAGCATCCTAATTTGAAACTAATTGTTCTGTGTAGTGTAAAATCTGTTTGCGTGGTCAGTGATTGTTAGAGACCTGTTTATCTCAGCTGTTAAGCCTTTGATGGTACTGCCAGCTTCTAAGCATAAACTCCACAGGGGTTTGGGGTTTTTTTAACACTCTTCCATTTGGTTTCCTAGTTTAAGGCTGAGCATCACAAAATAGGCTATTAAAAATATATGCTAAGGATTTATTGGTCTTGCAGAAGTGAAGTGCCTTCTATGATACGGTCACTGTCAAATGAGGTGGGTTTAATGAGTACTAGGAAGAGCTCAGAAATAACTGGAAACCAAAGAGATTTTTGAAAGTCAGTTGTTCTTCAAGTGCTTAGTCTGGATAGCAGGCCACTGATATTTCACATTTCAAGTTTAATATTTTGTAATAGTAATAAACCTTTTCTACGCAGTAAAAAACAAGTCCATACCTAGATGTGTTGCTGTGTTGCCTCATGTGTTTATGGTTCTGTTTATGAAAGACTGACACTTATTTATTTTTCAGCTGAAAATGGTGAAGGCTTCCATATAATTTTGAAATGATGTCACACAATTGCTAGACTGATACTCCAGTGCAGAATGAAGTCCTGCCTAAAGATTATGAAGATCATCCAAAACCTTAGGATCTAACTTCACCGTATGTTTCATATTGAAAACACAAAATGACCTTTCTAATGAGCTGTTTGAGAGGTGAACTTTCTTATCACTGCCATAGCTAAGTGTCCTCATGAGAGGTATAATGCCATGACAGCTGACGTACAGGCATGCAAGACAACATAAGCAAAGGTGCTTGCCCTTTACCGAAATAAGGCAAATAATGGCCAGTAGATACAGGTTCTAGAAGCAAAGCCCTGTTGCTTTTCTATTCTCTGTATCCAGTTGGAGATGAATGTAAACTCATTTTGGGGCATTTACCTTTCTGTGCCAGTTTGTCTGTTACTTGCTTGTACCTTAACGCTGGTTTTATTTTTTTGACGTTAGCAGAGCACATATTAATCTGTGTGGAGATGAGTTAGTTAAGCTGATCGTGATCAGGTTGTCGAGAGTAAAGCTGTCAAAACAGCTTCCCGTGTAAATTGTGTATAAGAGTGTATGTAAGAAGTGTAAATGCCAGGACAGGGCTTTGAAGAAGCCCTAGACAGATGCAATATATGCATGCAGCAAACTGCATTATCAGTAGTACCTTCTTGGAGGGATTAATATAAATCCCATGGGGTACCAAGTAATTGTGTTTTGCTTTAACAAATCTAACGGAAAAGAATTGCCTATGCATCCTTTATGTTTAGTTTCCTAGGTTCTCTGTGGGGAACTGCTGCAGTTTAACTCTTTGCTTGTAAAATTGTGGGTTTAAAAAATACTAGCAGCGAGAGGTGGATTTTTATGATTTAGTGGAATTATGCTGATGAGGGAAGACGACCCACGGGCACCACGGGGCTCGCGTAGCTTTCAGCAACATCAAATAAATTGCTTAAGAAACACTAAATAGACACCATTTTAGTCTCCTTGCCAGCAGGTGGATGCCTTGCTGTAGTTACTCTTCTGGACAATTATCTCACCTTTTCTGTTGACCTTTCTTTGCCCTCTGATCCATACTGTACAGCTGTTACAGTGCCTCCTCCACATGACCAAATATTTGCTTTTCTTTGAAACAGGCAATGTGCTTTTTCCATATTTTGGGTATTTCTTGTAAAGACTCAGCAGAGCATTTCCTAGGTTAACATGAAGTTTCAGCTGGTTAGGTACTTAGAGGGGAATATTTCAGGCGGTATTAAGTGACAGCTCCATACTTGTCATTTGTGCCTTTGAAAAGTTCCACCTTAATCTCCAGCTTAAAAGCTTGGGAATAGTTTGCTTTTTTGCTGCAGTGTTCAGTGTAAACAACAACTACAGCATGTAAAAAAGCAACTTTGATATTTCATTCCCTCTTTCATGACTGGCTCAAGTGCTTAGCAGAAAAGCTTCTGAAAGCTGTAGCATTTTGAAAGCTTAAATTCATCAAAGCTAGAGTTTCTTTCCTATTTTTTTTTTCTGCACTGAAAGTAAAATTTTATGTACTTAAATGTTTCTGCCTATAAGTTGTTCATCTTTGGGTATTGTTTGGTCCTAGTATTTTCTTGAACTGACACTTGTGTCTTTTCAGCTCACACCGTATTCAAATCCAAATGTTTTATAAAAGTGGAAAAATCCTTGATTGGAAAGTATCCAAATATCTAATTTTAAAGAATATTGAAAGTTGTACAGTAGTTTGTCCAGCTCACTTGAAATTGGAGTTAAATTATGGCACCAGCAAATTGCTTTTGTTTTTTAATAAGATGTACACATTTCAATTTAAGTATAATAAATGTTTTTCAATAATTTTGTAAATGTGCTTTCTTTTTTGTTTACTTTCCCCCCCACCCACTTACATGAGAGATACTTCTGCTGTTAAGATTTAGATTAACTACGGGACCAGCCATACTGGTAGGTAAAGGTGCACCCACAGATCTTCTGCTTCTAATAGAAAACCTAGGTAACGTTGAAATAATTGAAACAAATTCAAATTTGACAACAGCTGATTGTTTATTTAAGTGTCCTATATCAGAGTAGGTTCCATTTGTTTTTTTACATCTTTAATGCAGTAGACATACAAGGTTCAGTATGGTCTTAGAAAAACAAAATGAGCCAACAAAAGGCAACACATCTCGACACACTGGTACCAATGGCTTCCCTGGTACAGTTGAGAATAAAATCTGCTTAAAATGCTCCGTTACAGCAGTATCCTAACAGAGCTGTAAGGATGATTGTAACAACGCACTTCCACCACTGGGCAAAACAAGCCCTGATTGGCTTGCTTAGTAGTAGTAAAGAAATCCATGTACTGCACTCATATCTTTAATTTATCCTGTAAGATGAGATCTTAATTTTCTGTCCCCATTGTCTATGAATGTGTGAACACAGCTGCTGTTGGCCATGAAAGTCTCTTAATGTTCACATGCCTTTTAAAAAGTAGGTTAAAATTTTGGTGGGGGGAAATTGCAGTACTATCCAGTAGTAGCTTCTCCAACTGCTTTTTAAAGCCAGTATTTCTATTAATTTTCAGTAAACACAGAGGCCCTGAACTCTTAAAACATCCACACGCACACAATCAATCTTACACAAAAACGCTTTCTGAGCTGTTGAGTAGTTTATCACAGATAATTAAGTTGCTTAATATAAAAAAATTTAACTGTCTAGCACTGAAAAAACTAAGGATGAAAACATGGCCTTAAGAGTTAATACATATATTTTATTATCATTCAGAAGTTGACAGCTTCTTAAATAACCCATATGTGAAGAGTTTGGCTTCCTACACTTGAAAACCACAGGTTTGGTTTGGTTCAACTCTTGCCTGCAGATTTATTTGCCCCTGTGCTTGCCGTATCCCTAAAACAGGTGGGACAAACAGCTTGAATTGAATTCCTTGCTCCATTGTAGTTCCTGTAACAACCTGGTTTCCATTCTTCGTCTGTAGCGAGGTGTGACTAATACACCCACCCCTTCCTAGGACCACTGCAGCCTCCCCCGCAACCCGAGGAGCTGGCAGAGCGCGCAGGGCGGGCCGTACCGTGAGCACCATGTAGGAGCGCGGCAGCCGGTTGCAGTCATGTGCATGAACTCTGCCGCAGCGGAGTTCTCACCCCTTTTAAAGGCTGATGGCATCAGGCATGAAATGTGCTTCAGTGCTGGGCAAGCTGTGCACTACCACAGAGTTCAACTGAACCAAGTTCAAAAACTTGAAAAGTATTTCTATTTATGTAGTTATCTTGAGGTACTATCTTTTGACATTAGCTATTATATCCTGTTATGTAATTAAAGACAAAGCTGAATCATGACAAAGTATAAGCTGTTTTGCTGTAAGAGCTCATGATTACCTTACAGTTTTGGTCAACATCTGCTAAAGCCAATCTGTCCTTAAACCTGATATTTAATCTGTCTTGTATGTTACAGAACGGCAGGTTCAGTTCCTTGGTGGGCCAGACTTGAGCCCCACGTTACATTAGAACTTCACACTGAACAGTGCTTACAAACGCAAATGAACTTCCAAGTTTAGTGAACTTTCACCAAGTAGCTGCTAACTCTGAAATGCCCCCACATTTTACACGGTACTTCAGTTCTCATGCCAACAGAAGGAAGGAGTTACTAATGCAAACCGAAGCATCACCAACTTAATCCACAGCTGCACATTACGTTAAAGATTTTTACCTGGAAAAAAAAACAATGCTTTTCTTGTCACAAAACTGGATGACCAAACATCACCATTAGGACTGTCAGGAAACCGACTCCTTCCACTGACTTGCAGTCCCACGGTTTTCTTCAGCAACAACGTTTTCTGTGTGGTTGCACTGACTGTCAAAGAATAATACAGCATCTGCAGAGGCGCTGCCCGCTCCCTCCCACTGAGGGAGGGGGTGTGACTGGAGCAAAGTAAGCATGGACTTTTACGTGAGGTAGATGAGCCTGCGGATGAAATAAACATAACTAGTAAAAAGAAGCAGAACACCTCAATAAGTCAGCGCTCACTAAGGCTGGGCAGCTAAAAAGAAAGCATCTGTACGTAACGTGGTACTATCCAAGGTGTTTCTCCTGACATGTAGTTCCCGTGCTGCAACCAGCTGAGGCACCGTAATGTCTGGGCACACTCACCTGCTCAGGGTTCCCACTTATTTCCCAATAAAGCAGCCCAGAGAGCTCCCTGTCACAAGAGGCCCATGTTCTGCTGCAGGAGAGAGATGGATCCCCAGCTCCCAAAAAAAGACTTGTCTGTATCTCATCACCTATATTCCCTGCTTCTGTCATCCTAGCAGAATGGAATAGAACTGGGCATCTGCCCTCAGGATGAGCTCTCCAGTTCCAGAAGTGTTAGGATGCAGAGCTGGGACACGAAGCTGCAGACAGGTTTAACAGTAAGGCTCAAATGCTGCTGCTTGCCCCTACAGGCCACCTCTGACCTAATGGGGGACGTACACAGAGGGAAAGAGCTCATGGCTGGATTCCAGGGGCTAACAGCCCTACAACCCATTAACTGAAATCTCTATGCAGGTGTTTTGATATGGGCTCTGTACATTAATGTATGTTTTCAGAGAAATTAAGAATGCCACCAAGCAATCCTAAAAACAGAGAAGCCTCTCTTCGAAAAAAATACAGAAAGCAGATCATAATTCCAGCAACAAAAGTGTCATGAGTTATAAACTGAATTAGATGATTATTACTGCCCATATTAAAAAAAGCTTCATTTAGTTCCTAGAGATGGGAACCCAATGCAATGATATTCAGACTCTTTCTGTCCTCCCTTGCCTGGGACATCTGCAGGACTCATACAATCTCAAGCAGCATCACCCACTTGGGCATTCCCACCCGAACAAATCAGCCAACACGTACTCTGATGCGCTTGATTCCAGCGCGCGTGACTTGCTGACAGTCATACAGCTCAATTCTCTCCAAGTTGTGGCAGTTCTCCAGGTGTTCCAGGGTCACATCAGTGATGAGAAGACAGTTATCAAGCTCCAGTACCTGCAGCCTCTCGTGACCACATGTGCTGTTGCTCAGATGAAGAATCCCATCATCAGTGATCAATTCACAGTGAGATAAGCTCTAAAATGGAGAGGCAAACAATTGCTCAGTCCTAAGTTACTCTGTCCTCTAAAAATCAGAAATCCTCTTCAACCTCCTCCATTCTCATGGTTAAAGAGTTATAAAGAATATACAGCTGAAATCCAGAAGAGGAACAAAAGAAACAAATCTACTCAACAAAAGAAGAACTGTGCATTATTCTAAACTTCACTTCAAAATGAGTAGAATCCCACAACACAAGTCACCAGCAAACTCCACAGGCACCTTTGCTCTCTATAAATGTGGAAATTCTGCCTAATTGTCACACCCTCCATTACCAGCAGGTGTACACAGCACATGTGCTGTGCCAGAAACAGGAGACAACCATAAAGGTTGATCCAGAATGTACAGGAATAGGACTTCCTGTTCCACAGCTACCATGTTCCACACACAGCACAAGAACCACGCCTGTGCAAGTCCACATAGGCAGAACAATCAGACTGGACTGATTTGCCAAATACTGATTTCAGGAAAACTGTGAGTGCTTAGCACCTCGGCCTGTACATACAAGGAGTAATAAACATCTTGTGCAACTGCAGGAGCAGGTCTTTACTGCAACAGTCAGCATAATACACCAAAAAATTCTGCTCCTTTTCAGCATATTTTTTCACTTCCTTGAATTTCAAAACCATGGAAAAAGTTGCAGCATCTCAGGCAGTAGCACCACATAAAGCAGTTTCCTGGTTCCTTTAGGGAATTCATGACTTTTGGAGAAGTGTGCTGGTTTTGGCCGGGATAGATTTAGTTTTCTTCCTAATAGCTGGCATAGTGCCGTGTTTCGGATTTAGTATGTTGTTAATATGCTGTTGTTTCGGTTTTTACCAAGCAGTGTTTATACCACGTCAAGGTCTTTTCGCCTCCTCACTCCGCCCCACCAGCGTGTGGGCTGGGGGTGCACAAAAAGTGGGGAGAAGACACAGCTGGACAGCTGACCCCAACTGACCAAAGGGATATTCCATACCAGATGATGTCATGCTAGTCTAGAAGTTGGGGGAAGAGACAAGAAGGAGGGGACATTTGGAGTGGTGGTGTTTGTCTTCCCAAGTAACAGTTACATGTGATGGAGAACTGATTTCCTGGGGATGGCTGAACATCTGCCTGCCCGTGGGAAGTTGTGAATTAATCCCTTGTTTTGCTGTCCTGATTTGGTTAAAAACAAGACCAGTTCTCTTGTAGTGAATTTTCCTTTCAGCTAAGTTTTTTTAAGTAACTGCACTTTTCTGAATTTAGTTACATGTTTTTTGAGGCACTGTTCACTCCAGACTGATAACTAATGGAATGCAGAAGAAGCTCATGTTTAGATTTATTGCTATAGCAAGAAAGGACTGATAAGATTTCACACGTTCCATAAGTGAGAGGGGGCGTATTTGCAAGGAGGGGCGGACAGGACAGGTGACTAAAACTGACCAAGTATTCCATCCCATCCACATCATGCATCCTATAAAACAGGGAGATCACGAGGGTCCTGCTCTCTTCGACCATGGCCAACATCTGAAGAGGACCCTGCCTGTCATCCCTGTGAATCCCAGGCCTGGTTCCAGACCCTGCATCTCTGAATCCAGGTCCAGTTTGCTGTGAAGTCCCACCCAGGACTTCTGTGTGCCTGGCCTGCAGCTGCTAGAATGATACCAACTCTCTATGGGACAAAGCGGCTACCTCAGGATATTCAAGATTGGTTTTGTATATTTTCTCTATTTATTAGTACCATTAGTAAAGCCTTTAAAACTTTTACAACTTGCAGGACTCTAACTTGAAGACTCTCTTCCTTATCTTTCTATCACCTTTTATGGTGGGGGGGCTTAATAGGGTGAGAGAGTGGCTGCATGGTGCTGAGTTGCTGGCTGGGGTTAAACCACAACAGTCCTTTCACTCTCCACCCCTTTTTCTGTACCATTTACGTCATGCTCAGGTCTCACACTATCCAATACATTCTCACTACCCTTCCCATCTTTATATATAATACACAGATATCATTCCCTTGGTCTCCAGACCACACCTGTGCAGTGTCTGCAAACGTCCATCAATGTCCATAAAATGTCCATCAAGTTCATTAAGTCCATGACTTTGGGCTCCATCTGTTATGGTAGGCACTCAGAACAGGAAAGATGGTGTGTTGTGTGGAGTTAGTGGCCACCAAGGCCATAGCACCACACCAGCTACTAGGAAGAAAATTAACTGTGTTCCACGCAAAACCAGGACAGGAAGCAATGATGATGACAACAACAGGAAATAGACTTTCCTTGGAGGAGGCTTAAAAACCACTCCTCATCACCTGTGAAATAAATTCCCCCAAGTCTTATGCACTAGAAATGAGCAGAATCTATGAACTCTACTCCTCTCACAGCAGGCTCTGAGGTAGCTCTTGGCTTTCTGCTCAACACTGTGTCTTGACTGTACTTGTACCCAAGTCTAATGGTGACTGGTTTTAAGTAGCATTTCCTTGCCACGAGTGTTTTTCAAACAGCAACTGCTGAAGAAACACTGGCAGCAATCTAAAAATGCTTTTTAACTTGGCGCAAGCAAACTAGCACTCAATATCTCCTGCCAATCATCTGAATCAAACGTGTACTGAGTGAAGGGAGGGGCTACATCACTTCTACTTTTATTTCTATCAACTCTTCAAGTCCTTAAGTTCTCTTCTAGATGCACTTTATGCTTGTGTTCTGAGCATTCGATTTGGCTCACAGCCTGGAAACAATTGGCAGCTGCAGGGTTAAAAAACATTTATAATAGACCTGCTGTTTCAAGGAAGGACAGGAGGTTACGGGGAAGCAGTCTGCTCGCTAATTAAGAGTTTTCCATCCCAGGAAGTAAGCAGCTTATAAAATTCAGCTTTCCTCAGACACTGTATTTGGTACTGAAAGAACAAGACAGGATGTACAGCTGAGTTCACAGAACTTTGTAAAACAAATATACTAAATGAGACGTACTTTGTATTAAATTATTTTTCTGTCTTCATAAGTCTGTTAGAAAGTGTTAATAACAACAAACTGATTAAGATAATGACTTGAAATCTTCAGAGCAAAAAGATATGGTTTTTTTTTTGTTAATACATATTATTAAATGCCATGTATAAATCAAATATGGCATGATTTACAGTGACAGGAAAAAACAGTACGATCAACATAACTGAAGAATTCAACTGTCTTCTCAACTCCAGGAATGAGTATTTCACTAATAATGTGAATGTACAAACACTTTCCGGAGAAATTACTTCTTAAGTCCAGTAACAAAGCATTTGTGTACTCTGATACTGATGAAGACAGAACAGTTGGTTATATTGGTCTAACAGCACTTTTGCTTATTTCCACTGTCTACTGAGTCTCCAAACACCAAGAAACAAATCCAAAGTTGATTTCTGCAACTTTAGAATATTTGTTTGAACTGCAGATATACCTAAACACATGCTAAAGCACAGCCACGCAAGACTTCACAGAATCATTGGCAGTACATGATTTCACATGTGAAGTACCAAGATGAAGACCAAAGCTATCACGCAGGGTATTTGGCACCTGCTCATATGTTCTTCCTTTCCCTGTAGTTCTCAGCCATCACTGTTAACTCACAATTTTTGTGTATGTATCCTTCCTACACATAGGACATATACATCCAGAAAAAAAAGAGTTTTTCTGGTTCACTTAGAAAAGGGACATTATTTTACCAATGCCATGCTTCCCTGTCTGTGAGGGTAACATACAAAGGCCAGCAATTAGGAGCAGGTTCTGAAAAATACTTGGAAATCATGAGGTTTTATGATATGTCTGGTGAAGCACTGGCAGAACTGGTACAAAAGATCTCTTGTGAGTCTTGGTTACAATTGGGATTACAAGACAAAAACATATCTGTTGCAGAAGAACAGAATGGATCCCGTGTGAGTGTCTCCACATTTCCTGACAATTCTTGTTTGACTTAACATTAAGAATTATGGTACAGAAGTGAGGCTGAACAATTAATAAGCAAAAAGTAAAAACCAACAACAATAAAAAATAGTGAACAAGCTCCTTTCTAAAGCTCTCTCTCCTCATGGCACTACCTTAGTAACACTGAGTAACACTAATCATAACACAATTTAATTAACGAACCTACAAACCTTCCTTTAATCCCATCTAAGAACAGATTATTAAGATCCATGTTCTCTCAGGTACATCTCAGGTACAACAAATGTACACTTACAGGACAACTGCCCCTAAATACATGAGCTCCTACTCTAAGGACAGTCTAGTAATTTTGGAGTACCTTGACCAAAGAACAGCCAAATTTATGTCACCTGAAATTGCTTCTGATGTCCTAAAAGATCTAAGCAACCACTCCCTTGAGAACAGCTCTTTGAAATGCAGTAAGCGCGTACCCCCCCACTGAAGGCACCTCAATCCTCTCCAATTACGTTCAAAAGTCTGGGTCAAAAAACCCTTCTATAATACACTGTGTAAATGACCTTGGGAAAAACTTTTGCATGCGAAACTGATCAGAGTGATCACATTCATCTTCACTGGGTGGTTTTGTTTATTCAATATGTGACATAGAGTGTCATACTCCCTACGAGAAAACAATTAATGAACATTTATGAGTGTAAAGGGTCTGAGTACTGTACATTGAACCAAATAATCAAATATGAAGGATGTTAACCATACAATATAAGCTTTCTGGTTATTACTCACTGATTTGGCAATATTTTTTATCACACAATGCATGTAAATATTTTAGGAGTAACCTGCTTCTTTTAGAATACTTCTGAAACTTACTGTGCAACATATACACTCAGGAATTTTTTCTAGATCCAGTGTCAACAGCCTGGTTTCATACTGAAGGAGCTCTGTGTGTGTGTGTTTGGAAGCATGTATTAAAAGTTCACAAACAAAGAGTTAAACTTACCAATGCTTGTAGCTTAGGACAGTGTATAGAAAGTTGTATCAACGTGCTGTCAGTTATCTAGAAATAAAAGAAACCAAACAACCATAAGCAACAGACAGTAGGAGGGCCAACCCTCAAATAGGATATATCTTTCTCTACCAGATGAAGGTTCTTTTATTCTGGAAAATACCCAGTCACCTGTTACTCTTCAAGTATTTCCCTGTTTAGAATTTTCCAATAATTATTTTAATTACTATCACAAACACAGCTCTGAATAAAAACCCAAAGTACATTTAACTGAAAGTGCTGCTGTTCGTATTGGCACTGCACTCTTATACTGCATGTTCAAATATTCTTTTCCACATTAAATCTCACCAAAACACATTCTTCCAAGTCCATCTTCTCCAGCTCGTGGCAATTCTAAAATAAATATCAGATAAATAAAAGATGAAATAGAACAACGTATAGACAAAAAAAAAAATCATGCACAGGACTGGCAATATGGGAAAGCTCAGCTTCCAAGAGGATATTGTGAGCTAAATCCCTTCAAGTATTTGATTACCAGTAAAGGACAAAAAATGGTAAAAAAGAAAGAATAAAATCCACAAAGCACCACTCCCCACTCAAACATGGACATTTTCAGCCTTTTCTCTTACTAAAGTTTCTCCTTCTTGCCCTGTAAGGGTTGAACAGTATGTGATCAGTACTCACCTCCTCTTGGGGTCAACTTCAATTCAAACCCCTGGTCTTTATAGCCTGGGCACTAAAGTTAACTAATCTGCATACAGATAAATCCAGCTTCTGCACTGAACTAATCTGAAATGCACTTAAGTCTGTGAAACATTCTCTCTTCACCATCATACTTTAGAAAGAAGTCTTAAAAGCAATTAGAATTGCTAACGAATGCTGAAAATATTAAAACAGGGTCCACTTCAAGGCTGGGAGAAAGCTGTGTTTCACATTTACACAAGCAATTTTCCCAATATTCTGAGAGATCCTCAGCAAGCTTTCAGAAGTGCTTTCAATATCTGATCATGACTAATTTCAAGAAAATGATGTAACCTTGTGACCTCGCAACAGGCCACATGGTGCCACAGCTCAGCTCAAACCCAAACCCTTGGTTTTTACAGGCATAGGAAGAAATGATGTAACTTGCAGCTCTCAGAAGCAGCCTTGAGGTGACCACCAAAAGCCCAAGGCTGCAGGGTCAAATCATTAGAAAACCACTCTGTTTAACCACTGTGGTTAGAAAAAAAAACCCCATCATTCACACTAAATATCAGCAGTGTAAATGAATTCCGTCTACAGAGTATTATTTTAGTGTTCAGATTACCAAAACCAGCAAGCATACAAGTCTATCTTGAAGCATTCGAATCCATCAATATGCTTACTTTACGTACTTACAGCAGGAACCAGGGCACAAGCGCATATAGTTTATCATGTATAATGTAAGTATTTTTGTAATTTAGAGGTATGCTCAGAATAACCTATTATATGGTGAATTGGGGGGTGTAAATATCACAAGGGCATGTGTCATCTTTATAGGGGAAATAGGGCTAGAATACATAACACAAATTTAGAACTACATTAAACAAAATAAATCCAACTGAAACATACTAAAAAAGAGGGGGAAACGTGAAAAATGCAATGATGGCAAAACAGACCAAGCTAAATATAATCCAAAAATAAAATCACTTTTTAGTCCCCCCGTCCACTGGGTTCTTCCTACTTTCTTTCTCTTCTCATATTCCTTCCCATCGGGACTACATTGATTCAAAGCTGCTTAGCAGCAATGAAAACAAGGTGAGCTCTGCCTTTGGAAATGACCCTTACCCGTGCTAAAAGGGTAAAACCCGCATCTGTAAGATGTGAACATCTTGCAGCTTCCAAAATCCTGGAAAAGTTTTAAATGTTAAAGAAAACATTAACAAAGAGAAAAGCAAATGCATTCAAGATACAAATCTGTTTTCTACAACTTAAAGCTCCCAACAGCAAATTTATACATATGTCTATTTTTCACAGTAATCTGCAATTAAAAAGTACTAGGTAGACTTTTGATCCAGCTTATCAGAAGATTCTAATAGTCACAGACCAGATTAAGTTAAATCCTCAAATCTTCTCAACTTTTAGTGGGAAAAAATTATACATAATTACAGACATTTAGACCTCTTGTTTCAGTAAGACAGCAAAATGCTCATGTTTTCTCATGTGTTATCTGAGGAAAGATATAGGAGAATAAGCCCCGAGTTAAGGAGAATGCAGATGAAGATGCATCTAAACCCTGTAATCTAAACACAGGATGTTGAGAAGCCACAAAACTGAGAAAGCGCTTACTAGAAATTTGCTCAGAGCCTCTGCGTGAAGCAAGTTACCAGAAAGCAAGGAGCTTAAATCCTCCAAACCCGCAGTAAAAACAATAAACTATAGCAATACAACCCTAAAGAAACTAGCAGTGTTTTGGAAGGATAAATCTAACACTGTTTTGAGAGGTATTGGGAAGCAGCGCTGACAAAAAAAAGGGTCAGGTGCCCCAAAGAGCACCACTAGTACACCCAACAGGCCTCCAACGTGTAATGGCTTTTTTGGTAATTGTTTTCTTTTTCTTCTTTTTTCAATGAACACTTTTTACTTCGCAGGTGGAGCGAGTATCAAGATGACTAAGGGGAAACCACAGAACTGTGCAAAGAGAAGCACGAACCCAGTGTGATTTACCACAGCAAACAGGACTTCTGTACTGCGGTCAGTAGGGGAGGAGCCGGGGCAAGATGGACAAAAGAACCTCTTGCTGCAATAACACTGAAGAGGCATCTAGATCCTTCCACTGGTTTAGGAGGTCATTAGAAAGCACTCTCTCCATGGATAAAGCGCAAAGGGAAAAGTCACGCTGCGCACACATGAAAAACGCAGCCCCACCAGAGTACGGGATGTGGGGCTCTGACTGTGACTTTGCTCAATCACTCTTTTCCAAGCCACAAGCAAGAGCGCAGCTGAGTTCAGAGGGAAGCAGCCCCCCTAGG
This sequence comes from Patagioenas fasciata, assembly GCF_037038585.1. NCBI lineage: Eukaryota > Metazoa > Chordata > Aves > Columbiformes > Columbidae > Patagioenas > Patagioenas fasciata. The sequence continues at coordinate 115,607,783 of NC_092521.1, read as the reverse complement.
GTCCACCCTTGATAACCAGTTCCAGAGTGCTAGTCTTCACGAGCATGATGGAAACTCAAGAACCGCCAAGAGACAGGTGCAAGACACGTACTGCTTTCCACATGGATGGTTGTAATGCCCCTGGATTTCCTTTCCAGACTCACATTTGGGAACCTTGTGCCCTTCCATCATGGGCAGTTAGCAGCCTATCATAAAACACTCTCAGCTACTCTGAAAATTACCTAGGATGCCAGATAGGAAGAGAAAAAAAAAAACACCACTACCACCACAAAAACATGATTCAGTTCACATTTGTTACCCTTTAACTCACTTACGTGCTTTCAACCCCGTCTACACTTAAAGCCATTGGATTCCCAATCCCATTGCATTTCTGGCTTTAAAGGGGGTGAGGGGAACCGACATCCACAGTGTGCAAAGCAGTAGGGATGCTACTTACTGCCCACCTGGTTGAAAAGCTCTAAAGAATATGGGAACAGGGGAGTAAGAAACCAGAACACCAGAAGCTCCAGCCTTCCTGAAACCAGGTGTGCAGTCAGAATGGGAAGTGAGCTACATATACACATGCTGCATCAATGATATCCCAGTACGAAAAACAGGTGGGAAGGCACTGGGTTGATATGAAAATAGGCAAAGTTCTAATTTTTGCTTTGTTTTAGTGATTGTACTTAATGACAGAGGGCTCTTCTTTTTCCAGGTACAGCTGACATTTATTTTCCACGCCATGACTCATGACAAAGTACATAGCACAGGAGCTGATGAGGCAAAATGATACGAGAGCAGATTTCCCACTCTTATAAAGCAAGGTTCTCTGAGGCAGACCTCACAGTTGCACTTATCATCTACAGGTGCCTTTTGGGGACACCTGGAGCGTCCCTGCACACACCACCTCCCTGCTCCAGGTGAATAAGCAGCAGGTTGGAGAGAACACTGGTAGGGTTCAAGGCAACCTGATCCTAATTTTCACAGCCTCACCAAGACAAAGACATTCATGATTCGTGGGTGCTTTTCTTGAGAAGCCTCATCAAAACACCTATTTATATTTTAACACTAAAAAGTGTTAAAACAGGAAAACAGAGAGGGTATCAAGCACTTGAGTGAGCAAATATAAAAAGGGATGAGGTGACAGCTATATCTTGACATAGAGGAAAAAACACAGCTGAAGGGAGTGGGTCAAGCTTAGGGTTTTTTCCAAAGAGGTGTCATTTGTGAGTGGTAACAGAATACAGCGGTACCCTGGAAAGCAGCACGGGGGTTATCCAAGACCCTGGAGCGAAGCAAGAGTAGCACAGCACAGAAAATACTCAAAAGATTCCTAACAGTGCCAGCATGTCCAACAGAGGCAGGAGAGTTTTTTTCTTATTCAACACCATAATACTCAAAAGGTATGAACAAGTGTGGAATTCGGTTTCCCTTTGATTTCCAACATAAGTTTTATCAAATACTTTCCATATATGATCCCAAAAGTCTCGATGTAACGAGCTGTATCATCTGTCCTTCCATCACGCACTCCTCAGCAATACTCACTGTAAAGGGTCATTTTGTTCCTTATACTGTTCATCATTAAAGGAGAAGAACGGCAGACGCCTTCCCCCTTGTGGCACAGACAGGGGCTACCGCTTTACCTACCAAAGTCAAAATAATTCCTGCTACAGTGGTACTGCTCTTGGAAAGAACTGCACAACTAACAGACCTCCCTTATTTCCAATCTGAGATGCGAAGTGAGAGAAGGCGAGAAATCGTGGAAAAAGACCAGTAGTAACAGCACAACTTCCTAAGGAACACAATTAAGTGTGTCAGGAGACTCTTAAGCCCCAAGCACAAGCACACGTAAGCTCTTACAAGCATAAACCGTTGCATGAAGGGGACTGCCACTCTGGAATTGTCTTAAGGATGAGTTTTCTACAGTAACAAAAGCTCTTTTTCACTCAGTCAGCTAAAGGAACACTGCATGACAGCAGATTGCACACCGGCGCTTAAATGTACCTTTCCCTAATTTCTACTATCTACACCTCCCTCCATTTATCTGTGATTGAAGTGTGAGAAGTTGCATCTCCTGCACATTCCTGTCACAAATGGCAACTCAGTGTAATCAAAAAATCTTTTGTTGTGATTTAATTTACATTAAAATGAGACCTTACAAAAAGTATTTTATGTCTCTACAACCAGAGAGCTGCTGCATGACTGAGCTTTATTAATAAAGCTGAAGCTGTCCCCACTTCTGATAATATCACCATCACATATACATTAGCACAAACTACACTAATGTATAAGTTTATATATTTTTTTTTAACTGACGAGCCCTTATTACTCAAAATATATCACATAAGTATCCGTCCTCAGTGCTTACAGGGACATTAGCACACTCCACATCAGAGTTCAGGAATGTCACGATATACTGCAGAGCATATTACAACCACATTTATAATCAAATCTGTAAATATAATACTCAGGTATGACTTAGCTACTTTTTTGTAAGACAACTGCAAAAATCACATCAGAGCATAAACATCACAAGACAACACAACTACAGACATTTGCACCTTTTTTAAAAAAAAACAATGGGCTTTATATCTTCTGGTTTTTAATTAGTCCTTAAAATATTTAGCTAGAAGCAGAGAATTGAACTGCTAGGCTCAAGATGTTTTATTTGTCATATATTAATTCTTGTTTTTCCAATATACAGTGAACTACATTCATATCCGAGCTACAGAGCCCTCAAGTTTATATTCAACTGGTACTCCCAACTTAATGCTTTGATTGCAAAAGTGACACAAACAACACAAAGCTAAATCAAACCTGTGGATATCGGCTGATTATCTTCAGAAGTGAATTTCTTAGATCAGGCCAGTAACAAGGTGACATACTCACGACATGCTCATGACATACTCACTTCAGCCTTGGACAGTTTAGACCAAGTGCTGTGAGAGAAGCATCTGTCAGGTTGCTACAGCCTGAAACACAGAGCGACTGCAGTCTGTGACATCCTCTACAGATTTTTACAATGCCTTCATCTGAGATTTGCTGCAACACAGAAGAAGGTTTTGAAGTTACTTCACTGCCAAGTAATCAGTTAAGAACAAAAATGAAGTCATATTACTGTTATTATGACACTGTATATAACTATGGCAACTTGTGGATTTTCAACCAAAAAATACCACTGTGAAACTATGTTCATTGATAACATTGAAGATAATCAACACACACATTTCCCACTTATCTGTGTATTTATTTTTCCACAGATTTTGAGTACTGCTCAAAGGCAGTCAGAAGCACAAATGGAGAGTTGTTTGTTGTCATCTTCCTCTTTCACTTTGCCCTTTTAAAAATAATTTTCACATCATTTTTTTTTATTTGTACTTGTCATTGTATGAAATAGCTCGCTGCTTATATGTTCATAGAGTTCAGGTCTTTCGTTCCAGTGACTGTTCCAGCGCAACAGAGAGTTTAAAACTCGACAGCAGGAAAGCCAACTACCTATTTGCACTGGAACAGCAGAAGCCAAGGGTAAAAATCCTTCACCTCCGGATAATTTTCAAAGCAAGAGCTACAGGTAAACAATTAGATATAATCCGTTCTTTACAGAGGATAAATGTAAAGATCAGGTTTGCCCTACCCTATGCAGTTGTTTTTAGCTGAAAGATCTAACTCAAAAGAGGGTTTTTCATTTCTTTTTTTTTACTAGATATTCTGAAAGAAAATAACTCTAAATTTGGAATGTGAATAAAAAAAGTTCTGTCTCTGAAACAGGAACTCTAAGAAATAGCCCCAATGCAGCTGCACACAAAATAGCAACAGGAACTGGGTTACTGGGTGTGTGTGCAAATATTATTTTGTTTACAGGTCTTCTATTCTGGATAAAATATTCTCTCCTTCCACCACTCCTAGCTCCAGGAATTTAATTTTTCTGCTGAATGACTAATCACTCATGGCAAAATAGGTTATTTTATTTTCTGGCCTAATGTTACACTTCCAATTACAACAAAGACCTCTACTGTATTTTGAATGGAAAAGACATATTCCTTTTATAAGCCGTTCATCCAGGTACGCTGATAACACTATAGCATATTTCTGAGGCCCCTACCACAAACATTACCTTTCATAGATGGAAACAGGATGAAAAATAGCAGTAGCTCAGCACAGAGGGAGACCACTTCGTGCCTTCTCCCCTAACCCATCACTTTATAATATCAGTAGCTTATATTTGCTGATCATTCTGTCAAATAAAAATTATTGCAGACAGAAAACTAGAAATCCTGACTTCTTTTTGTGGATCCAGAAGGATTTGCATCATCTACAGATAAGAAAATATTTTCTGGAACTGTATTGTTGCCTTTAAGAGATATTTATGAGCAAATAAACCATTATTGTTGGGCAAAGAAACTATTTTGGAGGTAAGGTCTACGTAAATTTTATGAGATGGGCAAACCCCTTGAGTTATATATGAAAATTTTCCATTCTGAAATCACTTGTGATTTCAATGCCTCTATCCCTTTCAGGAAAGAGAAGTGCTCAACAAATGCCTGCAAGTCCCCAGTTTCTACACTCTGAAGGCAGTACCTTTCAGATGTACAGTTTCCAGAGTTAAAATCAGTTCACTCCATAGCTGCTGCAGCTGGCCTGGCATTTTACAAGCTCCACAAAACAGAGCTGCAAGAATTAAAGTGCGGATCATACAAAGCACAAGGAGACCTGCTGTGTAAAAATCAGTGCTATCTCTTTGATCATCAAGAGCCTGGCTGCTCCCGGAAGCTCGCATCTAAGCCCTACCATCAGGACACATCTCCAGTGAAATAAAGCTTTAAAGCACATGTAACAAGGTAGGACACATAGACTACCAACTCAAAAAATTCAAAAGGGAAAACACTTTTACTCAATAAAGTTTTTTTTGTTTGTACTTAACGTGTACGTACAACAAACATACTGGGCAAGGGAAAACTCTGGCACACTTCAGTGCCAATGGCCCTTGTAAGCAGGAGGGATCATAACTCTCTATCATCAGAGCACTTGAGAGCCTTCCAGAAAAATAACCAGAAAAATCTGGTCTTGGTGCACCTCATTAGTCCCAGGTAAAACGCAACAGAAAAAGAACTTTGGAGGAGAAGGACAGGAAAAGGAAGAGCGAAAGCAGAGGAAATTACATACTGTGTTGATTTATTTAAGTGTGGTTCTCATCGAAATAAGGAATTTCCTTTCATACCTGTTACCTTTAAGTGCCCAACTTTAGTGGGCATATAAATTTGGATTAAAAAATCTGAAAATTCTCTTTCACTAAACATCTGGCTCATGGAAGCTCAAGCTTTGTATTTATATTGTTCGTAATTTCTGCAATTTTTTTAATGTAACTTTTCGTAAGTCCTAACACTCCAAAATGTTCAACACTTTAAAGAAATCTATTAGGTTCAAAAATCTTCATCCAGTCTTAATAATAAATGGTCCCACGACACATTCGTTCAGGAATAATGTGTAAAACATATCTGAAAGTTTTAGCCCAAGCAGATTTTATGATATATTCTAGCAATAAAACTGTGGACAACTTGAAAAAACCCAAACCAAAACAATTCCATTATTCAAATTTGCAAGAAACAAAAAATGAAATTCAAAGTTATTTCAATATTTTCTAAGTCTTATTTACAAAGAGTCACTTTAATACATTTAAAATCTAAAAGGAGATCTTTCCCATTCATAAAAAGTCACATCTGAAACAAGAGAAAAGCAAACACAAAACACAGCAAATCTAATTTGTGTGTACTCTTTAAGTAGAATTAAAAGTACATGAAAGATTCCCAGTCATTTATTTACAAATGAGTGTGTGCTTCCATTACTCTTGAAAAAGCACGCACTTCTCCTGCTACCTAGGGGGTTCTGAGTCATCTTCTGTTATAAAGCCATAACATTTTACTCTCAATTATGTAGCCCAGAATATTGCTTCTGCTCAATTAGAAACCTTAAAATTATGAACAGACGGAAATGTTTGACCTTAATGGAAGGGAGAACAAGAACTACATCTGTAAAACTGCATGATTTAGTGGATACACAGCTCATGATATTTGCATCAATGCAGTTCGGTCTTACTCTAGTGCTCGCTACAGTTAAAAGATGTAATGAGGAGGAAAAAAAGAAACCAAAAACCCAACACTCCAAATCCACACTCAGCTGTAAAAACAGCCAGCTCATTTAAGAGCTCTATTCCACACAAAATTCTGTGAACTGCACAGATGTATTGTTTGAAATATTTAAGTGTGTAGCAGATCAATTAAGTACCATTCAAAAATGGTTTATGATTCTCAGAGCATGTATCTTATGAAGCTTCAAATACTTACTGTACAGGATTGCAAATTCAGGATTACAAGTTCATGACAATGATTTTGGATGTGTTTCAATGCTTCATCTTCTAACTGTGTTTAGCAATTAAGTCAGACATAGGAAAAGAAACAAGAAATTAAAAGCACACCAAAGCAACCCAAAGAAAGTACACATCTTGTAATATTGAACAGAAGACTATAATAAAACCAGTATTTTTTAATTCATGGAGATTTCAAAAACCCAAAATAAAATTTTATTCCTAAAGGATCACCCAAGCAGTTATGTACCTGTGTGCAACCTCTAAGAAATAGAGCTTTTAGTCCACTACACCCTTTCACCAGTGCTTCAATACCATCCTTCGTAATCTGATCACACCAGGAAAGATTCAAATGTTCCAGATTTCTGCAACCCTCACTGGGAGAATTAAAAAAATACATAAAGTTAAATCCAGCCTTCAAATAATCATAACAGTGGGAAACCCAAATTAAACACACTGTTGGAAATTAATGATAGCCAGTGGACTGTGCCAGGCCTCCACAGAAAAGTCATGAGAGAAGACCACACACAAACATCATAGTCTACACCCAAGATGTGCAGGATACAGGATACAGTCAGTGCTGATACACAGTATTAAGGCTCTGCACTGATTTTTTAACTTTATTAAATGGTGAACAGTTCTTTAAACACTTTAACACAGAAACACTGAATCTTCTTACCTTAAGCCTTTCAAAGAGCTGTTTGTGATGGCTACACAAGATGTCAGATCCAGATGTTTCAGCTTGGAACAGAATCTGCTAAGACTGTAACACGTGCTGCAAAACAGCAGACACACTAAAAATACCTTCAGTTACTTCTTCTTCCAAATTTCCCCATCAAACAAAAAACCCCTTTGACTTACCTGTCAGTGATTTTTGTGCACCCGTTTAGATTTAAGTGTTCGATGTTTCTACAGTTCTGTGCAAAGGTCCTGAAACAGTAAAAAAAAAGCTGGAGAATTAAGACAATGTCATAAGTTGTAATACAGTCACTAGAGTGTACTCTGCCCTCTACCTCCTTGAATGTCAGTGAAAAAGCTTCATCTTCAAGCCACAGAGTAATTACATGCATGCATGCATGTCGACTGCATGTGTCTCAGTGGCTGCTTTTTCCTTCCACTATTGCAAGTTTCTGTCTTAGGTCACTCCTGAAACCAAGTGTTATTCCTCCCTCAGATACCATTTGAGCAAGGTATTTACATCTGTCATAAATAAACCAGAACTGACTTGCTTCAAATGTCTTAACTAAAAACATTAAGGGTATAAAACAGAAAGGTTTAAATATCACAGTAGTTAAATACCATGCTGCTGGGGAGAGTTTTCACACATCTCATTACTGAAGCCTTTGAAAGTCCTTTTAAGGAGCTCACACCCACACCAAATGAAAAGGAACGTACCCTGCACAACACAGAAGTGGGACCTAAACTTACTGGGCTACTGATGGAAAGCTCTGTGGGTTGCAAGTTAGTTATGATTTTAAAAATTAAAACACATCTGTGTGCACTACTGGCTATGAACTCTAAGGACGACTGGAGCTATTATACTGTTAAAAGCCTGTATGTATCATTATCCTAATTACCCAGAAGAAACACAAGCTTCCTTTTCATCTCTTCAGATTAATATTTACATCTGCACTGCATTTCAGAACACTGTTTTTATGCCCATGTTTCCTCCAACTGCATGGATTTTATTGGCAGGGGTGGAGGAAACACACAAAAACAGTTTTGTCTGGAGGCTTGCTGTGGTTAACAGATCCAACTACACACTCAGCTGGTAACAACTTCCTGGCTCTCCAGCGCGGACTGAAAACAATGGAAAAAAACCCAGCAAGGAGTTATACTGCTGAGTTTCCACTTGAATTCTCAAAACAGCTATTCCAAAAATCATGTATTGGAGGGAGATTTATGATGGAGACACTCTTCAAATCACTTGGAGAGACACTACACTCTTTAATAACTTGCAGAAGAGCAAACTTTGCCTCTGAGATTCAAGCATGTCCTGACAGAGCTGCAACAAATATTCACCACTTACATAGCCAATACCTACTTTGGTAATTAGCTATTTTTAAACAAAAGTTGATGTAGAAGAAGGATAAATTGAAAAAATAATATCACCCGCAAAACTAATGGATCTGGAAACAACTAAGAGCAAAAAGCCTGATAGGAAAAGTCACTTTCTAAACAAGTATCTGAAAACTAATGCCACCTTTCTCACGTGAACATTTTGAACATCTTAAAGTTCATGCATCTATCATTTGTTGACTTCACTGTCATCTGCTTGTATCTTGGGACAAACCATCTTCTTTCCTTAAGTGTTTGAGACATCAACATCTGCACCAGGTGGTTGTTAAGGATGGATGTGTGAATACTGGTAAAACACTGGTAGCCAGTCTCAGCTAAGGCTGTCCTATTACTTGCTAGCATGACTAGCTGTATCATCCCTACAATGTACACATGCTACACACTGAACTGCTGCATACTTATTCCAAGTATCTGTTCACTAAATATATAATAATTTTAAAATATCCCATTTCTGGCCCCACCCCTCTTCACACATGCCACTAATACCTGAACCCACTTAAGATTTCTGGTCCTCTTCACAACCCTCACTGCAGGACCTCAGCCATAATGTCCTGAAAAGAGCAGCTGAGAGACTCAGCCAAATGTGAAAACTGAGTTACTGGGGGGAAAACCTGTTGCCTACTGTCTGGACTCTTTCTTCCTACACCTTTATCTTCACCTTCCCTGCTTTTTCCTCCTCACAGTAGCTGCTGCCTCTCTTGGAACCTGCCTTTCCCATGTCCTCCATTTCTGCTGTCACCTTCCCTACTGCGGACACAGGCACCGTCTGTGTGAATGCTCTGGGACTTGGAGAAGCACGGCAGTGAGTTAACTCTGGTTGAGGCTACCTCGTTTTTGACACCAGTTGCCAGTAATCTGGGAGAGGGTATGAACTTGCACTTTCCCCTGAGAAGGCAAGAGTGCCTCAGGGTGACAACACACCAGGGAGCACTTAGGGACATGCCCGAGAGGCAAGGAAAGTTCTGGAGAAATATTCAGGTCTGAAGCTAGGATGCTCAGTGGGGTTACTAAAGCAACCCATTGCTTAACTAGCTGCTGGATGAATTTACTCTAGAGACCAAAACAAACAAATGAAAAAAAGTCAGTGAACTAGACTTATAAAGTTTAGAAAGCGCAAAAGGTGATAAGGCACTAACTTAACACCCACAGCTTCTCAAGAACCTTTGTGCTTCTATTTTCCACCTTAGAATGGCCACATTATGTCAGACTGAACACGATCCAACCCAGTCTCCTGTGAAAGCACAGGAATGCTTAACTGCAAAAAGTCATACCCCAAGGCTTCCTGCAAGTATTCTTTGAGCTCTGAAGTACTTGTGGCTCAGGGACCATTCAGATCAGTAGGATCTTTGGGTTTAAATACCCACAGAAATATCCACAGAGGAATCTGGCTAAATGGTTTGCATCTAGGAAAAGCTTATGCTATTTTGTGGGGAAAAAAATGCACAGCTGAATGTATATACTGTGTAAAAAAGGGCCAACTTCTGTTCGGAGACCCTCAAGATGTTCCTGTTGCCTGTCTGTTCTTATATGAGAGTATGAAGAGAATCTCAGGCCTTTCTCCATCACTCAACCATGTCAGTCTTTACTCTTCCTCCAATTGCTAGGGGTTACCTCTTGTCCAAACTAGAAGATGAACTATGAACTGACTGACTACTAATCTTGATGAACTTATAATTGTTGAATGCTGGAGTAAAAGAAAAGTTTGAAAACATTTTAAATGCTTGAAAATGGAGAGAAAGTACAATAACACTAATGAAAGAAAAATACAGATTTCTGAAAAGCACAGTCCTAATTTCTTAGTTCATATCCAGAAAGAAAAATAGTAGCTATACTTTGATCTCAAACTGATATGTCTCATGTAGTCACAATTAAGGTACTTAGTACTTATTTAAGTATCCCATTTTGACCATTAGACAGTACTTAGAAATCCGAACAAATGTAACGATTATTGCTTTTGGTCGAGACATTAGGAAATAAGTTATGTCTCAATTTAGGATTTTACTTACTTTAAAGAGGAGTCTCCAACACCAAGACAACCTCTCAGACTAAGTTGTCTCAGGAACCCACCACACCTTTTCGATATATTTTCCACAACACGACCCTTAAACCAAATAAAATGAAGATTTTGTTAAGTTTTATTCTGACACAACATTCTAACCAAATTCAAAATGCCAGGAATGAAGACCAGTCCCAGCTATACCCCATCCGGAACTCCAGCTCTTCGATTTTCTTCTGCTACTTTAGGAAAATAAGTTATCTGTTGAGAATCTTCACTCAGATTGAAGTGATAGTCAACTGAGTCTTTAGTTCTCTCTTCCTTTTTTAAGTCTATTACACATGATTCACGTTTTGGTTCCAGCAAAACCAACCCATTAAGGCTACTGAAATGACTGCCAAGTTCTGCCAGAGGTGTAGGGAACCTGAAGAACTGCCCTAGAGGTGGAATGGGAGGCATGCCTGTTCCTCAAGCACCACAGTTACCACTACAGCATGTAAATTTAAATTGTCCATAAAGTTGTGCTTAGGCCAATATGTGTTACTCTGAAGGCTCTGGTAAGTCCCATTTTACAGTTCCTGCCATAGGGATGGTCACCTCCTCAACTGGAAGGTGCTGAACACCTTGGTGGAAGCAGCCACTTCATTGGCCTCCAGAAGATTTACCTGAGCGTACCTGCCAGTCTTCAATGTCGTATCTATTTGGGAGTCTGTTCCTAACACTTGGGAATGCCAAAGGACTTCTCGCACTGTGGAGCTTACGGACTTTGCACCTCGTTATTTGGCAAAAGCTGAAGTACAATTTACAAACAAAACCTCCTACTGAATCCCATATTTACTACAAAACACTTTTTATTTGCATCCCAAAAGCTCATTTTGCTGTATATCAGAAGTAAGAGAAATGGCAATGGCACAATACTTCTAATATTCAATCTGAAAGTAACATTATGGAAAAATGCTATTTAAACTACAATAATTTTTTTAATAGGAAAAACAAGATAAGATAGCAAAAAGCAGGTAGCCACTGCAAAAACTGACTATACATCACATTGAGTCTACTTTTAGGGAGGTGAGGTAACAGAATTCAACACTGATCATTTAACAAACACGACTAATACCTAACAGCACCTTTTACTTTCTTCTTTCTTGTTTTAAAGAAGGAATACTTATAAAATTACAGGTCAGTGGATTTTTTGTTTTGTTTTCTCGGCAACAATTTTCCTGAAGCAGTAAAATATTTCTTACATTTTATTGTTCACCTTATAGCAAAGTCCTGGCTAGCACTATGTGAAAATATTTTCTTACCAGAGCTTGTTTCTTAGTCCATAAGTAACACTTTATCTAATCACTCAAAAGAATTCACATGAAAAAATCCTCAAGAAAACTGAAAATCATTATACAAACAAAATTGTGTATTTTTTAAAGCTTTCTGATTAGTCAGAATTATTTTTCAGTAGAGGTCAACTGTCTTTACTGTAAGGATAACATCTTCAACAAATAACATATAATGCAAGTTCAATCTACATTACAGGAAAAAAGCCAAACCCTATTGCATTATTCAGAGAAAATAGAAACAAATAACGAGATAAGTTTTCTCAAACCCATTTATTTCTTTAAGCAGGGAATAAAGGCCAACAAACAGCATATTCAAAAAGACGACTTAAGTGCATTCAAATGTGTTTAGTGGTTAGAATAATTCAATGTTACTCAAAAAACTAGCTCTTCAAATTAAGAAATCCTAAGCCACATGTAACTTCAAGATCTTCACACGTTTGCGATAGAACAGAAACACTTTTTCTTTGTAGTTTTTTTTCTCCTCACTTTATTCCCTACCATATGAGGTCTCGAATACAGAAAATGTCACAACAAAACCTAATTTTTCATTATTTGATAGCCTCAGATCAAGTACTGCTTGATGTTATGTGAAACATCACCAAATACTACAATGTCCAACTGAGCAAAAATTTGCCAAACTCAACTAGCAGCTTTTACCTGTCCTCAAATTTATAGGCCAAAAAAAAGTTACTAAACCAGCCAAATAAAAACCAGAGTTCGTAGACACCAAATGTGAAAGCGTATCGCATTCAGAATTACTTTATGCAATAATTGCTCGTTTAACACACTCTTATTAATAAATTTAAGAGTTTTATATTACTAATATACTTAAATACAACGTACTGAAGTAACTGAATTTGTCCAAACCACTATAGTTTCTTACAGCAAAAGAAGATCATAATTTAACTCCTTCTCTTGAATCCCATGCTACAAACATAGCATCTCAAAGGGCAACACCACTAGGTACAACATAAGACAAACATATTGAAAACATAAAAATCCAATACTGTGTTTCCAAATAGCAGAAAGGTTTCAAACAAAGAAAAGGTTATCCAGGACCAGAGACCTGTGGGGTTTTCTTCATTATTTCTTAGCAAATGAGAAACACAAACTTTTTTTAAGGCTAGTGGAAATATGACATTAAAGCTCCAAGTCTTCTTAGACACATTTAGATAGAGGCAGATGCCACTATCTTTCTCCCACCTCTGTAAGATGCTCACATTTAATACCAGTATAGCAGAGGAGTTGGCAATGAAATTTTAAAAGAGTGGTAGAAAAAAAAAATTACCCTACATATTACTGTAAAGCTTTAGGAATGGTTTGAACCACAGCTACCAAAATATACCAAATGAAACCCGTCTGGATTTTATACATGCAACTAAAAAGCTAAAACATAAAATCCAGGAGCAAATTCATTATTGTATTCTAAATTTGATTTGTATCACCAAACAACAAATATTTAACCCAGTTCAGATTCAGTTTAGGAATTGTATTTCCCCAGGGATTTTTGTCTTCATTTTCAGATGTCATATTTTATTTCGTTATGCACATCTATGAGACATAGCATTAATGCAGACATATTTTTCTTATGGAAGACAAGACTGCCCTATTCCCTTCATTGCATGCTGAAAAAGAACTTGAATCCACATGCACCTACATTTCAGTCAAGGTTCAAACCTTATAAAACAAATGTTCACAATACGGTACTCAGATACACACTGCATCATATTTAGGCAAGTCAGGAGGAAGAAAAGCTGTTCAGCATTTTATTGTTTCAGTCTCCAAGTCCTATAGCCAAGTGTCCACGGAGCTTTCAGCACTAGATGGCACCCTCAGAGAGGGACTCGGGACCACCAAAATAATCCTCTAGACTGTGATGTGGAGGATCTCACCGTGTCCAGAGGCAACATTTAAACCTTTACTTTCTGGAAACAAGCAGCTTTGAATTTCTAGAGCCCTGCTTGTATAAGATATATGCAAATTATCTAATACATAGCTGGCAACCAAAATGTAAATACTCGTGCATTGTAAAAGAATTCAAATATAGAGTTATTTTACCATTTGCTCCTTCACAGTATTATTACCTTGAACTTTAGCCTTTAAAACGTGTGAATGCAAGCACAGTCTATGAGATACTCAAAATGGGCTATGCTCTTAATCATCACCATAGGAATGAAAAAAAAAGAGACACTTACCTCTATATCCGTTTGAAAGTTGAAGAGGTCTATTCTTTGCCAATTGCTTCCATCCAGAGCTAAAACATTCCATGCCTACAGAGAACAAATACAGTTTATTTATTACCTCTACTGCCTCCTCCCTTCAATTGCCTCTCAGCATTCAAATATAACAAAGTCAAATATAAAAATATACGCCATTTCAGGTAGCATTTTTAAAAAAGAAATATAATTGTAGATACTAGTAGTCATAAAATATCAACTAGTTAAAAACACAGAATTTATGGAAATTCACCTCAGCTCTCCTAAATGGATTACACCTCAAAGGCTAACTTATGTCAGTAAAACGTGCAGGAAAGCAAGAAATTAAATGTAAAGTACGTACATGGATACAGCAAGATTTATCCCTCCATTTTTAAAAAAGCTTTTGTAAATTCATCTAGTAAGTTACTTTTGCTAGATCTATATGGAGAAAAGTAACTGCAGATGAGATTCCTTCCAATAAAACCACAGTTTCTCAACCTCACTAGTTACTATTCCAAGAGGAATAGAAACCTTTCAGAAAACTGCTGACTTTCCACTGTTGGGATCAGGCCTTTCCTTTACACGTGCTAAGTTACATGTACGTGTATCAGAATTTGTCCTTCATGGTCAAAGCAACAGTTGTTCAAAGTAAAACAAGACTAAAAAGCCAGAGAAACACAAATATAATAGGAAAAACAGAAAAAAAAAGAATGCTGCATCCAAACGGCAGGTAGTTCTGAGAGAAAAACACAACTTAGTCACCTTGGTTTTCTTTCACTGTACTCTGGGCTTTAGCTGACGGTTCTAAGAAAACCTAATATTAACTCAGAACATTCACTGAAGTTGCAGGCGAGGGTAAGCAGGGTGCAGGAATTAAACTGTTACACACTTAATTATACATTAAATCCATCAAACAAACAAAAATCCTCATCAAAAGGAAGAAAAGCGTGAAATAAAAAAGTTCATTCATGTTGTATAAGAATATACTTCATTGTACACACATGATGCGAGAATATTTTTCATTTTAATTCAATAAAAAAATCAAGACTAGCTGAACATAAAAGCTTACTTAGCATGCTTTCTCTATTATCTTCTGTGGGCCTTTTTCCCCTACTAGTAGTCCATCTACTTAACACCTTTCGTACTTGGCACGCAAATGATGGATGTACTTCTTAGACACATGGTGCACATTAACTGAACTACATGGAATTTTCAGCAGAAAACGCGTCTGAAAAATAGTGTTATACAGCCACATGTTTTATAAAAAGCAAATGCCATTATGCCAGACTGGGCTTAATCCTTTCTCCAGATATAGAGCATACACTATTGGTTATCTTTTCCATAGCCTTTAAACAGAAGTCCAGTACATAGCAACTAATTCCACATCTGAATACAAAAGTGGACCCAATGTTTATTTGTTTTAGGAAACAAAGAGTCTGACAGAACTACTTGATTTTTTTTTTTTTTTTTTTTTTTTTACAGGAAGCAGATTGCCCTAAAGTCCATGATTCACAATTATATAGAAGATAGCTTCTCAAAGAACATTGAAAACTCCAACAGAAATACATACCTTGGAAACTTGTGCACACCGACACAAAGTAACTATGTCCAAGAAAGAAAATATTCTACGAAGAAAGAAAAAGAATAACAATTAAAATGTTTTATTATAAAGTGAGACTAACACATGGATTCACAGTTCTGTAATTTTGTGGAGAGACACCAGTTATACAAGAAGTGAACTATGAGTGTTTCACCAAATTATTTTACTTATTGAGACTTAAGGAATAATATCATAGGTGTCATCTAAAGACAGTCAACACCAACACATTAGAACCAGCAGGTGCTTCTTCTAAAAACCTGTTTTCTGTTTCCCCCTCCCTACTACCCATTCATGTATGAATGATAAAAAAATCATTTTTTTCTTCTTTTTAATTCAGAGAAACTAGTTTATATCACTTTAATTGGGCTAAAATTAAAGAAATAACTTACAGAAATACAGGTGAAGATTTCAGAGTAACACATAGAAAACAACACTAAATCCAAGTTCAAGAATCTAAGTATTAACACAAAGAATGATGACTCAGATTTCTAAAGGGGTTTCACAATGATTACTACGTCTAACACAGTCAGTATCTTTTTTTAATTTACTCTACAAGAAGCAACTACCATTCAAAATTTAGCATTGCTATTCTGATCTTGCAACCAATTCTTCAAGGCTGCCAACTCTTTAAGGGTTTACTGAAATAAATTTTTCACTGTCAAAATAATTTTGCTAAATACCATTCCCAAACAACAATGAAACTGCTTCAAAGGCTGTTCTCAGCAAAAAAAAAAAATGGTTAGCTTAAGCATAAAATATAGATAGTATTCAAAAATCATCTTCTATTACAGAAAATTAAAGATGAAATATATGAAAGATGTTACTGTAATTCACTTATTTACTGTTACCTGCTCACCAATGAATTTTTCCAGTTATCAAAACAATGAACAGTAATAATAACTATTTATCTTATAGTGAGATGTTAACACAGAGGAGCAAGCTTGTAAGACAGCCTGAATTTAACACTAAAATTCTGATTATTGTTTTCCGAGTGGAAACCTGAAGCTAGAGCTTGAAATGGATGGCAACATCTTTGGCTTTGATTTTTAGCTGTGTAAGAGTGAAGAAACATAATGGAAGTTAATGGAAGCACTTCTTAAACACAACAGACTTCCGGATGTTTATTATGATCGCTTCAGATATTAGTGTTCCAATATTTAATCAACATATGAAAACACTTTCTCTTTTTCATTATACAGTAATACATTTTCTCAGAAACTATTAGCCATGCAAACAGAAAGATAGACATTCTTAGAAACTACAAAACAAATTCTAAAACCCTGCAGATAACATTTATTTTGATAGCATCTGGTTTGTCATTCGAACACCCATTCTGAGATCTGCCAATCTTAAGAAACTTAGCAGTGTTTTATCCACAAAGTACAGCTTAATGTGCTCAGCAAGATTGCCGGGCTGTTCAGAGGGCAACATTTATGCCAATAACACTGTGAACCCTCTTCTGAAGTCACCTTTCCCCCCACCATGAGGCAAATGACAGAAGATGAGAACGTGGAGATCATGCTAGAAGCTACAAAAGCTTCTTGGCTTGTAGAAGCTTCCTCCCAGTACCAGGGTATGAGCAGAATCAGTTATCTTAGATCTACAGGAGCTGAAGCACAGAAGACAGATTTCTGCATTATTTTGACAGAGAAAGGAAGGGTTGAGACAAACCATTTCATGACACAATACTCTTGCCTAAATGAAGAATGTGACATGCTTTGGAAATGATGCATCAAGTTCTACTGAAAGTAAGAAATGACAGAAGGAATTGTAAGATGTTGACAAAAGGGCATACACCCCCACTATTCTGTTGTTTGTCTTCATGTTTGATTGTTTATTGCTGTTACAATATTATTGTTGATGAGTGATTTCTGTTAAAAAAACAAACAAACAAATGTAGAATAGATGTATTCTATTTTTGCGCCATCTTGTATCACGTGACTCTTTAAAAAGTCAGACGCTAAAAGCGGTCATTCTGTATTTAAAGGACAAATATTTTAGTAGGTGTAAATATTCATGATGCCTTTAGTTTTTTATTTTTGTTTTTGCAAGGCGGCGCAAGCTGTCCCCATCAGAATAGATAATAACATTAGGATACATTATAACCCAGAAAAATCAGGATGATTATTCAATTAAATACTACAATAGTTAAGAGATACAAGTAAATTATTTTAAAATTCCTAAGAGTCATTTTGCTAACTTGCTTGAAATAATTTTTCCCACACTTTTCTACTTATTTATGCTCCATAGTACAGTCTTACACGCAAATCACTAACATACACTTGCTTCTTTACTTGCAGTCCTCTAGAACTACTAGCAAATACTTCCTGGTTAGGAAAATTGGCCAAGAAGCCACAAGATCCTAAGGTTTAAAGCCATCTTTAAAAGACTTCAAAAGACTCTAAATGCAACCAACAAACTGAGATGGAAACGGCAACACTGACGTTGTCAGTCATCCGTCAGTGTCATACACTGACACTGTCTGGCACTTCGGGTGAAGGATTATGTCGGTAGGCATTCCTAATTTTAAAAGGTGTAAAAAACTACCACGGTAGCTGATGGTTGTATAGCGCTTCTGTCCTCTATGGCCATAGTTACATAGATGGAAGCTAATGCAGCCAGCAGCAGGATTAAATTCCACTCAAGTCTTTGGCATGGATTAGTACAGGGAAACTGGAAATTAGGTTAATAGATTCACAGTAAAATTTAGGACCATCTATTCTGATTTCCTGCATCCCAGTCTATTAAATTTTCCGTAGTTATCCTGTATTGAGAATCTGCTTACCAATAATCAGAGCTCTCCAAGACTTCCCCGCCCTGGGCACACTCCACTCCGGACACGTGCCTCGTGAGTCTGGCCTCGGAGACCTTACCATGTCAACAGTACCCACACCACACATGAGCTTCATGCCAAAGACACGAAGGGTTGTACAAGCTCACAGTTCCCCAGCTCCCTCACAACTTTGGCTAAAGCCTGACTTCCACAAAAAGATCTATTCTTGATCTGAAAGCCTTCAAGAGATGGAAAATCACCACATTCTCCGGTAGTTTGTTCCACCCTGGTAAAATGTTTGCCTTATTTCCAAAGTGAATGTGTGACTTCCAGTTTATGCTTTTTTCTACTTTTCCTCACCAAATTAAAGAGTGCTTTAGCAGTTAGTACTTTCTCCCCATCAAGTTTTAAAGCCACTTACCATGTCATCTTTAATTCTTCTTGTTAACAATCTTTCTTTAAATCTAATTCTCTCTGCACATTCTTCATTTTTCCATTATGTTTCTTCAAATGCACACATCAGAAGCATGTTCAGCATTAAAAAAATTATTAGTATCAACAAAGCTGTACACAGACATAAAGTATGATTTCACTACCCTCATTTTCAGAGCCACTTCAGGCCCCTATAACAGTCTTTTTCACACTGCATCAGAGAAGAATCTTATAAGATCTTGCTCACATCCTCTTCAAGGGTTACACACTTCAGGCCACAGCTCTTTCTGTAGCATTCCTTAGTCCTGTGTATCTATGTACAACTAATCTGTAAAGTTAATATTGTTTGAACATACCCCTATTTATCAGATTATTTGACTTCCTTGCCTTGTCTTCACAGTAGTTTACTATTAGAGTTCTTTTTGTGTAATCTATAGCTTTTATCTCCAGTGATTCCCGAAGCAGCGATTTCCAAAGCATGAAATCCGAAAAATTAAAAATAATTATATTGAGCCTCCATGTCGATTGCTGCAAGAACTGTGAACCAATCCTGAATCCCTTTAACATGCACTGATACACTGCACACACACAGTGCTATTTTTAAAATTAAAAGGTCAAATGCTAAAGTCAAATGCCTGAGTAGAAACATTTAATTTTGGTTGCTAAAGCCAACTGATTGTTTAATCTCAAAGAATTATACTGTCCAATGACTTACTTTCCACAAAACCAAAACAACTCTCAGGTATATTCCCCTCTCTCAATTTTGTATCAAACAAATCTAAGGTGGTATTTTCTACTGCATACTGAATATGAGGCTGTGTTTTCTGGTCACCCCTCCCTTGCCCAGTTACAAGTGTTACTGTCAGGACGCATCTTCTTCTAGTCTTCTGAAATCTTCTTGATACCCAAGACTCACCAAACTCAGCATAACAGGGCCAAAGACCTCCTAAGTCCCCTTTTTAAGGCACTTTCACTGCAATATGTATGGTACAGCCAACTACAAGAAGTTATGATCTACAATCTCCATCATCTCCCTATGTATTTCCACACAAGCTTCATTATTGCATGTGCTGTAAACAGGCTGTCTCGTGTCTTTCGAGACACAGAGATGGCTGACTCCTAATATTTTGTTGCCCTCCCCTTGGAGCCATGGAAAAAAACAGCTATTTCTTACAAGCCCAACACTGTACAGCATACCACCTACAGAGTGAGAAATGGAGCTGTGCAAGAATCCAACTGCTTCTCTCTCACCTTTGTAAGGCCCTTTCAAATACAATCACATACGGAATCAGCTTTTGCAGTAACAGACTGCCAATTACTCATTTTAAGTATTTTGACACAATGCTATATGGATTGATAAAAAGTGGGTAATGAAACGCATACAGCAAGTACCACACACACATACTATGACTTCCTGGGATTTCTGGCCCAAACCCCAAAATTTGGTATCGCAGAAACGCCCATTAATTTCTAAAAAGCTCCAACAATAATATAAGTTAAGGCTTTTTAAAATAACTGACTTGAGAATTGAATTCTATTTCAGAACTTCTATTTTTCACATCTTTCAAATTTATAGTGGTTTTGCACACAAACAATGACAAACTGTACCAAAATGAAAATCAAAATAAAAAGGATGAGAAATGCCTGACTGAAGGCAGCACATCATCTAGGTAATCTGCTCAGATCCTTTCAACTTTACACCATCGAATTGTTAGAAAACAAGCATATGTTTTGTCAAAATTTGTCATGTCTTCCCCAGTTCAAACTGTGAACTTCTTAAGGATGAGACTTCATTATTGATTTGCACAATTCCTGCACAGCAAATCTGCTCTCATGAAAATCCTTTACATGCTATTTGAATGTAAATGCAATATGAAAGAATAACACCTACACATATGAAAAAGTATCACAGAGAGGCAATGTACAGTTTTTACAGATTCGATTTTCCTCTTTTATCAGGTTTGTCTCAGAATTTACTGGAAGAATGACCAGGTATGGCCTGTTAATGAGTGATGGGAGAAAAGAGCATCAGTCACTCTCAGTTCACCACTAACCATGTTTGAACACACACCGTCACAAAGTCTCACAAGCACTACAGAAGTTGTCTTGTCTTTCTCATAAAATATCATATTCAATTAATATCAAATATTATTATAATTATTTGTATTTATAAATATTATTACAATTCTTTATATAACACATATATGCTTCTCTCCTCCTTTCTATACCCATTTTACTAAACACCCTTCTGAGGTATGAGACGCATCACCAATAACTGCAGTCCGGCAGTACATACAAATGCTACAATAAAAACATGCAGGCTAGAAAACACACACCAGACACATAAACTAAATAATTTCTAGTCATAATCAGTAAAAGTAGATTTTTTTCATGCATAAACTTATATCTACATTATTAAATTAACAATGCTAGTGTTGGTGATGTTCTAACCTTCACCAACTTTGCAGGTAGGAACCTGCTCCATTGGTAGATTCCAGTAATATCTTAATAAAATCCCGTAATAATATATCTTGGAAATGTAAATGGTGCGGGATATTAAAAACTTAAGGAGTCTAACTATTTTCTGTATTTTTTAAATAAGTATCTTTTAGCTGATTTCTGTCAGGCTGGTTTTCAGTAGCATGTCACAAAAGGCTGACAAACACCAATTTCTACATCAAGCACACATCCACTGACTCATCTAACGCTTGACCTTTTGGGTCAATTACTAAAACAAATCCATTTTCACTAAGGATGTGCTACTTTGTAAAGCAAAGCACTTAAATTAGAACCCGTGTGAGGGACTTCTAAACTTTCCAGTAACTTTCACTTCTGGAATTTCCACTTGTAAACTACTCAGGCTAAGATATCCCTCTCAGCAGATCTACACAGCAAATCTTCCAGTAACAAACGGGGCATGAAAAATCATTTCTTTAACAGACAAGCCTTTTCTTTTGCCAAGCTGATTATTGCTACGCAATCCTTACGTAAGTATTAGCAATTGCAAAAGAACAGGCTGTCTAACATCTATTTTCAGTTGAAACAGAAGTTAGCTTTTTCTACAAATAATCAGCTCTGCTGGATTCATTTTATAGTTAGAAGACACCATGTAACATTTTATGACCTGTATATTACTTGCAAGACAAATGTATCACATTACTCCTTAAAAAATTTACTTCTTTGTAAAGTATGACCATATGTAACAGAACTGCAGCATTTTCAGTACATAATTCTCTTAGTATCTGAAAGAAAATGCCCAGTGATTAATTCAAGAAGGACTAGTTCTATTTAATTTACCATCAAATATGCAAAATACAGTAACTACATTACATGGTAATTTATTTTGCAGTGTCAAGTATGCAGCTGATACAACCACATTATGAAAATTATACAGTAACTCTAGTCTGAAAATTAAATACAGAAGATAGTACATGAATTCAGCTCTGTGGCACCTCTGGTTTATATATACTTGGATATTATGGATGAGTAATGCAACTTAAAAGCTCGTATTTTCGTAACCTTTTAGAAGTTGAGTTAAAGACTTGAACACAAGGCTTACATATAGAAAACATCCAAGAAAAGCTCAACCAATGGAAAAAAAAAAAAAATCTAATGTTTCACAAAAGATCAGATATATGGTAGAACCAGTTTCAGCATCCTTGCTTAGCTGTTTCATTCAAAATAGCTGTTGACCTAACAATTTTGAGCAATTGCCTCATTCCATTGGTTATCCGGATGCATGGAATCGCAAAACACAAGACTCTTCAGCAGAAAAACTGTAACAACTGTTATTAGGAAAGAATCTTAATATTTAACATTATTAACACTTCAATAATACTGGTTAGGAATCTCTCTACAGTGCCTCCAAAAGGGAAGCTGAAGCAGAAAGTTCCAGAATCCTTTCTTTGCTACAAGTTTTCTGTGTCTCTTGTATCTTTTTTTTTTCCTCCATCTTTCTCCCTTCCCAAGACAATGTTAATTAAAGACCAAATACTAACTTTCAAAGAAAAGGATGAGGCAAGTCATATGCTTTGCCTAGAAACAAAATGGTAACAAGCTAAGAGGACTCCCAACAACCTCACACTCGCCCTTCATGCACATCAACATCTCCACAACACCCTTCATGCTTTCCTAAAATTCAAATATTTGTACAGGAAGATGATCCAGATGGCTAGCTTTAAAAGCCCCATGGATTGTCCAGTTTCATTACTTCTTGCATGTGCTGCCTGAGGTACAATGTTCTGTGACTTCTAGAGCCCTGCACATTGCAGACTATATAACCCTCTAGTTTCATTAGCAAGATCTCATCTAGAGCACAGGATTTTGGGGGTGGACTTCGTTTTGGCGGGGTTTTGCATTTTTTTGTTTGTTGGGTTTCTGGGGGTTTGTTTGTGGTGTTTAGTGTGTATATGCTTGTGGAATTTTTGTGGTTTTTTATGGGGTTTTTTTGTGTGTGTGTTTTTTGGTGTTGTGGTGGTTTTGTTTGTTTTTTTGAGGCATCAAACAGTAGACAGAATTCTGCTAAGAAAAATTGAGCTCATTTGAAGACTTCCAAATTACAGAAAAGCATCTGATAAATGAGAAATAACCTACTACTTAGGAGCAGCCAGGAATTCAAAAAAAGAAGACACAGTCTGGAGAGGACACCTCATCCACCCAAAGAGGCTGGGGGCCACCTGACTCAAAAGTAGCTTTGTAGAAAAGGACCTGGGGATGCTGGTGAGCACTTTGTTGAAATGCCTCAAAAGAGAAGGTTTTGGGGGGATCTTATACGTGTATAACTATCTGATGGGAGTGAAGATGAGAGACTCTTCTCAGCAGCGTCCAGTGACAGAAAAGAGGCAATGGACACAAACTGAAATACAAGAAATTCCACTTAAGACGAACAAAACTTTTGCAGGTGGGGAAGGTGTTGTCAAACACTAGACCAGGTTGACTAAGGAGTTTGTCAAGTCTCTGTGCTTTGAGATATTCAAAACTCAACTGGATTATGCCAAGAACAACCCTGCTTTAGTTGACCCTGCTTGCAGCAGGAGAGTTGAAATCATACAATCATTTAGGTTTGGAAAAAACCTTTAAGATCATCGAGTGCAACCACAAACCTAATACTGCCAAGTCCACCTCAAAACCATGTCCCTATGTGCCACATCTACACAACTAGATGATCTCCAGAGCTCACTTCCAACCTCAGCTATTCCATAACTTTTTGAATACAAGATTTTTATGAAGTGATTTTACGAAGTACAAATTTGGCAACTATAACATATCTTATTAAATAAATGCAGTTAACCTAATGATTAGTTCAGAGTGGTTTAACTTGCAGCCCACAGCATCAATCCAACTTGCTGGCTATTCCAACTGTCCTACAGTCTGTCTTTTCCCACAAGTGAAGGGATTATATAGTTTGGGTACTGAAGAGCCAAAAATCAACCATTCTTACCCTGTACACTAGTGGCTAGGTAGAAACGTGGAAAAATAACATTATGTCTGGTAGTATGTAGCCTAGGAATGCTCCATAAACCATGATCACTACAGCCATAAAATTTACTGAAGTTGGTACTTTGTAGGCAGAAAGGAACTGGAAATGGTTCAAGTGGTCAAAAGGAATAAGCACCTATGCTTCTGAAGTTTGCCATTTTCACGCAAAGTCTTATAGCATAGAACACTAGCAGTTTAGATACAAGTGAACAAATGTTATCTGTTGTTCTACATAACTGAAATACTGGCTATACCTCCATTTTCTACCAGGTATTATTACTTTTTATCAAGCACAAAACATACATATTTTCTGAATCTGTTGGAAAGTCAGAACATTTTAATATTAATTACATTTACTTTAGGTTTTTTGTTTCCAATGCTTGCCAAACTCATAATGTAACTTCAAAAATCCATTTTTTTCAGCAATTTGCAAACAAAAAAAAGAAAAAAAGAAAAACATGATCATCTTATCTTCAAGGCTGTGGCATCTTACTAGAAGAGTTGTCACCACTGAAATTGCAATAATCTGCAACTGGTTTACTCTCCTTTTAATTAAGATGTAGACTGCACAGTTCACATAGTAAAAATAATTAGGATATTAATTACACTCAATGCAGTAATATTTAATCTCTCCTGTCATAATCACATGGCAAGACAATTTTAAAACATGTTGTAGCACAAGCATAAATTGGTTTACGTGTTGAAAGACATTCAGGCTCAGTCTTCTAAGAGCATTTACGTGCAGGAACATAAAGCCAGTTCCCCACTGACGATCCTTTAGACAGCAAGGTTTGCATCTCTAAATTTCCCAAGTTATCTACACTCTGCAGGGATGAGAACTCAGACCCACATCCCGTCATAGCACTCTCAGTAACCCTTGCGAGTTTGTCTCTGCAGCAGTTTGATTTCAAAATGAGGTTTATAACAGAACATGTCACCCACGCATCCCCTTCCCCTCCATTCCAAAGTCCTGATGGTCAGCACAATATTTTGGGTATTATGAAATGTGGACTTGATATCTCTCTGGCTATGGAGAGACCATCACCAGAGCCCCCACATTCAGCATGATCTTCATGGTCTTTACTGAAAAAGCCAGCTGTCCCAATCCAATTTCCTCAGTTGCCTGAATCCAGTGTGAGCCTATATATCCTCTAAGTCGCTCTGTAAGAAGTTAATCTTGAATACAGGAGCTAACAGCTAAGCCACTGGTACTGTCCAATTACTTGCACATGGGTTTTTTTGCTTTTGAGTTCTTTAAAATGTCCCGTATAGTAGGACACACGCTGGAATAAACATACTGCTCAATGAAACAAACAAACTACTCCCTATATAACATTTTAAAGAACCAAATTTGGTGTCGTTCAAGACACCGAGAAGTTAGATGCAGGAATTCTCATTGTAGCCCTTGACACATTCATTTTATAGATGCTACTCACGTAATTAGCATATACAATAATTTAAGAATTTAATACTTATGTAGCTCCACAGATATCTTCTTTTTATCCTACAATGAAAACTGAGGCATACTACATAATCAATAAATTCTTTCAATAGAAGATGTGCACACCATATCCACGCACAATACTTTCTGCTGTCTAAACCACCTACACAAATTCTGTTGAATTACAGAAATGGGATACTTAGCACCTATAACAGTGAAAAGGACAGTAATCCCACAGATATTTGAAGAGCCCTACTGCTGGAAAAGAAAAGCTTGCAGATGATGATTCTTTGCTAATTGACTTTTATCTTGTGGTTCATGTGTGGCATTGAGTGCAACAAAGCAAAGTTATTAAAATTTCTGTTCAGGGCATCATTCAGTGACTCATCTCTTTTAATCACACTTTCCAAATAGTCCTGCAAGTCTAATTTACAACACTGTCACCATACGGAATGAGTATTTCTCAAGAAAAATTAAAATCCTTTTAAAATTCAACTCCTTTAACAACAGACCATCATGAGAGTATTGTGATAGTACAGACACTAAATGAAGTCAATGAGTTTGAAGAGCACTTTCTTCGAACACAAGACACAAAATATCACAGAGACATTCTTCCACTCGAGAGCAAACAGGAAGCAATAACATACATACAAGCTAACCCAAACATCTCTTTAAGATCAATTTTAATAACACCATAACAAAAAACTGTAATTGCACCCTTATAAGTTAATGCCTCCCCATCCTCACCACAAAGAGTGGGCTGAAACAAACCCAACACGCAGGTACAGAAAACATTGCTGAGCTGGTTCATTTCCAGCTATGAAGTGGTCACATCCAGTTGAGCAGTATCTCCCCATTTGGTTGCCAACACTTTGCTTAAAATCAGCTTTCAAACAGATGAGAACATGAAGACATTCATCAGGGTCTCAACCACAGGCTGATCTTACTGATCTTCATGTAGTAGCTAACTCCTGCAAAGGTGATCTGCTCACACACCAGCAAGCTGATGAAATTTATGACTACCTGAATGACTACAGTAAGAAAATTCTCCTGTTGGTTCTACCTTATATAACAGACTGGCAGCAATGGTAACAGGCAGCACTTTTCACTGCAGTGATTTTCTGAAAGTTGCAAAGTTGAATTTATATTTTATTTTTTTATAACAACGTTCATGACATGAGGAGTGTGAATTACATTAGAGAAAGAATTATGGGCTCTATAGTCAATAGCATACGGTGCAGCATGGAAGAGCAGACCACTTTGTACACCAAAGCTTTTTGGATATTTTATTTCACTTTTTTTTTTCTGATATGCAAGGAAAAGATTCCTATTAAAGTGCATCTTCCAGGGTACACTATAAAAAAAATTGAACACATTAAAGCAAATCAAGACTAATCAAAAGACAACAAGTTCAAGAACTCCAATAATTAAATCAGATACATTGCTATTTATTTCAAGACAGATTTAAGAATGAATAGCAGTTGATAGCCTGTAAGCCACATAAGCAATATACGATCCTCAGGTTTTACTCTTTAACACATTATGTAAAATTACCTCAACAGAAGTTCTTTGGGTAGTTTTTTGTTAATAAGGGCTTCATCATTATTTGAGAAAACCTGGAAACAGAAAGAAAAATCATCATTTAAAAAGACCAAGAAAAATACCTTTTAGAGAGTCTTTTCACCTGCTAAGGTGCTTAACTCTTTTAAGTTACTGTTAATGTCAAGTTTTCAATGTGTTAGTTGGTAATACTATAAAATTATTTCAACATATGTAAGAGGGCTACTCCCACACATACACCTGTTCTTTCCTAGTGCTAAGATTCAACCGCACAAAAATTGTGGAGCAACTTAATAATCATTAGACAAGCAATCTGAAGCCACACTTACACCCCATACAGAAATATTTTGGGGAGCAG
This sequence comes from Patagioenas fasciata, assembly GCF_037038585.1. Lineage (NCBI taxonomy): Eukaryota > Metazoa > Chordata > Aves > Columbiformes > Columbidae > Patagioenas > Patagioenas fasciata. The sequence goes on along the minus strand of NC_092521.1, from coordinate 115,580,194 downwards.
TAAAACTTCTAGCAATAGCAAGACACATACAAACATGCACCAGTTGCACAGTCCTAACACTGTCCCATTACAGAACACAGAAACCAGACACTTTCCAGTTGTTCAGGTCCCTTCCTTCACTGTCTACAGTGGCAATTCTTTGGCCCAGGTATGTGAAGATGATTAATAATCTAAAGATTTAAGGAATTTAATGCCACAGATATGACAGCAACTGCTATAGAAGCAACAGAAGCACCTCAAAAAAACACTACAAGAAAAACTGAAAATGCCTCGCACCCACAAATTCATATTAATAACATATCTCCTAAGAAAAAGAAAATAGAGACTGAAAGAAAATGCCTAAGGGTCAAAGCAGGAAATACTAAGATTATATAGGAAAACGTTTCTGCAAAAGGATAAAAGATCAATGGTTAAACAGAAATACTAAACAGGACTTACAACTTATTGTAAATATTTAGGTTTGAGAAATTTTGCCAGTAGAACACAGCAGTAAACAAAACAGAAGGTGAATCAGAATTTAAGGGACCAAGGCACAGATTGGTGAAAGTCAAAGTCAACAGGGAATCACTTCCCCTCTAAAGAGAAGACCTTTATGGAATCCATTTGCTGTCCACATTACCAGAAACAAAAGCTAGAAAGAGGAATCCAGAATAGCTGAGAATTTTCTGAATGCTAAAAGGTAAACACGAAAACCAGACAAAACAGAAACATGAAAAACAACTGGAAGAAAATTTTCCTCTATGCTTCACTAAGAATATGCTGCTCCTGACTCAAGCATTAGGGAATTACTCTTGGTCATCCTACCATGAACACATATCATATATTTGGTAATTATTTGCTCTGCTTGTTTTTTCAAAAAAAAGGGAAAAAAAAAAGGAAGCGCAAAAAGAGGTGGTTCTGAAAAAAGGTACATCAAGCAAAGAATGAAAAAAAAAAAAGCTGAATATAAGCAAACGAATAAACAAAACTAAGATTAGAAAATTTGAATTTCCTTCTGGCTGCCAACAAGAACCTTTTTTCCTCTTCCAGTACATCCCATGCTGATTTCAAGTCTAACTGTATACTACTGTTTCTCAATTTTGACACAACAGCAAAAGTCACTTTCTTCACCCGCCACCTCTGTCCACGGTTATACACACATCTAAGAATAATAAAACTCTCAACTTTCAATAGGCCCAACAGGTTTAATCAAGCTTCCTTGTCCTGCAACTGGAGCAGCACAGTTGTCCACAGACTGGTGACTGTAGGCATTCAAAGTGTAAAACACCTACGCATATAGATGTCAAAAGGATAATTCTAGTTCCTTAAGAGAGACATTCTTGGCTTTAAGCGGTTCCACATGGCTGGCCACAGGTTGAGGTTTGCTCAGGTTCTGCTTTACATCCGATAACCATTGCTGTTGTTATTTTCAGCCTTTATGCTGAAATACACTAGGTACCTCAAGACTGGTTTTAGAATTGGTTAAGCACTTCTGAGCTTGGCAATTCATCCATTTATGAAATATCTGTGCATATGCCATTTTAATATCATATGCTACTCGCAGTTTGTAGCTTATAGCCTGAAAACATCAGTATATACTGGGATGTTTTAGAAGAAAACATAGTCAAAACATAGGCCTAATTGCATTTATTGCAGCACTCATTCCAAAAAAGGAGACACATGCCATCTTCAGAGAACTTTAGATCATTAAAGAGCAAAGTGTGTTACAGGTTTAAAAACCATTAAGTTGCCAAAGAGGAAGCTACTGCCATGAGAGCACATAAGGTCTGTGGCAAAACAGACAAGTGAACTTGTTAATTCTTACCTGGAATCTAAACATTCAGTATCACAGACCACTACAAATCCTCTTTCAACTCAATTATTCTATAGTTGCAGATAATTTCTCAAAAGTTACATCATCTAGCATACACTTCCCACTTACGTGCCTAAATGGACACTTTTAAATAAAGCTACTTTGCAGACTGCTATTGGTTTCCACGTGTGCCATCACTTTGCCAGTACAAAAGCTGTTATTATCAGTTTTTTCTTTACACTGTACATTCCCAGATGTACAGCAACATGTATATATGGTCACTGTATGAAGCTGATACAGCTTTTAAGTTAGTAAGGTATAAGCATGTTACTACTTGATACTACTACAATGCATGCTCAGGACAAGGTATTTTTCTGCTGAGGCCAAGGAAAATCTCAACCTCCAACCAAACTGCCAGCTCCTATAGGAAAAGGGCTTATGATCTCTGTATGTTAGACTTTTAACTTGAAGTTGGACTATAAACTGTTTCGAATACATGACAGCAGATACAACCAATATGGTTGCATTTAGGAAACCCAGTTAAAACTGAAAAAAATACAGCTTTTACTACTGAATATAAGAGTGCAACTGGCCCAGACACACAAGGTACCATGTCAGTGGCACAAGTCAAAGATGAGGCCACAAACAGATTTGAAGCTGTTTTCACTCAAACAGTAAATTATGCATTAGCTATAGTTGTATCATAAAGTATTATTCCTATGGAATAAGAATATTTAGAAAAAAAAAAGCACAAAGAGAGAAGGTGCAAACAAGATAATGTATTTACGTAATGTATTTATTCTTTGAACATTTCCCGATAATCTAAAATTTCCATTAATAAATACTGTGAGCACATTTATGTATCACTTCTGTGAATAAATAGTGCCATCCTTTTTATTTTTTGCTTGATTTTTACCACATACCTCCTAGTTTTCTGTTTCTTTTTATTAAAAAAAAAAGTCAAGGAAGTGTTCAATCACTGTAAAAAAATATTCTAATAATCTTGTCAAATATGATTTATTTTTCTTCAGTTACATGTAATGCTGACAAAGATATGCACTCACAATACCAGTATACAATAACACAAAATAATTAAGAATACTGTGGATGTAGAAAGAGTATTTCTTCTTTCTCTGCCTTTGCATTTGGTAGCAAGTTTGACTGTGTTAATGACCAGGTATCTGAAACCCTAGAAAAGTGTGGATTTAACTGTACTAAAATCCAAAATACAACCAACAAATCTGTGCACAAGGAAAAAGGATAGGTGAAATTGAACGTATGTGATAAACATTACTCTAAAACCAGCTCTAAATTTCCTGTAAACATAAGAAGATATATGGAAAAATCTCTACATTCTTAACGGAATTGTGAGAAAAACCCACGAGAGAAAACTATAATTGCTTATTACTTGAATCTTGAGCAATTTCTTACATTCCTTAACTGACCTCTCTTGGTATCTTCACTGCACTTTTGAAAGACTGGCTCTTATGAGCTAAAAAGGGAGAATTTCCATTAAAAAATTATCTGGTACTCGCTTACACTAAATTTCTTCAGCAACTATCACTTTTTTTTTAATAAATAAAGTATCCATTGTGTAAATCTCTCAAATCCAAAAAGAATAATTGCTCCCTTTTGCTTTCCCTTCCATATTATTAAGCATACTAATTGCCACTAGTCCTAGAATATAACTTCTTGGTACACCACAGTTAGCAACACCTATTATTCTCTTCTAGTCTAAGAGTTACTGATAAAGCTTTCCTGTTTTCACCAAAATCAATGAGTTGAAGAAAACTTTTCTGATGGAGTTGCGCATTTGTCATTATGGCAAAGAACTGTAATATGCTCAAAAAAACTTCATTTTTCTCTATGAAGAAACAAAGCAATATTCATTCTCGTTTATCATGCTTATCCAAAACATTTAGAAGTTCCCTTCAACTAGTATTTCAAGATCAAAATAAGGCTATACTACCAAATTTGTTGATAGCGCTTACGTTTTTTTAAAGATGCAGTTCTGTTGTCATTCAGTCCTCTATTGAAGAGGACTATTTTCTTTACAGATGAAAGTTTTGTCAGCAGCTCAGCCATGATGGCTCAGTCTCACAGATATATTTATGTATCTAATTTTCACTGAAATCACAGCAGATAACTTCCAACCTGTCAACTTTTCAAATCGAAAGTTATTAAAAACCAGACTCTCAAAAATAGCCTGGCTTAGTAGTGTGCTAAAGTGATTAATTATGGGTAAATGTATATTTGGGAAAGAGGGAAGATGATGTATGAGAGACACCAAAGAACATAAACAAAGAGAGAAGACAGATATATTCTGACAACAAGGCTGAGTTATTTATCAAATCAGGAATAAAACCCAATGTAGGGTCATTGTCACAAATGGAGATAGTAGTTTCAAATCAAATCCATACATTTCCCTTCTCCTATGGCTGACAGAGCAAACATCCTAGTTATATTATAAATATTATCATATGTAAAAAGCATCAAGTCTTCCAGGTTTTTCTCAGCAAGAACAGTATTTGCTTAGTATTATTTATGTAATAATAGGCATCGTAAGAACAAGATATTTAAAAAGAAGCTCCTGATAAAATAAAGTTTTATTCAGTTCTTCTGATTGAAGATTTTTGTTACCAAACACAAACCCCACCAGCTTGCTGCACATCTCTTTCCATCAATGGAGACACCTAATTGTTGCCTGTGCAATTTCCCCTTCACCATGCTATTGAAATTGCCTCTTGCTATAGTAGCAGGAAAGCCAGCAGATCAGTTTTGCTACCCAAAGCAGTTCACAAGTTCATTACTAAACTAATGAGTGGCATTCTAAAAACCTCTCTGTTTAAACACAGCAGAAAAATGGAGGAGGAAGACGAAAAGGGAAAACAATCTTCCTTTACTATAAATTTATGATTATCTCATGTTACACTATAGAGTGCTCGCTAATGGTCAGAGAATTGCTGCTAGTTGGTGCTTCCTCCAGAAATGTACAATTAATGCATTAGACTTAGGCAGACTGGCAGAATCATTTAACACCACGCAAGCAGCAAAATGTAACCGTATCCAGGCAACAAAAGGAGTGTTAGACAGGCAAAGAGATACACATTGCCAACAGCACTGAAATAACTGTTACTGAAGACACAACAGCTGACAGCACAGGGCTGGTGTTAAATTAGAACCCATGATAAAGCTTTCCATATAATTGATAAAGTTACGACACAGCAAAGCAAACCTCGAAAGGTGATCCCATCTCAAACCAAGCCGTCTACAGTGGAGACAGACTGGCAAAGTCTTCTATTTCAACACACAGACACTATCTACCCTCTAGGCTCTCACTCCTATACTCCTGCTGCTCGCTGTGCTCTATCTCAGTCTTCGTGCACTTTAAAAATCCCAGACATCCCGGTCTGTTGTGGTTGCTAACCTCTATTTTCCTCAGACACCCTCTACCAGCAGCACCCAGGGTATTCAGTAGGCTTCTAGCTTCCTCCTCACTGCCAGATACCCACTGGATCTTATGTCCTGGTCTTTCCTCGGGATATTTTCTCTTCCAGCACTGACAGTTCGAAAAGCAACTAACACCTCATATCAAAGCCTTTTGTTCTTACTTTGTTGGTCATCTTAAACGGTGAAGACTTACTTTCAGAGAATAAGATCAAGTATACCTGAGAACCTCTCTCTTTCCACAATGCCTTCCACTGATCTAGGGCTGCCTATAAGGGCCAAATTGCTTTTAATGTTTCCCCAGAATAAGTGCTGTCCAATATAATAAAACCTGCCAGGCAGACGCAGCTGGCCACACTGCTGCTTGGTTTTCTTCCAGAAGAGCCATCATTCGTGTTTTGCCAGCACTAATATTCCTACGACATCATTCAGATCTTACTGGAGGGCATCAGTCTCGCTCTGCAAAGCTCTGTTCTCACTGGGTGATAGATCGAGATCATTTGTAAACTCCAGAGCTGATGTCTGTAGCTGCACAACTCTATCTTGAGGCCTTTGGCTGCTCCAACTCAACTGCCTTTCAGCGTGGAACAGGAGGTGCTTGGAGGTTGCCTTGCCTGCTGTCTTGAGCACACCAGCTCATTCTCAGTCAACCAAATAGCATGCATTGCCTTTTCCTGTGTGTTTTTCAAAAGGGCAGTCACCTATTGACAACATATTTGGAAATCACCAATCAAATATTTTCAAGAGTATGGCTTAATTACTGCAAGTCGTACTAAAGCCTAACAGGTTAGCCTGACCTGCCCATCCTTTAATGCAAGACTTAACCTCACCTCCCACAAAGTCACTAAAGAGACACATCTTAAGCCCCACATATTAAGCATACTTTCACATACTACTGTCCTACTAGTGCTGTTATTGAAGGTGCTGTGAAACCAATTTATCTAAATATTTAATTATTTGTAAATTCTGATACAAACCAAAGAGGCATAGAACAAACCCAAAGTTGCATAAATTTTTCTGTACCCTATCAACATTTCAGACTGACTTGAGTGTGATAGTTCCTACTTTAACTTGTTAAAAAAAATACGAATGGGAAAACCAATAGTTTGCACAAGTAGTGATTGACCTAAATACATGCAGGCACAAAATTCAGTTGAAAGACAGCATTTTATCAATAGTTACTATCATGCAGCTGATGCTTGGCAGCCTGCATGACAGAAAACATTAGGTTCAATCCAATACCTAACCAAAAGAAATACTTTTATTTGCAGAAAAGGTTTGCAAGTTTTGCTTCCCCGAGGTTACTCTGATAGAAGCTATATAGAAGACTAACCCTCCGTGCAAGTTATGATCCACCTAGTTCACACTGTCTTTTAAAGCATCTTATTCTAACCACTACCAGAGATGTCAAAACAAACCTGAACCCAAAGGAAAAATAAACTACCCCTTCCCCAGTCTTTCATGACTAGAGACTGGTTCAGGCCAGGAAAAAAAAAGTATCCAACAATTACTGTTTAAACACAAGGAAGCATGGGAAAAGCTGTTAATTGTATCCTTCTATATTCTATAAACAAACATAAAAGCTGAAAAAACAGGTCTGACAAAGTTTCATCCTCATCATCTGTTAGTCATATACTGATCAATAAATCTTGTCTTCAGTTTGATTTCTTTTTAAAAAATATATAAAAATATTGAATTTTTTCATCTTCAGGTATTTATCCATTATTACTCTTTTACGATTATGCAGTTCCAAATAAATACAGTCCATAATGAAGCATTTAGACATTATTTCCCCCAAAAAATAATAGTAATAAAAAAGCAGCATTCACTGCTGAGTTTAGACTGCTAAAGGTATCTAATCAGGAACATCAACAGTTAAATCTACAAATCACTTTCAAGTGCAATATGGGGAAACCCATATCATCTACTTTACGGGCTTGGAGATCAGCACACCTGTGGCAGAAAATTAGGATCATATGCATGAAGCAGTTGTTGATTGTAGCCCATCACAAGGCTAGATCATGTATTGTACAGATTACATGCTTTCTTTTTCTTGATCAGGTAAATAACAATCCCTCCTTAAGCATCAAGCAGGGACTCAAATGCAATTTACAAAAATCTAAGTTCAAAATACCTGAGAAAGGCTCTTTCCTTTCACCACCCAAGTAACTTTGAAACTCCAAGCAGAACTACTGGAATAGGTTCTAAGGCAGCTTCCATCACAACATTCACGGGGACTATATGCTCAAAGTACAATTTGTTTCATCACCAAAGTTATTAATTTGATTTCACGCAGTCTTGCAGAATCATGTTGTATAATACACATTCTCAGACATTCAGATCATGATAGGTTTCTGGAAAATGAGGCTGAGAGAAAAGTCAGTGCCCATTTGTTTTAACGCAGCAATATTTGATTACGGATAGCCATTCAGTCTCAGCTATCCAAATTCAATCACATCACAGATACATCAGAGCCCTTAGGAGCACACTTTTCAAAACTCCTCTGAATCATCACTTCTGCATACAGTTCTTTTTACTGCCATACATATGGCAAGTCTCAAATATTAGCATACAAATGAGCAAACTGATGGCACGAAAACGGAGACCTGAAATCCTCTCAGAGTTTGCATACTGAGATTCCATTTCCCCAAGAGTTTGCACCATTCTAATTTGGAGTGACACAACCCTCCATCCAGCCACACAATCCCACATCCAGAAAAGCAATTATTTTACTTACTGCACTTAGCTCAAACTGTAAATGAAATTACAGCTTAAGTCCTGACTGCATGTTTGAAGGAGAATCCCTTCTAAGCACCGGTGAAACAAAAATTTTCAGTACTAATATTTGCACCCCCCAACATAACCGCTTTTCAAAAATATATTTGAGACTTAAAAGGTATATTTCATTACCGAAATTATTCTATAGCTTCTACAAAGCCATTTCAAAGCAGTGCTTGATCTGCATCATAAACACCATGTCAGAACTGATGGCTTTCCTAGTACTGAGAGTGTGAAATCTTTATTATGAAGAGCAAACCTCCTCTGCAAGGCAATTTCCCTAGAGTATGAAACAGAAAAAGATGACACAAAATCTGTGTTGTGGGTGCACACACCATATATGTAGTATGTAATTAATAAAAGCTTTTGATTATAATAAAAAAATTAAGTACCTCATCAGGACTACAAGCAGCAATTATTACCGACTTCAAAGGAAATAGCATCATAGTAGCATTTCCAAAGCATCTCTTTCAAAGTGTTCTAAGAAAGGTAAGAGGTTGAGATTTAGGAGAGAAACTGGACATTCGATTGTTAGTATTTGCCAAAATTTATGGTTATTGAATTTCTACGGAAATAAAATAACCTTGATACTTTTGCTTAGGAAGTAGATTATAGACTATTTGCAGAACAAGTACACTCAGACAGATTAGCCCTTAATATTTAGATAACTACTACATAACATCAAGTCATGATATGGAAATGTCTTTCCTCTGTGAAGCTCTGACCTCAATTTCAACCTGTGAAGACAGACAAGCTTGACATACTGGTAGAGTTTCACACTTATGCAGATTTGATGATGTCTTGTCTCCTTATTGATTTAAATTTACAGAACATACTGGTTAACCAGTTGAGCAGCAATCAAATCCCATGAAAACGGCATTTTCTTTTTCCTTCTGCCCAAAGGAGAACACAGGAAAACAATGGGACAGAAAAAGAGATAATACCATGAAATATGGCCACTGTTTTAAGTGTAGCAGCTTGATACCAAATTTTAAGTACTTGCTTGTGGATTACACAGCTGCAACTTGTGGTTCCAAGCAGTCATAAACGCACAAGCCCAGAAAAGGGCATGTTTCCAGTTACAGTCCTCCTCTAGCATGAGTGCAGTGGTTCCTCCAATGCAAAGATAACAACCCAGAGGGAAACACTTAAGAGGTTGGATGAAGCCGATTATATCAGCTGAGGTGCCCTGTATTTTAAATAATGCAGCTATTGTTGCATTTCCATTACCTCTCTGTACCAAATAAATTATTTTAGTCCATTTAAACACCTAAATTCATACTGTAATTCTGCTTGGGGTTTTTTTAGGCAGGGGAAGGCACAGCAGGGAGACAACAGATTGGGTGGGGATAGGAGGAAGGTCATTGGAGTCAGCAAAAATTATGTATCCTACAGATTCTGTACTTTCTTTTTCTTGATCAGGTAAATAACAAATCCCTTCTCAGGCAACAGACATTCAAATGCAATTTGCCAAAGCCTAAATTGAAAATGCTTGAGAAAGGTACTTCCCTTTGACCATTCAAGTAACTTTGAGACTCAAAGCAGAAATACTGGAATATAACCTAAGGCAGCTTCCACCACAATACCATTCACAGGGATTGTACTCAGAATGAATCTCATCACAAAAATAATCCATTTGGTTTCACACAATCTTGAAGAATCACACTATCTACATGGATTCTGAGACATTTATGAATGTCCATATTTTGAAAAATTAGTCTAGGAGAAAATTCTGATCTTCACGAACTACTAGTACAAAAATCCTTAAATCTCAAGAACAACTAGTTCAAACTTCAATAGACATGTATAAGAAATTTCTTGATCCTGAAAAATATACAAGGAATTGACAGAGGAGGTACCAGTATTCTGTGAATTTTAAGTCCATCATTATATTCGTTTCATGCCTTATGTGCATCTTTTTCTGTTGTAACAACAAATAAAAACTTCCTGCTTTTTTAAGAATGCAAATCTGACTTTCACCATTTAGAAGTTACAACCTTCATTCTCAGAAGCTTTACAATTAGAATATCCCACTCTGTGTTAAAAGTTCAAGTGGGAAAGCTATTTTGTAAAAGCTCAGACCCCTGGAGCCAATCCTATCACATTAAAATCAAGCCACACAAAATCCATAGCTCAAGTATGGTCAGAAATTATAACGGTTTTTGCATTGTGCTATAACATAAAGAGAAAAGGAAAAAAAAAAAAAAAAAAGAAAAAAAAACCTATGGAGTATTCAGATCACCTTCCTAAAAAGGTTACTGGAAAGAATGTAAGTGAATATTGTGGCTATTGTCTTAACTACCTGGAGGCTACAGTCTGAACAGTGACAGAGAACTCACTGGTTTCACTATTTCATCTGGTTTTGTCCTACTTAGCGTATCCTGTATGTATGTATTTCTGATTCAGTTGAAACACTACCAAAACTATCACACAAGTTGGTAACAATTTATATTAACTTAGAGCAGTCATTCTGATTTCTAATTGACAAAACAGCTGAAGTACTGTTAATGTGTAGCCTTCTGCTGGCATTCAGATCGATACTGTCACAGTGCCAAGATTAGTACTACTTTTCTACACTAACCTAAAAATAGTTGCCATGCTTCAGTGAAAATCTGACTTTTATTTTAAACTTTCCAAATCTGCTAGCCCCATATTATCCCTAGTTTTAACCAAGATGAGTAAATATTACAGTCTATTGTCAAAATAAGAAAGCAGTAAGTTAATGGTCCTTCTGATTTGTAGGAACACTGATATTCCCTATAATAAAAGGTCTGATGTTAATTGGTCAAAACTGATTCCTTCCTCACGTCTCCTGCATTTTAAACTATGCAGCTATTAAGAATTAAGAGGGAAAAAAAAACCTAAACAGGACTAACCCTGTAACATAGAGCAACTCACATATAAGCATTCATTGAATAAAATATCTGAAAAATATGAAAAGAATACAAAAAGTGATGCTATTTCATCCTTTTCAACTAAAGAGCTGCCCAATACAAGATTTTGCAAAGCAGTAAAGCCTATCTGGTATAATTCATGAGCTTTTACCTTGCTGTTATAGCAACAGTTCACTGCTTCTTTGCAGATTCTACGTCTGCTGAGTTTAGACTGCTAAAGGTATCTAATCAGGAACGTCAAAATGGACCATGAAGGAAAACTCCATAACTGGAGTTTGGTAAATGGAAAATGTTTATTTTTATTGTGAAACAGTTTATAAAACACTTTGTTCATTGTTTTTCAGTCTGTAATTTTTCCTAAGTTTAGAACAGGAGATGAATCCATATTATTCAAATGACTTTTAAGATACTCCATACCAGAGAAGATACAGCACAACATGTGATGGAATACTAATGTGAAGTAGGATATGTCATTAAGCTGCATCATAATCACTTCACTAATACCACACCATCCCCCGCCTCATTCACTGCTATTTACTCTTCCTTGTAGCAACAGATAAATTCTGAAACCTTTGCAAATCAAATCCAACGTGATTCTACATAAAACCATACTGCAGTCTAACTCTACTGTTATTCCAAATCACAGTTTAGTTTTCAAGGTTGTTTTGCTGAGGTTCAAAACATAAAGGCTAGAATCAAGAAGAAACAGAAGGCAAACTGCAGAAGAAAGAGGAGGAGAATGAAAAAGTCTTCATGCAAAAGAAGAAGGGAAAGAAAAGGTACAACACCCCAGGAATATGCTTCTTCCCTTTGTAAGGCTAAGCGCTCCTTCTCCCTCTCCAGAACTTGCCGCAGGAAACCTACTATGTTTACACACACATAAATATACGCATAAAGTGATTTTCTGCCTTAAGACACTGTGCATTTCCCCATGTGTGAAAGGCTAGCAACTGTGACTACTTCTTGTATAAAAATATCACTGCGAAGCATTAAGTTGTAATTGAAAACGGCGATCATATCAATATCCTTTCCAAACATGTCACGCCTGTCCATACTCACTCCCCCTTACACGCCTTGTCATCTTCCTTTCACAAACATAACAATGCACCTCTCCCCTGCTACTCGCTGTGTACATGTACAGTATCACATTCCCACATACTCTCCCCACAGAGCAAACCTTAACCACACTTCCTCCTTTGCTGCACCCTCCAAACACATATGCTCCATGAAACACTATCTCTACATGCAGATGCAACAAACCTCATGCACACCACATACATACCACTGAACTATTTTATTTATAAATGCATCTGTGCATGCACATAAACCACCACAGCTACGCATACTCACACATATAAGCAACTGCCACTGTATAGACATGAAATACCATACCTTGTATCTGCTACATACATACAAAAGTACAGATAATCCTTGCAACACCCACAGCATACATGCCTATAAAAATACCCACATACTATGCCACACCCAACATTCACTATACACACACACAAGCCCACACCTGACAGCAGTATACAGACATAACTACGTACACACAATGCCATGTCATGTCCCTGCACATAATGTCATATCTCTGCTACAACACAAATGCACACATATCCAAAGCCCAAATCATAGCAGATACACACACATACTGACACAGAGGTGTAATATTACCTTCATGTCCTGTACTTTCGCTATACACACACATCCCAGGCCACACGCTGGCCTATTGCACATGCATAAATATAGAGCACAGCGCCCACCCCAGCACTCCATGCACCCACACTGTAACACCCCACATCTGCTCTGTGCGCCGACACACACATCAGCATCATCCCTACTTTACACAGGGGGACGACACACCTCTCGCATGCCCCAGTCGCTTTATAGAACCCTATACACAAGTTATCACCCCTGTGTCACACAGGGGGACAACACACCCCCGGACCACCCAACACACAGGCAGACCCCCACCATGACTGCTCCGACGTTACACGGGGAGGCGAGACACCCGTCACGCCTCACGCACAGACACAGCCTCCCCCCGTCTGTGCTACAGCGAGGCACAACGCAGCCCCACCTGCTACGCGCAGACAGACGCCCTCTCTCCTCCCCACCGTTACGGGCGGGACGGCACAGCCCGCCACGGCCCCCCTGCAACCGCAGCCCGCTCCCCTCGCCGTGCAGGGCCGCCCGACCAGCCCCACATCCACACCGCCACGCCGCACACACGCCCGTACCCGCGCACCCCCGCCCGCCAAGCGCAGACATTCCGCCTGCCCCGGCCGCCACCCCTCCCCTCGGCGCGACGGGCCCGCCCGCCGCACGGCCCTGCGGCCGCTCCACACAGCCCGGCCAGCGGCAGCTCCCCTCTGCGGCGCCGGACACCTGCCCGCCCCGCCCCGCCTCGCCACCGCTCCCCGCCCCAGGCCCCAAGCGGCCGGGCCAGCCCCCTAACGCCCGGCAGCGGGGGGCGGCGGGGCGGGCCTGGCCGGGCCGGGCCGCGGGCTCACCATGGCAGAGGCGCCACGGCGAGGCCGGTTGTCCTGGCGACGGGGAGCCCCGAGGAGGGCGCCAGGTGCACAGCCCGCGCGCGCGCCAGCCACCGCCGCTGCCAGAGCTGGGTCGGGGCGGTGCCGCCGCCGGCTTCACGTGACCGGCACCGCCCCTGCGCGGTGGGGCCGGGCCCGGGCGCCCCGCCCCTCTCGGCTGCCGGCCCCGCCCTCCCGCCTCAGGTGGCGCCGTGAGGGGCGGTGGTGACGCGGCGGCCGGGGGCCGTTCATGCACACTGGCCCGGCGGTGGTCCGGGAGGGTCCCGAGCTTGTCAGCTCGGTGAGGGAGGGCTGTCGTCCTGGCCCGGCCGCTCCCGCGGCTCTCATGCAGCCACCTTTCCTGCCGGTGGGATGGCACCGGTGTCCCTCATCGGCCGGCCCCGGGGGCTCAGGGGAGTTTATGTGTGCGGGAGGGCCAGTGCAGCTGCCAGGGGGCACCGGTCCCGGCTACGTACTCTCCTAAAGGTCTGCCGGGTGTTGCTGGTGCAGCCACAGCTGCCTCCTGCCCCTCCAAGTTGCAGCTTTGGCACAGTGACCGCTGGCGACATGTTCAGTCCCAGATGCTGCCTCGTAAACTGGAGGGGCTGAGACCTGAGCGCGCAGTCGCCCGTGTCAACCACCTGGGTAGATAGCTGGGGATGACAGCATCCTAAATTGCTACGGAAAAATCCACAAAAGCTCGTCTGCCGGAGAGCCAAGCGCTTTAAAGCGGATGCGTGCTGTCAGTGTTTGCTTCTGCAAACACTGCGTAAAACCGCTGTCAAAGCCAAGTACAATATTGTTAATAGCGCACTTGCAGGTTATGTCTGTTCAGCAGTCACAGTACCACATGCAAAACCGAGGAGATGGGAAAAATTGGGAAGGGAAAATTATCCCAGCAGATATTGTTTTCTGTTTATTCAGTCCTTCAGATTTCTAAGAAACCTAAATGGCCGTTGTAGAATAACAGGAGTCTGCTGTTTGGAATGGGCTGAGTTCGTTCCTTTAAGGAATGAAACATTCTGGTTTGATTAACAGTAAAAAATAGTTTCTTACGAAAGTGTCCTTTCTCAGAACCCACACGGAAATAGTTGGTACACGCACATACCATTTGTTGACACGTCTCTGAATCTACTGTCTTGTACTCTCCAGATTTTGGAGAATGACCTGGTTCATTCAGTTGGTCTGGTTTGTATAGTAGGGAAGAAAGCCTCAGAAATGTGAAATATGTATAAACAATTTAGACATGTTCACTGAATTGCAGAAGGCCCAGACTAGCAGTTCCTAAATTCTATTGGTTCACATTAAAAAAAATAATAATAATAAATTCTTTTTTTTTAAGTTCAATGCAAATCTTTGGACTGTATTATAAAGGTAGTGACAGGTTTTCCTATCACTATAGTAAAAATAAAGAAATTTAGGGAGCTAGAATCAGCTCGAGTCACAGCAACCTGAAGAAAAAGGAAAAAAACCCTGGTTTTGCAAAAAAAAGGGCCATTACAAAATAATAACTGTGCTCAATGAAGAGGAGTTCAGGATAATTAGCTCGATTGGGATCTGTTTGTACAAGAGAGGCGAGACAGGAGAAAAATGTGCAAGTAGGCTCTCCGCGGTCTAATATCAGCTCTCATTTGATTGAAAACAGTCTGAAGGAGTTGAACACTACAGAATACATTTGAATCATTATTTTATGTATAAAAATACTGTAGGAAAGCAAGTTCCTTGTTTCATCCCCCAAGAATGAGAAGACATCCATCTATTTCTCACCTGTGTACTTGTTTAGGATGTGAGAGACCGAAATCCCTGTCTGTTGGAACGATAAAGGACTCAGCACTCCGATTCAATGTGAATCACGCCAAAGCCATTTATTACAGAAACATGTCTCCTTATATACGCAACTATTCTCTAATCACGAATCCACGCTCCAAGCATGGATTCGCTAAAGGAGTATCATGGGCAGTCCACACGCTGGAGCCCCACCGATGATAGGTCCGACGACTCACGCCATGCTGAGGCCCCGTTAATGAAGAAACGCCCCTCTTTTTCACAGCAGATTCTGTTCTCAGCTTCTTGAAGTGGCCTTGAGATTCCTTTGGGCCTGACTAATTCAACAACATATCTCCTTCTAACGAAACCCCTTCACAATTCCCCCTTTTTGTTCTTGAACTAGTCAGGCCCCTTAAACAGCATGCTGAATCGTCTTTGAAATACACTGCAACATAGGACACGTGATTAACAACATAATTACAATTACATATAATGTAGCTAAACCTTACTTAATAAGATTAAACAACTATCTGCTTATACTCAAACCTTCATATCATATATAAAACCTTAATTCTACTTATGACAACCTTACCAACGCACTGTTTTAGAATAGTCAGACAACTTAATACAATATATTCTCTTAAATTCTTAAAAGATCTATAACTGCGCAGTTTATAGAGTAATGTACTTAATACCATCAGCATATGCTAATTATTGACTTAATATCTTAAAACTTATATTAACCTATTTAAAAGATCTATAGCTTAATCTTAATATCTCTTTTAAAACCTTACCAGTTGCTAAATTAGGTTACCATGGTAGAAATATCTTATACTTTTACCTTATCTATGCATAGATTATCTAATTGTAATATCACCCTTTTGGAACTCTTACTATCTGTTCAAATTAGCATTCTCTATGGAAGGTACCTTATCTATTTACTAATAAGCTTTTAGACCACTGGGTCTAAGAGCATCTATAACACTGAATAAGAATTCATGGTTTACATTTGAGACAATTCTCACAACTTATCTCCCTCGTGTCCTTCTGCATCTGTCGAATCTTTGTTGTCTTTATTCAGCCATGGCTTGATCCATTTCGCAGGAATCCATTTTGATCCTTGGTCTGTAATGACACAAGCATAACCCTTTCCCCAAGTTATTAATTGGAAAGGACCCTCCCATTCACCAGTAACTCCATTGCGTATTTTGACCTGACACTGATTTTCTCTAAGGTCTGTCAAGTGTCCTTTTAAGCTTGTTCCATGACGAATCATAGGTGGAATGTCGAACCCTTGCGGAAGGCGTAAAAAGTTCAAGACATATAATGCTTTGCTTAGTCTGTCATGTGGAGTAGTACAGTCAGTTCCCCCTTTTTGTTTGTCAAGCTGATGCTTGAGAGTTCGATTCATCCTTTCTACCAAGGCCTGACCAGTAGGAGAATTTGGTATCCCTGTAATGTGCTTAACACCCCACAATTGAAAAAAGGTGGCAGTAGCTTTGGCGATATAACCAGGTGCGTTGTCTGTCTTGACCTGTGCAGGAACTCCCAAAGCTGCAAAAGCAGAACGTAAATGTCGTTGCACATGTGAACTAGTTTCACCAGTCTGAGCAGTGGCCCATATGGCGAAAGAATATGTATCAATAGACATATGCACATACTTCAGCCTGCCAAATTCAGGGACATGTGTGACGTCCATTTGCCACAATTCCAAGGCTCCTAATCCTCTTGGATTGACTCCTGCACCCAGCCCTACTGAGATGCGCTGACAATCTGCACAACTTTTAACAGTACCTCGGGCTTCACTTTCGGACAATGAAAATTGCCGCTGTAAGACCTGAGCAGACTGATGGAGGAAACTATGAGAGTGTACTGCTTGCCCAAACCTATGTATTGGAGGTGGAACCGAGGCAGGAGATACAAGAAAATCAGCTCGGCGGTTTCCTTCAGCTAAATCGCCTTGAATTGTCAGATGACTACGGATATGTGTTATGAAGTATCGGTGTTGTCTCTCTTCGACCAACAACCATAGTTGCTTGAACAAAGACATCAGTTGTGCATCCTGAACCTCTTTGAGCAATGATCTTTCAATGCGAGCTACCACACCTACCACATACAAAGAATCACAAACAATATTCACTGGGCTATGAGCAAATCTGATAAACACTTCTATTACAGCCCTGAGTTCCAAATGCTGAGTTGATCCTTTCAGGTCAGTTAGTATCACATTGTGCCATTTTCCATCTGTTTTCCATGTAATTGCTGCTTTCTGCATTTTACCCCCTGCGTCAGTGAACACTGTGGGTCCTTTAACAGGAAATTCTGAGAGAAGAGGGGGACCCTCCTCCATTGATCCCATATTCAAAACTGACATTAACTTGTGTGGAGGGGAAAATGTCTTAATTAAAACTTGAGAATTTAATAACGCAATCTGAAAAGGTAAGGAGTTCTGCAAAGCCCACTGTAAATATTCTGAAACGAGGGGAACAATGATATATGCAGGCTCAGCCCCTGAAATTTCGACTATTCTCTGCCTACCTTTCATTATAAGCTGAGCAAAGACCTCAACCCTGGTTGTAATGGTTTGTTTGAGTTGAAAATGCAAAAACACCCACTCTAAGATCTTTAACGGCTCCTTACCAGTTGTCCATTGCATTATGAGAGCAAAAGGATAGTTAGTATTGTTTACAATTAGTAGTCCGATTACATAATCTGGGTTCCACCTATGGCTGAAAGCTTTTACAAGTTTGGACATAATCTTTTTCAGAGCAGCATCCGCCTCAGCAGTAAGCGTTCTAGGAGAGCTAATGTCACTATCCCCTTTTAGCAGTTTTACAATTGGAGCTAAATCCTCATTAGTGATCCCACAAATGCTCCGGACCCAATTCAGATCACCCACTAGTTTCTGCACATCATTTAAGGATTGAATGACAGGCCGACATACTATTTTCTGAGGTTTCACTGTGGACTGAGAAATTTCCCAACCAAGATATTTCCACGCTGGTTGAATTTGTACCTTTTCTGGAGCAATTAGCAATGCTCTATGCTGCAATGTATCAGATACTTCATTTATCAACAAATCAGTCGAAAAAGTTTCCCCAGCTATTAATATGTCATCCATGTAGTGGTAAATCACTAACTCAGGATGAGATTTTCTGACTGATTGCAAGGCCCAAGCTACATAAATTTGACACATAGTTGGGGAATTTTTCATTCCCTGTGGCAAAACTACCCATTGATACCTTTTCGCAGGTTCAGCCTTATTTACAGAATTTATGGAAAATGCAAAACGTTTACAGTCATCAGGATGCAAAGCAATGGTGAAAAAACAATCTTTCAAGTCAATTATTAAGATCTGCCAGTTTTCTGGAATCATGACAGGGGATGGTAATCCCGGCTGTAATGCTCCCATGTCTTCCATGGTATCATTAATTTTTCGAAGATCATGTAACAACCTCCATTTCTTTGATTTTTTCTGAATAGTAAACACAGGAGTATTCCAGGGACTTGTAGACGTCTCTAAATGCCCTTTTTCAAGCTGTTCCTGTACTAGCTCTTCGACATGGGCGAGTTTTTCTTTACTGAGCGGCCATTGATTTACCCATACTGGATCATCATTTTTCCACTGTAATTTAAGTACTGGTCGCCCATCATCAATGGCCGCTTCTAGAAATGCTGTTGTTTTGTCACCAGAGTTGCTCCTAGTTGTCCTAACACATCCCGTCCTAATAGAGAAACAGGGATAGACATCACATTCATGCAGTAAAGAACTAAATTACTCATGTTCTTCTGTATTATCACAAAATGCACATTTTGAGTCAACGGAATCTCATGATTTAACAGACTGTGAACTTATCGTACCATGTAACAAAGACCTATCAAAATTGCAACATTCTTAAACAGATACCCACAAAGAAAACAGGTTAATAAGGAAAGCATCTTGCAGACTTTAACAAGTTTTCTGACCTGTGTGTTATCAGTTAAGTCTCTCTCAGCTTGTTGAAGTTCAAATCGCCCTGCCTGTAAAACTGTCTGAAAAGATTTAATGATTTCTTGTCCGAGTGCTTTTCTATGTTTTAAAACACCTCCCAATACCGATTTTTCAGGAACACAACTGAAAACAATCATTCCTGACCCCATCTTGCAAGTAAAAACCTTGGCGGGGGGGGGGGCGGGGGGGGGGGGGCGGGGGGGAAGCAAAGGGCTGCTTGCAGCCTGAGTGGGAAGAGCAGGCAGAAGGTTTTATGGCGCACTTAAAAACAACTAGTGAAACTATTAACTCACATTCCTGACAAGCTGCTTGATTTTCAGAGAGACGGTACACAGGAACACATAATATGTACTGTAAAACTCGCAAATAACATGCTGATAGCAAACATTAGCATTTTCTACTGCTAATTTCAACACCAGTGCTTCCTTAACTTCTAAGTTTTCAATCTGCTTATTGATGGTCTCTTGAAGGTGGTCAATAAATTGTATGTAATTCTCATTGGGACCCTGATTTACAGATTGACAGTTGCAAATGATTTGGCTGCTTTGTTGGTTTCAGGCACCTCTCTCATAGCTTGATATTGCTGACCGTTGGATTCACTCGCTAATAGCTGATCTGATCTTTCACACAGTTCTTTTGCCCAGTTCTTATCCGGCGGCTCCTTCTGTTCTCTTGTAGGAGTTAGAAGGATAGAAAGCGGTGAAGGCGGACACAAATCAGTAAAATAATTGATATTACACTTATTTACGACTTTAGCATTCTCAACTTTCACCAGTCCTTTTGACAAATTATCTGACTCCAGTTCTTTGGACTTCTTGGTCTCTCCAGGGTCGTGTGATGGTACAGGAGGCCATCCACTCGGTAATTTTCCTCCCTCCGCCCCAGACTGTTGTATCATCGGGGGTGCCGAAGGCACAACAGGGGATGGAGTAAGGAGGGTATTGAAAACACGAACTGGGTAAGCTTCACAGTTATTTTTAGAGTTCTTATCAGGCTGTAACGCTGCAAAAATTCCAGTAACAGCAGCCCGCTCAGCCTTAAATTCTTTTAAGGTGGAAATTATAAGCTTCCGTGTAGTCGCTAATGATTTAGCTTCATCTCCGTCGCTAACCTTATCCCATAATTTCTGCCCTATATCATCCCAAAATTCAATTTTAAAAGCTTTCTCAGCTTCTGACGGGTAGCCGTTAGTTCTACAACAAACCAACAGTCTACGTATGCTACTTTCTTCATATTTAAGTCCTCTCATAGAGAGAATATGCAGGAGGATCTTAACTATAGCTTCTTCCTCAGAGGATATATTCTGCCCCATAACTTCACTCTTCCCTCCTCCTGCTCCCAGCCGCTCACCTTTCCCGGGGCCTTCTTCAACAAAATTTATCCGCGGAACGTCCGTACGTCTCCGCCCGGCTCTCAGTCCAGCTGAGCCGCCTCCGGCTGGGCCGCTCCAGGCCTTTCCCCGACCTTAGTGAGACGCCGTTCGGAGTATCACGTCGGGGTCACCATTTGTTGGAACGATAAAGGACTCAGCACTCTGATTCAATGTGAATCACGCCAAAGCCATTTATTACAGAAACATGTCTCCTTATATACGCAACTATTCTCTAATCACGAATCCACGCTCCAAGCATGGATTCGCTAAAGGAGTATCATGGGCAGTCCACACGCTGGAGCCCCACCGATGATAGGTCCGACGACTCACGCCATGCTGAGGCCCCGTTAATGAAGAAACGCCCCTCTTTTTCACAGCAGATTCTGTTCTCAGCTTCTTGAAGTGGCCTTGAGATTCCTTTGGGCCTGACTAATTCAACAACATATCTCCTTCTAACGAAACCCCTTCACACCTGTCTTTGGATCTGGACCAGCTAATGATATTATAACGCCACACTACTGACTTTCTGGACTCCTTTTTGTCTGTTATGGTATCTCCTGAAAATTCAAGAAAGCCTTACTCAGCAATCTAGATTGGCTTGAGTTTTGTCGAATAACAATTAGTTGTGGAAATGAGACACGAGAATATATCTATGTATAATGTCCTGTTTTCAACCAATCCACAGCAGTATTGTGTGCTGAAAAATTTTTCTTCCAAAAATTCCCAACTGGCTTTAATTTTAGCATTATTTAAAAATCATTAGGTTTTCAGATAACGCCTTTGCACCGGTCATTTTAGAATGACCAGTTAAGTAGGTTATTACCAATGACTTTTTATATTTCTTAAGCTGCAGAGCTATGTTCAACAGCTTGACCTTTTAACTTGACTCTCTGAAGTTCCTCCTAATTGTTCTAGACTCTTGTTGAATTGCTGACCCAATTCCCTCCTTACTTACCTTTTTACTGAACTTAAAAGAAATGAAAAACAGCTTAAATACTTGTCAGAGAAAATGAGCAAGTGCCACCCACGAGAGGTTAGTAGTATGATTCTGGATGTCTTTGTTCTTGCTAAACAGCAGCTTCAGGGCCTCTGGGCTGTTAGGTCCAACAGCCAAGAAGAGACTTGCAGATTCCAGAAAGCCATCGCAGGGACCTGAGTAGCCCAATCCCGCAAAAGGAGTTTTGTTTCTGGATTTCACCCATTCATGCTTTCCCCAGCTTCATTCTGTAACCAGGGGGATTTCCCCATGTATGTTGTTACTGAGTGATGCCAGGCTGCAGTAAGTGACCTTTTTCAGCGCAGGAGAACACTTCCCATGCAGTAGGTTCCTCTACAATGGTTCTTTGATTGCTGAACTCCCTAGAGTCTAGTGTTGGCATTCTTAGCAGTGGGCATGTGCTTATAAATCTACATGTAATTTTTTTCCAGGAATTTACCTTGCTGGCTGAAGGAATTTAGTTTGAAACAGGATAGTTGCTAGACCTTTCCTCCCCTTTTCCCCGTCTCTCTTTATATAAGTCAAATTAAAGTACATCCCAGAGAACAGGCACAATACATTTAGGATGCTACAGTTGCCAGCTGTTTATTCCAGCTCTCGCTTCCACAGCATGGCAAGAGCTCATGAAGCTTACTTCGTGGTGCTTCAGCCTAACTTGTACCTAGACTGATGAAGAGCTCTCTTAGGGTCACATTAACAGGTGTGAAGGACTTTGACTACAAATGTGTAGGAAAATGGTTGTAGGTGGCTAACTTTTTAAACTGCTACACCGGATCTGAAGGAGCTCATCTTTCCTTAAGTTAAATGATCGTGACAAGAAGGTCCACAGCTGCTAATTGCCATTATGAGTAAAAAATCATCAAGGGAGTATATCTTGTTTCTAGGTTGCTTTTTTAGTATGCTCTGCATGTTCACATTAGAGCATAGATAGGTGATGTTTCACTGTTTGACACAGTTTTTCACGTACTGCCCTGTAAGAACTGATAGATCAAGACTTCCCAAACTGTTTTTCTTCTCTGAGCATGGTGCCAGCACAGGCTAGCTTTGTGCCAGGGTTTATACTTCTGTAGTGCAGATGCCTTTTCAAAATTTGCTTTTATATCCCCAGTAGTGCACATAACCATAGGCTGGTGATATCCTGCTCTACCCCAGTAACTCATGGGCATCCCAACCAGTGACCTGACAAAGTGACACAACACATCCTCAGCCACATCATTCCCGAATGGTGAGAAGCATGCATCTTGCTGCCAGGCAGGGCGTCCATTCCGAGGGACCTTGGCAAGCTGCAGAAATGGGCTGACGGGAATCTCAGGAGACTTAGCAAAGGCAAACACAAAGTCTTGCGTCTAGGGTGCAGGAACCTCCTGCAACAGGAGCACTAGAGTGTTTGGGGACTGCAGCTCATGCCAAGCAAGGAGGAACTGTGTTTGTTTAGAGAAGTATAAGACTAGGTGGTATCTAATTGCAGTGTTCACAGAATCACAGAATGTCAGGGATTGGAAGGAACTTCAAAAGATCATCCAGTCCAATCCCCCTGCCAGAGCAGGAACACTTAGAAGAGGTTACATAGGAAGGCGTCCAGGCGGGTTTTGAATGTCTCCAGAGAAGAAGACTCCACAACCTCCCTGGGCAGCCTGTTCCAGTGCTCGGTCACCCTCACCATGAAGTAGTTTCTTCTCGAATTTAAATGGAACCTCCTGTGTTCCATTTTATACCCCTTGCCCCTTTTTTATCATTGGTTGTCACTGAGAAGAGCCTGGCTCCATCCTCATGACACTCACCCTTTACATATTTATAAACATTAATGAGGTCACCCCTCAGTCTTCTCCAAACTAGAGACCCAGCTCCTTCAGCCTTTCCTCGTAAGGGAGATGTTCCACTCCCTAAATCATCTTTGTGGCTCTGCACTGGACTCTCTCCAGCAGTTCCCTGTCCTTCTTGAACTGAGGGGCCCAGAACTGGACACAAAATTCCAGATGTGGTCTCACCAGGGCAGAGTAGAGGGGAAGGAGAACCTCTCTCGACCTACTAACCACCTCCCTTCTAATCCACCCCAGGATGCCATTGGCCTTCCTGGCCACAAGGGCACAGTGCTGGCTCATGGTCATCCTGCTGTCCACCAGGACCCCCAGGTCCCTTTCCCCTGCACTGTTCTCCAACAGGTCGTTTCCCAACTTATGCTGGAACCTGGGGTTGTTCTTGCCCAGATGTAAGACTCTACACTTGCCCTTGTTATATTTAATTAAATTTTTCCCCGCCCAACTCTCCAGCCTGTCCAGGTCTCGCTGGATGGCAGCACTGCCTTCTGGCGTGTCAGCCACTCCTCCCAGCCTGGTGTCATCAGCAAACTTGCTGGCAGTGCACTTTATCCAAGTCACTGATGAATATATTGAATAGTACTGGTCCCAGTACCAACCCTTGAGGCACTCCACTAGATACAGGCCTCCAACTAGACTCTGCCGCATTGATCACAACTCTCTGGCTTCTTTCCTTCAGCCAGTTCCCAGGCACCTTCTACTTAAAAGGGCGGTTACAGAGAAGCAGCAGCCAGACTCCCCTTGACGCTACCTTGTGATGACCTAGAGGCTATGGTCACAACTTGCAACAAGGGAAATTCTCATTGGATATAAGGAGAAAACTCATGGCAACGAGAGTGGCTGAGCACTAGAACAGGGCCCAGAGAGACAACAGAGTCTCCAGTGTTGGAGATTTTAAAAACATAGCTGGACAAGGCCATGGGCAATGTGCTCTGACTTGAAGTTAGGTCTGCTTTGAGCAGAAAGTTGATCTAGGTGGTCTTTGGAAGTCACTTCCAGCTTTTATTATTCTGTCAGTTCCAAGGTATAAAATTGTTTGACAAAATATTTCAAAGGAAGCCACAGGAAGTGCAGAGGAGCAGACCTCCTTCAGGCTCAGAAAGCAGGGAATATATGCAAGTCTGAAGATGCCCGAGCAGTCAAGGGGACATGGACTGTCACGTCTGTGCAGTCCGTCCACTGTTTCTCAAAAGTCACCAACTTCTGTGCATTTGTGGGTATGTCCCAGGCCATCTTAATGCATGGCAGCCTAGTTGTAGTCCCTGTACTGTGACTCTGTGCTGCCATGTGTCAGGATGTCCCAGACAAATAAGAAAGTCTTTTGAATTACTATGAGACAGTATTTTCAGTCAGAGAAAGACGGTATGTTGCAGCTCTGTGTTTAAGACATTCCCATAACACCCATTTTTCTTAGTTTTGAGAGATCAAGGTTGGTCCTTCCTTTGTTACCATTATTTCAGAAAAATTCAAAGAAGTGCTTTTAAACTCAATTTTGTATTAGTGAATCTTTGCACCAATGAATTACTTTATGCAAACAAAGAACAAAGATTCAACCAGGTAAAAGTCTTTGAACCTCATCACATTCACTCAAATAATAATGAATTGGTGATGTTTGACAATTATTTTCTGCAAGTGAGAGTTTGATAAGCCTTGGCACCAGTCCTGTAAATGCATACATGGTTGGTTATCCTCACCTAGCAAAGTTGTTCAGTAGGCGTGAAACTAGAGAGCTGCTATAGAAATCCCTCTGTATCCAGCTCCAGAATTTTCTGTATATGTACTTCCTCTAACATAGTACATTTAAAGTGCATTTCAGAGCACACTTTCATTTGGCAGGCAGAAGGAACTCTGCTCGGGTGTTTTAAATTTGATTTCTAGTTTAAGTAAGAAGTGTTGAAATTTCTACCACATTTACCCTTAGAAGATACTTGTTTGGGAAAACTCTTTTGATAAAAGCTTGAAAAGTTATGCTCCTGACAAGGACATAGTACATATGTTTAACTGCTGTTGCATATATCTTTCAGCAGTACATAGATATAGACTAACTTTCCATGTGGTACAGAGTTGTGGTAGTAGTTCGACCATGTATGGCTTCCCCAGTAGCCTAGTGTATTTGGCTTAGAGCTATGTTCAAAAAACAGAAGACAAAATTAGAGAAACAAAAAGTCACTGTAGTAAAATTTGTGTGGTTGCAAATAAAAATAAAACTTAGGTTCACAAGTAGGGTGGTATTTTATTACACGTCCTAATCTTCTTCTTGTGTCAAAATAAATTTCAATAAAACTTACTGGTTAATGCTTCTTTGAATTAGTTCCCATTTCTTGCATTCATGTGAAACATATCAGGATGACAGAAGCAGTGATGGAACAGGATACCCTTTACAAAGTACAATAAAATGCTTCACTTATACATTGTGGTGCTGTGCTTTTGGTTTTGGTGTTTTTTTTTTTTTTTTCTTTTTACTTTACAGAAATTCATAAGCCACTCACTTGCAGATACAAATATAAACTCTTAAAGATATTTTGCAAATATTTTTGCTTGAACTTTGTGTTTTGGGAGAATGTGAGTGTATTATTTGCATGAAAGTACCAGACAAAAATTTTCAGATTGTTGCGCTCAAATTATTGGTAAAGTTTAGTAGACATAATGTGAGTTTAGATTAAGTGTGTGGTAGCATCCAACAGTTCTGCAGTTTGAAAATCATATTTTATAAACCCATTCTACATTTTGCATGTTATCTGGGGATTTTCTAATAATTTTAGTTGCAACTGTGAAATAAAAATCTTTTGGTGTAGTTAGTTGTTGATCAGGTAAACTAGAAATCATTGCATCTGTATTGTCTTATCAGGTAGAAACATGAGTAGAGTTTTGTTGGATAAAGCCAGAAGATAAATTCTAGAATTTTAAATGGAGAATAAAAATGATTGTGGTCACATGCCTTGGCAGCATGTCTGCTTTCTCTAAACTTGGAATACATGTTGTTGCTTTAATAGAACAGATATTTCATACCTATGATATTTCGATTATCATTGATTTCTCAAATGTAAAAGATGTGCTTGATTCTTTGAAAAAAAGGAAATATTGTGAAACATTGGATTTTTGGTTAGACTGAAATGCAGAGAGGTCCTTCTCATCTGGTTGGAGCACAGCAGGGAACTTAGACGAAGAGACAGCATAGATACCTATTTTATACAATCTTCTGATTAGTTTATAGTCATTGCTCCTTTCAGTGAAGATTCCTTCCCAAATTACCAATTCAAACTGGATGCCTGAGGCTTTTGCTTTGTTTTCTTTGTATTCAGTTGCTTCAATACACAGTTTTGGACACAGTTGAGTTTTAGGCATTGAAATTAGCTGCTTAAATTCGAAGAACAGATTCCCCTTCTAATGACTTGTGAGAAGTCATAGGGAACCTGAAATGTGGTGCCTCAAGATGTAAACACAGTTATATGGACAAAATGAAGCATAAATATTAATGTCATCAGGTTGTTCTGTGGTGCTTAGTGTGATGGGCCCCTGAGTGGGACCACTAGATACGACTGCTACAGGAATGCTGTGTGGGAATTACAGATGTGATGCCCATGTAGAAACTAAGGGCAAGGTAAGGTCTTTTTGAAAATTTTGCTTTTCATGGTCTCTTCAGATGACTGTGCTTCCACTGAAGACCTTGGTGTACTTTTGTCACTGGCACAGTTAGTTCTCAGACTACCTAATGAAGCATTTTGTTTCCAAAGACGGATTTTGTTTCTGTTTTAAACCCAGGTAAACTGAAGTATGGAGGCAGTATGGCCATGTTCAATGATGTACAGCTGATCAGAGGCAGTGTTAGAATTAGAAAGCAGGAGTTACAGAACATGGAATACACTTGTAATGTGAAACATGGGTTGCCTGAACGTCCTCCCAAAACTAAATGAACATTTGCAACCTAAGCCTAAATCCCCCAGGCTCCCATTAGTGGGCAGAGTACTTGCTACTTGGATTTTACAAGAACTATTATTGATAGCAAGCACTGCCTTGAATAGCAACTGTTTGCAGATGGATCCCTAAATCGCCTTCTATGGAATAAAAATGAGAACTAGAATCTTGAGAGAGGTTGAAACAACTGCTAAACCTATTAATAATGGCTGATTGGAAATACTGTAACATATCCAAAAAAGTGTGCAATAACATAGAAAAACATGCAAAAACAAGGGCATGACCATATTTCTAAAGAATTTCCATAATATGCATTTTTATGTAGGAAATATATTTTAAATATTGAATACATGTGATCTAAAAATAACTTTCAGTTTGGTTTACATCAAACGGTGACAAAATCCTAATGGCAGCCTGTCAACTGTCTGTTGTAATAAGCACATTAGTGAAGAGAATAATAAATCATGAAGGGTGAATCATACTTACTTCAAATTGGGTATGTTTTTAAGACAATATGTGGATCCATACAGAATGTATTTTTGCATCCTTTCATTACCAAAAAAATAAAGGCGAACCAAAAAAAACCCTGTAGCTTTACTTTAACAGCTTCTTTGCTCGACAGTCATGGAACTAAATTAATCTCCACTATAATTCTACTGACAACAATGAAATTAGTTCAAGAATTCATACTGGGAATTTCACTTATAATTTTTTCTTTTGATTATACTTCATACAGAAAGCAGAAACAGCCAAGCAATCCCAAGGGATTTCTAGAAATTCTCAGTGGAATGCCATCTGCTTTCACAGAGGTTATCCATTGCAGTACATAATTCATTGATACATCTACCGTGATTCTCTTAATTTTGGTGAGGACAAGCTCTTTGCAGGAATAAAGATTTCCCAGGATTACAAAAGTACACACAGCGTACCCCAAATAGAGCAGATCTTTAAAAGATACAGAATGGGACAAGGTCCCAATTTCATTAAGTCCATTAGAATGTTGACACTGGAATCAGTGGATCAAGATTTGGCATGGTTCAGAATTTCCTCAGGAGTTCATGAACATTTTGCCTTCAGTGCTAAGTGGTATAATAGGATGTAGCTTTTGTGGGGAGAGGCCCTCTTCTCTTGAATAGCTGCTGTTGGTCCCATCTGATGCTAAAGTGATGTCCCATGACTGGGAGAAGGCAAACAGAAGTCCTTTGGGTTGATCCTTGAAGAGCCTGAACATCATCTGCCACTAGGAGAAATATGGCATCCATAGACAACAGGGACAACAGGTACCAGGTCTCACAAACATCCTGGATTTCTGGTCATTCTCACCGCTAGTCACTTCTCCTTCCTGATGTCGATTAATGTGTTATTTAGGATCACTTGCTAGAGCAAGCCTTATCTCCTATGTTCTTCATCTATAGCAATATTGCCAAACCTGTGTATTTTTGCATCCATTGCGTATGTTTTCTGCAGCAGCAAGAGTGGCCTTATGTGTTTTTCCTGTCAGCCACAGTCTGGCTAATACTGAAGGCAGAAGCCAGTCAGAAAATGAGCAGGCTTAGGATCTCTAAAACTACGTGAGGAAAAGTCAGAATTTGGAGGAGAGTGAGGATGGAGGGAAAACCAATGTTATATAGAGGCATCATGACAGCTGGGTGAAGCAACAAGTTTCAAGCAGAAAGAATTATTGTTTGAAGTGTAAGACTGATGCTAAGCCATTACTATCAATAATGTATAATGTGACCTTATGTGGTATGCTCTTTTATTTTGCTCTGAGAAAAAGTACCAATCTTGAAGTAAAGGCAAACAGAATAATTTTATGTGAGGAAGGCAGAGAAAGCTTTTTACATACCAATTAAATTACTTTGGTTGCAAATAGTCCTTTATAACATTCTGCAGCATTATCTCTTCTTGACACTTTCTTCGTGATTTTAAATGGTTGCACTGCAGTTACCCATGGTCACCTTCCTGCTGTATTCCTGGCATCCACTGACTATTGCAGCAGTATGGGGTTGAGGTGTGGATTTAGGAGATAGGATACTGGAAGAAAAAACTCACATGGAAACACAATAAGTCTCAACATTTCTCAAGAAGCAACTCTATAGGACTTATCATTTGAGAAGACAGCTGTGCGTTTGGACTAGCCTTAAAATCTTTCAGACTGCAACACAGTATTCATCTGCATGCAGGATTTCAGCTACCTTTTCCAGCAGCTGTTTTTTTCTGAACATCACACTTAATGATTTACAATTACAGAATCACAGAATAATTCAGCTTGGAGGGGATCTCAGGCAGTCATCCTGTCTGACTCGCCGCTCACAGGGGGCTGGCTCTGAGATCAGAGCAGGTGGCTCAGGCCTTTAGCCAGTTTGATCCTGAAAATCTCCAAGGATGGAAGATGGCACAGTCTTTCTAGGCAACCTGTTCCACTGCGTGGTTATCCTAATAGAGAAAAAGATTTTCCTAATATCCAGTAAAAACCTTTCTTCTTTCATCTCATATCTGTTGTCTCTTGTCCTCCCATCATGCACCACTGTTTGAAGAGCCTGGTTCCATCTTCTCAATAGCCTCCCGACAGGCACTGGCAGGTGTCTATTAGGTTCACCCAAAGTCTTCCCTTCTCCAAGCTGAACAAGCTGTGCTCCCTCAGCATTTCCCCACAGGACAAGCACTCCAGCCCTCCCTAACCATCTTGATGCCCTCCACTGAGCTCACTCCAATTTATCTTGTACTAGAGATCCAAAACTGTACACAATATTCCAAATGTGGTCTAATGAGCACTGAGTAGAGGGAGATAACTTATCTGGAACCACTGGCTGTGTTCCTGTTAATACAGCTCAGGACACAGCTGGTGTTCTTTGCTGCCAGGGCTAAGGTTCTTTGCTGCTTACTGACCCTCAGGACCACCAGAGCTGTGCCTCAGCCAAGTGGATGCCATTTTGTTCTGGCTTTACCTCTTCCACTCATCATTACCTCTTCTGTTGTCATGGTCCTGGAGTCTGAAAGTTCCAGCTGTCCTGCAGATGGATGAAACAAAGGGAGTTTTTTCTCAGAAAGGGTCAGATAGTCTAGGGCTGTAGATATTACAAGGTGAGCTGCAGCCTTTGTATAATGGATGCAGTAAAAGTGCATGTGTGGTATGTGTTGAATCTATTAGAAAGGTGTCTGCATTTTGCTTGTAGTGAATGAAGAGAGTTAGGCAGGTGAGAGGTAGTGACTATCCTAACAATTTCCTTCAGCAATCACTTTGCTCCTATCATTTGCTGTTCCTCACCTTAAGAAAAGTCTAAGAATCTTAATTTCGCACCTTTCTTGTGTGTTGTGGAATTTGAAATCACTGATGAATTAACATTATGAGTTCCAGTTGCTTTATCCTTTTTTTTTTTTTTTTGGTAGAGCTATTTGTTTTTCTTTGCTTTTTGCCCTTTTGCTTTTTCTTTTTTCCCTTTCCAGTCGAAAATGACACTTGACATCCAGAATGATCACTCCATGCTAGAGAAATGAACTAGAAAATTATACTGAGAAGGAAGACGTTTGCATGAGCATATTTGTAGAGGATGAGGCTTCAGGTGGGTGGAATGTGCCTGTTGCAAAGGTTCTGTGATAAAATTTACAGGAGCATAACACTGGGAATTTGAAAGACAAGGATAAGCCAAATGTGTTTGCACTATTTAGAGTAGCATTTACAACACAGAGTGGTAGACCAGCCTCATTTCAAAACAAACCAATTCTCCAGACACTGCGTAGATCAGCAGGAAATTGAAGTCTACTCTCAGAAAAAGGCCAGAAGAGAAACTAGTACGGTGTGATGGACAATGCAGCACTGTGCTAGCATGGTGACAGGAGGTGGCAAGGTAGGAGAAGCTGGAAGAAAGTCCTGCTCTTGCAGTACAGTTGCTTTTAGATCCTATGTTAAATTTTTTCATCTCCTAAAATTGTATTTTTCAGTAATATTACACTGAAAACGATAAATTATTGCGGCAAAAAAAAAAAAAAAAAAAAAAAAGTTAATTTCCTTTATTCAAGAAATTTATTGAAAAATATAAGGTATTTCTGTTTATAGTAACCAAAGAATAAGTCAGCTCTGGAGATACTCAGAGATACTATTAAACTTGACAGTTGTTAATTTCCCTGTAGTTTGAAATAATACAGATAATCCAAACTTCTGCTACAAATTATACATTAAATTACCTAAACCTGGCATTCAAATACCTTTTCAAACATTTACAAATCCAAGAGTTGTATCCAATTTCTGCCCAACTTGGGGCATGTGTACTTACCCATAAAATTGCATGTGTAGCATCTTTGCATGGACATTTAGGCCTAAAGTTTTAGAATAAATTGAAACAAACAAACAAAAAAAGATATTGAGACCTCTAAAGTCTGAAAACAAGGATAGTAGGTAACTGAATAAGTACTGACTTGTGAGTCAACTTTCTGACTCCTCCTGCATATTGCTAGAAAATGGTAATTATGTGGCACTGTAAGCCTAGGAAGGTAGAATGTTGATTTCCCAGCACCATTATTTTCTTTCAGAACCACTATTTTCATTCTTTTTCACTCTTTCTAATCTCCCAAATTGATTTTTAATGACACAGCTTATGTGCATGTAATGCTTTTCATCCAGAACAATGCCGAAGTGCTCTACAGGCTCTGTATTGTATTAGTGAAGCTTCACAACAAATACGTTTTTCAGTATTGGCACTCTATGGAAAGAAAAGGACCCTGTGTACATGACAGAAAGTACGTGAAGAAGATAAGAGCATGTATATTCACGTATTATATAAATTCTTAGATGGAGAGTGATGATTAATGTAGAACATCCAATACTGTCAGTATTAATTTTTCTTTTAACAGTTTGAGTATTTTAGTGGCATATTAATTAAGGTTTCATGATTTGTAGGATATCCAGTAGATATTCCAGGCTTCTTCTCTCATAGAAGAAAATGAAATAGGAAACATAAAATATACTAAAAAAAAATGAAGAATGTCATTCTGAATTCTCCCGATAAATCAAGTTTTCATTTCCATTTAGCTTCTTTTCTTTTTTTGAAAAACAGATGTGTACAATGCTCCTCCTTTTTTTTTTCTGTAGTGGGAAAAAGAGTACAAATTTTTTATGATTGCTTTGTAAGTGTAACTATTATTGAATACCTTTTTGTTTTGCATTTAACATCCAAAACATTGTAGGAGAATGTGCATTGTAGTATTTTAAAAGCATATGGCATTACATATAGGTAGGGCTTGCATTTGAGATGTGTTACCTATATTTTCTCATAATTGGTTATGAACCTTGCGCTTCATAAGTCCTCTGTGATATAAACCAGTTGAACTTTGCAGCTATTTATTGTCTCTATGGGGGTTTAAATAAAAATTCTGCATAATAGTCTCTCAATTTGGGGGACTTTTAGTTCTAACCTTGACCCTTGCATCACAGCAAGGTCTAAACCAGCTTGATTATCTGTCTGCATAATTACAGTATTTAAAATGCAGCTCTGTATCCTTGTAATGATGTGAAAGTCTTCCATCTTTGCTTGAATCTGAAATAAAAGATCTCTGATTTGGTAGGAACCGTTGAAGAAACCTACCTTTCCCAAAACTGTGGGGACCTGAAAGTATAGCGCCTCTGCAACTTCCATTTCGGCATACAACAAAAAAAATGGTGCACACTGTATTTAATTTCCCTCTTTGAAAGGATTTCTGAGCTCTGGATCTGTTTGTGCATCACATCTAATAGTTCTTGTATACCTCTTGTGTCTCTCCCTGTGTGCCCATGAGTATCAGTTGTTGCATGAGGAGCACATTCTCACATGGTCATTGGGACACACCACAGACTTAAATAGGATCTTAACAACAGCCCTGTCATGCTGGAATGAATTTCACCAGCAGTGCCTCATGCTAGGCAAAATTCTGAACTCCTTATCAAAAACAGTAGCCCTGCTGACACAAATACAAGGTCAGGCATCCAGCATTGTTTCCTCTTCTCCCATGGGAAGAAGTGCTCAGTGATATAAACTTAAATTCCCTGCCACAAGTGCGGTAAAGCTGGACTGAGTGTACTGTTCTCTGCCTTGTGGTTTTGATTATTTGCTCAAAAGTCTGGTGACCTTTGCAATGGGGAGAAGGTGCTCTACCATGGCACAATGGCAGCCGTCACCATCATCCTGCTTAGTGGTTTGCCTGGAAATTGCTTGCAGTTTAGAAAAGCTTTCCTTTTAATTTAGTGCATATGTGAAATAAATTATACTATGGAATGGTGCTGTCAAATATTTATTTAGTATCTCAGTACTTGAACTCACTTGCCAATCAGATAAAATTAGTTTTGAATTCTTTTATACTGACATCATTTTCCTAACTTACAAATTCACTCTCAGACGCAGAAGTAACGAATATTTACATTGGCCTGTTCTGAATAGCAGTGATGTTTAGGAATTTTAATGTACAGTTTAGTGTTTTTATAATGCCACTGTGAATCAGTGCTTAATTTTAGCTAGAGACAACTTTGTCCTTAAACCACTTACTTTGTGTATTTTCCTATTTTCTAATTCAGCTTGAGTGTTAACATTGGCTCCTTTTAGATGATTTGCATAGTTTCAAAGGCATAGGATTTCCCAAGACCTTACTAAGCAGCATCAGTGGCTGCAAAGCCAAGTGTATGTGGCTGGGTCAACAGGATTGGCTTTTAACAATCAAATAGAAAACATAATTGAGAATAATGACTAGTATTTTGAGAATTGTTTTACTATATGCATTACTTTGCCAACATCTTTCCACATAATCCTGATGATTATCTCTCATAAAAATAGCATATTAACTTGTGAAGTTTATGAAAATAAGGCCTGCTCTAAAATTTGTTGGTCAGTACAACTAGTTTAAAAATAGCTTTCCTATCGGATGATGAGATGCTGTGTTATACTTTAAGCATAGCTGAAATTTGTACAGAATTGCATTAAGCATGTAGTATACAGAAGTAGCATCTTATTTGGATTAATTTTGTATTGCTAAAGGTTGGTCAAAACCTAAACCCAGCCAAAAATGAATCTGTATCATTTTGCCGAATTTGCCTGCTGAAATGTAGTAAATCCTGAAAACATAAGAGCTATAATAATAATAATAATGCATTCCCATTGTGTATTTACCTTTTTTCTTTGTGTTTTGCATGACTGAGAGTTTTATCACTGTTAATTTTCAGAGAACAGAGCATATTTGAATAAGCTTTGTGTAGCCAATATTAAAAACAAACAAACACCAAACAAACAAACTCCAAATGATGGGGAACAATTAATTTTGAACCTCTGATTTTTCAGGTTTCTGGCTGGATTGTGTTCGTTAAAGTCTTGTCTGTGTGGTTGTGTTACTGATGCCTGCGTCAGTAGCGAGGGGTCACCAAAGCAGGCAGGTTCTTGGGAGCACTGGTGGGAACATCACTGAAGCTGTCAGAGGTGAACAGTAGGAACGTGGAAAGGTGAAAATGTCTTTGCCCCTTGACTGCCAGGAGAGAAAGAGAATCTCTCTGTATGCATGCTGACTGCCAAGGGTAAAACTTGGAAAAATGAGGTTAATTGGGCAGCTAGGAAAAAAAACAAGAGAGGTTACTTTCTTAAGCATTGTCATTTTTTAGGCAGAGGCATCACAACACATCTGTAATTCTGGTGGTTATTTTACTCTTTATTGATGAAAAGCCCTAACTGGGCTTTTATAAGGACTGCCTTGGTTTTGAACTGAGTAATACCAGCTTTTGACTAGAAGTTATAATGTAAACAAGAATTAGGTATAACCGTATACAGTCTAACTCGTTAACAAAGTCCAGCTTCTGTGGGGCCATTTGCATCTGTGATCATATAGAACAGTTTGTTACAAGATTATCCAAGAACAGAGTGAGCTCAGGCTGAAGAAATCCCAAAGAGTACTTTTGTACTCAGTATTTCTCAGCCATAACCAAGTATGCAGCTTTTTTTTTCATACTGTGTTATGCATAACCAGACCATAGAAAGTATCGCTTCCATCATTTACAGTGAAAAAGGCCAAAAAGAAAAGGCTGAGGAATTGAGGATCTGAAACTGTGGTGTGTGGATGGACTGCAGATCTCTTTCTTGTGGTTCATTGTAAAAAAAAAAAAAAAAAAACCAAAACACCACCAACATTTTAGAAGTATAACATGGTAGATTAAGCTGCCAGTACCAGAAGGGAATGGGGTCTGCGAGTAGATATTTTCCTTACAAAGTGGTCTGCTGACTGAAAATCTGGAGCACCATCAGAGTTCAACTAATCGAGCCAGACAGCTTGTTAGACGGTCTTATAAAAGCTGGATGTCTGGCTAGATAGCTTTTTGGCACTTTGAAGAATAGAGAGGCAGATTTATGAACTGGACAAATGAGCATTACAGTCAGGAATTTCTCTAACAGTTTGGCTGTATCTCTGAGACCCTTTGACTTTCAAAAAGATGCTGCTTCAAAAGGCAGCTTCTGCCAGCTCCTAAATGCACCATTCAGCCTCAGATATCGCTGCTCATTTTAAGCACCTTATCTCCCTGTGCAGCTCACGAAAAAGCCAGGATAAGTTTAGAGTCTGCTTCGTCCCCATTTACCCAGTAGCACAACAACTTCAAAGTGGCAAGAAGCTTCAGGGAAGAGACAGGTGTGCCTGCACATAGAGGAGGAACAGGTTGATGTTAACATGCAGAAAGAACATGATGCCCCTCCGGAAAGGTGAACCTGAATGTACGTTCTCCTAACATTGCTGAGACTTTCGAAACATTCAGCTTCCTCGTGACATACATATGTTCACAGTGTGCACGCACCTCTGCTATATGCCCATAAAACCCCTGCATTGGGTTCAGTTTGGACAGGAATTGCTAAATACCTTCGGTCACTCTCAGCAATTAAACCCTAACTCACCATGTCCTGAACTACACTGTTGATTAGTCTCCATGTCCTTGCCACCAGAAAACAGCCAACAGCAACACTGCCAAGGTTTCTGCACTTTTTTCCTGCCTCTTCTCTGTTGAACGTCATTCCAATTCAGATCCATCAAACTGTGCACCACAGGAACTGAAACATCGTGGGCAGAGGAATACACAAAATCAGAATTTCTTGGAAAAAACCCAGTCACTATAATTGTAAATAGCTGGTTTTCTTCTTTGTATGCTGTTTCCTTTACAGATTCCACAGTTTCTGATTTCTGACCTTTAGATGAGCTTAGAGTGAAATAGATGGATTCATGCCATAAAATTATTGAAAAATAAGGTAGTAGCTGCACAGAGAAGAGCATGTCGTGTGGTATTTCCAGTACAACTTGTGTTAACCTAACCAGAAATACTGTGATACCTACCAGAGCGCCAGACACCTTAGCTAAACGAACAGAAGGAAACAACTGAGAGCAGGGAACATTGTCACACTTTTGTAATATTTTGATGTTGCTGCTCCCTCTCCTAATAAAACAAAATAGAAAATACAAAGTTGATAAGAGTTAAATGCTTTTTCGTCCATCACAAAGGACTGGTCAAGATTCTTGTTTAAGCTGAGCCCTTACTGAGATGTCCTTAAGACTATTAAAAGCAAAGCAAACCAGAAGAAACCTAACACCCCCAGACCCAAGAGGAAAATGATGCTGTGGCTTAGCATGTTCCCTTCTCACCCTGGGAACCTGAGGACAAATAATGCTTACCACTTTCCTGCATTGTCACACTACCATTTATTTTTGGCATTATTTGCTGTCTGTGGTCACAAGAGGGCATGTGGCCTTGTGGACCAGCCCTAGAAATGAGGCAGGAGAGCACCTTGGTTTCAGAGCCAGACTCAGAGCCCATCCTCATTTGGGATTTGAGGAAGGAGGGAGCACAGCACACACAAATCCCTCTGTTCCCTGTTTCGATCACTGCTGCTTCTTTTCCCCAGTTTTTGGGGTGCACACTGCCCTTTTGCTACTTCATAGGCAATAGACTGTAACAGTCAGTCTTTAAAAACTCTGCACTAATAGGTCAGAGTAGAAGAGAAAACAGACATATGGAAGAAGCTCAGACTGATTTTTGGCAAATGCTACGTTTGATCTGTGTTGCAGTGTTGCCAGCGCTAAGTGTTCCTAATCATACATGATGAGGGTGGCTTAAAAATAATCAATTTGGAGTTCCTTTTTATTTGCCTTTTGGCTTAAAAATAATCAATTTGAGGTTCCTTTTATTTGCCTTTGGTTTCTTACTGTTCAGCATGTGCTCAGATGATGTTTTCTCAGAAACCATGTGTGCTAGAAAGGTGCTTTTTCTTTTCCAAATAAAAATTACCACTTCTCAAGTCAAACCCCAGCCCTCTGCTAAGGCTTCACATACCAAATCGCATGGAGATGTGCAATAAGCTTACCATAGCTGCAACCCATCATCTTATTCCCCACACATTTTGTTTTGTTTGTTGTAGTCCAGGGTAGGATGACAGAAAAAGAGAAAGTGGACAGGTTAATACAAATAAAAACATGAGAACAGAGAGGGAAGGAGGGGTAGCAACTTAAAAGATTAAATAGAAAAAGGAAAGCAAGGATGGAAAGAGAGATGGAGGAGGAGGGTAACAATATTTACAATAGAGAAGGCTTAGGATGAGAAAACAAACCAAACCAACCGAATATTCTGTGTATACCTATCCTTCTAGCATAGCAGCTGCTTTAGGGCCTTGGAAGCAATCAGGGCTATAAATAGCTGTGTATTTGTAATTAATTATTTGAAGATGTGCCAATATTTAACCAAGAATTAACCCTGCCAAAGCAAATGGGCAGCAACATGTGGACTTTTGGAGAATAGGTGTTTTCAAGCTTTTAAATGTTGCATGCTCAGGTTCTTTTCCATATATGTGACTTCTGGAGGGTGAAGTTAACTTGAAATTCAGAGCTCTTTAAGAATGTTGGGTTGAAGGCATACTCTTATAATTCTTAGGTCTGAAATGAAATCTCCAAAATATATTTTCTGTAGCAGGTGTGTTATACTGCTGAGAGCTGTCACAGCCTGCTTTTTCCATAGCCTGTATAATTGTGATGCTCGACTTTCAGAAGGCTTGAAGGAATAATTCAGCAAAACACACTGAAGCCTGGCTATTTCTCCAAAGTAGAAGGTTCTTCTCGTTTTTAGAATTTCTTCCACTTTTACCCCTCTGCACATTTTTTGCTAGTGTGTCTCGTGTAGCTTTCCTATCCCTTTCATTTGATGTAGAATTGTCTCTTCACTGCTCTCTCTTTTATTAGACCTGTTTACTGTTTCTCTCTCTGCTCTAAGAATTTGAGACATCCTAGTTAACGGACATTGAACTGCCTTCCATCTCCTCTTAAATCTGCCACTGAATTTGCAAGATTTCTGGCTATGACATGCTCTCTTTGTATCCATCTACTCTTTCTTACAGCTCATGAAATAGGTGTGTCATGTTTAGTCCCTGTTTAGCCACTCCATGTACTCTGTATCTCTATGGAATGAAGAGCAATTGATAAGTTATGTAGTTAAGGAGGTTGGGTTTGCCTTTGTTGTAGTTGGTGAATCTTATTTAATCTAGGGCAAATGTCAGGAATTTTTTCCCCCAGACTTCAAATGCAAAGCTCAAATTAAAAGGTGGTTCCTTGTATGATCTACCTGGATGGAAGTGTTTTCACTGAGGGCTGAATACAAAAACAGAGAAGTGTAAGGATAACCATGGA
This sequence comes from Patagioenas fasciata, assembly GCF_037038585.1. Classification (NCBI taxonomy): domain Eukaryota; kingdom Metazoa; phylum Chordata; class Aves; order Columbiformes; family Columbidae; genus Patagioenas; species Patagioenas fasciata. Next base: position 115,541,232 of record NC_092521.1, on the reverse strand, counting down.
AGCACTGATGCCATGATTCGGATGGGAAGCCAAGATTGCTCTTGTGGTACAACTTGGAGCAGCAAAGAAGGTTGGAACACGGAGAAATTAAACCTCCCTCTATTGCATTCAGAGACACATAATATTTGCACTTGCAAAGCTCTTATGCACTCATCTCACCACCCCTAAGACTGTTTGTCTTATAGTGAGAATCTGTTGTGCTCCACAAGGGCAACAAATAGACTGAGACCAAAGAAGATCAGTCAGATAAAGAGAAAAGATGAATTGATAAATATGCTATGACTATAGACATAGCCAGAAGGAGCAGGCTTATTTTAGGCGCTATCTGTGGGTCAATAATTCATTGCTGATTTAAAATTGGCTTTTACTAGAGTAACTTGATCAGCAATGCCTCAGTTACTGATATTAGATAATATTTGTTGTATAATTAAATGCTGATTTATTTATTCAAATGTTTTATCAGATGCCTTACAAATTAACCTTCCTATTCCAAACCTTTTTTGGGGGCAAATATTGAGCTTTAAATCTAGCATCATTCCATGCTTTAGAGCATCTTATTCATATATTTGCTGAAACATATCACGTGTTCATGAGGTGCAAAGAAAAAAAAATAACAAAGTTCTCCAAGTGGGAAACCTTAGCCACAAATCTAATTTTGGTGGTGTCAGCATATGATTGGGCCTGCAACATCAGATCCATGTCTGGAAATCACCTCTTGCCAGGTCCTGAGTTGTAAAAATAAAGAATCAAGGAAAATTTTTCTCCTTGTTTCTCTTTCTCCCTCTTTCTCATACACCCACATGAGCACACCCACTCACACGTGTGTGCCTGCACGTACGCACAAAAAGCTTCTGTTTTGATTCAGTTCTCCCAGCTTCTTTGTTCAATTACAAATTGCAGATGTTCCAAACTTCAGGGCAGGGTTCAGTTTCATTTGCGAATGAAATATATGATTTATATATTAAAAAAAAGTAATCTTCTAAATAGCAATATTCAACCTGTGGACTGTCCTGGGAATACAGACTTATTACAAATTTCCTTCTACTTATAGAGCTAGAATGATCAATTCTTTTAGTACACACTGTGTTGATTTTTCTTCTACCAAACGAGGGAGAATACTTTTTTCCTTTTTTAAGTAAATATTTAATATCGAAAATATCCTGGCTACTTCCACTGCTGAGTGCATGTTTTGATGTCAGTTTAAATTTAATGTAAGAGCATATATATATATTTTTTCAGTATTTTTAAAGCTAATAATATTCCAGTTCTATTTTTGTAGTAGGTAACAAAAAATGATGGTTACAATGTTAGTTGCCTTGCATTTGTGGCTGTACCAATTTCAATTTCTCATGTTATTCAACTCAAACCTGTTTGCCAGAACTGACCAATTCAAGAGGCTGACATCAACTCATAGGCTGTTAAGACCAGTTACTGATTATGGTAGACAAATTATGCTGTTGCCCAACCCCAGCTGTCATTATGGCTTGTAGGGTGTATTTTAATGGCTAAGTGTTAGTCAACTCCTGATGATTGGGCTTACTGCAAGGATGGTAGTGAACTTTGGATGTCATGGATGGTATTTGGTGCATAGTGTGAATATGGTTTGAATATTGTTTATGCACTTTCCCTGACACAAAGTGAAGTGTTGCATTGAAGGGGAGAAGATGCAAGGTGGTGTTCCCAAAGTGTAACCTAGCCATTACAGAACTGATGGCAGGTGGGTCTGCTGTTGTAAGTTGCTTAGCTATTTGGTCTTCTTTGAAACAACATTTTCAGAATTGCTGTACAGCCCAACCCAACTGCCCCCTGCTCATACCTCTAAACCTCTGGTAACCATTGCCTTGCACAGAGCCCTGACACTGGCTTTGAATTGACTGCACTTTTCTTGACCCTGTGTCTGTCCAGCAAATCTGACTCTGCTTCTTCAGCCTTTGTCTCCCAGGGAAGAGCTAAGTTTCAGCTGAGGAGTTAGAGAAAAGATGCAGAAAAGATCTAGGAGAAGAGGTTGAGAGGAACCTGATGAACATGTTTTCTGAAAAGATGGAAAGCCACACTGTAGGCAGGGAGGTAGGTGGGGGATTGAGAAAACAGAAATTAAGCCTCCCCAGGCTAAGACCTCAAGAGCTTGATCTTTTTCTTTCTGTTCTCCTTCTCTCCATGCTTCAGTGCCCTGGACTTCCGCAGTAGCTGGGAACCATCTGCATCCATATTAACTTTTCCGTTCTACTATCTGTCATGCTAATTCCTCACACTGTCTTTGAATAAAACCCAACACATATCACTCAGCAGCTTTACACTCCCAGATGCTCAGTTCCACTCTCCTCAAGTACCTGCATATCTTGGAGAGATCACAGAGAGGTGTGAAAGAGGTTGGACTGTGGAAACTAAGTGTGCTAACTGGAGGAAGGGAAGATGTGGAGTGTGGAAGGATATTTCATTCCCAACTATGAATGAGTGTGTATGACAAGAAAGACTCAAAGCTTCTCCAGCATTTGACTTTCTCGTGTTCTCTATTGTCTTACCAAAAAGTTATAGTGACTTTAGTGATGGCAGGCTTGGCTCATGCAAGGAGGCAAGGCATTTCAAAGATTGATATCAACAGCCATGCCTTCATCTCCCTGTACTCAG